>NC_065583.1:131612090-132252090 GCF_024542745.1 Macaca thibetana thibetana | reverse complement strand
ATTTTTGGCAAACTGGAATAATTCCGAAAAATGTCTTGCCTCAATATCTTTGCTCATGCTCTTCTCTCTGCATGAAATTCTTTATCCATTTTCTATCTATAGCCATTCTGCTCTTTCCCAAAGTCTATTTTAAATTCCACAAATTCTTTAAAGAAAGCACTTTTTTCCTCCAAATATTAAATTTTTATAACTTTGTTTGTAGAACCTCTTGGCGTGTGCATATTCTATTTCCTACATAAGTTTGATTGTGTCTCGCTTGTGGAATCCTTGAGGATAAGGATATATTACATATTTTTATCACTTTAATTCCTAACATTCTGCTTTTCTCGGAGTAAACCAGTAACTGCCTTAAATTAGACTTAAGACAACAATTACTTTATCAGAGATTTTGATAATATTGAATCAAGGCAAATGTACATTAAATCTGAAATACTCAGTTTTATTATATTACATCTTATGTATTTCTATAAGATATACTAAGGGCTTTATAGTGTAAGACAAAAAGATGTAAATTGTCTTTATTTTCTACTGAAAAATTTTTAATGTTCTAGTTACTCTTATTTTTAAATCTTTTTCTCTTTATCCATATTTACTCTTTTTCTTAATAAATGCGGAGGAGTATACAGCATCCCGAAGTATTCCAAATAAAGATTTTTAATACATATTTGAACTTGCTAATATATAAACCTATTTTTGAATCCAAAATTTATTTTATGAATACTTAATAGGTGCCAGACATAGGATAAGTATTTGGGATATAGTAGGGTGATATGGTTTGGATCTGTGTCCCTAACCAGATCACATTCGAATTGTAATCCCCAGTATTGTGGGGTGGGACCTGCTGGAAGGTGACTGGATCATGGAGGCAGAGTTCTCGTGAATGGTTTAGCAGCATCCCCTCGATGCTATTCTTGTGATAATGAGTGAGTGAGTTCTCATGAGATCTGGTTAAGTGTGTAGTGCCTCTCCCCCTCTTGCTCCTGCTCTACCAGGTAAGATGCCTGGCTTCCCATTCACCTTCTGCCATGACTGCAAGTTTCCAGAGGCCTCCTCAGGAGCCCAACACATGCCTTCATACATCTTGTACAGCCTGCAAAACCATGAGCCAATGAAACCTCTTTTCTTTATAAAGTACCCAGTCTCAGGTATCTTTTTATAGCAATGCAAGAACAAACTAATACACAGGACTACAAGGACTAACAAGACATGGTTTTTGTCTTAAGGAGTTTAGCACCTACTAGGTAGAGAGGGAGAAACTCAGTGGGAGATCCAGATAAACAGGTATGGGAGTTCAAACAGGATGATGTTATTTTTAGTCAAGAGGAGCAATTAAAAATGTATTGGAAGAAGTGGTATTTGGGCTGAGTATTGCATGATATGTTTGGTTGGATTTGCTAAGCCTCTGTTATTTCAGAGAAGAGGAGAATGCACAAGCGTTGTCCAGTGAGTGTAACAACGTGAATATATTATTACCTATTTGGTGGGAAACCTGGGGCACGTGGGTATGGGGAGTAAACTGTGGTTAGAATGTACAGTGGGTAGAAGGAGAGGAATAAGAGAAATGAGTGGACAGGTAGTTTGGGACCAGATGCTGAAGAGTCCTGAGATACCCTGCTTTGTTCTGTAGGCTATGTGAAGTCATTGAAAGATCTAGATGTGACCAAAGCTGACAAAAGGGAAAAGCATGGGGAAGAACCACTGAGGCAGACTGATTAGAAAAAAGGTCTGACTTCAAATACTTTCTCTGCAAATGTTAAAAGAAAATCCAATTTGGACATGGATGTATTTGCTTACGCACTGGAAGTCCTATTTCATAGTTGGAGTTTCCTTTTTAGGTGAAGATTTTCAGTCAATCCCAGTCCAGGCAGGAATCATTCCAGTGAATGACAGCTCCACAAACCAATGACAATGCCAGGGAGATTGCTGCACAGGGTTCTATGTCATTCTAATTTCAATTAACATCTTTCTTAATTAGAAATACAGAGGTACAGAGGTGATGCTTTTAATTCGTTGCCCCTCATCTTTATTTAGCTTTCTATTCATTCGTTACATAAGATAGCATATGTGGAAATTTGGTAAGCCGAATTCATGGAGAATTAGACTATAAGAATAAAATAAATTAAGATAAATTATTCCTGCTAATTTTGGGTACTTCAAAGGTTATTCCAGCTTTCATATTTGCCTTGAAGAAACTGCCTTGTCGTTGTGCTTTGGAGGCTATTTCTGTGGATGCTATATGCCAGACCATTATGGACAGTGCTCTGATTAAGCCAATATTAGACATACAAATTAGGTCTGTAATTCAATTTCCAAGACAAAAGTCTACTGTATAGCTATTCAACTCAAAAACAGAGCGAAACAACAAAACAAGGGCCGCTTCATCGTGCCAACTGCACTTTAAGACACTATGTCATTGGATATATATGTTAATCTACCTTTGGGGGCGCTTTCAATATATAAGCTGAGAATATTATTTCAGTCAAAGGGAAGACTCAGATTCATCTTTACCATCCCACCTTTCTGATATTTTCAGAAATTTGGATCACCTGACTTTAGGCAGCTGATGTAGGCAAATCATTGCTTCCTGAACTTAAAGCTAACTGTCCTCAAATAAGAAGGAAGATATCTTATATAAAAATGATAAGAGAAAAGCAACTCAAATGGGCTTTTAAACTACAATGAAATCATTGCTGTGTAATAACATATTCAGTAGAAAACAGAGAAAATTCCTATCAGAAGTATTCACCGGTATTAAGCACAGATATGTGGAGGTAGGAGTCACTAATCTTTATATCATCTCCCTTTAATTAAAGAGGAGAAATGCTTTTATTTAATTTCAACAGAATCTGTGAAATGCTTTCATCATTTCACACACAGTGTGATAAGAGAATAATATGGCTAATGGAAAGTGGATTTTCTCCTTTTTGGGTCAGTAATAATAGCTTCCATTTGTTGAATATTTACCTTATAAATGCATCACATAAATTATCTAATTTATTCCCCAGTAAGTTATGTTGTTGATGCTACTATATTCATTTTATAGATGGGGAATCTGTGGCCAAATATGTTCAAAGAAGTTCCCAAAGTTGTAAGCAATTATATGAGAGTCAGTGCTTGAATCCAAATCAGTGTGAATTCAAAAACACAGTGTATTTTCCACAACGTTTTAATGACTTTCCAACATTTTAGTATATTCTGTGGGGATCGTATTTTAAACTGTCCCTTAAATCCATATTGGCAATGGGTTTCAGCTGCATCTTCAGGGGTGTCTTATTAATTGGGACCTCTGAATACGAAAGCTGTGAAGTTCACAGTCATAACATCACCTTGATGCAAACTGGTTTAGGAAAGGTTCAATTTTCTCAATTTGTAACTTTCAAATTGCTTTTTCAGATCTTTAATTTGATGAATGTAACTGTGGGTTAGAAATGAAATAAAACTATAAATGGAAATGATTCTAAGTGCTTTTTAGTCTGGGTAACTTAGCTGTTATGGTCCTTTCCTTATACTACTCTTTATTCGGTTCACAAATTAGTGTAATTGTGAGGGTAACAGCCCTCCATATTTAGAACAATCTTTATGTAGCGTAGTTCAACCATTTGACACTCAAATGAAGCTTAGTATCATGGCTTAAATAAATAATTTACTTTGGACTGAGGTCTCAAAGTTTTCAAGTAGAATGATCTGCTTTTTACTCTTACTCCTTTATCTGAACGCATTCAACAGGTCTAGTAAATTTTTAGCTTTGGGTCATGCCTCCTTAGCTCACCACATACCTAGAATATCAACTAGTGCCAAGGGCTACTTCTTGGGTTTGTCCTGTCAATTTCTAATTTAGGAAAATAGGATGCAGCAACCTCCTTGTACTATTTATACACATTCAATACTTCTACACCTTTAAACCCTCAGGGACATTCAAGAAAACTTCTTACTTTTTTGTCACTTTCTGCTCAAATTCAAGGCCATCAGAATTACAATTAATTTGCATTTTAGATCCTTGTGTAAGACGATGTCACTTCATGGAAATGTTACTGGATGATAAAGTAAAGCAAGAAACATCCACTGCTCTGTATGTATTTAATTAGGAATTCCAGTTAATTACTCATTATGCCTCTTTGCATTTCTGGAAATTTAAAGAGAAAATGGTTTCTTTTTCCCTTGTGTTAAAAAAAAATCCTTTCAGAAGAAGAAAACTTTTTTTTTTTTTTACTTCTTTTGATCAGATCCTTAAGTGACTTTTGTAAATAGTACTTTTCTATTTCAATATTTTCCTTTACCTTTCTGTCTTTAAACAATAGCTCTAGTTTGAAAAAAATTTGTAGTTAGATACACTGACAGTCCAGCATGGAAGAATGAACTGTATGTTTTCTTTTTGTAACAAATACTTTTATCTTAAATAAAAATATTAACTTATTTACTCATTTAATCCTCCTAATAAACATATGAGGCAGAATACTATTATTATCCCATTTTACAGCTGTGACTACGTAATGTCATTAGATGGGCAATGGCAAAATATTCTCTATAAGATTTAGAAAAAGAGCAGAAAAAATAAAATGGTAATTGTCAGCTTCTTTAAAGAGCTGCTGCTTCTCTCTGTGGCAGTTTTCCCAGGCTAAATCTCAATGGTGAGTCAAATTCATATTATGAACAGATCCTTTAAGAATTTTGGTAGATAAGTTAATTCTAAGGATGCATTTACTATATTAAATTCTGCACCACTGTGAGTCACATTATAGTGAAGCTCCAAAGTGGCTCCTTTTTTATAGAAAGACTAACAAATTAAAGGAGATTTCAGTTGCTTTTGAGCCACTTTCCAATTTAATTGTTCACATGTCTGTAATAGGTGGTAGCATAACCTATTGGAAAGGATAGCCAAAAGTAATTGAATTCTATTTGTTCTTTAATGGACTATCTGTGTGATTTTAGGTAAATCCCCTTTTGTTTTCTGATTTTTGTTTTGGTTTTGGTAAAACAGGACTAATGCCACTTTCATTTTCCTACTTATCTCCTAGGAGTAGTCTGGGATAGAAACTCAAACCGGTTACTGCCCACAAGGATGAGAGACACAGCTTTGCAAGCCTTACCTTTTCTTCTCTTTTAAGCTTATGTTAGACTGCTTGTAATTTTACCCACTGTTCTTGCCCAAATGGCATTTTGTGAGTTTGATGGACAAGGGCCTCTTGTGCAGTTTGTCAAACATTCTATTACAAAGCTTTTGATAAAAGCAGTATTTTCATACTTTTCTGACAATAGGAGGCTGTCCCTTGAGATTGTATCTGCTTTCATGTAATAGACAGGGAGGTTAATTTCTTCATTTTTTACACAAATATTTATTAAGTGTCTACCCAAAATGAATGGATAGGAGATGATATGGATGAATTTTTAAACCCTGGGTTTTAGTTCCTCCTTTACCACTTATAGGACGCTGTTCTCAGATACGTCATATAAATTAGCTGAGATTTGGTTTCCATATCAACTAAATGAAGCTACTAATATCTCTTCTGCCTTTGAAGACCATAAATGCCATTTGTCTTATTGATTTTTATAGATAAATGACAGTGATATTTAGAAATGAAAACAGTTAAAAGGGTGATGGCAACCTATTCTTGTTTTACATGAATAATAATGCCTTCAGTCCTTTCAACTTAAATGATGTTGTAGTAAGGAAACTATGTACCTTCTTGTAGGAAATTCAGACTGTTAATGGAAACTTATTTGTACCACACAGACCTAACCATATATTTTCTCGGGGCTTCCAAAAATTTTAGTTAAGCTGGAGATTCCTTTGCAGACTTTCTTCAAAGTCTCCTCCAATCATCACATAGAGAATGCTCTTATTCTTTACTGTGATCCAAGGTCCAGATAGCACCAGGCTTCTTCTCAACCTCTCTTTTCCATCTATATACATTTAAATTGGATTTAATAATCTTTCCTCTAACAATAGCTTCTTCTTTTGAATTTTCTGTTTCATGCACACTATAGGATGGAAACCTAGTCACCATAAAATTCTTCCCATTACCTCATTCTCTCACCCTCTGTTTTCCCCATCATAATCTATAACTCATAAAAATTATTGATCTTCTCTCTCATGGTATTTATATATCCACTTTTGAATATGTACTTTTTTAAAAGAAAAACTGAATAAGCATGAAGAACAATGTGTCAGTGGGTGAAATGCTACAGAGCAGGAGAGCTAAGACCACTGAAGTAACCATTGATACTATAGGCTACAGTTAATGCTAATTGTAAAAAAAAAATACCTAAACATTTTCTCCTTATAAGGCATTGAAAATACCAGAACAGTATGCCACTTAATCATCTGCTGGTTAAGATGGAAATAAAAGCAAATCAAGAAAAGATAAGATCAAGCAATATGTAACATGGCATTCTATTTAATGACAAACTTAATGACTACAAGAAAACATGCTTTTGGTTGTTTTGTGTGCATATGTTGTATGTGTATTTGTGTGCAGGATACTCTTGTAAGATACGCTATTACTTTAGATATAAAAAATAACTAACACTTATTAAACATTCTTCTAAATAGTTTCCCAGGTAGTCTCTTACTTAAACTTCATAACTGTTTCATGAGAAAAGTACTATTATTATGCCCATTTTATTGATGATCATAACGAAGGCAGAGAATAGTCATTTGCCCAAAGTTACAGACATCTGGAAAATTGTAGAGCTGGGATTTAAACCCAGAATGTCCAAATTCAGAACCTAAATTCTTAAGTGAAACACATGTGCTATTCTGCCTCATGAGAATTTCATCCTCCTTTATAAGCCAGTCATACTATGAACCCAGTCAGGTAGAATCATCAACAACAGGGCCTAGACTATAACTCTATTCTCAAAGAAGTAATATATACCTGACTAATGTACTTAGCTTGTTTATTGATACTTTCAAAATTAAATTCAAGCTATGTGAGAATGGGTTGGTTAGAAGCCACTGGGTGGGAGACGGATGGCTGGAAGAAGAAAGGGCAACTCAGGGCCGAAGGATTTGGGGAGGTGAAGAGGGTTAGAATGGGCTACATTGCAGAGTGTGCTGAGGTTGATCCCTCAGCAAGCCCAAAGAGATCGTGTTTGACTCTTGGGGAGAAATTTAGACTGATCTCCCTGGCTCTAAAAAAATCTGTGAGCTATTATGGCTGTTGTACTGAGATAAGTGTTTATACAGGGTTTATAAGTGTTTATAAGTGTTTATACAGGTTTTCAACTGGAGGCAATTCTTTCTCACCCTTCAGATGACATTTGGCAATATCTGAAGACACTTTTGACTGTCAAGACTGGGTGAAGAGGTTCTCTAGCATCTAATGTGTTAAGGCCAAGCATGCTGCTAAATATCTGAAAAGGCCAGGACAGTCATCCCTCTTCATTTCCAACAAAAAATTACCTGTGCCCAAATGTCATTAGTGCCACTGCTGAGAAATCTTGATATAGTGGAATAGGGCCCCACCTTTTATCATGCAGACGTCAGCAAGTATTGTTGGACACTGTGTAAATTCTTCACTATTAATGGAAGCACCATGAGTCATACGGTCCTAGCAACAATGGTCATGCTAAAGTTTACTGATGCATCTCCATCTTTACATGGGAGAGTCAGCGAGAAATCTGGGAATTATTAATTCAGAAACATCTGTGGGGCATTTTCTGGTGACTTTCAGAAATAGTAAGAAAATAAGTTGGAAGGAAAGCCAGAGATTCTTCCTTCCTCCCTCCCTTCACCTTGTTTGAGTTCTTTCTTCCCACCTCCTTCGTCATATGGCTACAAACATGAACAAAATAAAATATCAAAATGGAACAAAAATGTTTGTTTTTAATGAAGGTCCTGATATTGTATAGTATCTACTCATCTGTTTAGAACATTACAATAATAAAACCAAGGGCATAAATGACATATATATGAGATATATAAATGATATATAAATTATATACATATATAATTTATATACATATATATATATGGTCTGAACAGATTTGCTCAAGCGAAGACAGCCACAATTTTGTTCCGCATTCCCAAAACCAATGTGCATGAGCTTTTAGAAGTGTGTGCAATTTAGTCACAAGGGGAACCAAATAAAAGAGTGTGGGTATTTCTGTTCAAACCTATCATCTTTAATAGAAAAATAAAAAAACGCCTAAAGCTGATGTCCTGACTAATCACTTGGATTATAGTTAGACCCAGAAAGAGAAGACTTTTCATTAGGAAACAAACAATTCACAACAGGAAATGCAGGTATTGACAACTGTTTCTCCAGTTTTGGAATGAGACTGGGAGACTGGGTTGGGGGAGGCACTATATTCAATAGGTGTATCTTTCAGAAAGTTTTTCCTATCAGTATAAAGTGACCTCATATATGTATTTCTTTTTAGAAAGACAATCTATAAATTGTGTTTATAAAGAAGTTTCTAGTAATTATCTTCCTAGAAGATTCTGCTAAAACCAAAAAGAACTGTCAAAGCTCCAGAAGAAGCTATAAGAGAAAGAATAAAGGCAAATATTTCAGCAAGGCAAATCCAAAGCAAACACTGAAACAAATGAGGCTACAGACAATGGTATGAATGTTAATGAACATAAAGCTCGATAGTAGAAATCTGCTAAACGCATAGTTGAGGGAATTGAGAGGACATTTCCCTAACAGTTTGTTCCTGTTGCTTAAAATTTTTTTTAAAAAAGGTACCGCAGGGTGGCCCAATTCAGTCCCAACATCATATTATGCAGATGCATTACAATTCCCTGCTGAAGTTCTGTGGAAGAGTTGAGTCTAATTTAGCACAGTTGTTTCACACAATATCATCAAGATCAGTGAATGAATACCCAAAGCATGTGTGAAAGGTTGAGAAGCGATTGCAGTTTTGCAACCAGAAACTGTTCTTTGGAGGTTCACAAATGTATGAGAAGGGGAAAAGAAGCCACATACAACGACAAGAAAAACTCACACAGAGTTGGTTAACTTTGGACATTTTACCGTGAACGTGAACCTGTATTTTATTATTTTTATTCAGAATGATGAAAACAGCATTATCATATTAACTAAGGGAATGGCCCACCTCAGAAGTCCTTTTCAGGCATCCCAAGAAGGAAGATGTGCTGGTACTCTTGATAGAGTTGATATCGTAAACCCTGGAGGAAGGTTTTTGTCAGACATTTGGGCTCACACTAGGCATGCACTTATATCTTAATTCTTCCAACTGTGGAAGTTCATGGGAAAAGACCTGTCTCAGCCATCTGCTCACTATTAACCTTTTCACAGGGAGGAAGAATAGACGGCATTTGTTTATTTACCTATTCTCTTATTCCTTCAACAAAGATTTGTGGAATGCCTATCCGAACAAAATGCGTTTTCTGTTATTTGAGATTTACAGTCAGATTGAGAAGACAAACACGAAACTAATGAACAGTCATACGATTTGATAAGAACTAAAAGATCTTATGAGTCTAAAGAGAATGAAGTGCTTCTCTGCCTAGGAGAAGGAGGAGAATTTAGGGAAGTTTTTACACACAAAAAATACCAGACTGTAAGAAGATGTACAAAAGATTAGCAATATTTCCCTGGACAGAAGCTAAGTGAGCCGGGCGTGGTGGCTCATGTCTGTATTCCCAGCACTTTGGGATGCTGAGGTGGGCGGATCACAAGGTCAGGAGTTCAAGACCAACCCGGCCAAGATGGTGAAACCCAGTCTCTACTTAAAATACAAAAAAATTAGCCGGGTGTGGTGGCATGCGCCTGTAATCTCAGCTACTCAGGAGGCTGAGGCAGAGAATTGCTTGAACCTGGGAGGCAGTGGTTGCAGTAAGCCAAGATGGCACCACTACACTCCAGCCTGGGTGATAGAGACTCCGTCTCAATTAAAAAAAAAAAAAAAGTTAAGTGCATATCACTGAATGCTTTGCTACTATTTTTATAAGACCACTGGATCCATTCACAAGCCAGATAACTTGCTAATTTAAAAAAGGCTTTAAGAAACCATGTGTATTCTTGCCAGTTACCCCTCTTCCATCTCCACCACTTAACCTTATTATTTCCAGGACACGACATCCTCATCACTTTGATCCTGACTTTGGTTTTGCACTTGATGTTGTCTCTGTGGACTTTGTCATGGCTTGCCGTTCTCAGTTTTCCTGTGATTCCCTAAACACATAATGCCTCTCCATAATTATTTGGCTGGCATTAAGGCCAGACCACCTTGAGAGGAGAGAAATTCAGCAGGCAGGAGAAAAAGTGTATGCAAAGGAACTGAGAAAAGATCCATTGTTGGTGTTTCCAGGTATGCAATTCCTTTTGTCTAGAGTATAGAACATGTGTGGATCAGATGAAACTGGAAACACAAAAGTCATCCTTCTCTACCTTCTACAGATTTAATTTTTTTCTGTAGATGGTAGGAATCCACTGACAGTCTTCACGTAAGGGACAAAGTGGATTAGGTTTGTAGGTTAGGAAGATGACAAATAGGGCAAATTGTATAGAAGAGGGATTACTGATAGAAAACAGTGAAAGTGGCAATAGAGAGAAGTGGATGGATTTTAGGAATTATTTAAAAAGCAGTATCTCAGCCGGGCACAGTGGCTCATGCCTGTAATCCCAGCACTTTGGAAGCCGAGGTGGGTGGATCATGAGGTCAGGAGATCGAGACCATCCTGGCAAACATGGTGAAACTCTGTCTCTACTAAAAATACAAAAGTTAACTGGGCATGGTGGTGCTTGCCTGTAATCCCAGCTACTCCAGAGGGTGAGGCAGGAGAATTGCTTGAACCCGGGAGTCAGAGGTTTCAGTGAGCCGAGATTGCGCCAATGCACTCCAGCCTGGCAACAGAGTGAGAGCGAGACTCCATCTCAAAAAAAAAGGCAGTATCTCAGGACTTGACTTCTTTTCTGTCCCATTCACTGACCCTATTTTTATACCCAGATAGGGAACAGTAGAAGGTTGATTTCCAGGATTTTTGCTTAAGATAAAGAATGCTATACCTTGATTTTGCACTGACATTCTCTCAGATTTACTACCTTATTTACTAAGTTTGTTTACTTGTCCAGATTCCCCAACAGACTTTGAGTAACTTGATTTCAAAAACTTTCTTCTTCTTTTAAAAAATCTTGTCCAATTTTGTATAGTCTATTCTTAAAAGAGTGCTTCACATACAGAATATTTTAAATAAGTGTTCACTGAATAGATGAAGAGGGCACAGCTTCGAGCTCTGCAGTGAACAGAAGGGTTGCAGAATCTACTTGAGGGATTTGGGAGTTCCTGGAATATTGGTTCCTTGTAGATGGGATTACCTAGAGGGAAGTGTATATAAAGGAACTAGAAAAACAATCACCAACAATTACTGATGCTGTGCCATGCACCATGCCAAATACTTTACATGGACCATCTCATTAATCATCTGACAGCCTATGGTTAGATTGTAATTGCTAGTACTAATGACATTTTATAGATACAGAAACAAAGATTTCCACAGGGGGAGTCTTGAGAAGCAACAGATTTTCTGAGTTGGGTAGAGGAAGGATGAGAGAATGTGACAGAAATGGAATGAGCCGAGTTAGGAAGAGAATCTCTGGAAATAAAAAAGAGGACCAAGGACAGATACCCAACAGCCTTTGTGGAGATGGGCATGGAGGGGGTCTGGCAGGAGACTTACAAAAAGTAGTCAGAAATATAGGGGAACTTAGAGGAAATGGAAAAGAGAGTTTTGAAAAGAAAGGGATAACTTGGTAGGCAATGCCTCGGGCTGTGAGAGGTCAAGTTATTTAAGGATGAAAGGAGCCTTGAATTTGGCTTTTAGAAGCTTGTTCTGTACACTGTGAGCTGGGTGGTATTGGTGGAAGACAGAGCAGAGGATGAGGAGTGAGGACAATAGATGGGGAGGGAGTGGAGGGAATGAGTGTCCGCTTTAAGGGAGGAGACACTTGAAGGAAGTCAGTTGAGGAGGGAAGGAGTTGCAGAGGTCAGTAACCCGAGGAGAAAGAAATTAAAGAAGTTTCATTTTTTATTTTCTTAACATAGAAAAGGGATTTATCATTTTGTTTATAGATAAAGGCTGAGGGGAAAGAGCCATTGAAGATGGTGCAGATATAGAAGAAAGGGCATAATTGAGAGAATAATATCTTGGAGGATGTTGGAGGAGATGAGTCAAGAGTACCAGGAGGGGCGAAAGAAAAGACACTGCATCCCCCGACCCTTGTCTGTAGGGTTGGTTCAGGGACAGGTTTGAAACACCGTGTAGTATAAGTCAAATCAAATATCAAAGAGAGATCTAGAGAGGATTGGGGAAGTTAGGCATAGGAAAGCTTTTCATGCTATTCCTAATGCAGAACTGGGGCAGGCTATAAAGTTTTATATATTTTTTTCATAAAGAAAAATAAATGTAGTACATCTGCACGATATGACTTTGTACTGAAATGAGCCTCACTATGGTGCCTTCTTGAAAATTAACAGATAGAGGCATAAAATGTTACAGAAAGTAGTTTCATTTAATTTACTGTATTTCATTTGTTTAACATGGTATTTGCAATTGATGTTCCTCTTTGTGTGATAACCGTCATCTACACATTACCATGCATTCTTCCTCAGAAATTCACCCTCCTTGAAAAGGATTTGCAGATTATATTAGACTTTTCCTTATTTTTTTAAATGTTTTTTTGGCTTTTCTTTATTTTAAAAAAATGTATGTTTCCGAACATAAGAAATACAAAGCTATACATTTCTTAGCTACACTTACCCGATTGTATATTAATGACTACTGGGTAAAATTCAAGAGAAAGTGAAAGATTTTAGATTTTCGTATGGTATAATGGGTTCATTTCAGATTTCTTTTTTTTTTTTTCCATAGGAGAGGAGGCGTTTCTTACAATAAGACCTCTTAATAGAATGTTTCAATGACATTTGGGAAGAAATTCAATTCCCAAACAAATAATTGCAATACAGAGTATGAACAAAAATCAACAGTTTTTTACCTAAAATATGTCAATTTTCTAGTATCTCATTCAATGCTAAAAGTAAGGTATTTTTACATATGACTTGCAGGTAGGGATTGCCTACAAATACGCCAATTGAAATTTAGTTATGCATTACTACTCAATCTTTCCTGGTTGCAATACAAAACCGAGCAATCTTTAAATAAAAGAAAAAAGTAGCTTCTCTATTATCTGGAGCTACAAGTGTGTATTTTGATAAAGAACTGAAAATTTCCCTCTGGCAATCATTTATTTTGGGAAAAGAAGCGCTATTTAAATACAACTCTGATTTTCCTGAGTTTTGAGCTAACCATGTCGCTAGGGACTTTATTTGGTAAAATGTACAGTGTCATGTGTTCTGTTTTCTACCTGGATGTTTCTAGGACACCGTGTACATTGGGATTAGGTTCTCCTCAAAAGGATCTCAAGATCTGAAAACCAGATCAGGTCATAAGGAGGGCAACTACATGTGTGTTTGGTCAATATTATCTCCCAGACGCCAATATTTCTCTGACCAAAGTATCTTATTTTGGGAGATGCAATGTTTGCATTATTTACCTAAGGAAGGTAACATATTAAGTCATGAGAAGGTAACATATTAAGTCACTATTTCCTTTTAGAAATCGATTTATCAGAAATGAATTCTCACTGGCTGGGTGGGAAACAAAGAAGATGGCTAAGAGTACTGTTGCTCGTCAGGGGTTAGAAAAGGTTTCCTATAAAGCCCACAGAATCCCCAGGAAGTGGAGCTAGGGAATTATCAGAAAGAACTCTGCTTGTTCCTTCATTTTGCATGTGCCCCTTGTCTTGAGAAACACTTTTGACACTGCGCTTTTTCATGTGGAAGTGCTACGAGTGAACTTTTCAAGAGGCACATCAAAGGATTTTTATGCTGTAACAGTCTGTTTTCAGCTAAGTTCATTCGAACAGACGTTCTTGACCTGCTCACATGAGTAACATGTCTAAATTGCTTAAAGATCTGATAATTTCTCTTCCCTCAGATTTACGGAAAGTTAATAAAAGCTAAATTCTTGTCTTGCATTGTGGAAGAGCACAAGTTGGTCTTATGAATGAATGTGATTCTCAAATAGACCAAACCCAGTATGGATTTTCAGAAAGTATTTAGTTGCTCCCTTAAATCTCTTAGCTAAAGAAATTTGATTGGTAATTATGACATTTCTACTACAAGATTTGTTGGATATAAGAGTCTCAAAATAATGTTAGAAAAGCCTTTTTAAAACAACATTCTGGAATAGGAACAGCTCCAGTCTCCAACTCCCAGTGCGAGTGACACAGAAGACCGGTGATTTCTGCATTTTCAACTGAGCCTCTGCTGCTGACACCCAGGCAAACAGGTTCTGGAGTGGACCTCAAGCAATCTCCAACAGACCTACAGCTGAGGGTCCTGACTGTTAGAAGGAAAACTATCAAACAGGAAGGACACCTACACCAAAATCCCATCAGTACATCACCATCATCATCAAAGACCAGAGGCAGATAAAACCACAAAGATGGGGAAAAAGCAGGGCAGAAAAGCTGGAAATTCCAAAAATAAGAGCGCATCTCCCCCGGCAAAGGAGCGCAGCTCATCGCCAGCAACGGATCAAAGCTGGACGGAGAATGACTTTGACGAGATGAGAGAAGAAGGCTTCAGTCCATCAAACTTCTCAGAGCTAAAGGAGGAATTACGTACCCAGCGCAAAGAAACTAAAAATCTTGAAAAAAAAGTGGAAGAATTGATGGCTAGAGTAATTAATGCAGAGAAGGTCATAAACGAAATGAAAGAGATGAAAACCATGACACGAGAAATACGTGACAAATGCACAAGCTTCAGTAACAGACTCGATCAACTGGAAGAAAGAGTATCAGTGATTGAGGATCAAATGAACGAAATGAAGCGAGAAGAGAAACCAAAAGAAAAAAGAAGAAAAAGAAATGAACAAAGCCTGCAAGAAGTATGGGATTATGTAAAAAGACCAAATCTACGTCTGATTGGGGTGCCTGAGAGTGAGGGGGAAAATGGAACCAAGTTGGAAAACACTCTTCAGGATATCATCTAGGAGAAATTCCCCAACCTAGTAGGGCAGGCCAACATTCAAATCCAGGAAATACAGAGAACGCCACAAAGATACTCCTCGAGAAGAGCAACTCCAAGACACATAATTGCCAGATTCACCAAAGTTGAAATGAAGGAAAAAATCTTAAGGGCAGCCAGAGAGAAAGGTCGGGTTACCCACAAAGGGAAGCCCATCAGACTAACAGCAGATCTCTCTGCAGAAACTCTCCAAGCCAGAAGAGAGTGGGGGCCAATATTCAACATTCTTAAAGAAAAGAATTTTAAACCCAGAATTTCATATCCAGCCAAACTAAGTTTCATAAGTGAAGGAGAAATAAAATCCTTTACAGATAAGCAAATGCTTAGAGATTTTGTCACCACTAGGCCTGCCTTACAAGAGACCCTGAAGGAAGCACTAAACATGGAAAGGAACAACCGGTACCAGCCATTGCAAAAACATGCCAAAATGTAAAGACCATTGAGGCTAGGAAGAAACTGCATCAACTAACGAGCAAAATAACCAGTTAATATCATAATGGCAGGATCAAGTTCACACATAACAATCTTAACCTTAAATGTAAATGGACTAAAAGCTCCAATTAAAAGACACAGACTGGCAAACTGGATAAAGAGTCAAGACCCATCAGTCTGCTGTATTCAGGAGACCCATCTCACAGGCAGAGACATACATAGGCTCAAAATAAAGGGATGGAGGAAGATTTACCAAGCAAATGGAGAACAAAAAAAAGCAGGGTTGCAATACTAGTCTCTGATAAAACGGACTTTAAACCATCAAAGATCAAAAGAGACAAAGAAGGCCATTACATAATGGTAAAGGGATCAATTCAACAGGAAGAGCTAACTATCCTAAATATATATGCACCCAATACAGGAGCACCCAGATTCATAAAGCAAGTCCTTAGAGACTTACAAAGAGACTTAGACTCCCATACAATAATAATGGGAGACTTCAACACTCCACTGTCAACATTAGACAGATCAACGAGACAGAAAGTTAACAAGGATATCCAGGAATTGAACTCATCTCTGCAGCAAGCAGACCTAATAGACATCTATAGAACTCTCCACCCTAAATCAACAGAATATACATCTTCTCAGCACCACATCGCACTTATTCCAAAATTGACCACATAATTGGAAGTAAAGCACTCCTCAGCAAATGTACAAGAACAGAAATTATAACAAACAGTCTCTCAGACCACAGTGCAATCAAGCTAGAACTCAGGACTAAGAAACTCAATCAAATCCGCTCAACTACATGGAAACTGAACAACCTGCTCCTGAATGACTACTGGGTACATAACGAAATGAAGGCAGAAATAAAGATGTTCTTTGAAACCAATGAGAACAAAGATACAACATACCAGAATCTCTGGGACACATTTAAAGCAGTGTGCAGAGGGAAATTTATAGCACTAAATGCCCACAAGAGAAAGCAGGAAAGATCTAAAATTGACACTCTAACATCACAATTAAAAGAATTAGAGAAGCAAGAGCAAAGGCATTCCAAAGCTAGCAGAAGGCAAGAAATAACTAAGATCAGAGCAGAACTGAAGGAGATAGAGACACAAAAAACCCTCCAAAAAATCAATGAATCCAGGAGTTGGTTTTTTGAAAAGATCAACAAAATTGATAGACTGCTAGCAAGACTAATAAAGAAGAAAAGAGAGAAGAATCAAATAGACGCAATAAAAAATGATAGAGAGGATATCACCACCGACCCCACAGAAATACAAACTACCATCAGAGAATACTATAAACACCTCTATGCAAATGAACTAGAAAATCTAGAAGAAATGGATAATTTCCTGGACACTTACACTCTTCCAAGACTAAACCAGGAAGAAGTTGAATCCCTGAATAGACCAATAACAGGCTCTGAAATTGAGGCAATAATTAATAGCCTACCAACCAAAAAAAGTCCAGGACCAGATGGATTCACAGCTGAATTCTACCAGAGGTACAAGGAGGAGCTGGTACCATTCCTTCTGAAACTATTCCAATCAATAGAAAAAGAGGGAATCCTCCCTAACTCATTTTATGAGGCCAACATCATCCTGATACCAAAGCCTGGCAGAGACACAACAAAAAAAAGAGAATTTTAGACCAATATCCCTGATGAACATCGATGCAAAAATCCTCAATAAAATACTGGCAAACCGGATTCAGCAACACATCAAAAAGCTTATCCACCATGATCAAGTGGGCTTCATCCCTGGGATGCAAGGCTGGTTCAACATTTGCAAATCAATAAACATAATCCAGCATATAAACAGAACCAAAGACAAGAACCACATGATTATCTCAATAGATGCAGAAAAGGCTTTTGACAAAATTCAACAGCCCTTCATGCTAAAAACGCTCAATAAATTCGGTATTGATGGAACGTACCTCAAAATAATAAGAGCTATATATGACAAACCCACAGCCAATATCATACTGAATGGGCAAAAACTGGAAAAATTCCCTTTGAAAACTGGCACAAGACAGGGATGCCCTCTCTCACCACTCCTATTCAACATAGTGTTGGAAGTTCTGGCTAGGGCAATCAGGCAAGAGAAAGAAATCAAGGGTATTCAGTTAGGAAAAGAAGAAGTCAAATTGTCCCTGTTTGCAGATGACATGATTGTATATTTAGAAAACCCCATTGTCTCAGCCCAAAATCTCCTTAAGCTGATAAGCAACTTCAGCAAAGTCTCAGGATACAAAATTAATGTGCAAAAATCACAAGCATTCTTATACACCAGTAACAGACAAACAGAGAGCCAAATCATGAATGAACTTCCATTCACAATTGCTTCAAAGAGAATAAAATACCTAGGAATCCAACTTACAAGGGATGTAAAGGACCTCTTCAAGGAGAACTACAAACCACTGCTCAGTGAAATAAAAGAGGACACAAACAAATGGAAGAACATACCATGCTCGTGGATAGGAAGAATCAATATCGTGAAAATGGCCATACTGCCCAAGGTTATTTATAGATTCAATGCCATCCCCATCAAGCTACCAATGAGTTTCTTCACAGAATTGGAAAATACTGCTTTAAAGTTCATATGGAACCAAAAAAGAGCCCGCATCTCCAAGACAATCCTAAGTCAAAAGAACAAAGCTGGAGGCATCACGCTACCTGACTTCAAACTATACTACAAGGCTACAGTAACCAAAACAGCATGGTACTGGTACCAAAACAGAGATATAGACCAATGGAACAGAACAGAGTCCTCAGAAATAATACCACACATCTACAGCCATCTGATCTTTGACAAACCTGAGAGAAACAAGAAATGGGGAAAGGATTCCCTATTTAATAAATGGTGCTGGGAAAATTGGCTAGCCATAAGTAGAAAGGTGAAACTGGATCCTTTCCTTACTCCTTATACAAAAATTAATTCAAGATGGATTAGAGACTTAAATGTTAGACCTAATACCATAAAAACCCTAGAGGAAAACCTAGGTAGTACCATTCAGGACATAGGCATAGGCAAAGACTTCATGTCTAAAACAACAAAAGCAACGGCAGCAAAAGCCAAAATTGACAAATGGGATCTAATTAAAGTAAAGAGCTTCTGCACAGCAAAAGAAACTACCATCAGAGTGAACAGGCAACCTACAGAATGGGAGAAAATTTTTGCAATCTACTCATCTGACAAAGGGCTAATATCCAGAATCTACAAAGAACTCAAACAAATTTACAAGAAAAAAACAAACAACCCCATCAAAAAGTGGGCAAAGGATATGAACAGACACTTCTCAAAAGAAGACATTCATACAGCCAACAGACACATGAAAAAATGCTCATCATCACTGGCCATCAGGGAAATGCAAATCAAAACCACAATGAGATTCCATCTCACACCAGTTAGAATGGCAATCATTGAAAAGTCAGGAAACAACAGGTGCTGGAGAGGATGTGGAGAAATAGGAACACTTTTACACTGTTGGTGGGATTGTAAACTAATTCAACCATTATGGAAAACAGTATGGCGATTCCTCAAGGATCTAGAACTAGATGTACCATATGACCCAGCCATCCCATTACTGGGTATATACCCAAAGGATTATAAATCATGCTGCTATAAAGACACATGCACACGTATGTTTATTGCAGCACTATTCACAATAGCAAAGACTTGGAATCAACCCAAATGTCCATCAGTGACAGACTGGATTAAGAAAATGTGGCACATATACACCATGGAATACTATACAGCCATAAAAAAGGATGAGTTTGTGTCCTTTGTAGGGACATGGATGCAGCTGGAAACCATCATTCTTAGCAAACTATCACAAGAACAGAAAACCAAACACCGCATGTTCTCACTCATAGGTTGGAACTGAACAATGAGATCACTTGGACTCGGGAAGGGGAGCATCACACACCGGGGCCTATCATGGGGAGGGGGGAGGGATTGCACTGGGAGTTATACCTGATGTAAATGACGAGTTGATGGGTGCTGACGAGTTGATGGGTGCAGCACACCAACATGGCACAAGTATACATATGTAACAAACCTGCATGTTATGCACATGTACCCTAGAACTTAAAGTATAATAAAAAAAAAAAAAAAAAAAAAAGATTGACTTGAACCTGGGAGGTGGAGGTTGCAGTGAGTCAAGATTGTGCCACTGTGCTACAGCCTGGGCAACAGAGTGAGACTCCATCTCAAAAAAAAAAAAAAAAAAAAAAAAGATTCATGGCATCTGTGGGCTTTTACTTTATATATAAACACATCATTGTTTGTAAACTTCTGGAGCATGTGGGTAACAATTCAGTTGCTCTGATTTCTTTTGAAGACTATCTGAGAATTACAAAAAGTCTTCTTTTACTTGAGTGCCCATAATTATTCCATGTTCATTTTCTTCTGAACTGTGTATTGCTTATAATAAACTTGATAAGAAATACAAAAAAAAAAAAAAAAAAAAACCCAACATTCTACAAACCAGTCTCCTAAATCTTTAGGAATATCCAAAGGTCTTTGTTTAAATTTCTTTAAAGAAAAATAAATGGTTATATATAATAAATATAGAGCTTATTTGTAAATAAATCATTGAGGTGCTTCCTATGTTAGGCAATTAGGTACTAAATTTCAGATAGTTAGAGTTTTTGGCTATTAGTCACTTTTCTTCTAGTTACTATCAAAACTAATATTAGATTCCAACAATTAGCTTTAAATTACCCTGTCCCATGCAAAGTTTATTTAGCTAGCCAACAGTCCTGTGATGAACATACCAGTATCACTTTCTTCTTGTAGATGAGGATTCTGCAGGCCAGAGATGGTGAGTGATTGGCTCAAGACCTCATAGCCAGAATGTGGCAAAATTAAGGTTCAGTTCCATAATCTCTGACTCCAAATACAGTGCTCTTTCCACTGAAAAAAAACAGAGCTGCCTTTCCATGATCTGAGCTTTACTGCAGCTAGTATGTGTCATGGAGAACAGAAAAACACAACAAGATTATTTTTCATAGCAGAAACAGGGAACAGTTTTAGTTTCCCCAAGAATAGAAAATTTCTGGGCATGGTGGCTCACTCCTGTAATCCCAGCACTTTGGGAGGCCGAGGCGGGTGGATCACGAAGTCAGGAGTTCGAGACCAGCCTGACCAACATGGAGAAACCCCATCTCTACTAAAAATACAAAAATTAGCCGGGTTTGGTGGTGTGCACCTGTAATCCCAGCTACTCTGGAGGCTGAGGCAGGAGAATTGCTTGAACGCGGGAGGCGGAGGTTGCAGTGAGCCAAGATGGTGCCACTGCACTCCAGCCTGGGTAACAGAGCGAGACTCTATCTCAAAAAAAAAAAAAAAAAAAAAAAAAAAAAAAAAAAAAAAAGAAAATTTCCAGTCCCATTAGTACGTAGGGAGTTCCAGGACTTTCCAAATTACAGTTCTTTCCATGCATGTTGCTGTCAATAAAGTAAGTCAGTGTGTTAATGTAAACCACACTCCCTCAGACGGAAGCACACCCTAAGTCCTTCTAAATCTTTGTATCAAATGCATTCTGCTGTGCAAATATATAAAATCTCATCTCATCTTGAGATACTTCACTCTGAGGCACATGTTGGAAATGTATGCAGACATCACAGAGTTATTGTCTAGCGAGAAAAATATTTTCTTGTGGATATTGGACTGTCATATTAAGGGTCAAGGATGTAGCATTTTTGGGGTAGAAATTCATCTTCCTCTACTCTTTTTTTCCGGCAATCAATAAAGTTGCAGAAGAAAACATTGCATGATAAAAGGTAACATAAGAAAAACTATATTTATTACTCCTTTTCACTAATTTCTTTAGCTAACTGTGATCCTTAGTAAAATTCTGGTGAAAACCATGAAGGTAGGTTGAAGAGTGTAGGATTTGAGTGAACATGGGCTACTCTGTCAAAATTGAGGCATCCACATTTCCATGATGAAATGGTACAGTGTTTAGGGACACAGAATCTGGATTCAGACTGCCAAGGTATGAACACTGGCTATGCCACTTATTACTGTTTGTCCTAGGGCAAGGCCCTTAGCATTCTGTGTCTCAGTTTACTCACCTTTTAAATGGTATATTTCTAGTACCTATCACATTGTGTTACTATAAGGTTTAAAGAAGTTCATATCTGTAGAGTATTTCAAACATTCTCTGGCATATAGCCATGTTTGCAAATAAAAATAAATTAATCACATTGTTCTCAAATAGTAACTGTTCCTACTTAGTGAAAATTATAGTCATAGAAATTTTGAGTAAGGAGGAACAGTGTTGAAATTTGAAGTGGGGCATTATGCAGTCAAGGAAATCAAAATATTTTACCCCAAAATATATTTTCTTTGACATATATATTTATTTACATTTTTATTTATTTATTTTTTATTTAGAGACAGAGTCTCACTCTGTTGCCCAGGCTGAAGTGCAGTGGTGTGATCATGACTCACTGCAGCCTTAACCTGGGCTCAAGCAATTCTCCCGCCTCAGCCTCCTGAGTAGCTGGGACTACAAGTGTGTACCACCATGCCCGGCCTTCATTGTCATAGTTTTGAACTGGCTGCCACAGGGCCAGTCAGATTGAAGTGGGAGAAATTTCCCTCTGTAGAAAATCCTCATTAATGTATCCAGGCCTTTCCTTTCTAGGCATTTCCTGGACCTGGGAGAGATTAACTGAATCTGATACCTTTAAATGTCTGAAGACACATTTACCATCTATTCTCTCTGAGGACTGCTTACTTAAAAGCTGATACCCAAGCTATATATATATATATTTAAAAGGCCCTTTTGCTTTTTCTCTTTCAATGCTGTTTTTGGAAAATTTTTTCAGTGGATTAAAATCTTTTTCCCCCCGAAACCCCCAAAACCTTTGTGCTTGGTACTTCATTTGCTTCCTTTCTTAAAAATCGTTCTCCCATTTACTTTTACTCCATCTATGTTTTCTTTCTCCTTGTCCCATTAGAGGGCTTCTGATGACTCAGGCCCCTTAAGGATCTCAGAAAAAAGGTGTCATTCACCCCTTAAGGAATGCAGAAAAAAGGTGCCACTCACCCCTTTTGAGTGATCTTCTGTCTTCCTTGTGGAGGTTCAAGATTCATAGGCAGACTCTTCTCAGGTCTAAAGCTCTGCTCTCTATTTTGTTACCAGATTTATTTGGCTTTTGGGGGTATGACAAATTGCTTTGTGAGAAAACTTGGCTTCTCTGTGTAATGGCTAAGAGATACAGTTTTAGAGGTCACTGATGGCATTGCTTATAATAAATAGTTATTACTATGGGAGGCCACTGTTTCTTTGCATATTTTGGATAAGCATGGTACTGGGCACCTAATGGGTACGGAAACACTCCCTACTGAGAGATAAGACTCCCTTGGGGGATGAGCTTATCACAGAGTGGGCTGATTGATATTGGGCTACCCACCAGCCCCGGAGGAATGTCCTTGTAGTGAGGTGCACTGTGAAAGTGTTTCGTAACTCAGTCCTCTTGGCATTCCTCTCTGGTGACATGGGATTCAGTATGGTTCTGCCCTGAGTTCAGTGGTCCAGTTAAAAGATTAAAAACTAAGTTAAAAACAACCTATCTAAATAAAATTGGTCTCCTCATAAAATCCCATGGTAGAGTCCTATAATTTTGTGTTACCTTGACATTCATTTTTAATCTTCCTTTAACACAGTCAACCTTCGTGAAAAAGCTTAAATTCTGTGTCTTTTTGTGCTTTGAGATATAAATTTGCTACCCATTTTCTCTAAAATTCAGTAAAATCTTCTTCCAGATAACCTTTAAACTTTTCTATTTACAAAGGCATAGTTTAAATCTAACTGTCCTTTTAAATTGGTGAGTTTTCCTTGTCATATGGCTAAAATTTTAAAATCAAAATTGTAAAGTCTGTGCATACATGTGTATGTTGTATGTTGTGTCTACATATAAGTATATGTCTATGCATATGCTTATATATTATCTATATGTGGTACCAAATTAACTTAAAAATAAATGAGTACTCATATATTAAATAAGTACAAATACTTTTCAAGTTCACATGACTTTAATATCTTTATCGTTAGATAAAGATAATTTTAAAACTATTGGTTAAATAAAACAGAATTGTCTTCAGAATTTAATGTAGACATTTTTGTCTGGGTCTATTGATCAGATACTACCTGCTAGATGTTACGAAGCTTTTAACATGTGGGAAAAGCATACTCTTGTGAGCAAAATTTGAAGCATATTTCTTTCTCTCTACCTGATTTCTCCAGAATTTGGAAACTACTTGTGGGTATTCATAATTTATGACAATGTAGTTATTTACATCAGTTCAATAAGAATCTGCTTTCTTTTATAATAGGACACAATTGGAGACACTGGTTATTTTACCAAGACTTTGATTGAAATGGCATATTTTGAGATATAACCAGATTGCTTTGAGGAATTGAGGTTGGCTTTATAGAGGTGATAAAAGCCCCTTGGAAAGACTGGCCTGGTACTTTTTCTTTGCAGTTCCTTTACAAAGTTCCTGACCTGTGGTGACTTTTGGACAGGGTCAGGAACCTCGTTATTTTGGGACCCTGAGAAAAGGGGAATTACAGGTATTTACAGACAGTTCGATGGCAAAAACTTGGCTTGAATAGGCTGGAGAAGGTTTTAAAAAGTCTATCCTGAGATTCCTCATGAAAAAGTTCTAACAAAGCCAATTTAAAAGAGCCTATATTGCCAATAATTACTCTTGGGGCAGTTAATGCAAATAATCAGGCCAAGTGTAATAAGACAAAAATTAATTTTGCAGGAAATTCGTTTCTACTATGATTTGCCTTTGGTAAAAATGGAGGACTAGAGAGAGAAAAATTATGTTTCATAGGAAACTACAGTACTTGTTATTGGATTCTAGACTTGCCCATTATTTTTGAGTTTTAAAATTATTAGTCTACAATTTAGATGAGATCCTGAATTCTTTCCTGCCTATAAGTCTTCAAACCAACATTTTCAAAAATTTTCTTCCAATTTTCTCACTTGGAATCTCTAGAAATTAAAATTGTGCTTTTCTTAAAGTCCTGAAAACTGAAGCTAGACAATTTAAACTTTGCGAGAAATAACATCAACTTTTATATAAACAATCTTCATGCCTGCCTGCTGATGTATGGACTTCTCAGAAAGTTCACTTGAACACCTGATACAAACTACACTCTAGAAAAATTTGTCAGGTTGTCACTGCAGTCTGAAGATGCTTCAGAGACTCTAGAAAAGCTATTGTGTAGACTCACTGTGCTAGACATTAACCTTTGGTTTTCATTTGTTTCTGCAGAAATGGCTCTTATTAAAGATCTGTTTTTCTGTATCATATATAGAAGTCTCACCCATCTGCAGTGCTACATCCTGGAATGGGACACAGCTGTTTAACTGAATTGATCTATTCTCAGGACTGAAAGAGTGACTAAAGAAGATTTGGGACAATATGTTTAAATATTCTCTTTTCTGTTT
Source organism: Macaca thibetana thibetana (assembly GCF_024542745.1). Taxonomy (NCBI): domain Eukaryota; kingdom Metazoa; phylum Chordata; class Mammalia; order Primates; family Cercopithecidae; genus Macaca; species Macaca thibetana. The sequence goes on along the minus strand of NC_065583.1, from coordinate 132,227,117 downwards.
ATCCCAATTCATCATTCTACTTTTTGTTTATCTCTGTCTAACAAGCTTGAACCCAAATTTCTCCAAAGCTATCATTTTGGAAAATTTGGGTTCAAGTTTGTTAGATATAGACAAAAAGCCCATTTGGCTTTTAATATATGAAACTTGTTTTAAGTTTTAAAATGAGGACTGGAGGAAATAAAAATATTTTAACCCAAAATAGATTTTCTTTGACATATTTTGAAGTGGCTGCCCCAGGGTCAGCTGACTGAGAGGGTGGAAATCTGCCTCTGTAGAGAATCCTCATTAATGTAGCCAGGCACTTCCTGGATTTAAAAGAGGTTAACTGAGTCTGATACCTTTAAAGTTCTGAAAAGAGACATTTTCCATCCATTCTTTCTGAGAACTATTATTTATGTGGCTTCATCTACATAATAAGGCCACCTTTGCTAGCCAGGACTCTTCTTTCTCCGTGTCATAACTGTCTTGCCACTAACCCTGACTTACCAGAATCACCTGTTTTGGGCCATGCTCCAAGCCTGCATTCTTCCTATAACCTCAAGGGTGGTATATACGTTTCTGTGCCTTATTGTTGGACTGGGTTTTCTTTCTGAGTGCTCCTGTGTATACACATTAGATAAATATGTATGCCTTTTATCCTATTAATCTGCCTTTTGCAAGTTGAGTTTTCAGCAAACCTTTAGGGGGTCAACAGCCATGGCCCCCACAGTAGCCTACTCTGCTTTTTTATGATACAATTTTTTCTTCAACTACCTATTGCTGAAAAGCTTCTCGTGCCTTCATTACATTGTTGGGAAGTTTCAGTTTTATTTTTATTTATACTTTTTAAAGTTTTTTGAGACACAGTCTTGCTCTGTCACCCAGGCTGCAGTGCAGTGGTACGATCTTGGCTCACTGCAACTCGGCCTACCGGGTTCAAGCGATTCTCATGCCTCAGCCTCCTGAATAGCTGCGATTATAGGCATGCAACACCACATCCAGGTAATTTTCAGTTTTAAAGAGAAATAGAGTAATACACTGAAACCGTTTATATGGAATTTCTTGTGAAATTCCATTTAGAGTCTGGTTCTATTAGCACAGTATTAGAAAAATCCCAATCCCATTCTAAGAAGTCATTATGATGTGTTCTGAAATAGCTATATATCTGGTTATCCGTTGATAATGGGCTGTTTCTCTGGAACACTTTTTATCACTAGACGGAAGAACTAAGTCATAGGGATGTTTTTCATTACCATTTTGGGCCACTTCTTTGTGAATCTACCATTAGGTAATAAATAATGAAGAACATTATAGTCCTTCATTAACATATATGATATTATGATATATATCCTATAATATTTAATATATTTCATATATATGTAGGATTTCAATCTGTAATATTTTATGACTCTATCACTTTCCTTTCCTGATATCTTGCTTTCTTTTCTTGTTGATAGTATGTGGCAGCTTCAACATAGAAAAAGATATAAACTGCAGATATGGTACCATAGAAACAAACAGGTATGTTCTTTGTCTGCCTTTGAAAAAAATGTCCTGAACTTTTGCTGTACTAATCACTGTTTAAGGAAAGCAAGCTCTCAAATAACTTTTAATTTCCTTATGTGATACAGATTTTGTTTTAGTATTTATTGTAATAACTCACATGATAAATAAAACTAGTGTATAGGGTAATTGTTTTGCAATTTATCATAATGTGTCTACTTGTATTTCAAATTACAGTGGAATCAAGATCATGTAGGTCTTATAAAATTAGTAAGGTATGTTCCTTTGAAATTCTATTCGACATTCTTTTAATTTTTAAAACAATTGAGAGTTGGATTGTTTAATTGTATTATTGCCTTTTTACTTTTGTGTTCTATTGGTGTATTAGTAGCTGTGTTTGCATAAATCATATACAGAAAAATAAAAGTACAATATGTCCAATTCTATAAGAATAAAATTTCACTAGTATATAATGAGTGTATAAACACATTACATCATTTTATTACTAATAACCAGTCAATAGATGGACATATGAAATCTGTATCCACTGTGAATTTGGTTTCATTGTACAGAAAGCAGAATATTGTGTACACATTATCATATGGTTTACACACTCGTTGTCAGTTGTTGTCTGTGGGAGCTCCTTCAAGAGTGGTGGCAGGCATACAGGGAGGAGATTATGAAGCAACTAATGGGAGCAGTCAAAAAATCAGGCAGAAATAAGTAAAAATATGTAAAATACTAAAGAGAATATCCATTAAAGAGTTGTTTATGTGGTACCCAAACTAGCAAATGCAATGAGAAATTCAGTCAGACCAAAGACCTAGTATCAACAACTTGCCAAAATACTTTTCTTCTTTCATTTGACTGTTACTGTGCTATACATTGCACATAGTTATGTATTCATTATCTCATTATCTCAGTAACATGGTGAATCTCTGCCTTTGTTCAGGGGAAGTAAAGGAGATTATTGAGCTCATTAGCACATACATTTTTAAAAATTCCACAGATGAGCAATGCTTAGCTTAAGAAAGAAACAATGTAATTCATTTAAGTATTTTCATAATTAAAATTATATTAATTTAGAACTCTAAATCAAATACTCCATATTTGATTTTATATATGCATATAAATGCATGTATAGGCATATAAAATGAGTGCATATATAAAAATAAATTACATATTCATAATGGTTATTTTATGCAGTCACAATCTAGGTTGTTCAAAAACATAATGTGATTATTTCTTTAAAATCCTATTGAACTCATAAGCTTTCATTTCTACTTGACTGTAGATGCCTTGTTCTAGCTCTTGTAAGCCAACACGGTCACATCCAATTTTAAACTCAGTCACTTTGGGGTAATTACTCTCTCAGTTCAGAACTTAGCCCCACTACCACCCTTTCACTCATTGCTTTTTCCCTGTTAGCAACTGCATTTGGGCGACTTCCCTAAATTTCATGGCGTTGAGGTTGGGGTATGAGGTGCACCATTGGTCTATGGTGGCCTTTGATCTTTATTGCCTTCTGCTGAAGTGCAATTCCTTCTTCTTGCTTTTGGGTGTAACTTTTGTAATTCCAGATGCATCTGTAGTGAAGGTCAGTACTTCCACTTTGGCCTCCAGTTGTTAGCTGCATGACAGTTTCTCTCTTCTCTGAGACTGGAACATCTCTTGTAGTTTACTAGCCTATGCGCCATCTACCTCAAGAAATAGCTCTTTCCCCATACCCAGGGTTAGAAAGAACTCTTTGTGGCTGCTGCTTTCAGAAGCATTTACCTGGACATAGGCATCAGCCACTGTGGATTCATATTGGATCACCAGCTTCCCTAAAATGTTTGCAGTCTCCTGAATCAAGCCTGGGAAAGCCACGTAACTGCCCCTTCAACTCAGGGATTACTGCCTCTGTTTTCTATCACAATTTCAATTATTTTGTAGCATACACTCCTTCTAAGGACTCACCCAGGCTCAAGGATTTACTGGGAGCTGCTCAGCATCTAAGCAGTAGTGGAATTTCTCTGATACATCTCTTTTTGTATTCACCCGTAGTTGGTCTTTTCTTTCTGTCAGAGGAAATAGTCATTATTCTTTCATACTTTGTTTTATGGCATTACTTTTTATGCTCTAATTCCTCTGGGATTTGGCTGTTGATATTTAAAGCCAAGCCATTGGAATTCATAAGAATATTTTCTAAAAATTCACTAATGTAGCTCTAATAACCAAAAGTGAGAATGTTATTTCTGCTATTTGCCTTAATAGAGCTAATCTACTTAAGATCAAAATTTTAAAATTTGTCTTTTTGTTCTTTCTATATTATTTCTATTCACATAGTGATACAAATTTTCTGCTGGTAAGTGGCAAAGAATGGCAAAGTTAAGTGAATGAAAAAAATTATATGGTTTAAATCACAAACTGTATTTCATTATATTTACTTATAATTGTTCATTACACTCTAATGGATACTGATTATTTTGTTACCTAGAAGACCCTCCCTCCTCTGTAGAACTATTTCTTTCCCAACTCAAAGAAAATGGGCTTCCATTTGGAAGAAAGAGAGCATGCGTTTCTCACGAGACCTCACCCACCGGCCACATTTGGTTGGTCCGGGGAGTGGTATCTTATTATTCAGGATGAATCAAAAGTTTTGCTGGATTTTTTTTAACAGAGAAAATACACTAGATGTTTGGAGATGTGAAGTTTATGTATAGGGAACCAGTCTGTGATTAGAGGGAGTGAAGTCAGTAGAGATAAGTGGAAAAGTTGGGAAGTCATAATTGGACAATAAGGTGAAAATAATGTCTTCACTTTCTAAAGTACTTGGCTATCAGTACAGAGTGGGTGGTTGATGATTTGCAAAATTTGGTGTCTGTGTGATCTTGAACAAGTTACTTAAACTTCATGAGCCACACTTACCTCTTCTGTGAGTTGGGGCTAACTGCCAGTTCTAATGGTTTAAGCACACAAAACTGGCAGCTGTTATTTTATAACATCACCAGGTGGTTTTAATGATAAAGCTATTCTTAACCTTAATTGGCATTGCATTTTTCTCAGAGATGACTTCCAAGGACTATTTTCTATATTATGATCTTAGTGAACAACACTTCGCAGTTGCAGGAACTAAAAAAACATGGTTGAAAATGATGTATTATTTAATCAGAGAAGTGTAGGCTTAGCCAACTCCAGTCCCAATATTTAAATATATCTTATCCCCACAGAAGCATTCAGCATAGACAGTGCTTGCACAAAATCAATGACTAATAATTGCAAATTGCCAACCTAAATTTCTTTGCAGTATTAAATTTTTCTCTTTTTTAATACTATAGGAAGAGTTGCAAATGGCCCAATTCATTTTTGTATCATCGATTCAAAAGAAATATAATTCTGTTGCAGGTCCTATTGTCTCCCTTTTATCCTTCATGCATAACATTAATTTGGTGAAGACTACAAAAATATGAGTTACGTCTTAAATATTTCTGCAACAGTGCTGATGACTTTAACTTCATCAGTTTTTCATCAGAAAATTGCCTTAACAGATTGAGTAGATGTGATGGTAAATGAAGAAAACCCAGTCAATAAGAAATGAAGGCTACCTCTCTGGTGTTTGCAGTTCCTGGGTGTTTTAGTGTCACTGATGGGGACTTTAGAGATAGTGCTTTGTGTGTAACTGAAACAGAAAATCCAGAGAGAGACTTAAGTTCTTTGACTGTTGTTACCCTGTAAGACTATACTTTTTCTTTTCACCTGTAGGAGGCAGAATTTCTTGGCAGGAAGAATATCAGTTCCTGTATCATCCATATTTTTAGGGCCAATAGGTGTATAAGAAGTTTGAATTTTGGGGTTCTATAGAAATCATTGCATGTGTACTGAACAACATTTGAAATACACAGAAGGAAAAAATAAAATGGTGAAAACACACTTTTCACTTTACCACCTGGAAGAAATCACTGCTAATGTTTTTCCATATCCAGGTTGACATATGTGAGACTTTTCTGTGTAATCAGTTTTGTCTCCTATCCTTTTCACCTACTGTTGTAACATAGGTATTTCCTCTTATCATTGCAAACCTTTTGGAAGATATTTAAAAGGCTGCATAATGTAAGCTGTAATATAATATATTTCTCTCCTTACTTTATTGTTTATACATCGTTTTTTCTAGGTTTTAAGAACTATAAATAATGCTGGGATGAACACCTTTTTTTTTTTTTCTATGGGAAAAGCATAATGAAACCAAGGAGGGCTTTGGGGGACAACTGTACCTTCCAATCTGCTGTGACATGTGTTGGGGGCTTTATTTCTTACAGAGATCATCATGTGTTAAAACAGGGAGAGCAGTTTTGCTGGTTAGTGCTCTGATGCCCAGGATCAGAGAATGGGAGATGATGGTCATTCCTTGCAACCCCGTACCCTTTTCATTTCTAGAAGTAGATTTTAATTTCCTATAATCCATTGCTTGGTTGGGATTTATCTAGTGAATACTCTAATTTTCCACTTGTCTACGCCATATCACACTGCCTTCCAATGTTGACCAGATTGTTTTTACTCTTCTGTGCTGTGTTAGGCACTCAGCATAAAACTACATGACACGAGAGCTGTTGTACTGATAATTATGCATGTCTTTTACATGTTCTCAGGAACTCTAAGTGAAGAAACCTTAGCAAACTTATTTACCACTGGAGATGGTAGTATTGACTAATAATACTATGAATAAATTGGAGACATATTATAACAGAATTTATATTTTAGTTATTTGCTCCCCACTGGTTCCTTTAGTATTTTGTTGGGATATTCTGAACGTAGTAAAAAACGATACCTCCTCCCTTCTGTTATAATTTTAAATATTTTTAGAGTTTTTCCCTGAGCACATCTGCCATGTGATTGACTTAGGAAAAATAGTTGAGAAAAGTAAGATGAATGAAGGGATTTTAAGACTACAATTTTTTTCACAGTTATGACATAAAACCACAGAAACTCATATTTATTCTTTCTCTCTCTTCCTCTCATTGCTGTGTGAATAAACCCAGAATTACATTCCACAGAAAACTTTGATTTTGCTTATGAGCTGATAACCTCTTGGTTTGCCTCTCGGCAAAACGAGGTTGGTTAGGCAACGCAAATTTCCCAAAAGAATATGTAGAGAGGTTTATTTTTCTCACACTGGCTCTGCATTTACCTGGCTGCCCAACATAGCTGCATTCTAGGTACCTGTGGTACTTAACAGGGAATGTAGTTCCAAACTCTCACCCTTCCAATATTTTTCTAAAGCTTAGTAGAGAAAAACCAATGTTTATGGAGGATTGCCTGAGAGAAAAGCAGCAGATTCATTTCTGTGAATCAGTGATTCTCAATGAATGGAATATGGGGATGTACAGGAAAAAGGGGGAAGGAGGAATGGAGGAACTCTTACATCCTCTTCATAGGAGGACCTTGTTCTCAAGGTGAGGGTGATTTTGTGTGTGTGTGATTCATGCCTCTCTCAGATGTTGATGTGGATACAATTTGAGAAACACTGCTTGAGTTACCCTAAAGTAGGATTGATAAGCTGGAGACTTCTTGATCAAATCTTATGGACATGTTCTCTCTGTCCAGTGCATATGTGTGTGTACACAACGGCACACACACACATATTTTACCAGGGAAATGTACAATTTGCATAAAATTGAAATTTTCCCTGGAAAAAAAATTTAAAACTACAAAGACTAGGCACATATCCCTTCATGGCAACAAATATCCAGACTTGAGAAACAGTTCCTTCTTTGGTTATTGTCCTTATTCCTTAAGTCATTGATTTAGGTTGCCTGTGTGATTTAGATTACCTGTTTGTTCCCTACAAGTACTGGTGTTTACAACTCCTGGGTAACAGCCTGACTATGGATTAAGCCAAAAGAACAAAGCGTTGGGTACTTGAGTGTATTCATCTATTTTGCATGGCTACGACAGAATATCTGAGACTTGGTAATTTATAAAGAATAGAGGATTAACTGGCTCCCAGTTCTGCAAGCTGTGCAGGAAGTGTGGTGCCAGCATCTGCTTCTGCTGAAGGTCTTAGGAAGCTTACAATCGTGGTGGAAGGTGAGGGGGAACAGGCATATCACATGGTGAGAGTGGGAGCCAGAGAATGGGGAGAGGTGCCATGTTCTTCTACACAACCGGATCTTGTGTGAACTCAGAGCGAGAACTCAATTACCACCAAGGGTATGGTGATAAGCCATTCATGAGGGATCTCTTCCCATGATCCAATCACCTTCCACCAGGCCCCACCGCCAGTACTGGGAATAACATTTTAACATGAGATTGGGAAGGGACAAGCATCCAAACCATATCACTTGGCCACATCATTTTACTTTCTAGCATTGATTTTCTAGATCTGTGCTTTGGTCTGATGCCAAAGGCCTTGTGACACAAGAAAGGGACCCTCTGGAATCCATCTCTAAGTTTACTATAGGGATATTTTGATAACTATTTGGACAATTTATAAATATAGTGGTTAAAAAGATAGACTGTGATGCCAGACTGTCTGGACTCCTGTATTTCCTAGCTGAAAAGCTTAGGCCTGGCATTTGCTCTTACTTTGATTTAATTTCCTCATCTGTAAAATGGAGATTACAATAGTACTTCTTGTTTAAGAGTTTTGTTTGTGATCAAATATATGAATTTATGTAAAGTGTTTAGGGCAGTGTTTAGCAGAGACAAGTGCTCCATAAGTAATAATATTACTAATATTATTATTGCCTGTCTCGGAAATAGGAATAGTTGCACCTGCTATTACAGTTTTCTACTTTATGGGGAATCTAAAACTTGTAATGAATTACATCTGTATCTTCTTATTGGCTGCTAGAAAGTTTTATTACCGTACGTATTTTGTTCTACATCCATCTTATTTTCCCAGCCTTTGTTTTGTGTTCTGTAATTCTTACTCTTGATTGTTCCTATTTTGCTATATTATATTCATCTTTGCAAGTCACTTTAATTTTCTTTTGAAACAATATTGGTCCTAAAAATAAACCCAAAGCAAACAAACATATGTGAGCTGTGAGCTCTCCTAAGTGGACAAGTATGACCAGTAAAACTAATTATTTTCCACATGAATTTCTTGTGAAGTTTGCTTTTCTGCTGACATTCTGAGCTTCCATTTATTTTCAGCTCTGTCTTTTAGCTTTAGGGATATACTGATTCAGTCATCTTCAATAGAAGCATTCCAGCAAGTTCCTGAGGTCACGTTATTTCCCAGATGTCTTCAAATATATTGCATTGCTGCAAATTGATTTTTAGCTTGTCTTTAAATTTAACATCTGAGTGTCCTAGGCCCATTTGGCTTTTTTTTTTAAGGTACCAAAGGAAATTGTTCATGTATTTAAATTTGCAATGTGAGATGATACTGAGAGCAATTACATATATACATCTTGTGTAAAATAGGCTATTTTATATAAATAAACTATTTGTATATGGACAGTCCCCTAAAGTTTACTCTTCAAGACACTTGGGGAATTTTACTGTTATTTTTGATACAATAGATATGGCAATCATTTGCCCCAAGGCTGGTAGAATGACAGGTCTTTATTTCTCACCTTCTTAACTGAGTGGTAAATATGAATGAAACAATTTTTGGGATCTTTTAATCAGGGAAACAGAAACTGCTCAATATGAGGAATTGGTTATCAGAGTAAAGGATGGGCTGGAGAAGCAAAAGGGATAAAGTGGTTTTATCCAGAGCTTATGAATCTGCCCTCATCGCTAATGCTGTCAGAACCCTTGCTTTGGGCAGGATCTAAGGAGCTCACACTCTCACCAATACTTCTGTTATCTTCCTTGTTCTCACCTTCTAATCTCATGCAAGTCCCCCTTGTTGACAGAATTTAACTGGAATGCATGCAGCTGGAAAGAAATTCTGGAAAGAGCAGTTTTCAGACTGCTATACTGGCAGCCCCGGGGGTGGGGGGCATTTAGAATATACTTTATTGCATGCACTTCTATCTTTAACCCTTTTAAAATTTTTATTCTGAGTTACTTTGTTCCTCCATGTCTTTCACATGATGTAAGCATTCTAATTTTAAAGCATTTTAAATTCTATGAAAATATTCCCAGCTCCAGGAACATGTCAGTTATATCAGAAACACTTAACAGAAGTCCCTTGTTGATGTCTAAATAGAAATATTTTAGTTTATCTTATTGCCACTTGTCTGACTTTTGTCAATCCTTAAGTTGTAAATTTTTCAATGAAAATACTTAATGCACCTCTCTATTATTGTAGCTACCTAAATTCCATGTTTCCTTGTCAGAATAGAAATAATTTCATTATTGTGCCTGAACATTTTCCCAGCTTTATTTACTTGAATTTGGTTTTTGTTTTTGTTTCCTGATTTTCACAATCATGCATTTTGTTTTAACTCTCCTCCGTCAAAATATCCTTAAGTGTTTGGATTCGACATCAAAAACTAGGGTTGATCAACTTTCATCTTGACTGTCAAAGCATTCAGAAGAATTTGGGATTCTTAAAATACATCATAAAATGCATCCAGAAAGACCAAGGCATTCAAGTAGCAGAGACAGAATTGCTCTGAACTGCACAAGTGTAACTGGGTTGGCGAGTCAACAGAACCTGAGTGGGAGGGCTCATATTTCTCTACAACCCTTTTTCCCCAGAAGGGTTTTTTTGTCATTTTGGCAGTGGTTGACAGGACTCAGTTGAATCTTGACATGTACTGTCTCTCTCATAAGTGTTTCTGACATAACTGACAAAGTCCTGGAGGCTTTTGACAAGTTTGTCAACCTAATGAATGGGCACCTAAGCCTTAAAACCACAGTAAAAGGTCGTGTTAGTTGTTCAAGGAAGGGTGCAAAATTCAGGTAACCAACTAATGGTTTCAGGGCTGTTTTGCTTGCCTGCTTGCTGATGTCGTCACTTCAACAGACCAAAAAAAAAAAAAAAAAAGTCATCTTTGAAATAAATATTCATCTTTGGCAGCATAACATAGCATATGTCTTATGAATGGAATACATTTTTAAAAATGTTATTTGTAACATTTATCTTCTCATTTGTTTAACAGTTTCTTTTGTGTATGCTATAGCTGGAATGCTTAATACTTCAGGCCTCTGAGGCTTTCTGGCACTGTCTGAAAGGTTTAGGTTACTGTGGTAAATGTTTTCCAGCAAATGGAACAATGACTACTAAATAACTTTGCTAACGTGAGGATTAACCAGAGTAATTACAATTGCTTGGGACTTTGTGTTTCAGGGACAAAGTTCTATATGAAAATCACCAGGGTCTCTGACACTCAAGTGTCACTCAATTTGAGCAGAACAATTAACAGTAATATTGGGTCTGAAGTTTGAGAGTTGGAAACAAAAAAGATAATTGCATAGGTCTGAAAACTATTAAACAAAATAAAATTATATTCTACCTTTGCTATTCTGCCTCAAAGGTATGATGTTTGCCTTTGCACACAAGGTCTTTGCAGTATCTAAATTGGACCAGAATTTTAATGTTTCAATCTATTTCTCTTGGGCCTCAGAAAATCTGTTATTCTAACTTTGTACATGGATTAGAACATTTCCAAACTCGGATAGATCTGAGTTGCTTATCTTACAGTCTATGAAGTGACTGATACTTTATCTCACCTAGAATGTAAAGACAGAAAACAATAGTAGCCTAATAATCATATTGGTGTAATAATCACAAAGTTTCCGTGTGCTATAAAGAAGTTGTTACTTTATCTTGCTTTTTGAAGATACTTTAATCTTGTAATAAATTTAACTGAAAGTATTCACCCTCCTTGCTCCCATTTTTGTTCATTGTTAAAAACTGGAAGGTGCAATAAAGATGATCACATTCAGTAAATTTTATTTTTTCCCTAAGGATGAGGTATAAGGTTGATAAATGGGATGGAGGTAGCAGGAATGAAGTTCCTGTATGTATAAACACATACAGCTCTGGGCTCCCCACTCTTTTCTGATGAGAAGTTTTTTTTTGAGATGGGTCTCATTCTGTCACTCAAATTAGGGTGCAGTGTACAATCACAGCTCACAACAGCCCTGACCTCCCCAGTGCAAGTGATTCTCCCATTCCAGCCTCCAAAGTAGCTGGGACCACAAGCACGCACCACCATACCCAGCTAATTTTTAAATTTTGTATAGGTGGGTCTCACTGTATTGCCCAGGCTGATCTCAAACTCCTGGGCTCAAGCAATCCTCCCACCTTGGCCTTCCAAAGCGCTAGGATTACAGGTGTGAGCCACTGTGCCCAGCCTGATGAGGGGAATTTTCTTTATTTTGAATGGTAAGAGTTCTTGGGATGTGTAATTCTGCTGCTAATAAGACTTGTCTGTTCTCATGCTGCTAATAAAGACATACCCGAGACTGGGTAAAAGGTTTAATTGATTCACAACTCTCCAGGGCTGGGGAGGCCTCATGAAACTTACAATCGTGGTGGAAGGGGAAGAAAACACGTCCTTCTTCACATGGTGGCAGTAAGGAGAAATGCCCAGCAAAAGGGGGAAAATCCCCTTACAAAACCATTAGATCTCGTGAGAACTCACTCACTATCACAAGCCCATCATGAGGGCAGCCACCCCATGATTGAATTACCTCCCACTGGGTTCCTCCCAGGACACGTGGGGATTATGGGAACTACAATTCAAGATGAGATTTGGGTGGGGACATGGCCAAACCATATCAAGCTCCTTACATTTCAGATGAGGAAACTTGGTTCCAGAGAAACTAAATGGTTTACTCAATATCACAGATCTATTTCATGACCAAGAAAATTTAACCAAATCTCCTGGATCCTAATGTGGTAATAATTTATTTTTTTAAAAATTCAAGCAATAGTTTCAGATAGGATTTCTAATAACATTGAAGACAAAAGCAAAGAACAAAACAAAGCAAAACTCTCATCTTTTTAAAGAATTTATGGCTTGCAAGAATAGATGAACAGTGGATGCACATACAAAGTAACAGCCTTTTAACAAGAGAAAGCTGCTCATGTTCTCTTAAGGCAGGTTTCATAAAACTCATATTTCCTTAAGATTTTTTCCTTTAGAATATTAGCCAAAACATTCTAGGAAATTTCAAAACAGTTTTATATGGAATTCTTATCGTATATTCATATTTTCCTAAAAATAGGTGAATCAAATATGATGTTTTAACTGGGCACATCAGACATTCTTATGTAGAGTTTTGGATGTGTCATATACCATGAACTGCTTCCAGTGTGGGTTTCTTTTTTTTCATTTGAAACATTTGAATTACACATTTCTTGTACTTCAGACTCAGAAGTACACCTTATCTGGTGGAAGTTAACAGTGGCTGTAAACAAACAAACAAGATAGTTAATTATTTCACATAACAAATGACCTTCAGGTCTATGGCTTCCAGGATGGCTCAAGAATGACATCCATGAACCATGATTTCTTTCCTGCCTTAGTAGTTGGCATTGTCTCCCCAAGCTCATGGTCACATGGTTGAGAGATGCTATGGCTCAGGTCTCAGGCCCTCATGAAGCAGTGTCTGCAGCAAGTAAGGAGGAAAAGAAAATCAACCAGTTTTTCTTTGTCAAATTGATCTAGTGTTCATCTGCGCAGAATCTTTCATTTTTGATATTATATTTGGATTACACTGACTGAATTCAATGTATTTTGGTCCATAGTAAGCAGAGTTGATTCGATATGGGCTGTCCATCATGTGTCTGTGTGCACATCTGTATGACCTAAAACCTTCCGGCTCCTCACCAGGTATCCTGGGTGTGATGTGAGAGGAAGGGTTCAGGCAGTCCATTTTGGGGATTTGGGGTTGAAAAACTAACAGGACTCTTTCATCTGAAAAAAATAACCTCTATCTCTAAAGCACAAGGAATAAGATAAAGCTAGAACTTACTCATAAATCTTAGCTCTCACTCCCCATAAGTGGATTCAATCCATCATTGAGTACAATAGACATTTCCACCTAAATGTCTTTCTCCTCTTTCCATGCCACAGACACTATTCTTCAAGCCAACACAGTGTTGTGCCGGACCACTCTAAATCCCTCCAAAAAGGGCTTTCCACAGTCACTCTCCCTTCATGCAAATTTGTACTCCACTCTGCAGTCACAGTGATAGGCTGAGAATGCAGATCTTGTCACTGCTCTGCTTAGAAAAATTCCATGGCTTCCCACTGTTCTTAGAATAAATACAAAAACCTTAATTGCCATCTGTAGAGAATTGGCTTAGCCTCATTCACTGGGATCTCACTGCCTCCATCTGCAGGACACTGTTTTATGCACTCCCATTCCAATAGCCTTTTCAGTCCCTCGAATGGCTTCAGCTCCTTTCTATCACAGGTCATTTGTATATACTGCTCCCCCTGTCTGGAAGCTTCTTTGCACCCTTCCCTCTGCCCCAAGAGGCTACTTTTCTTCAGATTTAGGCTATGCTGTGAGTTTCTCAGAAAAACCTTCTCTGGCCCCGAGAGACTCAGCTCTCTTAGGACATCTTCTTTGTATCATTTGCACCATGCTGCAGTTTTACAATCATGTTTGCAAATGTGTAGTTAGTATCCATTTCTTTCCATTGGCTAGATAGTGAGCTTGGTGGGGGCTAGGCTATATCTTTTTCTATTTTTTAATTGCCTTTGTGTTTTCAATATTTAGCCTATTTCTGGGAACACAGGAAGTGCTCAAATGCATATGTCAATTGATTGTATGGATAAGTGAATGAATAACATTTATTGTCTTTGATGCCTGCAGCATTCAAGCATTTCAATTGCTGTTTTAGTAGTCGATAGAGGTCTAGGTAGCAATTCAAAATAGGTCATTTTGGGAACTCTACATTAGAAAATAGATTAGAAATAATTGCCTTCATTAAAGATTCCTGAAAAAATAATTGTCATGTGTCTTTCATATGGTATACACATGACGTTTTAAGTCAGAGAACTCCTATATGCAATGATGAGCTTTCTCATACTAAAGTTGGAATCTATAAATGTATGATTTTTGAACTGAGAAGTCAAATTACTATCTTTGGACTATTGAGGTGGTGAAAAATTTTATCCTTTCTGTCTATGAATTTGAGATTGGAGAGACTGAAATGTCATTGGAGTAAACTCTGTTGAATAGTATGGCATGGCTCAGGCCTGTAATCCCAGCACTTTGGGAAGCTGAGGTGGGAGGATTACTTGAGCATAGGGGATGGAGGCTGTGGTGAGTTATAATTGCACCTCTGAACATGAGCCTGGGTGGCAGAGTGAGACCTTGTCTCAAAAAAAGAAATGAAAGTGATATGGCTAAAATTTCAAGTGATTAGTTCCCCACATTCCTTTGAAGTTTTTCTGTTTTTTGAAATTGAAATACTTCTTCTCTGTGCCCTTGGCAATTCAACAAAATTTAGAAACATTTATTAAGCAGATACTAGGTGTTATTGATTAATTAAATGAATATTTATTAAACATTTCCTACTTGTCAGACCTAAAGATATAGTTTTCTTTTGTTAGAAATTTATCTACGAAAATGACATAATGCCTGATTTCTAAGAGAAAACAGTGTGAACAACAACAACAACAACAAACCCGCAGAGTGATAAGTACAAATACTTTGTTATTAGATAGAATGGGCAATAAGAACATATGTTAAAGGTCCTGACTTAATTTCTGTTAAGTCAAGGAAGAGGAGTATTGAATATTGATCTTCTGGAAGAAATAACATTTGAGCTGAACTCTGAAGGAGAAGTAGGTGCTTTTAAGTGAATATTTATTAATCATGATGGCAATTTTCTTATTGTGCTGAATTATTTAAGAAGCATTGTTTTCTCCCTAATTCTTATCATTTTTCTCCTTGCTGATTACACTGGAGCCTTTTTGAGAATGGGAAATATATTTTGTTTCTAGTTATCTAATAATTATTAAACATAGCGTTATGCATGATCTAGTTACATACTATGTGATTCTCTCACTAATATTAAGTAAATTGAAGCTTTGCAGTGATGGTTCTGGGAGTCAGAAGAAGACACTTGGACAGTTTCCACCATGAGCTGTGATTTATTTACTGTACTTAGCTCAAGTGCTCTCCAATAACCATAATATTTGGAAAGGCTCTATGTGGCTTACCCTGTGTGGGCTTTTACAGGTAACATGCCTATTGGGAAATACTAAGATTGAATTATAATTTTTTATATTCTTTTCTTTTAGAAGTCTTTACTGAAAGCATTGCAAACATTTCTTCTATTTTTCATATAACTTCTGTGTATAGATAACTGAACTTTCTGTGTTTCAAAAATTTTGGCCTTTATGTTGTTATAGACTCATAAGGGCCAGAATTTTTGAAATAATTTTAATTAATTCTATCTTCAGGAAGGATGCATGGTGAAAATTTAGCAAATACACTTAGTTGGTAATTAGGCTCACAGGTCTACCTTTTATTTTTCTTCTCTTTAATCTGTTGCTTCTTTCATTCTCAAAGCAGTCAAATGTACATGTGGATTATTTTAATTTAGAAGAGGGAAATTTTTAAATTACTGTGTTTTAAATACACACCAGATATCGGGGTTCCTAGGACCATCCTCTGAACCAACGAGTGGATATTTAATTGATCTTGATGGAGGACAAGATAAACTTTCTTTTAGATTATTGCTGGAGGGGGAAGAAAGAGTGATTTTATTATAGTAAGTATACGGTTGCATTAGTTTCTTGTATTTACCGCCTAAGAATATTGCTTTATCTGATACTTACTGTTAAAGTGGTGAGGTTTGGTCTGTGCAGTGGCACTTTGGGAGGCTGAGGCAGGTGGATTGCTTGAGCCCAGGAGTTTGAGACCAGCCTGGGTAACATGGCAAAACCCTGTCTCTACAAAAAGTTTAAAAATTAGACAGCCGTGGTGGCACATGCTTGTAGACCCAGCCACCTGGGAGGCTGAGGCAGGAGGATTGCTTGAGCACTGGAGGTAGAGGTTGCGGAAGCTGTGATCCCGTCACCGCACTCCAGCCTGGGCAGTACAGTGGACTCTGTCTCAAGAGAAAAAAAAAAAGAAAGAAAGAAAAAAAAGAGATGTTAAGCTTATTATTTTTGACTTTGTTTCTGACTAGTAGCATCTCCAGTTGTTTTCCCTTCTGCATTTCCCTTTCAGGTAGATTATTTATATTCTACTAAATTGTTCTTCTCCACCTACATAAGTGAATTTTGAGGAGCCAAACATTATCTATTCACTTAATCTCTCCTCAGAGTTCATATTGCCAAGACCCTATATTATTTTTAGAAGTAATTCTCTGTACTTTTTCAACAGAATGATGTCTGGACTATTTTAATATCTTAAATGCAGTTTCTAATGCTTTGTAAAGTACTGATATAACCTCTCATTATGGAGTATTTCTTTTTAATCATGTTGGGTTAGCACTGACCTTTTTCTTTTTTCTTTAAGAATGCTGCTTAGCTTAAGAAGCGCTTATGCTAAGTGCCCATTTAAAATGAAGAAATACACCTGTTGAAAAAGAAATACACATACCACTGTTTACTCATTGCGGCATCCCTCTGGCAATTTTAACCATTTGAAATTTCAGTGACAGCTTGAAAGTAGAAAAGGTCTCTGAGTTGTAGTAGTTGCTTATGATATATATCCCAGAAAAATCTGTGGGTTGGTATTTGGTGAAAATTCTCCTAACTAGACCCTCAGGATTTTTTTATTTTTTAATTTTTTTATTTTTAATTTTTTTTTTTTTTTTTTTGAGAAGGAGGAGTTTTACTCTTGTTGCCCAGGCTGGAGTGCAATGGTGAGATCTCAGCTCACTGCAACTTCTGCCTCCCGGGTTCAAGCAATTCTCCTGCCTCACCCTCCCAAGTAGCTGAGATTATAGGCACGAGCCACCATGCCCGACTAATTTTGTATTTTTAGTAGAGACAGGGTTTCATCATGTTGGAGGCTGGTCTCAAACTCCTGACCCTCAGGTGATCTGCCCGTCTTGGCCTCCCAAAGTGCTGATTACAGACGTGAGCCACTGTGCTTGGCCAACCCTTCAGGATTTTAATTATGGCTTTTTCATCCGTATTTATGAATTAAGCTAGTTTTTCTGATTTCTCAACCTTCAACAGAGTGAAAATCGCAAAGCAGAAGCCAGAGAGAAAATGAAGAGCATATGTGTTTTGAAATGCAGATGATATAAATAATGAACACATTGAAAAATTTATCCCATTTTATGGCTGTTCTGATTTGAAAGATAAAAGCATTTTATTGACGATTTTGCATATATTTTGACAATTGTCTAAATAGTTTTTGGTTAAGAAGAATGTTTTTGGTTTAGGTTCTGGGGTTCCTTTTTGTAAAACGGGGATAATATAAGACAGAAATGTGAGCTATGTAATTTTTTCAAGTAGAATACTTTATAATCAGAAAATATGCTATATTACCATATCTCAAAGACTGCAGATTCAGTTATTAATTATACATAAAGTACACTGAGTGTTTATCAGCTCATTATCTTTCTTAATTCAGTTCTAGAACTATGTTACATAAGCATTCTTAACCAATCCTCCCACAGGGTACTTGGGAGAGTGGTGGCAATTGAATTATTGACCTATGGGAATTGTATCTATTTGTTTTAAAATAGATATAAATAATAACACATTAAAACAGTCATTCATTTTTTGCCTGATATGATAATGAAAAATGAGAACGTTTTAGTTCAACTTTTGTCTACTTTTTAAGACGTTTGCACACAAAGGAGAATATTTTATGGCTGAATTTCCAGTTGTTCCATTGACACTTGGAAATCATGGATGCTGGAAATGTTACGGTCAGAAGCACCACCCTCAAGTGTACTGGTGATGATGAATGTCGTCTGAGGACCGCCAATCCATTCTCCATTCACTAGTTTCAGATGTTACAGACTCTGGCAATCAGCAATGTGCCAAGATTGTTCACGATGCCAAGTCCATGCCATGTGAGATAGCAAATACACTTTCTCATACCCAGGTTTTCAAATGCTTTCATTAATGCTAAATTGCAATAGCTAGTGACACCTGCTTGCATCTTTTGGATTTTGTCCTAGTGACAGCACATGGCAGTCTAGGGCTCTTCACGCTAGATCTGCCAAAGGTACAGCATCCTTTGTAGCGTCCCCATTCTTGCTTCTCCATGGCCCCAGGATGGCTTGTCAAGCATTGCACTGATGCTTTAACAGATGAATAAGCCCCTGAGACTTCTGATGGTTTAGCGAGGTTGGTTTTCATCGGAGGAAGTGAAAAGAATCTTGGCTAACACAGATGTGGAGCTTAAATGTAAAATAGAAATATTCTTGTTGCAGTTATTTGTTCTATTTTGAGCCTGGTGGTGTTGGTTGTTCATTTAGCAGTTTAGCAAAGAGAAAACCAAATAGAACAAGATGCTAGTGCCTTTTATTCCTTAATTTTTCTTTTTAAGTAAACATGAGAGTGAGATGCTATTTTTATTTTGCATGGATGTTCCCCTCCTGACCTTCTGCTCCCTTCCCCACAAAAAACACAGAAAAACATTTAGGTCAGGTATTTCTTCAGTGTCATGGCCAAAGTCAAAATGTAAAAACAAATCACCTCTCTACTAGTTTCTTTGAAAACTAGATTCCAAAAACAATGTAGTTGGTGAAACTGTTTTTGACCAGTACCAGCAGTGGATTAAAATGTATGTAATCTGCAGTATAGGGTGTTTTTGTTTTTGTTTTGTTTTTCTTTTTTTGATTTGCCAAGTTTTGAAGCATCACAAATCGATAAACTAGCCAGTCATCCCATACACCTGGGCAGCATGCTGCTTTCCTGGATGCAGCCCTAGACTCCATTTGGCAGAGGACAAGGGAAGTGTGAGATTGCTGTCAGCAATGGGTAATGTGTGAACGCTGCCAGTGTGTGTTGAGAAATCTGAGTATATTTCCTGGAGACACCCCAAACTTAAAAGTTTTCATGTTCCCCCTTATACCATTGACTTGAGTTCAAAGAAGTTGTCAATGTCTGTTTGATAACAGCAGTGTGGTCTTGTTGGCCATGGCTGCATTTTAATCACTTCATGGATATTAAGGGCTTTAGTTCCAGTTTATTTCTGCCTGTCTCTTTCTTCCAAAATTTCCCTTAATCTGGCTCTCGATAGGAAGAACTTGCCTCTAGGGGACAAGCAGAAGCAAAAGATAACAGGAAAGCCCGCACTATGCCAGGATGTCTTGAAACATGAAAGGTCAGACCCTACATTTGTCTAAAAATAAATCTCTTTCCACAGGGTTAGTAAAACTGCTATCATTAAAAAAACAAAATCTTTGCTTTCATTTTCTTCCTTTCTTTCTCTCTAGAAAAATATGCCGATATATTCTAAACTGTGGCTGATTAACTGCTAACAGAGTTTGGTTCAAACCTCCCAAGCCCATTTTAAACACCTTTAGGGGGATAACTGATAAGGTGTCTAGTGCTGCAGTAAACACAATGCCACTGCAGGCCTT
The DNA here is from genome assembly GCF_024542745.1 of Macaca thibetana thibetana. Taxonomy (NCBI): domain Eukaryota; kingdom Metazoa; phylum Chordata; class Mammalia; order Primates; family Cercopithecidae; genus Macaca; species Macaca thibetana. The sequence goes on along the minus strand of NC_065583.1, from coordinate 132,207,226 downwards.
TTGAAGTATAAGTTTATATTAGTCTCATTATCATTGTTATTTTTTTCTCCCTTTCTTCATTTTGCATAAATTGGAATTCCTTCAAAACTTCAGCAGCCTGTTATTAAAGTATTCGTATACAAAGAAAAAAAAATTGCAAATGATTTTCTTCTGGAGGAAAACGCTGCTGAGGAATCTTTGAAGCCAAGGCTTTTGTTGTGAATCTGAGAGCCATTGTTACCTAACAGATTCATACCCTAGGCAGAATTGCTGTGGAATGGCGTGCATAAAACACTGTGAGTGTCAGCCTAGCATGCCTCAGGAAGAAGGAGGACCATCGATGTCCATCAAAAAGGAAAATATATGGGTCTCAGCATTCACTGCTTTCCTACAGAACTGGAGTGGTAAAGCAAATTGCATGCTCTTTAACCCTTCTGTCTGCCCACTGTCAGGAGAAGACTCAAACAAATCCCAAGCCTGTATTGTCCTCCTGCTGAAATGTCTATCTTATCCAACTGACAAGACCATTTTCAAGTACCACGCAAAAATAATATCATGTATTCTACTCTTCTGCATACTATATACACATACATTTCAGTTTATATACACATATGTGTGTGCATATAATCTATTATCTATCTTTCAAAAAATATCTCTAGGGAGATGCTGACTAAAAGCAATTGGAGAAATAACTCCCTTTCACTGTCGGAGACATCCTGTTGCTTTCATCTGGCAAGACTACCACATCCTTCTGTGACTGTGGGGTTTGGGGTACGTGGAGTGGGAAGGAGGCAGGGTGCTGGTGTGGCATTCTTGTGTGTGTTTGTGTTTAAAGTAATATAGAAAGGAGGCTTGAAATATTTTTATGTCTTCAGAGGGATTGCACATATTGACTTCAGATAACAGCAAGGGTGAGAAAAGTTACAGTTACAATTGTCCAGGACTTCAGACTCCAATCTGGACATGTATGTCCTGGGTTTTGCAGTTTGTTTTGACATACTTGGCAGCACTGTATTAAAAAAGAAAAGCTATTGTGGCACTATTCACAATAGCAAAGACTTAGAACCAACCCAAACTTCCATCAGTGATAGAATGGATTAAGAAAATGTGGCACATATACATCATAGAATCCTATGCAGCCCTAAAGAAGGATGAGTTCATGTCCTTTGTAAGGACATAGATGAGGCTGGAAACCATCATTCTCAGCAAACTATCGCAAGGACAGAAAACCAAATACCGCATGTTCTCACTCATAGGTGGGAATTGAACAGTGAGAACATTTGGACACAGGAAGGGGAATATCACACACTGGGGCCTGTCGTGGGGTGGGGGGAGGGAGGAGGGATAGCATTAGGAGATATGCCTAATGTAAATGACGAGTTAATGGGTGCAGCACACCAACATGGTACATGTATACATATGTAACAAACCTGCACGTTGTGCACATGTACCCTAGAACTTAAAGTATAATAATAAAAACAAATTAAAAAACAAAGCTGTTGTATAATGACAGGAGTCTTAAGTCAATGACAATGCCTACTTTGGGGGAACTTTTTTTAGGCTTAGATCTTTTCGTTGTCTGTAAATCAGGAATGAGAATAGGGATATGATACTTCTTGTTCAATTCTGAGGGGTTACAATGAAGAAAAATTTCTGTTAAACATTGCATTCTTTTTTAATGTTTAATTTTTGTGGGTAGATAGTAGATGTATGTATTTATGGGGTACATGAGATGTTTTGTTATAGGCATTCAATGCATAATAATCACATCATGTGAAATGCCATCTCCATCCCCTCAAGCATTTATCCTTTGTGTTACAAGCAATAAAAATTACATTCTTTGGAAGGCAATAAATCCAAAGGAGTTAATTACTAATTTTTCATTTTCCTGAAATTGGTTCACTGTAAATGCTATATATTAAGAAATTCAAATGCTAATTAAAAAGGATTCATTGTAGGAATTGTTTGGAAAAACACGGAGATGTTATAGAATAGTCTATGTGGAGATGACGTAGGAGCTTTCCTGCTCATCAAGTTTGTATCAGTCATTATGAGATAATATAAAATGAGAAAATGGATAATTAACTAGGGATAAGTGAGATTCTTTTACTTTGCATATGACCAACCAATAAAAGAATAAGTACATATATATGCAATTTGATATTAAATTAATGAATGTACTGATTTTCTTTAGTTCTAAAAAGGCAGACTCAATGACTTGTGCTTTATAACTGTTTTCATTATTTTTTATTCAAGGTGAATAAATATCCTTCATGAAATTTTAAATTTTTAACACTAAAGAAATCTCCATCTATGTTCTCTTCCCATGAAGCATTTGATAATTCACTTGAAATGGAATCATTCAGCTGTATTTATACTTCTGCTTCATGATAACGAAGTTGACTAATTTTAAAGGATAACAACACTCAGAATCATTACTCAGTGAATTACTCCAGAGATTTTTGTTGCTGTTGTTGGTTGTTTCTTGAGACAAGATCTTACTCTGTCACCCAGGCTAGAGTGTAGTGGCATGATCTTGGCTCACTGTAGTCTTGACTACCTGGGCTCAAGTGATCCCCCCCACCTCAGCCTCCTGAGTAGCTGGGACCACAGGTGTGTGCCACCACACTTGGCTATTTTTTTTTGTGTTTTTGGTAGAGACACGGGTTTCACCATGTTGCCAAGGCTGGTCTGGAACTCCTGAGCTCAAGCTGTCTGCCAGCCTCAGCTTCCCAAAGTGCTGGGATTATAGGCATAAGCCACCATGCCTGGCCCCCCAGTTTTAACATCCCTGTCGCCTGAGCTCTGATCTCTTAGCAGGTAGGTTCCTTGGTTACCAAGAACTTTTGGAGTTGTCCTGATCTTGTATGTAACTACTAGATCTAGAAACCCCTCCTACTGAAACTGTCACTCCTACAGTCCCCACGTCTTCCTAGTTGCTCTCTTCATATCTGAAGTGGTGTATTTGGGAGTCTGAGGTCAAATGCCTTTTGGCAATAGTGGTATTATCACTTTCCTTTCCATAAAAGAGATACACAAACATAGATGATAGTATTGACTTATAAACAATAACATTCAAATTGGTTCAGGGTTATTTCTAAAGAATGATGATATTTTAATTTGACTCCCAAGTTAATTTTAACCACAATGAACAAAATGATCAGCACATCAGTTACTGAAAAGTAATTTTTTCTTAAATATGAAAAAAACTACTTTGGGATAATTAACTGATGTCAGTTTTGTCCCAGAGAGGTGAATTTTAATTCTATTTGATTCTATTAAATTCTATTTTAATATTTTATTTATCAACCATCTATTGGACATTTGTTCTTTTTCAGAAATAGGCTAATCTGCTGATTTAACAAGCAAAGTAAAAACACTTTTAATCTCTGTTAGACTAGGTCCACGAAGGACTTGAAAAGCCTGTCAAGAACCATAAAGTTGTTTTTTTCTTCCCATGTTCATCAGACTTAAAATGTGTTCCTAGCCAGTTGTGTAATAGAGAACTCTTATGGTTACTACATTTTAGCCCAGGTGCTATATATTTATTTTGATGATTTTAATGTGCTGCATTAATCTGTATAATGATAAGAAATAATGACCAAAAAGAAAAATCATAGATTTTAAAAATGGGAAGAAAGACTTCCCAAGTTTTTCCCAAGTAAAAGAAAGACTTCCCAAGTCTTTGTTCCCTGGAGACTGAATACAACCACTTGCTTCCTGTTATTTGCTTTTCAGGAATGTGTCTGACTCTGTTAACTGACAAAGATGGCATTGATGGAAAGCCTTTCCAAAGATTAATTATTTTTCAAGGAAAGAAATCACAATGATATTGTTACCTTTTATTTTCATTTTAAAATTATTTTCCTTGATTATCTGACTGTGTAATTTCAGGGATGTTTTTGATTTCTGATTTACCTTATCAGTTAAAATATTTTTCAAATCTGCATCTTATCTGGTTAATCTTATTTATTCTGAAGAGAATAGATTAAATTCACTTAACTGTCCACTTTATTAAATTTTTGTTATAATTTATGTTACTCTAATAGAATCAGGACAGGAGGAAATTAAATTGCTAAAAAAAAGAAAGAACAGAAGAGTCTATGACTTCCAAAGTCCCCTTTGTGAAGTTTGAAATCATTTTATATTCTAAGAAAAATGAGTAACATTATAAAAATTTCTTTATAGAAACAAATACCAAAATAACATTTATTTCTATTCATTTTAATAGCAGCATAGTGACAAATCACTGGATTCTCTGGCCAGGGATTTTGACTTCCCTCCAACTTCATAAAATCATTTCCATAATCATTCAAAAGTTTTAAGCAGAAGACTTATTCCAAAATTTTGATATCAATTGCAGTAGGGCAGGGATTAGACCGCTTTATTATCCAGTATTTATTCCCTGGGCAGAATTAAAATACAGTTTATATTGATAATCAATACAATAAATCAATGTATGCAACTAATTTGGACCATTCAAGCGTAAAGACAATGCTCTATTTTATTCTATAATTATTTGAAAGATTGACCTGTTCTTTCCATTTCATTTTTTATAGCAATTCTACTTAGAAGGATATACATAGAAGGTGTATAGATTCAGGGAGATATGAAAAATTGTCATGAGGAAGGAATTACTGGAGAAATTGCATACTGTAATCTGTTGTATCTACTGCGGAAAAGAGATCAATGGAAACCTAAACTAATTTGCACTGCTCAAGAGCTGTATGAATAGGACTATGTGGTGCCATTGTTTGGGCGTGGCACATTTGAACATTAAAAATAATAGAGTTAGCTGGGTTTGTCAGCATCTACATGTTTACTAAATAGTTTGAGCTATACATCATGTTTAGTTGCTGTTAATTAATAAGCATTTATTAGATGCCTACTGTGTATGAAGCAGCAATGTAGGTGCTATGTGTGATGGTCTGTGTGGGGAGAGTAGAGAACATGTAAAACACAATGGGAGGTACTGAAGAAAAACCACCATATTTAGAGCTGACCAAATGTTTCACAAAGACATGAGAACAATTATTTAGTAACAAAGCAGCAGAGTCTAATGCACATTTTAAAATGCAAATACAATGACATGAGATAGAAGAGACTGGATTCTGACTTTAAAAATAAAGTTGTAAATTTTCAGATGCTCACATAGCCTAAGTGTGGAAGACTGAATTCTGTGTTCAACTATTTGGCTATTGTTAGCAGTGATGCATGAAGCAGAAAGAAAACAGCTTGATTTTCATAAGTTAGGCAAACTCTGGGGAGCTGGGTATGGCAGGGAGGCAATTGGCTCGCAAATAAACTGACCAAACTGGAAGCCAAAATTAAATAGAGTGTATAAGGACACCCCGGTGATCGCCTTAACAGTGTACTAGTTATGAACTAACTATTGTCTTTATTACCACTGCTAATGAAGAAACCATAGGAGAAGGCGAGCAATGCCTCTCTCTGATTACTGTGGGCTTCCGGTTTAACTAGCTAAGGCACTCAATGATCCTTTAAAAAATGAATTTACTCAAATGTCTTTCTGCTATTAGTGAGGATACCATTAGACATGGTTTAGCTTCTGAAAGTATGAAGACAGTTTGGCTAATGATGGCTGAAACTGCTGGATAAAATGACATTCTTAGACATTCATAGATTTTTTTTTTTTTACCATGTTTTGTGACTTGAAAATGATTTTAGTTTCTAATATTTCTTTTTAAAATGACTCAGGGAAGTTATTAAATGTCAATTCCCATATAGAAATATTTGTCCATTGACTTAGTAAATTCTTTCTGTTTCTGGTGCTGGATGTGTGGAAAAAAATATTTCCCAATGGTGGCTTACAGCTTGCAACAGTGGAAGTTAATTAATATGCAAAATAGTGCCCCCATAAAAGAAAAATACACCATGATTAACTATATTAAAGATTTGGCTTTTGGGGCAAATAAAAACTAATGGTTTGAATATCTGTAAAAATGATTCTAATGATTCTTTATCCAGCCCTCCTCAGATTCAAAGAAGATGAAACTACTTTTTTATTTGATTCAGTTTTTACATATCATTAATTTATTAATTTATTTGTTCATCCAATTCTCAATAATTATTTACATCTCCACCACATACCAAACTAGTAGATTAAAATATATATGGCTAATAAATAAGAACAATAGGTAATATTTGTTAATCTGGGAAATGGGTTTCAGGATACTGATTAAGGACATGACAGTGGGTACTTGATGTCCTGACCTGGCATCCCCCTTTTGCCACTTAATGTTTGTCTGACTTTAGGCAAGTCCTTTTTTTTTTTTTTTTTTCCTGAGACAGAGTCTTGCTCTGTCACTCAGGCTAGAATAGAGTGGTACGATCACAGCTCACTGCAGTCCCAGCCTCCTAGGCTCAAGTGAACCTCCCACCTTAGCCTCCTGAGTAGGTGGGACTGTAGGTGCATGTGACTGTGCCTGGTGAATTTTTTCTATTTTTTTTTTTTTTTGTAGAAATGGGGGTCTCATTTTGTTGCCCAGGCTGGCCTTGAACTCCTGGGCTTAAGTGATCATCCTGCCTTGGCCTCCCAAGGTGCTGGGATTACAGGTGTGAGCCAATGTGCCCATGCTTAGGCAAGTTCTTTATGCTTCAGTTTTCTTATCTGTAAAATGGAAATATAATTAGAGCACCCAGCCCATTGGTTTATTTTGGACATTATATAAGATAACATCTAAAAAAGCATTTTGAACAATGTCTCATGGTAAGTGATCAATAAGTATTAACAATTACTTAATTATTTCATTCAGTTTTTATATACATGAATATACTTATTAAGAAGTTAGAATGAAGCAGATAAGCAATATGAAACACAGAGGATAATAACTACTTCTCTATGAACTATAATTTATGAAATGTACCTATAAGGCTTTATGCTGTCTTATAAATAATCATAGATACACGATACTCATAATAGCTATACAAGTAGTAATAGGCCTGATTGAGTTATTTATTAATGCAATAAGGTTGCCAACATTTTATAGATGACAAAATGGAGTCACAAAGAGGTTAAATCACTTCCCCAATATCAAACAGCTAATAAACAATGGAGCCAGAATGCAAACCCAGGCAGTGTGACTCTTATTCATGTTGCTATGCTGCCTGACAGCAGGGCCACATAGCTTTTTTCCAATTTAAAGATCACTCAAAAAATCACATGTGAAGTCAGGTTTTGAGAGCAATTTACTCAAGGTAACCTAGTCCTGAAAGTAGATAACAGCTCCAATCTTCTATGGAAAGCAGCTGTCTCTTTGTATCTGGAATAGTTAATTAAAATAGGTCATTCTGATCTATAAAGCTGTAGAAAATCTGAATTCTGATTGCTTTGGAGATTAATTCTCTAGACTTACTGTCATGATCATCAAAGTGCTTATGCTAATATTTCCTAGATTTGAACTTTGGGAAATCAAATGCTTGTTCTCCTCCCCCCCACTCTTGTTTTCACATTGTAAACTTCAGGCAACCTTCTTGATAAAATGGAATTTAGGTCAAATCTCTCATATTTAAGCAGGTTCCTTGTACATAGAATAAGAAAGTAAATTAAGAAGGAAAGAGAAAGACCTCAATTTATCTTAATCTCATGTTGCATGGGCCTTTGTTATGTTAGATGAAAAATGCATACATATACATAACAAATGGAAATTGCCCCTTGACTAGAATCTCAATTCAGGGTGTTCCTGCAAGCCATGAAGATAGTTAACAGTTGTTTTTTTCCTCCCCCCAGAATAATGAAATCAGTACGTATTTTCCCCTCTTTTTTCCTTTTCTTCTTTTGTTTCTTTCATCTTTTCTCTAGTAAAAAATACTCAATGAGATTTCATACTTGTTTTAGATAAAATGAATATTTTTACTTGTTTAGTGGTTGCCCCCATTAGAATAAAATACAGTGAGCAGGAAAAAAGCCCTGGTTTTTTCTACTTAGATACTGTGCCTAGTTTTAACATTTTGATTTGACTGAATGAGGAACAATGTTATCTGCTGAAGAATAATATTAACACAAAACACAATAGAACTTGTCACAAGATGCATGACAAACATTAACATGTAGTCTAGAGCTGTAATTAACATATTTGTTAAACGCCAATTCTGTGAGTAGACATCAACAAAGAAAAGACTTTCCCCAACACAGATAGTGCAGCTAAGTTTGCCTTCCTTTAAGAGAGTCTGACAGTTATACAAGCTCTGTAATTCTTCTGGGAACCAACTCCCATTCTTCTGCCACCCAGGCTTTCAAAATCAGAATGGAGGAGAAAAGCAGTAGCTTTTACTGCTCTACAATTGATTCTAAGGCAGAAGCTCTACATGGATGTATATACAGACTTGGGAATTTGCATACTGAATGCCTCCTCTCAGTTTTCATATGCCTACCTCTGTCCCTGTCATTTAATTTGCATTTATTCACCAATGAAGTTTGTTTCCTGGATGCCTCACTTGCATGAATGGGTAGCAGAGTAATTAGAGCTAAGTTAAATGGTTTTATGAATGAAGGCACAATTTACAATGATGTGTGTGGGTATCATCTCCCCTTCGCTTGTTTAATATTCAGACCTGTCACCTTGCATGCAATCTGTTGGAAAAGGCTCCAGAAGCCAGTTATACCTCTTACAAATCATACCAGATTGTACTGTTCTGGAGGGACTTCCTTGGAGTTGAGCTAAAAGGAGTCTTAATAAGAAGTCTAGGATACAAAAGCTTGATTCATTATTGCACATAAAGAACAAAGAGTTTGGGAACTGACAGGTAAAATGAAGGAAGATGGTTAAACGGGGAAAATTGCATTCTATATTTGGAGAACATTTAATTTTATTCCAAGTATTTGCTATAGGCTTCTCTCTTTAGAAAACCCATGGTTCAGCTCTTGAGCATAGAAGAGAAAATTTAGCAAAAACATCTTTGTTGACTATGGAAACCGTACTAAAGCTGGAGATTTTTCAAGTGACATCAGGTATGCATTTTTGAAAATGTTGCAGAACATATTCTTAATCTAGTTTTGAAAATGTTGCAGCATATATTCTTAATCTATTTTAAGTTGATCAATGAGGAAATGATTGTGACTCCCCAGACATTTGCAAGTTTTTCTTAGGTTATCTCACTCTCCCATTCCATGAAGTCAGTGGTTCTCTACTGGGGTTGTGGAGAGGTGTTTAATGAGATAGGACAATTGGCAATGCCTGCAGATATATTTTGCTGTCACAACTGGGAGGACTGCTACTGGCATGAAGTATTTAGAGGCCAGGGATGCTGCTAAACATTCTACAATGTTTAGTACAGGCCCTCACAACAAAGAATTATCTGGTCCAAATGTCAGTAGTGCCAAAGTTGAGAAATGCGGTGGTAAGCCCTCCAGGCCATTACTGTACTGTCTTGTAGAAGGTGATCTTGCCCCTTAGCTCCTTTTCCACAGAGAAGATAAAGGCTATCGACTGTGACCTCCCTCAGCTTCCCCCACAAATCCACAAACTTGTTTGCGTGTAATGTCCTGCCACTTAAAGCCCTTATCCTCATTCCTCTATCGCTGCAAAAGGAGTCCCTTCTGCTTTCCACAGTTAATTGATTCACTTGTGTTCTAGATTTCATTCTTTCCATTTCCTCACAGGCATTTTCTTCATCATCATCTCTCTAGCCTTCGCCTTTATGCAGAGCATTTTATTCTCCATCAGTTCCTTTCTCACAGCCTGTGAATAAACACTGATTAAGGCTCATAAATTATATATGAATCCTTCCTTTGATTTAGCTTTCTTTTTTCCTTCACACAGTTCTCTAAGAGTATTTTGTTTTTGATTTAAAAAGTTGTTTTTTTTTTTTTTTTTTTTGAGACAAGGTCTCACTTTATCACCTTGGCTGAAATGCAGTGAATAGATCATAGCTCACTGTAGCCTCAAACTCGTGGGCTTCAAGGATCCTGCTGCCTCAGCCTCCCACAGGGTTGGGACTATAAGCATGAGCCACCGTGTCTGGCCACTAAGAGTATTTCATAGTTGCTGTCTTTATTTCTTTAAACTGCATTCCATTAGCCCAGTGCATTTTTTTCAATGACTAGCCCTATTTTAACTGTTTATATCAGTTAGTTATTGCTGTGTAATAAACCACTTCATAGTTCAGTGACTTGCTAAGCATTTATTATTATTCACACATCTGTGGAACATCTGCATGACTCTTCTAGTCTCAGATACGCTTATTGATGTCTCAGCAGTCATTCATGGGCCTGGTGGCAGGATTCCAAGAGGAAGAGTGAAAGTGGAGGCTTTTGAGTTTTCACCCTCATGTCTACCATAACACCACTGTCTTTCATTGTTCTTCTGCCTCTGAGCATTCTTGATAGTCCTTAATTCTCTCTACCTTAACTGAGAAAGACTGTTGGCTCCAGAGTTTCTATCCTTAGCTTTCTTTTCATTCTACAAACACTCAATGGACAATCTTAGCTCATCTACATGTTTATCTGTCACCTATATTTAACACCCAAATGCAAATTTTCAGCATAGCACATTTTCATTCAAATGAAAAATGGAAGACTTCATCTTCAACTTACATCTCCATCTATGTATTACATCTCCATCTATATTTGGGGCATCTTAACCCGAAGACTGGATTTATTATCATTAATTCAGTACTTCGGTCTCCTCAATATAGTTATCTAGCCAGTTATTTTTGGCTCTGCTTTTTCTCTTACCACCCCTACCCCTTTAACCACTGTAGCTACTATCCACTGATTTAGTGGTTTAGATTTATTGAATTCTATTGATCTAATTAATTTAATTGAACAAATATTTATCCAGTGCTTACTATGTGCCATCCCTCATGGAGCTTAGATTTTATACCACACACTGTGCTCACTGCTGATCAGTGATATGGAAAGATTTAAATTTGAAAAAGGGAAAGATAGGAAGTACCAATGGGTGTTGTAATTTTACTTAAAGTGGATAGAAAGACCACTGAGAAGATGATCTATAATGAAAGTGCTGAAGGAGGTGAAAGAGTTCAGGTATCTGGGGAGAGCATTTCAGGCCAACAGAAAAGAAAGTGCTACATATATCCTTCAGTAATTTTTTGAGAATTTTTGTAGGGTTAACTCTTCTGAATAATCATTTGGCTGGACATACATCCCATATTTAGAAGATTGTCAATATCAATTCAGTGTTATCTTGTGGATGATGAATGTAATTAAGATTGCCAGATTTAGCAAATATTTATATAGGACACAAAGTTAAATTTGAGTTTCAGAGATACAACAAATACAATACTTTCAAAATTATAAATATTTCCCATGCAGCATGCAATTTGGGAATACTTACACTACAACATGATCTGGTGTTTATCTGGAACTTGTATATTGACTGAACATCCTATATTATATCTGGCATCCTTAAATCTAATGTAATGTGATTATTCCTTTCTGTTTCTCTAGAAGATTTTAAGAAATGTGTCTAGATGGTTTTAAGAAATGTGTGTTTATTCTCGGGATTCTGAAATGTCACCACAATGTGTCTGCATGTGAATCTGTTTATTTGCATTCTCTTCAGAACTCACAAGGCCCCTTTAAACTGAATTCTTCCATTTGTCTTCATTTCTGGGACTTAAAAAAAATTCTTGCTCTGGCAGTGTCCTTGCTATAATTTTTTTCCCCAGTTCTTTTTCCTTCCTTCCTTCCTCCCTTCCTCCCTTCCTCCCTTCCTCCCTTCCTCCCTTCCTCCCTTCCTCCCTTCCTCCCTTCCTTCCTTCCTTCCTTCCTTCCCTCCCTCCCTCCCTCCCTCCCTCCCTTTTTCTTTTCTTTCTTTTTTCTTTTCTTTCGACAGAGTTTTGCTGTGTCTTGCAGCCCAGTTTTAAAACTCCTATTAGATAGATGTTGAACTTTCTCGATATGCCTTCCATGACATGTAATCGTCCAGTCATACATTCCATCCCCGTGTCTGATTGCAAAGACTTCTGGAAGAGTTTATTGCCTTAATACTTTTGTGCATTAATGCAGTCTTTTCCTATATGTATTCTGCTATTTGCCTGATTATTACAAGCTTGCTTTCTGAGACTGGGGTTTCCCTATTCTTCTTGGAGGTCATAGCCCTGTATTATCATGGCCTTAGCCATGATCTTAGCATATATACTCCTTTGTTAGCTTATTTGCAGCTGCTTAATATGTCACTGTACATACTGTATACACTGATTGCAGAGAGGAAAGGAATGATATGCCTTCAGACAAACTTTAACCCTATAACTATACCCATTGATTCTGGCCATAGAGGCCCTTGCTCTACCCTACTGTTATGGACTAAATTGTGTTCTCCAAATTCATATATTAAAGTTGTACACCTGGTACCTAAGAATGTGGCTGTATTTAGATATAGGACTGTAAAGAAATGATTAAGTTTAAATGAGGTCATAAGGGTGTGGCCCAAATCCAAAATGACTAGTGTCCTTATAAGAAGCAGAAGGCATACCAGGGGTGTGCACATAGAGAAAAAGCAGTGCGGCGGGCGGAGCAAGATGGCCGAATAGGAACAGCTCCAGTCTGCAACTCCCAGCGCGAGCGACACAGAAGACCGGTGATTTCTGCATTTTCAACTGAGGTACTGGGTTCATCTCACTGGGGAGTGCCGGACGATCGGTGCTGGTCAGCTGCTGCAGCCCGACCAGCGAGAGCTGAAGCAGGGCGAGGCATTGCCTCACCTGGGAAGCGCAAGGGGGAAGGGAATCCCTTTTCCTAGCCAGGGGAACTGAGACACACAACACCTGGAAAATCGGGTAACTCCCACCCCAATACTGCGCTTTAAGCAAACAGGCACACCAGGAGATCATATCCCACACCTGGCCGGGAGGGTCCCACACCCACGAGCCTCCCTCATTGCTAGCACAGCAGTCTGTGATCTACCGGCAAGGCAGCAGCGAGGCTGGGGGAGGGGCGCCCGCCATTGCTGAGGCTTAAGTAGGTAAACATAGCCGCTGGGAAGCTCGAACTGGGTGGAGCTCACAGCAGCTCAAGGAAACCTGCCTGTCTCTGTAGACTCCACCTCTGGGGACAGGGCACAACTATACAACAACAAAAGCAGCAGAAAACTCTGCAGACGCAAACGACTCTGTCTGACAGCTTTGAAGAGAGCAGTGGATCTCCCAACACGGAGGTTGAGATCTGAGAAGGGACAGACTCCCTGCTCAAGTGGGTCCCTGACCCCTGAGCAGCCTAACTGGGAGACATCCCCCACTAGGGGCAGTCTGACACCCCACACCTCACAGGGTGGAGTACACCCCTGAGAGGAAGCTTCCAAAGCAAGAATCAGACAGGTACACTCGCTGTTCAGAAATATTCTATCTTCTGCAGCCTCTGCTGCTGATACCCAGGCAAACAGGCTCTGGAGTGGGCCTCAAGCAATCTCCAACAGACCTACAGCTGAGGGACCTGACTGTTAGAAGGAAAACTATCAAACAGGAAGGACACCTACACCAAAACCCCATCAGTACATCACCATCATCAAAGACCAGAGGCAGATAAAACCACAAAGATGGGGAAAAAGCAGGGCAGAAAAGCTGGAAATTCAAAAAATAAGAGCGCATCTCCCCCGGCAAAGGAGCGCAGCTCATCGCCAGCAACGGATCAAAGCTGGACGGAGAATGACTTTGACGAGATGAGAGAAGAAGGCTTCAGTCCATCAAATTTCTCAGAGCTAAAGGAGGAATTACGTACCCAGCGCAAAGAAACTAAAAATCTTGAAAAAAAAGTGGAAGAATTGATGGCTAGAGTAATTAATGCAGAGAAGGTCCTAAACGAAATGAAAGAGATGAAAACCATGACACGAGAAATACGTGACAAATGCACAAGCTTCAGTAACCGACTCGATCAACTGGAAGAAAGAGTATCAGCGATTGAGGATCAAATGAATGAAATGAAGCGAGAAGAGAAACCAAAAGAAAAAAGAAGAAAAAGAAATGAACAAAGCCTGCAAGAAGTATGGGATTATGTAAAAAGACCAAATCTACGTCTGATTGGGGTGCCTGAAAGTGAGGGGGAAAATGGAACCAAGTTGGAAAACACTCTTCAGGATATCATCCAGGAGAACTTCCCCAACCTAGTAGGTCAGGCCAACATTCAAATCCAGGAAATACAGAGAACGCCACAAAGATACTCCTCGAGAAGAGCAACTCCAAGACACATAATTGCCAGATTCACCAAAGTTGAAATGAAGGAAAAAATCTTAAGGGCAGCCAGAGAGAAAGGTCGGGTTACCCACAAAGGGAAGCCCATCAGACTAACAGCAGATCTCTCGGCAGAAACTCTACAAGCCAGAAGAGAGTGGGGGCCAATATTCAACATTCTTAAAGAAAAGAATTTTAAACCCAGAATTTCATATCCAGCCAAACTAAGTTTCATAAGCGAAGGAGAAATAAAATCCTTTACAGATAAGCAAATGCTTAGAGATTTTGTCACCACTAGGCCTGCCTTACAAGAGATCCTGAAGGAAGCACTAAACATGGAAAGGAACAACTGGTACCAGCCATTGCAAAAACATGCCAAAATGTAAAGACCATCGAGGCTAGGAAGAAACTGCATCAACTAACGAGCAAAATAACCAGTTAATATCATAATGGCAGGATCAAGTTCACACATAACAATCTTAACCTTAAATGTAAATGGACTAAATGCTCCAATTAAAAGACACAGACTGGCAAACTGGATAAAGAGTCAAGACCCATCAGTCTGCTGTATTCAGGAGACCCATCTCACACGCAGAGACATACATAGGCTCAAAATAAAGGGATGGAGGAAGATTTACCAAGCAAATGGAGAACAAAAAAAAGCGGGGGTTGCAATACTAGTCTCTGATAAAACAGACTTTTAAACCATCAAAGATCAAAAGAGACAAAGAAGGCCATTACGTAATGGTAAAGGGATCAATTCAACAGGAAGAGCTAACTATCCTAAATATATATGCACCCAATACAGGAGCACCCAGATTCATAAAGCAAGTCCTTAGAGACTAACAAAGAGACTTAGACTCCCATACAATAATAATGGGAGACTTCAACACTCCACTGTCAACATTAGACAGATCAACGAGACAGAAAGTTAACAAGGATATCCAGGAATTGAACTCATCTCTGCAGCAAGCAGACCTAATAGACATCTACAGAACTCTCCACCCCAAATCAACAGAATATACATTCTTCTCAGCACCACATCGTACTTACTCCAAAATTGACCACGTAATTGGAAGTAAAGCACTCCTCAGCAAATATACAAGAACAGAAATTATAACAAACTGTCTCTCAGACCACAGTGCAATCAAACTAGAACTCAGGACTAAGAAACTCAATCAAAACCGCTCAACTACATGGAAACTGAACAACCTGCTCCTGAATGACTACTGGGTACATAACGAAATGAAGGCAGAAATAAAGATGTTCTTTGAAACCAATGAGAACAAAGATACAACATACCAGAATCTCTGGGACACATTTAAAGCAGTGTGTAGAGGGAAATTTATAGCACTAAATGCCCACAAGAGAAAGCAGGAAAGATCTAAAATTGACACTCTAACATCGCAATTAAAAGAGCTAGAGAAGCAAGAGCAAACACATTCGAAAACTAGCAGAAGGCAAGAAATAACTAAGATCAGAGCAGAACTGAAGGAGATAGAGACACAAAAAACACTCCAAAAAATCAATGAATCTAGGAGTTGGTTTTTTGAAAAGATCAACAAAATTGACAGACCACTAGCCAGACTAATAAAGAAGAAAAGAGAGAAGAATCAAATCGACGCAATTAAAAATGATAAAGGGGATATCACCACCGACCCCACAGAAATACAAACTACCATCAGAGAATACTATAAACACCTCTATGCAAATAAACTGGAAAATCTAGAAGAAATGGATAATTTCCTGGACACTTACACTCTTCCAAGACTAAACCAGGAAGAAGTTGAATCCCTGAATAGACCAATAGTAGGCTCTGAAATTGAGGCAATAATTAATAGCCTACCAACCAAAAAAAGTCCAGGACCAGATGGATTCACAGCTGAATTCTACCAGAGGTACAAGGAGGAGTTGGTACCATTCCTTCTGAAACTATTCCAATCAATAGAAAAAGAGGGAATCCTCCCTAACTCATTTTATGAGGCCAACATCATTCTGATACCAAAGACTGGCAGAGACACAACAAAAAAAGAGAATTTTAGACCAATATCCCTGATGAACATCGATGCAAAAATCCTCAATAAAATACTGGCAAACCGGGTTCAGCAACACATCAAAAAGCTTATCCACCATGATCAAGTGGGCTTCATCCCTGGGATGCAAGGCTGGTTCAACATTCGCAAATCAATAAACATAATCCAGCATATAAACAGAACCAAAGACAAGAACCACATGATGATCTCAATAGATGCAGAAAAGGCTTTTGACAAAATTCAACAGCCCTTCATGCTAAAAACGCTCAATAAATTCGGTATTGATGGAACGTACCTCAAAATAATAAGAGCTATCTATGACAAACCCACAGCCAATATCATACTGAATGGGCAAAAACTGGAAAAATTCCCTTTGAAAACTGGCACAAGACAGGGATGCCCTCTCTCACCACTCCTATTCAACATAGTGTTGGAAGTTCTGGCTAGGGCAATTAGGCAAGAGAAAGAAATCAAGGGTATTCAGTTAGGAAAAGAAGAAGTCAAATTGTCCCTGTTTGCAGATGACATGATTGTATATTTAGAAAACCCCCATTGTCTCAGCCCAAAATCTCCTTAAGCTGATAAGCAATTTCAGCAAAGTCTCAGGATACAAAATTAATGTGCAAAAATCACTAGCATTCTTATACACCAGTAACAGACAAACAGAGAGCCAAATCAGGAATGAACTTCCATTCACAATTGCTTCAAAGAGAATCAAATACCTAGGAATCCAACTTACAAGGGATGTAAAGGAGCTCTTCAAGGAGAACTACAAACCACTGCTCAGTGAAATCAAAGAGGACACAAACAAATGGAAGAACATACCATGCTCATGGATAGGAAGAATCAATATCGTGAAAATGGCCATACTGCCCAAGGTAATTTATAGATTCAATGCCATCCCCATCAAGCTACCAACGAGTTTCTTCACAGAATTGGAAAAAACTGCTTTAAAGTTCATCTGGAACCAAAAAAGAGCCCGCATCTCCAAGACAATCCTAAGTCAAAAGAACAAAGCTGGAGGCATCACGCTACCTGACTTCAAACTATACTACAAAGCTACAGTAACCAAAACAGCATGGTACTGGTACCAAAACAGACATATAGACCAATGGAACAGAACAGAGTCCTCAGAAATAATACCACACATCTACAGCCATCTGATCTTTGACAAACCTGAGAGAAACAAGAAATGGGGAAAGGATTCCCTATTTAATAAATGGTGCTGGGAAAATTGGCTAGCCGTAAGTAGAAAGCTGAAACTGGATCCTTTCCTTACTCCTTATACGAAAATTAATTCAAGATGGATTAGAGACTTAAATGTTAGACCTAATACCATAAAAATCCTAGAGGAAAACCTAGGTAGTACCATTCAGGACATAGGCATGGGCAAAGACTTCATGTCTAAAACACCAAAAGCAACGGCAGCAAAAGCCAAAATTGACAAATGGGATCTCATTAAACTAAAGAGCTTCTGCACAGCAAAAGAAACTACCATCAGAGTGAACAGGCAACCTACAGAATGGGAGAAAATTTTTGCAATCTACTCATCTGACAAAGGGCTAATATCCAGAACCTACAAAGAACTCAAACAAATTTACAAGAAAAAAACAAACAACCCCATCAAAAAGTGGGCAAAGGATATGAACAGACATTTCTCAAAAGAAGACATTCATACAGCCAACAGACACATGAAAAAATGCTCATCATCACTGGCCATCAGAGAAATGCAAATCAAAACCACAATGAGATACCATCTGACACCAGTTAGAATGGCGATCATTCAAAAGTCAGGAAACAACAGGTGCTGGAGAGGATGTGGAGAAATAGGAACACTTTTACACTGTTGGTGGGATTGTAAACTAGTTCAACCATTATGGAAAACAGTATGGCGATTCCTCAAGGATCTAGAACTAGATGTACCATATGACCCAGCCATCCCATTACTGGGTATATACCCAAAGGATTATAAATTATGCTGCTATAAAGACACATGCACACGTATGTTTATTGCGGCACTATTCACAATAGCAAAGACTTGGAATCAACCCAAATGTCCATCAGTGACAGATTGGATTAAGAAAATGTGGCACATACACACCATGGAATACTATGCAGCCATCAAAAAGGATGAGTTTGTGTCCTTTGTAGGGACATGGATGCAGCTGGAAACCATCATTCTTAGCAAACTATCACAAGAACAGAAAACCAAACACCGCATGTTCTCACTCATAGGTGGGAACTGAACAATGAGATCACTCGGACTCAGGAAGGGGAACATCACACACCGGGGCCTATCATGGGGAGGGGGGAGGGGGGAGGGGGGAGGGGGGAGAGGGGGGGAGGGATTGCATTGGGAGTTATACCTGATGTAAATGACGAGTTGATGGGTGCAACACACCAACAAGGCACAAGTATACATATGTAACAAACCTGCACGTTATGCACATGTACCCTACAACTTAAAGTATAATAATAATAAATAAATTTAAAAAAAAAAAAAAAAAAAAAAAAAAAAAAAAAAGAAAAAGCAGTGCTATAGACTGAATGTGTGTTTTCCCCCAAAACAGATATGTTGGGCCCCTACCTACATTGTGATAGTATGAGAAGGTAGACCTCTGGGATATAATTAGATTAGGTAAGTTCATTTAAAAGGAGTCCTCATAAGTGGCGTTAGTGCCTTTATGAGTCATGAGAATGCTTGCTTTCCCTCTCCACTTTCTGCCATGTGAAGATTTAACAAGAAGCTGGCATTCTGCAACCCAGAAAAGGGTCCTCATCAGAACCTGATCCTGCCGGCATCCTGATTTGGAGCTTCCAGTCTCCAGAACTGTAAAAAATATGAATATTTGTTGTTTTTAAGCCACCCAGTTTATGATATTTTGGCATACCAGCCTGAATTGACTAAGACCATGAAGTCACAGCAAGAAAACAGCCATGTATAAACCAGAGAGAGGCCTCAGGAGAAACCATACCTGCTGACACCTTGATATTGGACTCACAGCCTCTAGAACTGTGAGAAAATAAACTTCAGTTTTTTAAGTCACCTAGCCTGTCGTATCTGGCTTTTATTATGTCAGCCCTAGCAAACTAATACGCCTACCTTGGAATAATAGTCTCTTGATGTTTTCCCTTCTATCTTTGTTCTTACATTTGTAGTCCACCATTGCCACTTATTTTCCCATTCTGCCATTCTTACTTAGTCTTAGGAATTTATTTTGTCAGCGTAACTTTTGGATTTTTTTTTTTTTTTCGTCATTTTAGGCCAGAAGGAGACATGCAGAACTATCAGCCAACTAACTATAGCAACTTCCAGAATTATCTTTTAATAATAAGAGTCACATTAGACAGACCCTGATAAAATCCCATAATGGCATCCAATTGACAACAAAGAGGTCCACTCTCTTCTGCATTCATTCCTTCATGACTTCATCTCTTTCCTCTGACCCTCTTGGTCCCTCTTGCTAATCTTCCTTTCCCAAAGACACTACTGACAACCTATGCTTCAAGCATGTCAAGGTTTTGGGAGTTCCATTTAGTATGCCAAGATGTTGATGAAGCTTCCTTCCTTACTTTGCTCACTTGTTGAAGCTCTATTCATCATTCAAGATGCCAACCAACTGTGTCCTGTTTTGTGAGGTTCTTCTCTTTCTCTCTTTTTATTGAGGTTCTGGGACCCACCCATCAGGGCACATTTTCCAACCTTTATCACAAAATACTCAGTTATTTCTCAATATTTGTTTGTGCTATTTGAAACAGTGAATTATTTGAGGATGGAGGCTATCTTTGCATCCCTAATGAGTGAGATAAGACTAATACTCCCAAGAGTAGTTGCTTGATAAATTGATTAAAAATGAGTAAATGAGAATATAGAAAAGACCATGATCCCTTGAATCATTTTCAATTTTTAAATAATTTTAAGGACCATGAACCAATCTTTTATCATTTCTTTTAAATTTCCTGGCCATTTCATTTCAATGGGATTGATTCTATTTCATTGCCATTGATTAGTGTCTTTTAAGTAAAATTTGGCAGGAAAAAACTTTAAATCACATAACCCCTTTTGTATTTATTAAAAACATAAGTGAAAAATTACCTAAGACTTAATTAAAATGTAGGTCACTGTTTCTTATATCCTAATTTGTAATAGGGTGTAGGTAATTGCCTGGGGACAGCCAATAGAAAAGCAGAGAGAACCCATTTACCACTTGTTCAGCTCTGTATAGTCCAGATTACTTATCCTGAAAAGGGCACATATTCAAAGAGGAGAAACAATTATCTACCACTGAAACAGGTAATGAAGTTTTCTATGTGCTATAATTTTAATTTAAAGAGCATGTTTGAAAGGCTAAGATACCCAGACAGGCAGATATTTCCTTCTTCACAGTTATAAAATCTGTCACATCTTAGAAATACTCCCTTATTGAGTGGCAATCACAATTTTTATTCTAAAGGTTCCACATGCGTGGCATATTATGTAATGGACAGCACTTCAGAATAATCTAATGAAAAGAGAACTCTTTTCCATGCTAATAAACTTCAGATTCTGCTTGTTTCAAGAAAATGAATTCAGGCTTTGAACTGCTGAGGTCCACATAAATTCAGGTTATCCATACAGCCGTGCGGAAAATCTCCAAGATGAGTTCTTTATTAATAGCAAGAATGAGTGAGTCAGTCAGCTCGTTTAATGATCTGGCCCATAATTTGAATCCATTGAAAGTTGCCTGTTAGCACCTCTGGGAGCTGAGATCAAGCGTGACCTTGGCTTGTGATAGCTTGAATTAAAACCTTGTATGATAGCTCCCACACCAGCTTTGTTTTTATCATTTGGCATGCAAGCAGACACCTTGAATATCCTTATAATTGTTACAAACATGAAAATTGTGAGGAAGTGGGAAGAGGTTTATGCTAACATGTAAAATTTATTTTGAAAGAAAATAATGGATAATTCCCCTCCTCTGTGAAATTACTGGTAGTGGTTTGTTAAATGTGATAAAGTTCATACAGGCAGTTTTGTTAGCCTCTGCAGGACATTTTGTATAAATTCCTCTTGATTAGACTTTCCTACATTAAAAAAAAATCTATCATATCATTTTTAAAAAACTTGTATTTTAAGTTCAGGGTACAAATGCAGGTTTGTTACATGGGTAAACTTGTGTCATGGGGGTTTGTTGTACAGATAATTTCATCACTCAGGTAGTAAACCCAGTACCCATTAGTTATTTTTCCTGATCCTCTCCCTTCTCCCAACCTCCACCCTCTGATGTAATTCTAAAAGAGGAAAAAAATAGATTCTCTTCTTACGGATCACCTAGGTTTTAATCTTCCTCAGTAATTTGAACTTGGGATACCTTTAGGGTTTAAAATATTTACCATATCTTGGCAATAATATTTAAAATTTGAATTTGTCTGAACTTTTATTTATGATAGCTTTGTTTCAATAATATATCTTAACTTTCCTATTATTATACTTGAATAAAAATGTATATTTTTCTAAGTGAATGTTATATGATTTCAGGTGATGTGACATTTCTGTTTCATTTTTTTTCCCTGGCTCCATCTCACTATTTTGCCCTAGGAAAATGGCATGGTATAATATAAATCTCTGAAAAAATAAAACTGCTAAGAAATTGGTGACACTAAGGACACTAGCTTTATTTATTTATTTATTTATTGTACTTACTCCTTTGATCTAAATAAAATTTTGTATACTTTCACCAACATCTCTTCCTCTACCCCCACAAACAGCCCCTGTTAACCACTATTCTACTCTCTGCTTCTATAAATTAAACTTCTTTTAGATTCCACATATAAATGAGATCATGTCGTAGTTGTCTTCCTGAGCCTGGCTCATTTCATGTAACTTAATGTCATCCACATTCAGCAAATGGTAGGATTTCTTTCTTTTTAAAGGCTAAATAATATTCCATATATATATATATATGATGAAAAAATATATATCTCACATATTCTTTATCCATTCATTCATTGATGGGCATTTAGGTTGATTCCACATCTCGGCTATTGTGAAAAAAGTCAATGACCATGGGTCTACAGACATCTCTTTGACATACTGACTCCCTTTCCTTTGAATATATACTCAACAGTGGGATTGCTATATCATATGGCAGTTCTATTTTTAATTTTTTGAGGACCCTTTATATTGCTTTCCATAGTAGCTGTACTAATGTATATTCTCATCGACAGCAGGCAAGGGTTCTCTTTTCTCCACATGCCCATTAGCACTGGTTATTATTTGTCATTTTGATAATGGCCATTTTAACACACTGATGAGATATCACTCATACCTGTTAATCAGGTTCTTTGCCCATTTTAAAACCAGGTTATTATTATTATTTTTTGCTTTTGAGTTGAGTTCCTTACATATTTTGGATATTTTTAACTTACTAAATTTATGGTGCTGTGGTTTGAATGCATTCTACAAAATTCATGTATTGGAAACTCAATTCCTCTGCCCTCATGAATGGGTTAATGGATTAATGCCAATATCACAGGAGTGGGGTTGTTATTGAGGCAGTGGCTTTGTTGTAAAAATCAAGCTCTCTGGCTCTTTTGCTGTTGCCCACTTGCCATGTGGTGCCCTCTGTCATGTTATGAGGCAATAAGAAGGTCCTCACCAGATGTCAGTGCCATGCTCTTGAACTTCTCGTCCTCCAGAAGCATGAGCTAAAAACAAACTCGTTTTCTTTATAAATTACCCAGTCTGTGGTATTCTGTTATAGCAACAGAAAATGGACTAAGACATATGGTTTGCAAATATTTTCTTCCAGTCTGTGGGTTGAAATCTCTTCACTCTGTTGATTGTTTCCTGTGCTGTGCAGAAACTTTTTCATTTGATATAATCTTCTTTGTCTATTTTTGTTTTTACTGCATGTGCTTTTGGTGCCATATCCAAATAATCATTGCCCAGACCAATGCCATGGAGCTTTCTCTCTACATTTTCATCTAGTAGTGTTTCTTCTAGTAGTAGTTCAGGCCTTACCTTTAAGTCTAATCTATTTTGAGTTGATTTTTTAAAAATGTAGTAGGAGATAAGCATCTAATTCCAATCTTCTGCATGTGGATATCAAGTTTTCCCAGCACCATTTATGGAAAAGACTGTCCTTTTCCTATTGTGTGTTCTTTGTACTGTTGTCAAAAATCAGTAGATTAATCATAAATGCATGGATTTATTTTGGGGCTGTGACACTAGCTTTGTAATGGAAGCATATGAGCTTCCTGGCCTCGTGTATCAAAGAACCATAAACTGGGTAGCTTAGAACAACAGAAATTTATTGTGTGGTAGAAGGCTAGAAGTCTAAAATCAAGATGTCAGCAGGGCATGCTCTCTCTAAAACCTGTAGGGGAATCCTTCCTTGCCTCTTTCAAGTTTCCAGTGGGTTGCTGACAATCTCCGGAATCACTTGGTTTGTTGATGCATCACTCTAGTCCCCTGTCTTCACATGGTGTTCTCATTGTGTCCCTTCATATCATCTTTCTCTGCATGCCTGCCTCTGTATCCAAATTTCCCCTTCTTATAAGGCCACCAGTCATGTTGGATTGTGGTCCATCCAATGACCTCATTTTAACTTGATTACTTTTGTAAAAATCCCCCTTCAAAATAAGCTCATATTCTGAGATACTGGGGATTAGGATTTCAGCATATCTTTTTTGAGAAATACAATTCAGCCTATAGCAAAGGTAATTTAAAATGTCACACTGGCTTTTTAACTTTTGACTTTTGCATTTAACATTTTGATGTGTTACTTGAAATATTTTAGATGATTTTTTTTGAGCCCAGAGATCTGAATTTCTTTTTAAATAATGGCTTGGAGACAATGATAACAGATAGTTCAGTAGATGTGATGTGGTTTTACATAAAAGCACTTGAAACAATGAATCTAAAAGGTATATCAAAGAAAAAATATGTTAAGAATGACAGCTTTAGACAAACTTGAAAACTGGAAATGATAGATACTATAAAGATTGTCACAATTAGTTGTGGCATGTGTTAGTGCTTTTCTTCTTTATGTTTCATTGTTATTTTCTCATTGCTTTATACAGAAGAACATATTTGATTTTATTGACATGTTTTCAGTTTTTTTTATTAGTAAGTATATCATATTAGAAATGGCATAAATTTGGGGAACTTGCAGTGCCAATTAATTTATTGTTTTTGCACATGTCTTAATTTTAAGGATCTTCAACTTTCTATCTTGAAATTGCCAACCTGTTGGGGTGCTTTGAAACACTTTTATACTTTTAGTATCCTCCATATGTTGTGAGTTCAGGACTTTAAAAATATATATATGTGTGTGTGTGTATATATATATATAAATACATATATAAATATATATGTATATATACATATATATATATATATTTTTTTTTTTTCCCCCCTGTTCTGAGTTAGTAAACAGCAAAGTTAATTACTTGGAAGTAACATGAGTTGACTGAAAAATCTGGACATTCCATGACCTTTCCAATAATTCTTTCAGATGGAGTTCAATACTGCAATTATTTTAAGAGTTTGAAGGGAAAAAAATAAGTATTTGAAGTCAAATAAAAATTAAATAAGACTATCTTAATTATGACTTGCTGCCAAGTGAAAATCACAGAGAGAATTCCCTTCTAGAATAGCACAGAGATGGAAGAGTATGGTAGGGGATGAGGCTCACTGTGATCAGAAGAACAGAAATTTTAGATGAATATGGGTTATTATTTTTTAATGCACTGTCATAAAAGGATTGAAACTAATCCATTTTACAAGTTAATATAAAACTCTATGACATATTATTTTACTTGATTTTGGACTCTGACAAATCTATGAAATAGTTGGTCAATTTAAGTTACTGTATGCAGTTCATTAAGTCAGTTTTTCTAAGACAATTGTTAGGTCTCATAAATACTGATTCTTGCAGATACAAGATCTTTCAATCTCAGCTAGCATTCTAGCTGGTGGTTGTATGGACAAGACAGTTGTAAACTGAATTTTATATTCACACTTTAATGTTCAGTGTTCTTTACAAAACAAATATCCAATGTACCTATTCATTGCATTTTCAAAATGTAATAACTAAGAAGATTCTAGATATGGGTGTCTAGTCAATTCTACCTTGGAATCACCATAGGATTGTACTGCACATAAATCTTCTGCAAGAAATGTGTACCCAGATATTGCTGGCTCCCCCTTTTATTTTCAATATACATGCAACTTATTAAGTTTTTGATGTGGCTTTCAGTAGATGGTGGAATGGAAGATAGGAATAGTTTCTCAGTTATTACATTGCCAATTAAATAATTGGTTCATGACTCTGTGTGTGTGTGGTCAATCGCGGTATTTCTAATCTCTCTCCGGACCAGTCAATTTTAAATAATATTTCCAAATTGAAATACATGAATCTCTTTGGCCTGACTTCACTAAAAAGTATTTATGGGGCAGGTTAATTGGAGCCACCACCATGACTGTGAGCCAGTCATTTTGAGTAATATAGGCAGTGTTAACTCATGCTAGAGCATAGCAAACTTATTTTCCAGATCCGTTGCCATCCTCTCATTCGGGACCTGCACTGTGATTGAAGGAGTCCTTTAGGAATAGAATGAATCACACTTCATAACTATTTACAGAGGAGAAGGAAGAATAAGCTGAATATAGAAGATGAGCACTGTGCAAACCAGTGGAAAGTGTGTGTTGAAAGAAGTCGATACATCCGGAGTGCTTTGATATGAGGTAGTTCATATGTCTTTGGATCAGCACGACTTAAAGCAGCTCTCTTTATAGAGCAGGTGTGTCCACATTTTTCAATAGTGGGCCTCAAGATTAGAAATTAACGCTGTACAGCCACATTGATTTTTACTGAAAACTGTGGCGTTTGAGAGTCTCCATGTTTGGGGTGTAATTGCTGAACCTGACTTCAGGGTGAATCAAATGATTATGCAGCATTTATTCTTCTCTTTTGTTCTTTTATCAGGAGTCTTCATAATGCTTCATGTTTCATGGTGTAATATTAGTCAAATTAACTTTAAATTGCTCAAAATTTTATAATTAATTTTTTCAGTTTCAATTATGATTCACAGTCTACTTGCCTGGCACCTGCTGGCAGGCAATTATACAAAGTCAGCAAAGGCTATGTGGTGAGCTTCTCCTTCATATGTTTTTTCGAGTGAGATCCTTGAATGTACTTAGGTAGCACCAATAATGGCTGACACTTTTATTGCATTTGCTCTGTGTCAGGGAGTATTCCAACTGCTTTGTTTTAATCTTCATAACAGCCATATGAAAGAGTAACTATTATTACTATAGCTTTTAAGATGGGTGGGAAAAAGAAGCAGCACAGAAAGTTTTAAGAAACTTTCTAATCTTATCCAGCAGGTGGTGAAGCTGCAATTTAAACCCAACCAATCTGGTTCTAGGCATGTTTCTGCAAACACTAAACTTTACTTCATTCTGTGTGAGACTGAGGGAAGGCCTTTTCAGTTTCTATGCCAAAAAGGCTTTTCTGCACATTTTGAGTTTGAGGACACAGACTTAACAGGATTACATCTTGTTCAGTTCTCTGTGTCTACATCTAACACATAGAAATGGATTAATAAACTTGAATGAATGAATGAATGAATGGGCAATTAAAACTGTAGTGATTGCATATTAAAATGTAATTTTTAATAATTGAATAATATAAAGCTCAGATCGTATTTGAGGAATTCTGCTCTATATTCTTTCTACTCTAAAACTCTGACTGGGAGATTTCTTTTCTTCCAATTTGTGCACTGTTGAGCTCAAGGTTCATGTTTTCTAGAGACCATGTCTGTGTAATGTCACATACGTGCCTCAAAACCCAGTATGGTCCAGATTGAAATCCTAATCTTCCCTTGCCCCCTGCCCTCCTAAAAAGCTTCACTTCTGACCTGTATCTCAGAAAATGGCACCATTATTATTCATCTTGTTGCTTAGAGCTGAAACTCAAGCTTTTCCTCTCATTTTTCCTTCTTGGTTCCCAACACCAGATTAAATAATTCCTCATAATACATCTTTTCTACATCTAACATTTCTTGGATCCTTTCACCTCTCCTCATTCCCATAAAATTCTTGTTTAGTTCCTTTTTTTCCCCTTGGCTCTTTGCAAGAGACTATTGCCTGTGTTTTCTGCCCTACTGTCTGCTGCCTTGGTCTGTTCTCTTTGGCATGGAGTGCAGCATGCTTCATCATCTGGCCCTGCCCTCCCTTGAAGACTCAATTCCTACTGCTCTGTTCCCCGGAATGAGGTATAGTTTTTGAGTGTCAATGTACTGTATCTTACTGCTGGTGGGGGGAGGGGTGGTTCTGTATTTGCTTTTCATTCTAAATCACAACCCCATCTCATCCTAACCTCTTTCTTTTTGTAACTCCTGCTCACCCTTTCATTCTCAATGCTTTCTCACACAGAATCTGTCATATCGTCAGTGCTCCAGAAATATATAATAAATGAATCATACAATGAATGTACCTGGTTTACTTAGAGAAGTTCTAGGAAAGGAGCTTAAAGCTACAGGTGCATCTGTGTTAGAGAGAGTAGGTGATGTTCCTGAATAGTCTAAAGCTAGATTTTTAAAAAATTAAATATTTACTTATTTATGTTTCCTTCTTCCTCTGTGATGACTAAAGCTAGATTTTAAAGAAACTTAATACCAGGTTCAAGTGTAGAGTTTCAATAAATGAAAGCATTTACTTGTCATGCGATTACCACTCACATGAACGTGTTTATATATAAGTACTAGGTAATGACTATTTATTTCATTTTTATGTTTCCCAATTAAAAAGAATCTCTATTCGTATTTATTAGAAGGTACTGTGCTAAGTTTCTAAAGGTGCTTGCATGACATTTTTCTCTGAACTGGATAGATTAAGTTATGCCTTTTTCCCCCACTAGACTATGAGCTTCTTGAAAGTGTAGAACACTAATATTTATTTTTCAAGAATATAAGAATATATGTGGCATATCATTGGTGCCTTATATAGTTTTGCTCAATGTGTGATTCAAAGAATGAAGAAAATAATGGAAAATAAATAGCATAGTAAAAACAGGAGTCTTCTTATTTTAACTGACAGTGCAGGTGGTGGTCAGGACATTACCAACTTACGGAAGTCTGGTACACCACGCAGGTAAGTGGCAGTTGGTAAATCTGATGGTTAATATTGAGTGTCAACTTGATTGGATTGAAAGATGCAAAGTATTGTTTCTGGGTGTGTCTGTGAAGGTGTTGCCAAAGGAGAGTAACATTCGAGTCAGTGACCTGGGAAAGGCAGACTCACCCTTAATCTGGGTAGGCACCATCTAGTCAGCTGCCAATGTGGCTAGAATAAAGCAGCAAGAGAAGACACAAGAGCAGACTTGCTAAGTCTTCCAGCCTTCATCTTTGTCTCATGCTGGATGCCTCCTGCCCTCAAACACCAGACTTCAAGTTCTTTAGTTTCTGGACTGTTGGATTTACACCAGTAGTTTGCCAGGGGCTCTTGGGCCTTTGGAAACAGGCTGAAAGTGCACAGTTGGCTTCCCGACTTTTGAGGTTTTGGGACTCTGACCGATCTACAACTGGCTTCCTTTTTTTAAAAAAAATTTAATTAAAAAAAAATCTAGCTTTAGACTATTCGGGAACATCATCTACTCTCTCTTCCTCAACTTGCAGACGCCCTGTCATGGGACTTAACCTTGTGAACGTGTGGGTCAATTCTCCTTTAATAAACTCCCTTTCATATATACATCTATCCTATTACTGTGTTCCTCTATTGAAGCCTGGCTAGTACAGTAAGCAAAGCCTCATGGAGACTCTTCAGGGTGCTTCCAATGCCACTCTCATGAGTCAGCTTGATGCAACCGGGAGGTGTGAGAAACCCCTTACTAGTCAAAGATTTGTATGGGAATTGAAACTCTGCTTGTTTTTGCATCTCAGCCTGTGTGTTTAGTAAGTATGTGCTCCAAACTCTGGAAGCCTAGGTACACTTCTCTATTTCAATATTGCAAAGACTACAGCACTCAACAGGATATCAAACGAAGAGAAGTATTTGTTTCTAAGATCAGGGGCTTTAGAGACAAGAAGAATAAGTCAAGATGAGGACAAGGACAAGTGACTCGAAAAGGTAATTTTGGATTATTCCAGTGATTACCTGTTGTTCACAGTCATTCTGGACCAAAAAAAAAAATGCAGACATGAAAATTCATTCTAAAGAAAGAAGAACAGAAAGCAGACAGGCTTGGACATAATCTCACAACCTGAAGTTATTTTTAAAAAGCAGTAGTTCTAATAATGATAATAATGTTGTCTGCTTTCAGGTTTTTAAATTATTCTTTAAAAAATCAGATGCAAAATAACAAGCAAGGCCAGGCTAAATTTGAAATTGATTTTCCCAAAATAAGACACCTTGCTTTTCCAGTACTTCATGTAAATGCAGAAGTTATGGAAGTAGTGAAAAGTCTTGAACCTACAATTACGCCTTTTGCCTTACAATTTGAGCTGTGATCTTGCTTTGAAAAAGCCTTTGCTCGATTTCTTTCCCATTCCTCACACTGCCATTTTGTTTTTGTGTGATCAGACAAAAATGTAGAACATGGAATGACTTTGGATAAAATTAAAATTTAAATGGCCAGCAAGAAGTCTTTAGAGAGCATTTATTTCTGTCTGTACCTGGCACTTTCAAGTGGCTAGGCCTGTGGGTCAGTCATCAGATTTGTCTTTATTCCGTAGATGTAGGAGTGCTCCTTGCATTGGCTTTCTCCGTCTCATTCTGAGATCAAAAGGTTGTATCATAAATCAACAATCTCAGAGCTTGAGAGACTGGATGTACTGTGTGCTGAGATGATAAAAGTAAAGATACTTTGGTAGAAATTCTCCCAAAGCATCATTTCCCTTTCTTTATGCACAACGTACAACAGAGAGTAGTCAAGGGAAGAAAGGCCAGCCTGCAAGAAGGCAAGGAATATGTGAGAAAGAGCATGAGAAAGCAAGAGAAAAAGTCCTGGGCATTGCAAAGAAGCATCTAGTCACACCTTATTAGTTTATACAGAACTGCATTTTTTTTTTAAATTTTGTAGCACCCACTCTTGTCAGTACTTCAAGTTTATCTCATTTTTTTTTTCTTTGCCCTTTTCACTCCACCGAGGCATCCAAAGATGATCACTGCCATTGTTTACCTCATTGCAGTTTTTAATGACTTTATCTCCTCTTTTACTTCCTTAATGTGTCCCATGGTGACAAGTTGCTTACGTGGGTAAGCGGCTAATGCAGAAAGACCAGGAACTCATCTATCTTCAAACCAGTCTTTTCCTATCCTCTTCCTTCCTGCCACCCTCTACGGATATATGTTCTCTCTGTTACCCTCTATGTAGCAGTTAGGATGAGATTATATTAAATGTAAATATAATCTTTACATGACAGTAAAGATTTCCTTCTAGAAAAAAAAAAAAAAAAGAATATGATTGGCCCCTGGCATACTGCTGGGGCAATGGATAGGGTTTTAGTTCAGCATTAGCCTCACAATAAGGAGTCAACCTTGTGTTATGACTGCCAAAAAAACAAAAACAAATAAAAGCTAATGCAATGCACGAAATTTCCTTCTGCATTCTCATTAAAGAGTTTGCCTACAAACAAAGCTAATGACAATTATTATACAGATTAAATTATGTTTATCAAATTATTCAAATAAATTAATAAAAATTACATCGTGGCAAAAATTTCTAAGCAGTCAAAGAGAGAAAATACAAGCTTTACTGATTGCCAGGCCTGCTGAGTTTCTGTGTGGCACTGCTAGCAATTTAGGAGTTTCTCACAGACTGCAGCAGCCTCCGAATTAAAGAGGACCTTATATTAACCCCACTGTGTATAATGCTTTACCATTTTCAGGGCCCTTTCAGCATGTTTCCTCAACAATAACTGTGATGGGGAAAGTAAGATCTCATTTTATAGATGCAGAATCTAGGACTCCATGTGGTTTAATATTAAGGGAAGAAGCTCAAGCCAGAGAGCAAGCTTCAGACAACTGGTTTATTACCTTTTGTTATGAACTCTGTGTGTCTCCCTAAAATTCATATGTTGAAGTCCTCATCCCCAATGTGATCATATTTGGAGGGTCTTTGGGACGTCATGAGGGTTAGGTGAGGCCCTCATGATTGGATTAGTGCTTTTATAAGAGGAGACATCAGGCTGGGCGTGGTAGTTCATGCCTGTAATTCCAGCATTTTGGGAGGCTGAGGCAGGTGGATCATCTGAAGTTAGGAGTTCCAGACCAGCCTGGCCAACATGGCAAAATCCCCTCTCTACTAAAAATACAAAAATTATCTGGGCATGGTGGCACGTGCCTGTCATCCCAGCTTCTCAGCAGGCTGAGGCAGGAGAATTGCTTGAACCCAGGAGGCAGAGGTTGCAGTGTGCCAAGATTTCGCCATTGCACTCTAGCCTGGGCCCCAAGAGTGAAACTTTGTCTCAAAATAATAATAATAATAATAATAATAATAATAATAATAAAATTAAAAAGAGGGAGACATCAGAGAGCTTGTTTTTTTCTCTCTCTCCCCAAGGTCACACAAAGAAGTCATATGAACACACAGCAAGGCTGTGTCAGCCTACAAGTCAAGAGAAGAGGTTCCAGAGTCTACTTTGCAGGCACCATGATCTTGGATCTTCCAGTCTTCAGAACTGTGAGAAGTGCATTTCTGTTGTTTAAGCATTCAGTCTTTGGTATGTTTTTATGGCAGCCTCAGCAGAATAAGACACTCATTCATCTAGGTAAACCATACGCAGTTGACCCTTAACACGAATTTGAGCTGTATGGGTTCACTTATATGCAGGTTCTTTTCAATAAAAGTGACTCTGAGTGTGTCTGCCTCTCCTGCCTCCTCTTCCATCTACTTTATCTCTTTTGCCTCTGCCACCCCTGAGATCACAAGACCAACCCCTCCTCCTGTTTATCATCCTTCTCAGCTTATTCAGTATGAAAAACAATGAGAATGAAGACCTTGATGATGATCCACTTCCAGTTAATGAATAAATAGTAATTATACTTTCTCTTCCTCATGATTTTCTTTTTTTTTTCTTTTTTAAATTATTTTTTATTATTATACTTTAAGTTCTAGGGTACATGTGCATAACGTGCAGGTTTGTTACATATGTATACTTGTGCCATGTTGCTGTGCTGCACCCATCAACACATCAGCACCCATCAACTCGTCATTTACATCAGGTATAACTCCCAATGCAATCCCTCCACCCTCCCCCCTCCCCATGATAGGCCCCGGTGTGTGATGTTCCCCTTCCCGAGTCCAAGTGATCTCATTGTTCAGTTCCCACCTATGAGTGAGAACATGTGGTGTTTGGTTTTCTGTTCTTGTGATAGTTTGCTAAGAATGATGGTTTCCAGCTGCATCCATGTCCCTACAAAGGACACAAACTCATCCTTTTTTTTATGGCTGCATAGTATTCCATGGTGTGTATGTGCCACATTTACTACTGGGTACATAACGAAATGAAGGCAGAAATAAAGATGTTCCTTGAAACCAATGAGAACAAAGATACAACATACCAGAATCTCTGGGACACATTTAAAGCAGTATGTAGAGGGAAATTTATAGCACTAAATGCCCACAAGAGAAAGCAGGAAAGATCTAAAATTGACACTCTAACATCACAATTAAAAGAACTAGAGAAGCAAGAGCAAAGGCATTCCAAAGCTAGCAGAAGGCAGAAATAACTAAGACCTCATGATTTTCTTAATAGCATTTTATTTTTTTCTAGCTTAGTTTCTTGTAAGAATACAGTACATAAGACATATAACATATACAATAGGTGTTAATCAACTGTTTGCTGGCTTCCAGGAAATTAGCTGTTAGTATTTCAGTTTGGAGGAGTCAAAATTTATACATGGATGTTTGGCTGCACCGGGAGTTGGCACCTCTAACCCCTGCATTGCTCAGGGGTCAAGCATTGTGATATGATATACTAACCAAGACTTGTCACACTTTAATTTCATTGTTCTTTTATATTTTCATTTTCCCATGAAAAACAAAAAAAGATTATTCAATGCCTGCTTTGTGCCAAGAAGTGTGCAGGATGCCAGAGGTGTGAAATGAACTCCCCATATTTAAGTTATCCATATTTTGATAGGGGAATGACTCACATAAGAAGATAATTATAATATAATTTGATAAGTGCTATAATAAAAGTATGAAACAGAGCTTTGGAAGCCCTAAGCCGCTCATTTAGCTTAGGGGAACTCAGGAAATGCTTCACAAGGAGGTAACATGGATGACTGTTTTAAATGATTCGTAATGCATGGAACCCATCAGCTCAGGGCAATGTGACTGGCGGAAGGAAGGAGGACATTCACCTAGACAGAGAGTGGCAGTGTTAGGCTGTGTGCCCCAAATTATGGTGGGTATCAAACTTGAACTGTTGTCTACATTGGAACCTGTTAAGCCCAGATTCTTGACTTCTGGCCCAGACCTGACCTACCAGAACAGAATCTCTGGGCATAGCACAGTGGATTAAACATACTTGATAAGCACCTTCAGGTAATTCTGACACAAACTGAAGTTAGAATAGCAATGCACTCAGGATACATGAGGAAAAGGTGGGCCGTGCACTGTATTTCAGTGTGGATGAATTCTGATGTCTGATTTCCTACACACTCTTTTACATGTTCCTTTATCCTCTGGTTTTCTCACTGCAGCAACTAAATTTCTTCATAGCTCTACTTTCAAAGAATCCATGAAGTTAATAGTGCTCTGCCACTGAAATGAGTTTTCTTCTTCCTATTGATTAATAAACAGCGCATCGTTTGTTTTGTAAAGCTAGTACAGTTTTCTTCTCCTTTTACCTACAAGATCTTACAGTGGTTAATAAGAAACAAGGCTGCTTATCAGAAAGCCTGGTGTACAGTTAGCACAAAATAAGATGTCTCCCCCTATAGCATCCTTCTAGTCTACTCTCTCTAAATCCCTCCCTGAATTTAAACCACTTCACAGGCATCAATTAATGATATTTAATTTCTGCTGAATATAATGAATATATAATTAAGATTAAGATACTCTGAGGGCTTCCCCTAGCTTTGAGGCTGATTCTTCTTTCTGCTTAGAAGTATGTCATTTAACCTCTTTACCTCTCTCCTTCTATAATTGGGGACCATGAAACTTACCTGCCCTGAAATTTCTGAAGATTCACGATAATGTTAGCCAAATGTTTAGCACATAAAAAGTGCCAAAGAACAGCTATGTGATGTGCTGGGCAAAAGATCTCTTTCGAACACCTATGATACTTGACCCTTTCTGTGGTTCTTTTTTTCTTGGCAAATTATGTACTATTGCTTCAATGCACAGGAGGGAAGCAAGAAGATATAATGTAAATAATTAAAGCCATTGTTTAACCATCTATTTATATAAAATAAAAACAAGGAACAACAATGATGTGCCACCATAGTATCTGAAGCAATTTGAAGCCAAATATTTTAATGAAAGGTATTGAAAAAGACCAAATAGCAATATAGGGTACTGCTGGGAACTTCTTCTTCTTCTTCTTTTTTAAAAAAGAGGTCCATGTCCCTAGGTAACAAAGCAAAAGAACATGCTATATATGATCACAACTGCCTTCTGGATTATTTAGAATCTGGGAGTTATCTTTGATTCTTTTCTCTCCCTCACCAAACCTGTTGATTCTGCCACTATCTTTGAACCTGTCGATCTTTTCCCAGTTCCATTCCCCCTCTTTTATCTGTGCTTCTCTCTATTGTCTATTTTAGATATTCCTTAACTGGTCCACATGCTTTCTTTTTATATCCCTTCCAACGCATTTTTTTTTAATGCAGCAGCCATAGTGATTCTATAAAATGGTAGATCTTTTAAATTAAAAATTATTTTTGTTGAGGTAAAAATGCATAAATAATTTACCATCTTTGCCACTTTTAAATGTACAGCTCAGTAGCAATAAATACATTTGTATTCTTTTTTTTTTCCATTCACCATCTCCATCCTTGAAAAAAAGGTAAATCAAATCTTCTTTTTCACTCAAGCCCTTCAATGGCTTCCCATTGCATGTTGAATCACGTGCAACCTCCTGACCTTGAGTTAAAGAAGCCTGGCTGTGTTGACCTCTGCTTTCTTCTCCAGCTTCATTTCAAGCCAGTTTTTCTCACTATTGCTCCAGCCAATTATCCATGTGTTAGTTCTTAGAACACCCCACACTGTGTCCTCCCTCAAAGCCTTCATACACAGGCTTTCCCCTGTAGAGCCTCTATCCAAGGTGTCCCTCCTTCAATCCCCATTATTCAAATCTCAAACTAAATATTATCTGAAAAGAAAGAGCTTTTCTGGGATTAATGAAAACAAATCTCAGCAGATCTGTCTCCTTTATCTTCAGCACAGTCCGTGTTTCTTATCTTCCAAGCACTTTCCTCATGTGTAATTATCCATTTATATATTCATTTGCTTGTTCAATGTTTGTCCTCACAAAGTTGACCATAAGCTAGATGAGGACATGGACCAGGTCTGTTGAATTTACCACTGTCAGCTTAGTGCTGAGAGTACTGCCTTGGATTTAATGGATCATTGCTGAATAAACAAATGAAAAATAAGGAAGGTGGATCCTATTTCTGCAATGCCCTGAATAACTTGTATATTAAGAAAAGATCCCAGGCTGGGCGGAGTGGCTCATGCCTGTAATCCCAGCACTTGGGGAGGCCAAGGCGGGTGGATCACGAGGTCAGGAGTTCGAGACCAGCCTGGCCAACATGGTTAAACCCCATCTGTATTAAAAGCACAAAAATTAGCCAGGTGTGGTGGTATGGACCTATAATTCCAGCTACTGGGGAGGCTGAGGCAGAAGAATTGCTTGAACTCGGGCGGTGGAGGTTGCAGTGAGCCGAGATTGCACCACTGCACTCCAGCCTGGGCGACAGAGCGAGACTCTGTCTCGCAGGGGAAAAAAAATAGATCCTGGAGATAAACTGGGAGTAGGAGTTGGAAAAACTGAAATGAAACCTGAGAGGGAAGAACTGAAGAAAAATAGAGAGTGAGGGAATAGCTGTTTGTGTTGGTTAGTTGAATAAAAGCAAAAAAAAAAAAAAAAAAAAAAAAAAAAAAAAAGGAACAAAAACAAAACAAAAAACAAAAAACCTTCCCCCCAAATAAACGCAAATCACATCAAAACAAAACCCCCATAGTAAGCTGTGGAAGGACTGAGTATAATTTCTAACATTCAATATGCAATTTTTTTACATGTTCATGGTGTAAACTCCTATTTAACCTTTCCAAGTCTCCAGTAAAGTATGCCAAACATAAAGGGCATGTGTATGCATTTCCATTTTTATATGCATAAGTTATCTATTGTTGCATAACAAGTCACCACCAAAATTAGCAGTTTAAAGTAACGTATATTGAATATTTCACTGTTTTGGTGGTTTAGAAATCTGAGTATGGCTTAACTGGGTTCCCCACTTTAGGGTCTGTCACACAGCTGCCATCAGGTATTGGCCAGGACTAGGGGCTTTTCTGAAGGCTTGACTGGGGAAGAATCTGCTTCCAAGCTGTTGGACTGGGGCCATCAGTTCCTTAATGGCTGTTAGATGAAGCCCATCCTCGGTTCTTTGCCACGTGGGTCTCTTCAGTATGGCAGCTTGCTTCATCAAAGTGTGTAGTCCAGAAAGCAATAGAGAGAGTCTGCCAAAGAGATGGAAGTTGCAATCACCTAACCATGGAAGTGACATCTCATCACCTTTTCAATGTCCTATCAGTCAGAAGCCAGTAACTAGTTTCAGCTCACACTCAATGGGAGGGATTATACAGGGGATGAATACTGAGAGGTGGGGAACTTTGGGGGCTAACTTAGAAGTCACCTACTGCAGTATGTTTGTTGGTGTTTTGATTGTGTGTGTTCATATGTGTGTAAATCAAGGATGGGACTAAGCCGTACATTTAGGATAACAGAATTCAGCAGAAACAAGCTGTTGGAATCAGAGAAAGTCATGAGAAGATATATTTTCTGGAAATATGAAGATAATTTGGGAAAGTCTTTCACAGGGTGATAGAATCTATTTTATTTGGCTCTCTAGAGGCACTCAGAACTTAGGTATCCAACATACTCCAGTAATTGGATTACCCAGATCACGGTTATAACTTGCCACTTTGCTTTTCCTGACAACTCTTTTGGAAGTATAATGCACTCAGAAATGATAAATGTTTCCAAAGAGTTAGGGGGATTTGTATAGAAACAGTGGATAGATGGAGGTTTATCAGACTTTGCACAATAGATTCAATGCTGCTTAAGTAGCACAAAGATTATTTTATAGGTAATCTTGACATAAGGTCTAATTTATAAGTTCTAATTTGCAAAATCAGGGAAGGTTCTGCAGTAATCTGGCACTAGCTGTGTAATTTGTAAGCCTTCTAAGTAATTGAATTATAAAAATGTTTTATTATAAATACTAGATTATTAATATACTTATCTGACAGCAACCTATATCTCTTTGATCTAGAATCAACTGAAATGTTTTATTTATCTATGTGCCAGGCATTGTGTTAGGTCTTTCACCAGGTGCTTATAGGTTCCTCAAAGGACTCTGGTGACTAAATAATCATAAAGCTTAATGGTAGGTGAGAATTCCACTCAAAACTCTCTAGCTTGGGAAACAGGGTTATTTACAAAATAGTTCTTTTTTTTTTTTTTTTTTTAATCATACTTTAAGTTCTAGGGTACATGTGCAGAATGTGCAGGATTGTTACACAGGTATAAATGTGCCATGGTGGTTTGCTGCACCCATCAACCCATCATCTACATTAGGTATTTCTCCTTAATGCTTCCCTGCCCTAGCCCCCCACCCACTGACAGGCCCTGGTGTGTGTTTTTCCCCTTCCTGTGTCCATGTGTTCTCACGGTTCAACTCCCACTTATGAGTGAGAACGTGAGGTGCTTGTTTTCTGTTTCTGTGTTAGTTTGCTGAGAATGATGGTTTCCAGCTTCATTCATGTCCCTGCAAAGGACATGAACTCATCCTTTTTTATGGCTGCATAGTATTCCATAGTGTATAAGTGCCACATTTTCTTTATCCAATCTATCATTGATGGGCATTAGGGTTGGTTCCAAGTGTTTGCTATTGTGAACAGTGCTGCAATAAACATACATGTATATATGTCTTTATAGCACAATGATTTGTAATCCTTTGGGTATATACCCAGTCATGGGATTGCTGGGTAAAATGGTATTTCTGGTTCTAGATCCTTGAGGAATTTCCATACTGTCTTCCACAGTGTTTGAAGTAATTTACACTCTCACCAACAGGGTAAAAGGGTTCCTGTTTCTCCACATGAGCATGGGCTATCTTTTCATTTATTTGTGTCTTCTTCATTTTTTTTCAGCGATGTCTTACAGATTTAAGTGTACAGCTCTTTCAGCTATTTAAATTTATTCCTATGTATTTTATTCTTTCTGATACTATTGTAAATGGAATTGTTTTCCTAATTTTTGGGGGAGGGTAGTTTGTTTTTAGTGCATATGAATGCAACTGATTTTTGTATATTTTTATTCGGCAACCTTACAGAAGTCATTTACTAATTCTAACAGTTTTATATTGTGGAGTCTTTAGGGCTTTCTATACCTAAGATCCTGTCATCTGCAAACAGAGACAATGCATTACCTCCTTTTTGATTTGGATGCCTTTTATTTCTTTCTCCTGCCTAATTGCTCTGGCTAGGACTTTCAGTACTGTGTTGAACAGGTGAGAGTGGGGACATCTCTTGGCACTGAGTTGTGCTGCCTTTCAAGAGGGGTGATGTGGATAATGTGAAACTGTTCTTTTTACTCTCATCAATGCATCTCGCTCACTTTTTTCATGCTAATAATGTAAGAATATAATTGGTGACAATAAATGCCTTTGTTCTGATTGATAAATGAGCGTATATGTGGTAGTTGAGAGTCTGAGAGCAGTGACAATGTTTAATAAAAGCTAGCAGAAGTTAGTAGTGATATCACCCGATTGCCTGACAGGGTGACTTGCTTTGCCTTTGAAAACATGGGAGAACCGGCTACATTGCCTCTGTCAATAGAGAGAATTACTGAAACC
Organism: Macaca thibetana thibetana; assembly: GCF_024542745.1. Classification (NCBI taxonomy): domain Eukaryota; kingdom Metazoa; phylum Chordata; class Mammalia; order Primates; family Cercopithecidae; genus Macaca; species Macaca thibetana. Next base: position 132,167,992 of record NC_065583.1, on the reverse strand, counting down.
TCAACAAAATACCAGCCCCTCATACCTTCCAAAAGTGTGACTAGACTTTTCCAAGTGATAGATGCTTTTCTCCTTCCATAGTTTATTCTTATTAATCTCTAGGAAAGAATAGCCAATTCTTATAACATTTTAGATGACATGGAGGCCATGGAGGAGCACTGCTGAGAAGGGGCTGCTGTGGGGAGCATTGCAGACTGAAAGCCTGGGAGCTGAGGCCATGCTTCCCCCAAGCTGCTACCAGCCAATGACTGAGCATAGCAGTGACTGGGCTGGTATGGGGCCATTTCTCTTGAGTGCCACACTCTTCTAACAGGCAGAAACTCCCCTCTGGCCTAGCTGAGACTTTCTCAGTACTGTGCTGTGGTATGCAGCTATCCCTACTCAATTCTCTCCGCTGCCTCTCCTTTCACAGGTGTCAGATCTATATCCCTACCTGAAAGCTCTTTCCACCTATTTCTGCTCTTTGCTCCTCTGGCCTTCATGGGTGATAGATTTACTGGTTCTCGTGAGCATGTCTAATGCCATCTTTGTGTCAATGTCTCAGAGGACCTGAACTGGCCCATGTGGTAAATACACCATCCCAAGTGAAAATTGGGCCATATAATATTATAATGAGCATGCTCAGTGTCTGAAATCAGCCTGCAGAGGTTGGAAGGGTAAGAAGGGTGGGAATGTCATTGGGAGACTTAGATTTCTCAATTTGATCTCAGTGGGGTTATATTTTGGGCACTGCATTTTATTTAAGAAATCAGAGCAGAAATCTTAGAATATTAGACTCTTAGGACAATTCTTTCTTTTTAAAAGAGGATTTCCAAGTTTGGGATGTATTTCAGTTTCTAGGACAATTAAATCACTAAGGGCACCAAGTTTGCGTAACATATCAGATGGATGAGGTGTTTCATGATAATATTTAAAAAAAGTCAGTGGGTTGGGAAACGCATATTTGGATCAAGCTTATCTGTTTTCTATGTTTTTAGATATATGTAGATGTGTGCAGTGGGAAGGTTGTCATTGACTGGGAGCAAAACCTGGAATGTGAAAAGTTAGTTTATCCAATAGTTAGTAAAACAACCCAAAATTCATACTTCTCTGGTAAATCATGAGAGCCTGGAGTCACAGCAGGATTAGCATATTTGTTGTGAAAAACCTAAGAGAGATTCTGGTCTTTAGAATGGGAGGGGTCATGTCCATCTTGTGCCTCAGTCTATCCCCAGCCCTCTACACCATGCCTCATGCATGGTAGATGGTCAAAAAAAATTTGCTGAAAAAAAATGAAAAACGGTATGTTCGGGGTAGTTTAAACTGTAAGTAAATGTGATTAAACAGGACTTCGACCATTTTGATATGTAGAATAATAGAACTAACCACAACTCGTTACAGTCATGTTTGTTCTTCTATGATTACTGTTTGTTTTTACACTGATTACTTCTTATGCGATTGATAAATGTGGGAATGCTTTGGTTTGAATGTATATGTGTTCCTCCAAGATTCATATGTTGAAACTTAATCATCAAGGGAATGAAATCAGGGACTGAGGCCTTTGGGAAATGACTAAGTCTTCAAGGCTCTGCCTTTGTGAATGGGACCAATGCCCTTGTGAAAGAGGTTTCAGAGACCTGCCTTGTCCTTTCATCTCTTCTGCTATGTGAGGACACAGGATCTGTACTTCCCCTTTGCCCTTTTGCCATTTGAAGATACAGCAAGAAGGTGCCATCTTGGAAGCAGAGAAAGACCCTCACCAGACACTAAACGTGCCAGTCCCTTGATCTTGATGATAAATTATTTCTATCATTTATGAGTTATAAGTTACTCAGTGTTTTTTTTTTTTTTTTTTTTTTTTTTTAATAGCAGCAAGAATGGATGAAGACAGATAGGGAAGTTGGTATAATGTGAAAGAGGTATTGATTCATACAAGATTTTTCTGAGTAGTAATTTTTTTAAGTAATTGGAGCGAGCTCTCTCACAATTAAAGCCTTAGCAATATATAAACTCCATATAAAACTCTACAAAAGTATCTCTTTTAGTGCAAGCTATGCCTTTACTTCACCATGTAAAGCTACAGTGAAACACAAGTGTACAGGAAGGTGATGTGCTGACATTTCTTTCCTTATTAAAACAATGGATTAACAAAACAGGCTACAGTCTGGATAAGATTTTTGATTCTGATGAACATGTCTCTATTAGAAGCAAATGCCCTCCAGGAAGTACATTTCAGGAAACTGCATAAGCCCCAGGGTTTAAGTTGCGAAGAACTAACTGTGATACTAGACACCAATCCCAAGCGTAGTTTAATGTATTTGTGAGGGTTTTTTAATGGATTGCTATTGTTTTTGTGTTCTCTGGGTATAATACATTTTGCAACTTCTGTTTCAACCCTATTTTTTCCCCATAGCCAATGTTTTATTTGCCGTGCGATTTTACAGTAAAGCATGTGCTTTCCGCCCCCTAGAAACTTATATAGTAAATAGTATGATAGCAGGAATGCGTGTATTTAAAAGAAAAACAATAGACTAACTTGGTTAAGAATTCAGCTCTAGAGTGAAATTGCTTAGATTTAAGTTTCAGCTTTGCCATTTTCAAGTGGCATATACTTGGGCATGGCACTGAACATTCTGTGCTTTGGTATCTACAATGGTAAAATGGGAATAATAACAGTATCTATTTCATTGGGGTTATTGTATCACAAGAGCTTAGGAAAGTGTCAGGCACATAGTAGGTGGTCAATCCATGAATGTAGGTAATTATTACGGAATAAAGCAGCTTATTTCCAGACTAGGCCACATAAGGCATATTTCATCTTGATATGTGGAGACATAGCATGATTTCATTACTGGAATCTTAATATAGGCATTTCCTTAGGGCTTGACATGTAGTTCTTTGTAGAAGTTCCAGGAGCCAGTTCTCTTTTGAATTTGTATTCACTATTGCCACAACCTGTTTTTTTAAATTTCCTCTGTCTACAGTCACTAGACTGTGACTTAAATTAAATTATAACTTTGAAACTGAATTTCCTCAAGTTACTTGTGCTCCATACAGTACAGCCATAACATACTTACTCTTCTTTGACATTTTCTCTTCCTCTTTTTTTTTTTTTTTTGATAAATGCTGACCTGCTATGCCACCTACCTTATATGTGAAATTGATACAGTGTAATGGAAACAAGATGTAATATCAATAACATGATCTATCACAAACACAGCTAAAATTGCAAAGCATATGTCCAAAATTAAGTGATACAGAATTAAAGTATACTTTTTCTTTTTTTTCCCCAGAGAAAGGCTGAAAAATACCCAAAGATTAGCACAAAGACTAAAACCTCTTAGTCCCTTAAGCAATGTTTGTATTCTTGGGAACATGTGGGAAAACTGGGTGAGTGGTGTCCTTGGAGTTTGCTTTAAAAGTCAGATCTTTTGAAAAATGTTTATTCATGTCCTTTGCCCACTTTTTGATGGGATTTTTTTCTTACTGATTTGTTTGAGTTCCTTGTAGATTATGGATATTAGTCCTTTGTCAGATGCATAGTTTGCAAATATACTTGGGTGACGGGTGCACTAAATCTCAATTCACCACTATAGAATTCATCCATGTAACCAAAAACCACTTGTACCTCAAAAGCTACTGGAATAAAATAAAATAGATTAAGATGTCTGGGTTGACATGTCTTTTCCTAAATGCTTAGCTTTCCAAAGTAGCCATTCATCCTCAGGGTTAAACAGTGCTCTCTCCCAGCTTAATATTTTACAATGACTTGCAAAATAGTGAGCCAATTATACTATCACTGGATTAAGCCTAATGATCAAGCTAAGTGACAGGTTGGACAAAAAGATTTCAAAGGTCCTTGAATTCTGTTAAATACTCATTAATAATAATAGGAGTTACCAACATCTGAGAACAAATTGTTGTATGCATCCTGCTTCCTTCCATTCATGGTAGAAGAGTAGTATCATAAGAAAAGCAGACACTTTGGCAGAAAAGATACCATATGGAGACTAGAGATGCCTGTTTTCAAATTCTTTATTGGATTGGGTAGGGTATTCTAATATGAATACACATGAATAAAATTATGATAAGGGGAAAAATAAATTATGTATTAAGCACATATGTCATGTTCTGTGATCAACATCTATTATTTTATTTAATTCCCCCATAAAAGAAACCCCACAAAAACCCTGTGACTTAGGCATTCTTATTATTTAGCTAAAGGATCAGGCTCAGATAAATTGAGAATGAATAGCATTGCTCAAAACCTGCTTTCTTTCCATCACATCAAGCCTTGCCTTAGGCACTTCCTACTTCCATACCTCTCACTTGACTCCTAGTCATGTTGATATTTCTCCTAATCTCAGACTACTTGGACTTTATTCTCTCTTCTAATAAATTGTCTCACTTTTATCCTGTTCATGTCGGAATTTTAAGAAGGGTGTCAGGATCAGAATGTCACCAGAACAGGTCAGCTAGTTGTCTAGAGTAGACCTCAGGGTGCTTCTGGCTTTGTGAATTCACTGTACTCCTTAATCTAACTCTCAGCCTGTGGGTTTGGAACCATGTTTTTTGGGAATGATGAGAGTGACTGTTTCTTATGCTGGACTCATGTTAACTGCATTTGTAGACAGTGATACATAAAACCAGATAATCAGTTGATTTCATTATAATAAGGAATAAATTGGCCAGGATCTTGGACATACATTCTGTGGCCAATACCTTCTTTCTTTGTAGACATGTGTTTTAAGAGACCACATTATAATCACAAAGTTCCTGGTGAATATTGAGCTAGAACAGAAAGAAATTAATAATTCTATGGGTATTGAGGACATCTGTTAAACTAGCATAGCACATTCATCCCCAAAATATACACATGATACACCAAAGAAGCAAGTCAAATCCTTGGGCATTTAAGAATCTCAGTGGGCACGGTCAATGCTGTTGGTTTTTAATATGTATTTTTTTTTTACCTTGTCTCATACGTGCTTGGGTTCCTGACAATTCACTTTCTGATTGTCTCATTACTGAAATCTTGTTCATTCAAGGGCAAACTTCTACAACTTAATGTGACTTTATACATGTGTGTTTCAATTTGTTCTGTGTTGATTTTTTAGTTACAGTGTCAGGTGGAAATCTTATTTCTTTTATTTGGAAATGAATTTTGGGTTGGATGGGGGCCAAATAATGCTTTTTTGAAATCCCTGTGTACATCTCAAAGCCACAGATGCCAGATTACTTTTCAAAAGATAATGGAAATTATGCCTTTGAACAGAGATGTGTGAAAGATTACATTCTTGTAAGTTATATCCAATTACAGTTTAGTGAGGTATTAATAATAGGACATTATATCATATTTTGCTTCAGGAATTTTGTCTATTATGATAAGAACTCTTACATATGTAGGTGCTTTTTCTCCAAAAATATCTTAGGAGAAAACACAGCAAACGGCTGACTCCAGGATGGGATTGAGGGAGCCCTGGGAAAGCCTTATAGGCCTCAAATATTTTCCTCACCATCTGTCTGTTATTCAACCTTTAAAACTAATTGCTTGGCATCTTAAAGTTTTTGTCATTTTAGAAAGTCTCTTTTTAGAATGCAGATGCACCTGGGTTATTTAATGTGTTAGCCAACTTTTAACAAATTACATCATTAAACAAAATGCAGATGTAATTTCAGTGTCTGAGAATTCTCTAGAAAAATTTAATTTTGAAAATGTAATGTAATATAAGTATATTCTGGATCATCTGAATGACTACCTTGTAAATGAGTGCTGCCTTCTAACTTAAAGCCTGAATTCATGTTTTTGTTCTTGTCAGTAACCACTACTATTACTTAATTGTCACTTGTTCATTAATAATGAGATATTTGTTTGAAATAGGACAAATACTAGTAGATTACTCTACAAACAAGGTTACTTAACAATTTAAAGTCCAAAAAAAGATGGAAGAGATAAGTCCTTAGCAAAGTGTATTGGAAGCAGATTGCACCTGGTGAGTTGCTATCTGGGTGACTACTGATTTGAAGCAAGTGGATATTTAAATCTTGCTCATAAAGTGCCCTGATTGAAATCCAGCTTTATCAATTATCCCCTGAATTTGAATTGAAGGAGGTCATTTTTGCCCATTAACTTGACCCTTATAGGAAAATTTCAAATGACAGATTCTCAGTTGTGAAAAATAGGATGCATTTCTCTATTGCAAGAGATTGAACTTATTTGGAGAGATTTTTCACCACAGAGCCACATAGTAGCTTACTTTTTCTTTTTAGGAATTTTTGGATTGATTGCTCATATACAGACTAGGTTTAGAAGATTCTTTGATATTGATTTACCAGTTTCAAGTGTTATAGATCCAAAAAATGTTTTCCTTTCTCTTTTAAGTGGACATACACCATTGAGCTTAATTTATCCCCTGAGTTCAGGATATTATTTAAATTTCTGAAAAAAAAATGGCTAAAAACTCTGAGGATTGTAGTTGTTGTCATCTTCAACAAGGCCCTTTAGTTAATATAATACTAAATCTCTGTTAACAGAAACTAGAAACAACAGGTTCTGTGATGAAGATTCCATGCAAATGGAAACTCAGTTCTGATTGAAAAACTCTAGTCCTTGCCATGTTGTGGGTACATCTATGTCTAACTTCTCTCAATGTAACTGGGTTAGGAAATTCTTGGCATAGATTTTGGAGAAATGTTTAAAATGAAAATTGTGCTTGGATTCTACTGCTTACCACAACATCCAATTCTTTTGCTTCTCCTCCCTTTTAAATCCCTACCTCATCTTTTGATTTTCTTTTCCTCCTTTCTGATTTGAAGACTACTTTATGTATTAGTACTTATGTTTTATTACATTCTCCATTTTTTATTCTTATTTCTTCATTCTCTGGGAAAGGAAAAAGAGAAAAGAAAGAATTTTCATTGATGCTGGCATTTATATGACAGTTTGTCAGTCCACATACCCTATAAGGTAGGTGAACTGAGGTCGTGAATATGTAAATAACAACCTTAAGATAAATAACTGATAAATGATAGAAACACTTTTTAAATTAATGCATCAGAAAGAAGTACTTCATCTCTAGTACATTGTTTATCTTGCTACATAATCTCTTTATATATAATATAGACATTATCTAACCACCTATCTGTATATGCTTAATACCCTCAGATATTAATATATTAATTTTATTTTATTTTTATTTATTTTTCCAGGATCTTCCCCCTCCCCTGCACACTTACAGGAAAGCAGAATGATTTGGGGCAAATATTTGGGCACCAAATGTTTGTTGAATGGAAAACATATCTTAAAAGCTTACCTTTAGAATATTTCTATTCCAATTTGTTCTTATAGTATATGTAGTGTGAGGTATTCATAGCCACAGATACAAGATACAATCAAAGCACCTAAATATAGTTTACTTTCCTTTTTCCATTAAAGGCACCAAATCCAAAGTTCAAAGACAAGCATACAGAATCGTCTACATTGTTTACCATCAGAATTTATATTCACCAAGAACAGAATTAACATTATCATTTCAGAACTGAAAGGGTAAAGACAGATATAAAAATTAAGTTAACTTAGACATAAGGATTACAAACTAAGTGTATTTATCTTTAGAGGTAATCAATCATTGCTTGTGCTAGAGATCTATAAAAGGTTGGCCTCAGAACTTACTATAGGGACCTTATCCTTTCCTCTACAAATTGCTCAGTTCCACCAAAGCAAAGACACTATTCCCTACTGAGGGCTAAATAAATGACAAGCTTGAAGTGGTGAAAAATAAATTCCTTCTCTGAGTTACTTGAGTAAAAAGCTGTGTGAACAAAAAATTCACACATTTCTCTTCATATAATGGAAACTTACCACTTTTTACAATGCTGTGCTTATTTCAGAAGCTTAGGAAATTCATTAGAAGGGGGAAGTATATTTGGGATATTAGTTCCACCATGCCCACAAATAATGGAGAAAAACATTGGGAATTGAAATTGCTTGGTCTCTTCAACCCCTAAAACTCTTATCTATGTTATTATAGTCTAAATACTTTTCATACATATAAACATTTTCTGGTAACCAGGGACAACTTATTTATGCACTTTATTTTCACTGCATGTCTATAGGAATGCAAAAATGTAAACATTGATCTACATAATCGTGTACATAGATTAAGGGAAACTTCCTGAAACAGTGTGAATTAGATCATTAAAAAATAGTGAAATTGCAGTTAACAGCTTATTTGCTGAAAGTAGATATTTTAATTATTCTACATAGTTTAAATTCATGAATAACTTATTAGTCACTCATATCCTGTTTTTTTTTCTTTTCCTGTTCGTAATCCTGGTGAGCCTCTGATGTTTGGATCATAGTCTTTAATGCTTTTTTATTTGAATTCTTACTCAGGAGGCCTGAGAAATGATATGGCCAGCCAGAATTGATGAAATTGTTACAGATCACCATGAGATTGTATAATTCATTTTTTGAAATAGTACCAAGAAAATGTAATCAGTATACTAGAAGCAAGAAGACTTTTTTTTTTCCCCCAATGTAGGTGACATGAGAAGATACTGAATTATAGGAAACTCCTATATGTCTGTTTCACTTATTTTTGTTTCTAGGCTCTAAAAGAAAGAGCACTAACTAGGAGTTATGAGACCTGGATTTGACTTTGACCTCATACATACAGATTTTTCTTGGCTACATTACTTCGCTGTGCTACAATTCCCTGGACACTGCCACCAAAACCCCCTGTGTCTCCCTTGCCATCCCCTTCCTTATTTACTCATCCCCAAACTTATCTGGCTTCTTTCATTTCTGGAATAAAAGAAGCTCTTTCCTGCCTCACTGCCTTAGCACATTATTTCCCTTCTTCCCTTTTTGTCTAATTGTCTCCTAATCATTCTTCAGGTCTTAATTAATAATCACTTTCTCAAATAGGCCTTTGCCAAGTCTACTCTCTAAATGAGGCTCCTGTAATGTTCTTATAGAATCATATGTTGTATATTAGTACTATGCATATATCACTACTTATAAATGTAAGTTTAATTTCATAATTCTTATTGTCTGGATGGAGTAGGCTATATGTTTCATTGCAGCAGGAAGTATGTCTAGTACATTGTAGATGCTCAGTAAATATTTTAGAAACTAACGGATGAATAAATTAGTGATAAGAATGGGGGTAGAAAAAATAATCTTAATAATTCCATCCATTTTGAACAGACTATGATACTAGGGTAAATTAATGGCTTCATTTCCATCCAAACCAAGTTCTGAAAGTTTTATCCTAAACCACGCCTTATGCACACAGTCAATAATTGCAAGAAAGTATTTTACAATATACTCAGGGTTTTGTACCTTCATCCAGCCACTCATAATTTCATTCATACCAAGAGGTTAATCTCTGAAAATCAAATCTGATCTCACCAGTTTCTTACTAAAACCCTGACTTCATTCCTCACTGTATATAACCTAGAGTCCAAACTCCTTGGAATAATATGCAAAGGCCTTACCTACCTAGTCTTCCAGAGTCCTGCATTCTGCCATTTCAGACATATGCATAGTTCCCAGAATTCATGGTGCTTTAATTTTTTTCTTTTTCCTCTTAATGTCATGTCTTTGCCCTTGCTGTGTCCACTTTCTCGAAAGTCTGTCTCCTCCTCCCTCTTTTTAAGCTTTTGTTCACTAGGAAAATTCCAACTCAACCTTGAATCTTTGGCTGAAATTTTGAATGCCTACCCATTTTTATATCCTACCAAAGACCAAATAACTTTATCCTGTGCATGATTCTGTTATGGCATTTGGATTTCTGTAATCATTTATCTACACATGACCGTTTCCTCTTAACATTGTCAGTCCTGAAAGATAATGGTTGCATTCTTATCATATGTCTCCTTGATCCCTACCGCAGTGGCTGGTACATGTTAGGTAGTTCATGAATGTGCAGTGAAGGTAGGTGAGAATTAAATTGCTGTATTAAAGGTTTAGCCCATGTTTTCAGGTGCTTCAGATATAAGTCAGAGAAATTGGTCTTTAGCCTCCCAATTTTATCCTAATATTCCAAAATTTATTAATAAAAATCATTTTATGGATTTGTCTTTATAAAGTTAAAGCTACAAATCAATTTTTTTTGGATAATTTTACTTACAAATTATTTTACTTGTTTTCTCTGAAAACTTACCCTTTTTTTTTTTTTTTGTATTTTTAGTAGAGACGGGGTTTCACCATGTTAGCCAGGATGGTCTTGATCTCCTGACCTCGTGATCCGCCCGCCTCGGCCTCCCAAAGTGCTGGGATTACAGGCGTGAGCCACTGCGCCTGGCCCTACCCTTTTTTTTTGCATTTAAAAAATAGTTGATTCAAAGCAGACTGAATCATGTATGCAGAAATAGTGTTCCCTAGATTTTGGGGGTTGTAATTCTGAATATATCTGCTTTTTTGTAACGTTTTAAAATAGGAAGTTATTGTTTGACCATTTAATCAGCTTTGTGTTTAATTTCACTTTCGATCTTTACCTTCCATATTTATTAATTAGTAGTCATTATCTGCTTTTTTTCTATGATAAAAATGCATTATCAAATCTGCACTTTTTTCAATGGAACATTCATTTTTTTCCTTGGAGTAATCATAATTTATTTTCTGTTTTCCAAGATGTTGGAAATAAAATCAACAGTTTTGTTTCTGATTTTAATGAAAAGAAATTCTGCATCACATCATGATACGGTACTCATTAATATATTTCCTCTTATTTTTCTGACCTGTTAATTAATCCTTAACTCAAATACCAAATCACTGATTATTCCCTTTGAAGGTAAAGCTTTATTGAGTTACAAAGCTCAAACCAGTTTGCTTCATGTGTGGGTGCCCATGGTTGGGATTTTTCAGTCACGTGAACTTTTATTGTCATTTTATTCCATGTTCAACCTGATACGTATGGATGACAGACTGGAAAAATCCAATCAACATTTCCTTTTAAGTAAGGACAATGAAATATCAAAGATATGATGCAAAGAACAAAACTCTCATCTTTCAGGTTTGTGCCTGTAAAAAAATTCAAACTCTAATACAAAGACAGGAAAAGGGCAGTTTTAAGAACACGTGGTTTAGAGTTCATCCAACACTAATAAAACACAAGTTTTACAGGAAGAAAAAATCTTTCCCAATACTTTAATAGTCTTTTAAAAATTATTTCCATTTACTGAAGAGCTAAGTGCTACTGTGCCCTTGCTCCTGTCTGGCCTCTAAATTATTTCAGAATAAGCAGGGAGTCGAGCCTCCCTGAGACTGTGAGACAGCAGGTGGTCCCTCTGCTGCAGCCTGGGCATCTTATAAAGGGCTCAATTGCTCCCCATAGGCTGCCATTCCATCTTGCTGAGACTCAGACTACCTTGACTGAATGCTCCAGCAGCAGGACTTTTATGGACGAATACATTGCAAACTGACAAGAGAAGGCATTTGATAACCAGAAGGGCTTCTTCCCTAATGTCAGTTTTAAGCAACGAGGCAGGTGCTATGAAGTGCATAGAGTCTTTTATAGGTTGAGGGATTAGAGAAAAGATGTGAGAGGCTGTCTCCTTCGTGTGCCATTTTACCTCAGAGATAACTCATAGCATTTTAAAACAAGGACCTAATAGCTCAGGAATATCTTTATCCCCTCCAAATGGAATCAAGCATGTGACTGTCAACTGGAGATTACACAAGCAGCCACACAAAATTTAAGTGTAAAGGAATATGTTTCTAGGAATATTTATTCTATTAATTATTCTGTTTATGGCAAAGTGTTTAGAGAGGGAAGGAGAAATTGACAAGAGGTCTTAAAGGGAAATTAAAACGTATTTTTGCTTTATATATTTTATATTTTAAATTTTTTGTTACAATAAAAATGCTATCTATTTTTAAAAAATATTTTCTTAAATATAAACGTCTTAAAAATGTTTTGTGTATACTGACCTATGCGAGCTTTTCTAAACTTGGTAATAATTTACCTGTACCAGCTTTGCAATAACTAATATTTTGAGAAGGTATTACAATTTTTAGTATTCACTTTATGATTGCCCTTTACCATTAGTTAGAGCAAGGAAAATAATTGACCAACTGGAGGAAATAATATTTAGGGGACAGCAGAAGGTCCCCAACTAACCTACCAGTGATCATTGTCATCATCATCATCATTATCATCATCATCAACATCATCAAGCAGCAGTTTTTAAACTGTCCATCTGAGCATGGCATGGCACAGCACTCGACAAGGTTAATGAAACGGAGTGTCAAGGACTGTCATTTCAATGTTCTCATTCCTACCACAGACTAAACATCAGCATGATCATATACACACAAATAGAGACAATTCCACCCCTGTAAAAACACTGGCTACAAAATGATTTTAGAGATGGCACTAGCCATTTCTAATCGAGGAAATCAAAATGCCACATAGGACATTCTGTTACGATGTCCTTTTTTAAGCAGTACAACTTTATCAGGTAGTTGTTTGAGAAAATATTTTGTAATACTATGGTTCTGACCTATACAGCCTTTGGTAAATGATTTTTTCTCTGAAATACTGGCATTACCATAGAAAAGTTAATTGCAAACAATAAAATTACAGTAGTTCTTAATCAATACATTTTTTGCTGCTGCCAGGACAGGACATGTTATTCTAGTGATATTTACTAGAATAATTCTTTTTTTAAAGCTAAGGATGAGTACTCTTTTTCATCACTAAATTTTCTACTATTGACATAACATGAGCTTCAGGAGCATTAAAGAATATAATTTTTTCTACCTGTTGTTGATTCTAACAATCACCTTTATCTCTCTTGATTGGTTTAGAAATAGATATTGTCTTTAGACCTTAAAAGGAAAAATGAAAATGAATTTAAATTTGATATGGTAAAGTTCACCATATGAAAAGCATCTTTTTTGCTATTGGTGTTCATGAGTTCCAATAAAGCCTCCTTGTAAATGATATAAATTGGTTCTTCTGAAAATTGCTGCTATTGATTCTTTTTATGAAGCTCCTTTACTTCTTTTGGAAGGGTTAAGGAAGAATAACAGAAGTTGATATGGTGTCTGTGAGAGCTTGTCTTCAACATATACAACAAAGAGAGTCATGACTAGTTTTGAAAAGGAAGGCAAGAACTCAAGTTGTGGTGCTTTGTTTGAGCACCTATTTCTCTGTTATTGAAAGATTCTGGTAGATAATACTATTAGTTGTACAGTTGCCACATCAAGCTTTCTCTAATTGAGAAGATAGTTTGCTTTAGCAGAATGACTAGTGAGAAATAGAGTATCAAGGACTTTATTCTGCAAGTAGGCTTTGGGAATTACTCTGGGAACAAGGATTATTATTTCCAAATTTTCAGTGTCACCTAATGTCATGGGTTCTCAATATATGGCCCTCAATAATGATGATGTAGTATTAATTAACTTCACAAAAACACTTTACCTGGAAATATTATTGAGAGGTAGAATCGACTGTCATAAGAATATCACTGAGTTTCTAAGGGGACTTTGTGAATGTGTGGCAGGCTGTGTTAGACTTGATTGTGTTCTGCTGATAAATTTTTTTATGAAAATCAAGTAAAATAAATTGTGCAGTGAGTGCAGATTTATTATATACATGCTTGTTTGCTTAGATGAGGGTGCGGCACGGAACAAGCACATCTTTTGTTCTGCCACACTTAATCCTTCAGCAAAGCTCTTATGACTCAATATGCTATTGGTGTCATTGAAAAGATCCTGAGTCAGTCATCTAGAAATGCTCCTACATAAAGACTCACAAGAGATTACAGATAATTTTTCAGAGTAGGGACAGTCAAATGGACTTAAGCCTGAAGAAAATGTAGTTATATAAGGAGTCTAAAAGCAGTAAAAATTTTCCATTAACTACACAGAAGAGAAAACCATTACCATTCTGCCATTTCAGCAATATGATATAAAACAATGCCTTGATAAAAGATAAAAACTAATCTATAAATCCAGTCTATGCTTGAGGAGGATGCATTCACAGTGGCACTAAACATGAGTTTAAATTGCATGTAGACAACCTCAAGACCTTCTCAGTGGTGGTCAACCTCAATATGATTGTGAAACTCAGAAACTTGGCCCCATGACAAAATTGGTTCTGATTTCCTCGAGAGGCTTTGTTAAGTTAACTTATAAATCTCATTTAATGCAAATGCAGCAGCAGTAGCATTTGGGATTTGGGCCAATTCACGAGCATTGGTGGAATATCACAAAGTCCAAATGGAATGTATCTATTTAGCATCTATTATGTGCTGCAGATTGTGCTGGGCATTTTGGGAAAAACAAATAAGCTATAAAAAATAGGAAGACCAAATTAAATTATTTTAGTGGTGATATTTACATGCATGGCAGAAAAGGTAATGAATCACTAAAGCAGTTTTTAGTTAAATTTAAACTTTTTTTTTCTTTTTGAGACAGAGTCTCACTCACTCTGTCACCCAGGCTGGAGTTCAATGGTGTGATCTTGGCTCACTGAAACCTCCACTTCCTGGGTTCAAGCGATTCTTCTGCCTCAGCCTCCCAAGTAGCTGGGATTACAGGTGCCTGCCACAATACCCAGCTACCTTTTTTTTTTTTTTTTTTTTTTTTTTTGGTATTTTTAGTAGAGACGGAGTTTCACCATGTTGGCCAGGCTGTTCTGAAACTCCTGACCTCAAGTAATCCACCCTCCTCAGTCTCCCAAAATGCTGGGATTACAGGTATGAGCTACTACATTTGGCCCAAATCTAAAATTTTCTGAACAGAACATGAAGGGTTAAAGAAATTCACAAGAAGAGGTTCCATTGTGAGCTGTAGTACCCGGGCTGTGTGAGTAAAGTAGATCTTGGGCTATGCATTAAAAAAGTGTTTTTGGGAATGATATTGTGGGACAAGGTTTAGATTTATCTTGGTTGGATTAGCAATTACATAGTATGACTGGAAATTGGCTATGTAAATATCAATAAAGAAAAAAAAATCTGCTAAAGGACACACTTAGAAAAGTAGTTAGATAATCTTGACATGTGGAAATCAGAGAAATAGCAGCTCATGCAGATGATAGATGACCACAGGCAGAGCCAAAGTTTGTAAATATTAGCAGAAGCAACTGAGCAGAATACTTACTACATATAAATAATGATTTTATCAACCTTTGCAAATGTGTTTGATGTGAACGAGTATCAAGAACTGTATATTCACACTTTTGCATTAGAATATATATATCCATAGATATTCATAGATTCATATATGTGTAAATATCATGTACGAGGTAAGAAGATGATGCGTTAACATAATTTGAAATCATATGAAGTAATTAACATAGGGGCTGGGCATGGTGGCTAATGTCTGTAATCCTAGAACTTTGGGAGGCCGAGGCAGGTGGATCACCTGAGGTCAGGAGTTCGAGACCAGCCTGGCAAACATGGTGAAACCCCATCTTTACTAAAAATACAAAGATTAGCTGGGCATGGTGGTGGGCACCTGTAATCCCAGCTACTCGGGAGGCTGAGGCAGGAGAATTGATTGAACCCGGGAGGCAGTGGTTGCAGTGAGCCGAGATCTTCTCTTATCTAAGGTCAGATAAGACCTTGCACTTCTCTGGCCGGGTGCGGTGGCTCAAGCCTGTAATCCCAGCACTTTGGGAGGCCGAGGCGGGTGGATCACGAGGTCAGGAGATCGAGACTATCCTGGCTAACACGGTGAAACCCCGTCTCTACTAAAAATACAAAAAACTAGCCGGGCGTGGTGGCGGGCGCCTGTAGTCTCAGCTACTCGGGAGGCTGAGGCGGGAGAATGGCATGAACCCGGGAGGCGGAGCTTGCAGTGAGCCGAGATCACGCCACTGCACTCCAGCCTGGGAGACACAGCGAGACTCTGTCTCAAAAAAAAAAAAAAAAAAAGACCTTGCACTTCTCTCCTAACTTCACAGGGAATTTGCACTATGCATGAACCCTCCTCTTTGCCATATCTGTAATCTCTTACTGTTTATTTGGTCCTTCCAAACAGATTTTAGATATACACAGGACTCTCTGATGTTTAAAATAAAATGAAAGAATAAAATGATATTAAATACAAAATGCATCTTGTCAAGTCAATTTTAATTATTTTTCAGGCCTAATCTTAAATATTATCTGTTGGGAAAATGTTTTCTGACTACCCAAATGTAATGTCTCTGGTTGTGTAAAACTTTTTACTTATTTTTGAAGCACTTAGTACAAATTTTATTGATTGGTAATTTGTGAATTGATCGGTTTATTGAGCTCCTTCTCTGCTGGGCTGTAACTTCTTCATCAGCCATGTATTTCCACAGCACTGAATTCTCAGTGCCTACCACAGTGCCCAGCACATAGTGGTCCTAAACTACTATTTGTGATCTTTCTCACATGTGAAATTCCTATGTGTACCTGGGCCCTTCAAAGATGTGCCAGATGGAAAGAAGACTTACACATCTCATACATGTTATCAGGCTTTATCTTCCTCATCTATTTTTTTTTCTCATTTGTCTGCACTCTGAGTTTTGTATGCCCAGGTTGAAGGAAAGGAATGACTTAGCTTTATTCCAACACAAACTTTGAGGGGCATTTCCTAAATACCTAACCCTGTAGCTTGCACATGTGTCTGCAGCTTTGCCATCTCATATTAGTCCAGTCCCATGATAAAACATAAGCAATAGAAATGTAACCTGAATGATCATTACCCTAACAGAATTTTAGATTTTTATATGACTGATTCTGAACTCTTGGTTTCTAATAACTCTAGAGCTACATGATAGGATAACATAATTGGGGTATAATTAGTGTAGCCCTTTCAGCTTTCCCATCATCATGTCATATCATACCATGGTTAGTTGTAGGCAAAACTATTTACAAAGACTCTCCAGAATGTATGACTTAATTCTCCTGCAGACAATCTACTCACATCAGTTAGACACCAAAAGACACCAGGCAAATATTTAAGTGGGCATGGGCTACGTCATGAATAAAGAAGAAAATCTGTTGGAATTTCCCAGCCTCCATTTCTAGGTAACGGTTGTATAATCACTTGGGCAGCCAGAGTGAATACTGTTGACTCTTTTTTTAAGGGGTGCTGTGATGTACAATCAAAATAGAGAGTAAACATTAGAGCAAGTAAGTTACTTAGTTTCAATGATCTTATACAATTTAAAAATAATTTTAAATTACTGCTGATATTTCCAAAACTAAAATTTAGATTTTTATATCAGTGATGGAAAGAATGCTTGCATTACTGAGGATATAAGCACAAAATAATAGCTCAAACAATCATTCTTTTGTACTTTATATGCACACAAAAGATAAAGTGGAGCTGGGAATTCTACACAAAAGAAGATAGTAATTGGGTCATTTCATATGGTTACTTACATTTTTTTTACAAAAACAAATTCGATGTAGTCAGGTACCAGTGCATCTCTGAATATCTTATTTCTTATGTCTTCTGATGTATAAGAGTCTGATTACAGAGGTTGGGTGGCTAGTTCCTTATGGTTGTGGTCTGTGGATTAGTAAGAAACATAAAAATTTTTAAACGAACTTGTTTTCATATTTTCTTGGCCTTAAAATCACATTTTAAAAAACTTACCTTAAATCTCTGCAAGTCCATTGCTTTCAGTGGGTTATGGTGCAGAGGCAATGAAATGAGCCCATTTGATTTCCAAGAATTAAAAATAAAACT
Source organism: Macaca thibetana thibetana (assembly GCF_024542745.1). Taxonomy (NCBI): domain Eukaryota; kingdom Metazoa; phylum Chordata; class Mammalia; order Primates; family Cercopithecidae; genus Macaca; species Macaca thibetana. Next base: position 132,150,333 of record NC_065583.1, on the reverse strand, counting down.
GCTATAAACTGCTATACACTAACTTCTTAATCACAAACTATTTTTTTCCCATTAAAGTCGAATCACCCAGCTTACCAATAGACTTAAGATTTGTTACCTACCATGTCGAAGTTACCAAAAGTGCTTTTGAAAATTTATTTGTCCCTGTGAATGGAAGGTAAATGATAAAAATGTCTTTTCCCTTTATAAAAAGAAGTTAACATCAAAGATAAGCTTATTCAAGGCCACTGGGAGGTATCCTTCACCTGAAGGCTAAAAGTAATGTAAAACATGATGTTAATATCATTTTTATGGCCCAGTAATGGGGAATATTCAACTGGATAGTTGTGTAGTAACACTCCCTCCTGTACTTAGCAGTATGTAGGGTACCTAGGGGCATGCAAAGGATGACAATCTCACACCTAACGGATTTGACTCTCACAAACAGGAGGAAAAGCATAATACATAAGTGGTTAATAGGATGTAATATATAACAAAACAGCAAAGAAAGTGATAGTGATCATAAAAACTATACTAGGTTTCAGGAAAAAAATCAGATTAGCTGAAGACATCAGAGAAGCTTATTGAGGCTGAAGGTCTTGAGCTGGACTCTAAAGTGTGAGTAATATTTAGATAAGCAAAGGAGGGATTGGTTGAATGTTCCAGGCTACAGCACAGCATAAGAAAAGCTCAGAGGCTGGAAAATGCATGGGAAACAGCGAAGAGAATCACAAGGTGAGAAAAGGCTAGGAAACACTTGATTTCAAAACCTAGTATCATTTATTATTTGTGTGAGCTTAGGAAATTTAGTTAATTTTTTTAGTCTCAGATTTCTTATATGCAAAAATTGGTAATAAACCTACAGAGTTTTACGTATAGTAAGAAAAACCATTTATTAACACATTTTTGAGAATGCCATGCACTGTATGTGTTAAATAAATTTGGTTGCTCTATTTTATTTTTCTTAAAAGAAAGAGAGAGTTTATAATGGAAGATGAAGTGCACTTGAGTTAGAGTGAGGAAAACTTAAATGCACACAAGAGGCATATAAACTTTATCATACAGGCAATGGCTAGATTTTGAAAGTAATAAGGCAGGGTAGTGTACTGGTTAAAAATAATGTACTTTAAACAAATCCACCTGGTGGTAATAGGCAGGATTTATTGTAGTGAGTGAAAGTAAATCAGAAAGGCTAGATAAAGATGCATTTCATAAGATCCAAATTAGAATACTTATAATGGCCTGTGAGTTGCCTTTTTCATAATTAACGAAAGCAAGAAAAAAGATTGTCTTATGAAGTTAATATTAGTAATTGATAGATTCTGACTAATCTCTTTTGTAACAATACTTCAATGAGGATAAGGATTATGTAAATCACTTTAAAATTCAAAGTATTAACTGGGATCCTTAGCTGCAAACAACAGAAACAGACTCTTAATTTAGATCAAGATAAATCTAAGAAAGATGCAAAATAACTCATGGATTCTCTGAGAGGTTCAGAACACTAGTTGTGGAGACTTTCTTTCCAGAATAGTACACCAAACTCTACCACAGACCTTTTCCAGGAGAAATACCACTGATACCACAGTTGAGTACTCGATACAAAGCTAGAATCTTGGTACTGCTGCCTTTGGAAACTAGATGTACCTACCTTGTCTTCTCCAGATTGTATTGCTCAGAGTCCTGCCTTCTTTACATCACTAGGTTGCCAGTGAGCTCAAGTCACATGCAAAGGAGTCTGGAAATTTGACTTCAATGATGGTAGGAAAAGATTTATAATGTAGGAGCTTCCTCAATTGTATAAGAAAGTTGTTATGGGCTGAAGTATGCCCCCTTAAAATTCATATGTTGAAATCCTGACTCCTAGTACCTCAACATATGACTGTATTTGAAGATAGGGTCTTTAAAGAGGTAATTGGGGTTAAATAAAGTCATGGGGAATGGGCCCTATTCCAATACAACTAGTGCCTTTAGAAGAAGGGATTAGGGCACAGATGTGCCCAGAGGAAGATCAAGAGAAGAGGGCCATCTATAAGCTAAGGAAGAAGCCTCAGATGAAACCAGTCTTGCTGACACCTTGATCCATTCCGTGGCCACCTAGTCTGTGGTAGTTGTTATGGCAGCCCTAGCAAACTAACACAAAGGTCCATAGATCCTGGATAGCTCAAAATAATGTCATGTGACAAATATAAACTGTTTTGATAAAAAGAGGAATTTCCCAGGTGAGAAAAGACAAAAAGTCAAAAACATATCAAAGATAGCTGAGGAAGAAGTCTTGGCTTGTTGCAAATAGAAGGTGGGGCGTTGGAATAGCATGGTGCAGAATGCTGGTTTGTTTTAGAAAAATTTGAGTTTATTTGGAACATTTTGAATTTAAGGTGTTGATGAAATCTCGGTGAACATATTTAATTGGCAGATGAAGATCCAGATCTAGAACTTAGAAAAGAGTTCAGAGTTGAGACACAGAATCCAGTAAAAAGTTTAGTGTTGGGATCTTTCATGAAGATGTGGTAACTGAAGTCTCGAGAAAAGATCTATTTTAAGTACATATGGACAAAATAGGAAGGCTTTTCTAAGGACTGACTGAAGTAAAACACCTAAACTAGAGATAGAAAGAAAATAATTGGTAATTTTAAAAAGAAAAGAACATATAGGGGAGAGTGAGTACCTGTATGCTTCTCTCACACCACAGTTCTGTACATTGTTTCCCAATATTTGTGTCCAAAACCGTGAGTTCAAGCTGGGTGTAGTGGCTCATGCCTGTAATCCGAACTACTTGGGAAGCAGAGGTGGGAGCATCACTTGAGGCCAGGAGCTCAAGACCAGCCTGGACAATATAGTGAGACCCCATCTCTATTTAAAAAAAAACAACAACAACTCACAAATTGTTAGAACATGGTGGCATGTGCCTGTAGTCCCAGATACTATGAAGTCTGAGGTGGGAGAATAGCTTGAGTCCAGGACTTTAAGACTTTAAGGCTACAGAGAGTTATAATTGTGCCATTGAACGCCAGCCTGGATTGGAGAGCAAGTCCCATCTCGAAAAGAAAAAAGAAAAAAGGAAAAATTGAATGAGTTTAGATTAGCAAGGGGCCCCAGACCTGGAGAAGGTAGTACAGTGTTGACAAGGCAAGCAGTGTGTCAGGGGAAAGTGTGGTTAAGGTGAAAAGCTTGGGCAGTTTCAACAAAGGAAAAGTTGATTCCTTGGGAGGAGGGGCAATATAGCAGACATTTTGGTGGAGAGAACTTCTGTGCTCGCTTCTGAGATGAATGCTGAAGATATGGCAAAAGCAAGATAGACCAGCTCCATCCTTCTGAATCTTGGTTTCTTAAAAGGATTATAAACAGGCAAACTGACAATTACAGTGTCATTACCATGCCACAGAACAAATGTGGAAGCTGGGATGCTGTGGGTGCATATGAGAAAGAACCTGATCCACACCTCAGAAAGTGACATCTAAACTAAAATTCAAAGAATGCAAAGGAGATAGACTGAGAAGTGATGGAGAGATGGACTTGAGCCTATGAGCATTGCTGATTTTAAGTAGGGGAGTGATAGAGTTGGATTTATGTTTTAGAAGGAATGAGATTAATGTCCAAGTTCAGTTAAGAGACTGGTGAGTATGTCAAGGCAATAGGTGGTGGTGCACTGAGCTAGAAGAGTGATAGTGGGGATAGATATTAGTAAGTGAATTAAAAATGCATGACAGAAATATAATCAACGGAATTTGATTAGTTGGATGTAGAAAGTGAAGAAAAATGGTAAAGAGTGACCTTGAGTTTATGCTTTGTACTAAGAAGTGTACTGTGACACTGTTCACGGAGCCAAGGAGTGTAAGAGGAGGAGAGCATTGCGTGGAAGTGTTGGAGGAAAGGAGGTAAGTTCTGACCTGGATTAGTTTACGGTAGATGTGAAAAGTAAGTTCCAGACTCAGGTTCATTGGAAAGATTTGGGTTAGAAAGGGGGGTTCAGAAGTCATCATATGCTATTGCTATTACTACTAATACTATTAGAAATGACAGCAGCAACAATCATAGGTTATGATGACCTAAAAGTGATAGAAAGGAGAAAATTTCAAAAACAGTAGAAGTAGCCATTAGTGAAAAAATCCTGCTGTGAGGTCATATAAAGAGTAAAAGCCTCTAATAGATTTATTGAAAGCGGACACAGGCAAATGCCTTAGAAAGTGGTAGGGGGAGAAGTAAGAGTGATGTGAATTGAAGAGTACATATGAAGTGGGTAAAATAAAATAGAAAATATGAAAAGATATTTCAAGGTAGTTGGCTCTGAAGGAGAGGACGGAGATAAGACAGTAGCTGGATGGGGAAACGGAAAGGTTTTCTAAGATGGGAGACATCTGTGTGTCCAGAGGCGAACAGAAACGAGACAGTGGAGAGAAACACATTGATTATACTAGAGAGAGAAGCTATAAGTGACCAAGCCAGGGACCTAAGGGAACAAAGGTGATGACATAGAAATCATGGGTGGGAGGATTCATCTTATATCAGGATACAATATTGATTTCCTGGTAAGAAGGAAAAGTGGGTTTAAGTGTGTTTGTTGGTTTAGGAATTGTGAGTTAATGACATTCATTTTTAGTGGTTCTGTGTTTATTTGTGGAATAGGACAGAGCTGTGGTACAGGGAAGCTCCAGTAATAAATCAAATCCATAAAAAAATCTCTTTTCATAAGGTTTAGCCTTATAACACATCTCATAAATTTACTCTATTCCACGGACAGAGTGTTTGGCTCTATGCATAGACAGTATGCTTGGTTAAGGTTTCTCGGAAATGTGTTACAGAAATATACCCTTTGAATAATAGAAGTTATAGTATGAGTCATGAATGTGGACAAGTTCATAAAGGTGTTCGGTTAAAACATTTGACCCTTAATAATGTCATTAAGCATTTGTAAAAAAGTTTAAAGAAATGATAGTGCCAACGGATACTGAGTTGCTTAATGGCGTTATTTGGTCCTATATGCCTTTGTTTCAAACTTCATGAAGAACACCAAACAGATGCAAGGAACATAAGTGCAAGTATGTGATGTAGCAATAGTAGTGGACAAAGTTTTGAATAAATCTATTATTTAGTACAAGGTTTAGATTAGCAACTTTAACACTCTTGGTTTTCTACAATGAGGAAAGGATCTCAATTTGAGAAGGAAAAGAAAGGAAAAAGCAGACTAATAGGAAGGTAGAAAAACAATCTTTTTTTTTTTCTAGTAAGTTGACTCTATCACTAGCTGTGGGATCTTGGGAAAATAACTTAATGTCTTTGATTTGCAGTTTCCTAAGCAAAAGGCAGCTGGGAACCTCATCTGTGAATGCCTCTGATATTATCTTTATATACAATGTCTATTTAAATTTCAAATGCATATTATTCTCATTTTCTAGACATTAAAATGGAGGCTAAGTTAAATTAAGACAGAATTTTAAGGTCATATAGGTTGGCCTCAAACCTAGATCTATCTTAATTCAGTCTATGCATTTTCCATAACATGAATCTTCCAAATACTCTTCAGCTTGGAAATCCTACATCTACAAAAAGGATTAAAGAGGAATCTTTTAATGTTATTGACACTTCCTTTAGTTTCTAACTCTCTATCTATTCTCTGTACTCTTGCATTTCTGTGTTTATGTAATTCACTAGATGGGCTCCTTGGCCAATCTCTGTTCTCATCACATCTCTGCCACTCTCTCCTAATTCTCTCTGTCTTTCCCTACCTTAAAAATAGCAGAAGATTCTAACCATTTGAGAATATAGTGGTGTAGTGGGCAATAATAATCAAAATGCATGCCCAGTATCAAGGACAGAATAGTATTATAAAATAAAATTGTGTCATAGAATGAGCTCCTTTTTTTGCTGACCCCATTATCCTGCTAAACTACCCTACTTTGCCCACGTCCTTAGCTGTGAATGGACAGGCCATATTTCATAGGTTGCCTAACCTAAAAATCTTGCTAGGTCCATCTGTTATGTAGAATCAATTTCCATCAAGAAATTTAAAATTCCACAGCTGGAAGGGACTCAAAGATCACCTAATCGTGCAAGGTCATTTTCAAATTGGGAAATTAGGTCTCTGAGAGAACAAGTGATTTCCCCAAGGTTACAGTGAGGAACAAAATTTATAACTACTCAGTGGAGGGCTTTGAATGAGGATCTTTGGCTTAAAGTTTCAACACCTGATCAATTATTTAGCTAGAAAAGGACATGGACAGCTTTGTATGTCCCTTAGTGGGATATGTGGTTAAGGTCATACATCTTAGTGGTTGAGAGGATGTAAAGTGTGTTAGTCTGTTCTCAGGCTGCTAATAAAGACATACTTGAGACTGGGAAATTTATAAAGGAAAGAGGTTTAATTGACTCACAGTTCCACAAGGCTGGGGAGGCCTCACAATCATGGCAGAAGGCCAATGAGGACCAAAGTCATGTCTTACATGGTGGCAGGCAAAAGGGCATGTGTAGGGAAACTCCCGTTTATAAAACCATCAGATCTCATGAGATTTATTCACTTTCACAAGAACAGTATGGGAAAGGCCTGCCTCCATGATTCAGTTACCTCCCACTGGGTCCCTGCCATGACACGTAGGAATCATGGGAGCTATAATTCAAGATGAGATTTGGGTGGGGACACATCCAGACCGTATCATAAGGTTAAAGTCAGAATTCTGTTGCTTTATATGTGGAACTGTTTTCCTATGAGTTCTGTAAAGGCACTGTAATAGATGTTTTGCTTATCATAGCTTACCTTGCAGGTAGCATGATACTGGTAAGTCAGGAATACTTGCCTTCATTCATTTGAATGAATAAAGCGATGCATGAATAGTTTTTATCTCTTAAATTGTTTTGAGGTTTCAAAGAGAATCTTATCTCACCAGACCCATAAGAAATTCTAGGAGAATATTAGTTGTTACTGTTACTTAAGAAGGCTGAGTGTCCTCTTATGTTATAGCCAACATTTTTGAGTATCAAGGATCCTTCTAATCATGTTCAGTAAGTTCTTCCATTTTCAAGGCTATCCTAAGAGCCAAGGACTGTCCAACAAGTCCTTAGAAACAGTTTGCAGGAAGGAAGGACAAAAGAATAGAATATGCATTTGCTGTAGCATGAAAGTGTAAGAACAATACAAACAGTGGTGAAAATAAGGATATGTAGGTTGGATAATGATGGAGAGAAGATCAACAATACATTTCTGAATGTTATGGAGCACTGTGTTTGCCCTGCTTTCCCTATCCCTCTTTCTTCACTTCATGCTGAGCAGGACCAACCATCGTGAAAATACCACTTGGTTTCCTGTAGCCCATTGGATGTTTCCAAGTGCAATCACAAAACTTAACTGAAATCAGAGTCTCCTTTACTTGGAAGAAGAATTTGAACCTCCTTGGTTTGGAAGAAAGTGAAATCTATGCCGTTAACATCCAAATGCTCTGTAAACACAGGTTCACGCATGAAGTGAAAGGATATGTACATACTTATGGCTCTTAATTTCTGTAATTTTTCAAGGAATGTGTGTGTGTGTGTATTTAACAAAAAATAGTAGCTTTGTACAGGGCTTGTGAAACTGTAGGCATAAATTATGAATATTATATCTGTATTTGGTATTTATATTAACAAAGGACTAAAATACATTTGAACTGATTCTTAACAAACTAGTCATAATTTCCCAAACTTTGTTGATTCCAGCAGGACACAACTTTTTTTGTGGGGGGTAGTAATTAAAATAAATTTGTATTGGCTTTTATGAAGGTATAGGTCATATATAATTTCAGAAAAATGCTGAGATTATGTCAGTGGTTTGTGAATCATTGTATTCCTTTTAAGCTAAAATGTTAATGCAATGTTAATTTACAAAGCTATACACATATCTTTGAAATATTGCTCTTGGAAGAGAACTTCCTCTTGGGACAATGCACTTTCAAATCCATTTCCTGTAAGTGTCCATAGAGAAAATATTTGAGGTTAAGAAAAATCAAATCTTACACAAAACAAAAAAAAAACAGTCTCTCAAGAACCAGGGCATCTGGAATTCTTATCTAAGTACCAGAATGCCTGTTGCTACTTGACCCACTGTTTTTCCTCTCCTTGTAAAATAATTCACATTTGTTTCAGTGATATGAAAAGGAAGCAGCCTACAAAGCTTTTAATTATTTTTGAATGTCTTAAAAACATCAAGAAATTCATTTTTAAATGTCAATGTTGATTAAGAGTATATAATCCTGTACAGATAATTTAATAGTAACTATATGTGTGGATGACAGCATTATTCATTTAGCATTTAAATGGATGGGGACACATGCTACCATTTGACAAACCAAATTTCTCAAACAGAATTCATAAAGTCTATGTCAGCCTGTGTAAAGCTCAAATGGGCTATTGAGCCCATCCAACTGGTAAATTTACCATCCCGCCCATAAAATTATTTTTAAAAATACACATATAGTCAATGGAGACATTAGGATGTGAAAATATTCTCTTTATAACACAAACATTTTCTCAAGAGTTTACTTATCTATAGCATATTTTATAATGTGTTCATTTATAATTCAGTGACATTGTTTTTGAAAATGAACTATGGTACCTTATTTTAATAAGTTCTAATTTTTTAACTGCAAATTTATTGATAATCTTGATTTTTAAGTGTAAGAAATGTGTAAGTATGTTGGAGGTCTACTTCAGTGGTGTGGAAGAGTCATAACTTTTGAGGCATAGCTATAGCACTAAGTGGACATATCTCTGATCAGCTAAGTTAAAGAGAAAAAAGTGCAGAGAGTCTGAAACATGAACAGGTTCATCAAGGCAGAGGACTTACATTGAGTTTGCCTTGTTTCTTCAACGTGACAGAAGGCAAAGAAGTTGAAAAAATGATTGCAGTTATCTTCTGTGCATTCTCTTTCTCCTCTACTGATCGATTGATTTTGTGTCCAGCTGAATGAGATGTTCCCTTTCTCAGTACCACTTTCCTGGTCTTAGCCTTCTGTAGTAGCATTGATTACAGCAGAGGTCTGCCAAAAATTCTGGCCAGTAGTGGTATTGCTCAGTATTAAATGGATACACACCATAAAGGCACTCAAGGACTGCTGTCCTGGTCAGCTTGATGAGACCAAAAAAGAAAGCCAAGCCCAAACTTCCAAGCAGCCATCCCTTCGAGGGGCAAATGATGCTGTAAGTCACGAGATTGCCCTCTTGATTGTGTTATGGTGTTCCTATAACGACTCACCACTCCTCAGAGACTGTCTGCATTATTGAAAAGTTCTTATCTTTATCATCCAATCATTAAAATCATTTTAAAAATACTAATATGGTGAATGGGAAGATTTGGCCTCTTAGGGTTTCATTACCTATGTAAAATGCTTGACATAGCAACATTGGTAATTTTCACTGAAGTACTTGTGTAGAAACAATGTTCTGGGATTTACAAGTGTGATGGTTAATGCTAGGTGTCACCTTAACTGGGGTAAGGGATGCCCAAAAAGCTGGAAAACATTATTTCTGGGTGAGTCTGTGAGGGTGTTTATGAACGAGATTAGCATTTGAATCATAGGACTAAGAAAAGAAGATTCATCTTCACTAGTGTAGGAAGGCACTGTTTAATTTGTTGTGGTCCCAAACTGAGCAAAAAGATGGAGGAAGAATGAATTCTCTCTTTTGTGCTGAGACATCCATCTGTTCCTATCCTCAGGCATTGCAGCTCCTGGTTCTCGGGTCTTTGTACTTCAGGGCTTAGAACACCGGCTCCCCTGGTTCCCAGGCCTTTGGACACAGACTGATTACACCACTAGTTTTCCTGGTTCTTCAGTGTGTAGATAACAGCTGTTGGAAATTCTCAGCCTCCGTTACTGGATAGTCCATGTGTCATAATAAATTGATTCTGTTTCCCTGGAGAACACTGACTAATACACATATTATTCCCTGCAGTTATTTTTGTAGAATTAAACATTAAATATTGTGGCATTCCCATTTTCAAGGGTTGAAAAACGGAGGGAAAAGAGGAAAGATACAAGATGGTTGAATAGAATTTAAAAAACTCAGAAATTTCATTCATATATTTAAGTTTCTTAGAGTAGAATATATTTTATTGTGTCATTATGTGGGACATATAATCTTATCCTTAAACATAAGCATCAGATTCATACTGATCAACCTTCTTTCTTAAATGGGAAATTCCCTGGCCAATCTTCTCTGTTTTGAGCACACTGAATCAAAGCCTTGATTAGAATAATTGGTTTAGAAGCATGACCACATTTCTCACCCACAGTTCGTGGCAGGCATGGCTTGTCAGAGGGTTGGTGGCTAACATACGAGATTTGCGTTACTGCTCAGTTGAATCAGTACCTACTTGCCTCCAGGACTGCTGTTTGCTGTGAAATACTGCAATGTGCATGCTATATTACATACCTAACATCCCTCATTTCTGCTACATCATCCAACCTAACCAATTGTTACTATGAATATCTTCACAAAGAATTACCCGATAGAGACCTATTAAAAAGAAAAACCAATATTAATACACACTTCTTTGCTTCTAAGCCTCATATCCTTTGATATAGCATCTTTTAATCAACCTTGTCACCAATATATGTGAGGCAGGCATGAACAATATGTAATGACCCAGGTTACAGAGGAAATAGTAGCAATGATGCATTCAGTTTATCGATATTTTTTCTCTACTCTGCTTTCTCTGAAAAGATTATGTGTGGTATAATGAATGTAATACATAATTAAAATATTTATGTTTGTAAGTATAGTCAAAGCTAAAAAAAAAAGCTTCATTAATATGATAGTGCAACCTGCATATTTTCACACAAACAGAGCATTTCTATTCTGGGACTAATAGACTATCTGGTGGTTTGATTGAGTCAGTCTACACACACACACATATTGAATTATACTGAACTGACAAAATATTAACCACATCTTCTGCAGGAGTCCTTCATTATTTCAAATATTTACTGAATGCCTGGCACTCCTCTAGTGTTGGGTAGACAGCAGTGTGCAAAATAGACATCTCTACTTGCATGGTGCTTACACATGCCTAGCAGGGGGACATGGAATATGATAAATTAGTGCACACAAATAATATTATGGAGAGTGAAGTGCTAAGAGTGAATGAGTGGAGGCTGTGATAGAGAGTCACAAGGGAATTTTCTTTATATAGAAGGAACTGCAAGGTGTAAAGCGACAGCAAAGATGCAGTCCCTGGCGTCAAATTCCTGACAGCCCAAGGGGTGGCTGAGATGTGGACCACTGAGAACCATTACTCTCTGGTGTGTTATTTCGTTAACAGAGTTCTGCCAAATCCTCATTTTGCAAGAGATGTTAATACATATTTTATAAAAACAATAAAAGTTCTTTGGTCAAATATATTTGGAAGGCACTGCATAGCAGTGTAGCTCCTCTTGGAAATTACCAAGGCACAGTAAGTAGTATAATGCATTGTTGGCTCTAGGAAGCCCAATAATAAAAAAATATATAAATGTTCTTAATCCTGTATTTCAAAAATATTTTTGACTTTGGATCCTGATTTCAGTTCAGTAAGTGCTTTACCATCCAATGAATTTGAATGATATCAAAGAGATAAAGGTGTGTAAGTATCATAAGGTTCAGCAGCACAAATGAACCAGTCTGTTTTGTGAATGACAAAATTAGCTGTAGAAAATTTAGAAATAATTATGCTTTGGTAATGACTATCATTGTTCAGTGATTTCCAGAAATGTCTTCTTAGTGGAAATGTGTTTTGGAATAGTGTGTGATTTTGGTTATTGGAGATAGTAACATATATAATGCTAATGTTGAAAATGGAGATAATGGGCTTGTTCCTGCTTTGGTTGCTTTAGGATTATAAGGGTAATGCATGTTAGTGAAAGGTTACAAATAAGTTCACTGTATGAAACTCTTTTCTTTTGATTCTTGGCATTAGTCAGTTGGTGCACACGTACACACTAGGTATTTTGAGATAATTTGTAAAGGTGTCAGCAGAGTATAAGGAAATCAACAAGAGATTGAAATACACTGAGTAGAGTAAGAAGAGTTCTCACTATGCCTCATGCCAGCCTTAAAGGGGTGACTGTATGGAGTGATCTGCCTTAGATGAATGGTATCTTTTCCCTTAGGAAAGCCCCACAACTCATAGACACCTAGCAGATAGAGAACTGGAGAGATAAATGCCAACTTACACTCCTTTTGCCCTGACATTGCCTATCGGTACCTCCAAATGGCTAAAATCGGCTATAAGCAAAAGGGCAGAGGGACCTGCTGATGAATTTCATATAGTCCGGCTTTTGAGGCCAGAATAGGATGCAGAAGATGATGAATTGATTTTGGAGGGGAAAATAAACTATATTCAGCACAGGGCCATTTTATGTTCTCCACGATAGAACTAGAACTGCAGATGGAACGCATTCCATCTATTTCCATCCCTTATTTAACATAAGGAGTGTCCCCAGCCTCTGATGAAACAGCCCCACTGCAATAAGAATTGACATGACTGAGCCGAGATTGCACCATTGCACTCCAGCTTGGGCAACAAGAGTAGAACTCTGTTTCAAAAAAAAAAAAAAAAAAAAAAAAAAGTCTGGTACTTTTGTGTGTTAACTACAAAACCCATAGGATTACATTTTAGACATCCATTACCACAGTAGCAGTGGGGACCACACCCCACTGGGTTTCTTTAAACTACAGATAGTAGCTTACTCTGCCTCCTCCATCCTGCATCGAAGAGCAAACTGTGTTCTGGATAGTCAGAATCATTTGCTCCTTACTCAATTTCTCTTGCTTTTACTTTTTAACTCTTATTGGAAAACTTCGTCAGTGTTTTGTCCAGATTCTTTGGGACCCCTTGTTAGCATTCCTTATTGGGCATCCGTTGGCTTCTGTGTCCTTTTTTCTCATGGCTCACAGCTGCAACTCCATTTGGATCATGCCTTGGGTACTCGAACCACTATGCTATGCGAAACACTGACTTAGTGAGCTTGGGCTGCCATAACGAAACACCATAGGCTGGGTGGCTTAAACAACAGAAATTAAATTTTTCACAGTTTTAGAGGCTGAAAGTCCCAGCTCAAGGTGCTAGCATGATTAGTTTCCGAGGAAGAACCCTTCCTGGCCTGTAGATGGCTGCCTTCTCTCTGTCCTGACATAGCTTGGCGGAGAGAGGGGAGAGAGGGAGAGAGGGGAGAGAGGGAGAGAGGGGAGAGAGGGAGAGAGGGGAGAGAGGGAGAGAGGGGAGAGAGGGGAGAGAGGGAGAGAGGGGAGAGAGGGAGAGAGGGGAGAGAGGGAGAGAGGGGAGAGAGGGAGAGAGAGAGAAAGAAAACGTTGTCTTCCATCTCTCCTTATAAGGCCACTAATCCTCTCATCAGGGCCTTACTTTCAGGAACTCATTTCACCCTAATTACCTCATAAATGCCCCAATCCAAGTATCATCACATTAGAGGTTAGGGCTGCAATAAGTGAATTCTGGGAGGACACAATTCAATCCATAGCAAGCCCTAAGGTGGAAGCACCTGCGAGTGCATATATCTCTGGGGCAGCCTTTAGCCAATGACTGAATTCTGTCAGAATTCCTAGTCTTAACTCCCTTGCCTAGGTCAGGAGGGAAAAATGAGGCATGATTTACACTTCATAGTAATAACAGATGTTATGTGAACGAGGCTGAGGATAGGTATGTTTAGAATGGCAGGATGGCATGCCTAGGTGTCTTAATCCAGTGTGTGATGGTAGGGTGGGAAGGAACTGTCTTTGAATATTGGTTACTGGGGTGGCAGGGGCATGATGAAGGAGATGGGTAAAAACAAAAGGAAGGAAGAAGTCAGCCTTCAAATCTCACCTTCCTCACAATAATTCCTAGAGATGGGGTATAGTTAGAGATTCTTCCTAAGACAGACCAAGGTTTATATATCTTCTAATCATTATTATTGAATAAGTCTTGGACAGACCATGGTGCTGTGGTTTGAATGTGTTTCCTCCAAAATTTACGTTGAAACTTAATTTCTATTTTGATAGTACAGTAGTTCCCCTTTATCTGCAGAGGATGTGTTCTAAGACCTCCAATGGATGCCTGAAATTGTGGATAGTGCTGAACCCCAAATATGCATACCTATAACAAAGTTTTTATAAATTAAATTTAATTTATAAATCATAAATTATGCACAAGAAGACATTAACAGCAGTTATTAATACTAAAATAGAATAAGTATAACAATATATTATAATAAAAGAATAAAAGTTATGTGAATGCAGTCTCTTTCTCTCAAAATGTCTTACTGTACCGTACTCACATATTTTTGGACTATGGTTGACTGCAGGTAACAAACTGTGCAAAGCAAAGACACTGATAAGGGAAGATTACTGAACTAGTTAATAGGTGGGACCTTTTGGGAACTAATTAAGTCTATAAAAAGGGCTGCATAATTAGCTTAGGCTTTTTTTTTTGTTTTTGCCTTTCTACCTTCTGCCATGTGAGGATGCAATAAGAGGGTGCTCACCAAATACCAAACCTACTGGCACCTTCATCTTGGACTTCTAGCCTCCAAAACCATGAGAAATAAGTTTCTATTATTGATCAATTACCAAGTCTCAGGTATTTTGTCATAGCAATGCAAATGAACTAAGAAACATAGTCTTAGTCCACCTAGACCACTGTCCACTGTCATCTCTGGATTCTCAGGCTTATAACTTTTTTTTTTTTTGAAGTGAACACATGATTTATTTCAGCTTCACAATTGAGTGAGACAGTTTTTGGGAGGCATATCAACCTGCAGGTATAGATGAGGCTGCAGATTCTTTTCCGGGGCTGCTAAAGTAGAGTCATCTGGGGACCAGTGAGAGAAATGCATCACCCACTTTGTATTTTTTTTTTTTTTTTTAAATTTTACTTTCAGTTCTGGGATATATGTGCAGATGTGCAGGTTTGTTACATAGGTATACACACGCTCAGGCTTATAACTTTAAAGAACTGCTACTTTGGCCGGGCGTGGTGGCTCACGCTTGTAATCCCAGCACTTTGGGAGGCCGAAGTGGATGGATCCTTTGAGGTCAGGAGTTCGAGACCAGCCTGGCCAACATGGTGAAACCCCACCTCTACCAAAAATAAAAAAATTAGCTGGCATTTTTGGTGCCAGGCATCTGTAGTCCCAGCTACTCAGGAGGCTGAGGCAGGAAAATCGCTTGAACCTAGGAGGCGGAGGTTGCAGAGACTGTGCCACTGTACTCCAGTCTGGGTGATGGAGTGAGACTCCATCTCAATAAAAAAATAAAATAAAATAATAAAATAAAATAAAAGAACACAAACAAACAAAACCAAACCATTGCCTCCCACTATAAGATGCTCTGCACATCCATCATATATCTGGCTGACTTATTCTGCAGTAAACCTTCACCACCTCTCTATCGGGTGCCTCATATTTCTACCACTGGGTGCCTAATTTAGCAGTGAATCCCTAGCATCTAACAGTGCTAGATTCATTGCAGACATTTTGCAAATACTTGTTGGTTGAATGGTGAATCGTTCTGTTAATTAAATAATTCCCCCAGAGATCAAAATTAACTTTTGACCAATCTATTCTTTATGGATTTTCCACTTCTAGCTCAGAAAAAAATTGCCCTATAGAACTGTGAAGAGAAAACAATCTTTATTTTTCTTTGGCAAGTAGAACTCCCACCTGTCAAGTCTGATCTCTAGGCTAAAGATTTGGAATCTATACAGTAAATATATTCTTTTTTTCTTTACTTCAGCTTTAAAATTAGCAGCTTTTAAACTATTGGCAAGAGAAGTTAATGGGAGGAAATTTCAGCTTAGCCAATGATTAACATAACAGCAGGTATATTACTTTAGTACTTTGCCAATCAGTTTCTATAGCATGGAAATAATGATACTTGCTCTTTTGCTTTTCATAGTGATGATGTAGAGATTAAAGGGGAAACATCGTTGGTGGATTTGATCTCTGTGAATCAAAGCTGCCTTCACAGTATAGCTCCCACGTGGACCTATTTTAAGTTTGAAATACTTCAGCCCAGTCCTTAGCTATCTAATGCCCTTTACAGTTTAAAAAGCCACTGGCTTTTGCTGCCAGTATAAAGAGCTGGTCAAAGCTCTTACATTTAAATGGCCACTATCCAGGGACAGGGAATTTCTATATCCTTATATGAAGCACCTTTGGCTCTCTGCCTTCAGCGGAGGACCATAAATGTCATCCACAGGGCCAGAATAGCCAGCCATTTCACTTTTATGCAGTAAAGGACAGTGCTAGGGTTTTTCTTAGTTTCTGATGCAGAGTTACTGCCACAGGACATACCTGCGTTCGGTCCAAAGCTAGTTCCCTGGTAGAGTCATTTCATTTGAAGATTCTGCTCCCACGTTATACAGAAAAGTGCTGCTGCTAAAGTGGAGGCAGAGTGAGAATTCTTGATTGGAAGCCAACCACAGAAACCGAAATGGCAGGCGGGGCCTAGAGATCTGATGTTAGTTATAAAGCAGAACTTAGAAATGCAACAATCTGTCTAGAACTGTGAAGGGTTGGAGATCTTACGCAAATTGCAAGTTAGAAAGCAAGCGTGCCACAGTTTCATGGGTGCAGGCAGAAGACACAGAGTCCTGGGTTGGAGACAAAGGACTTTGCCACTCGCAGCCCAGCACACCAGGGAGTGGTAGCTTCACGTTTGCATCAGTTCCTCTTGTCCAGCAATCCCATAGGGATCCAGGTGGATTCTCTGAATGCAGTGGGTGATGTGTCATGGCTGAGGCTTCCTGAGCTTAGGGAAACCCCAATCTTATGAAGGGAGGCAAACAAAGCTGCCCCTTTCCCTAGGGAAAGATACTCTCTTTATTATTTTGGTCAGGAAACAAATCACCCTCTGCCCCAGTGGAGACCTCTCTTATCTTTCAAAGTTGTTTGTTATCCAAACATTCTTGTAAAGATAGTCCAGAACAAAAGCTAACAATGCCTCTGCTCAAAGGATTTATGTTCAGAAATGTGAAAGACCCATGGAGAATTGTCACCCAAACTCATGAGGCATTGCACTGGCTCTTCTACACCCTCAGTTGCCAATATTTTACCCTTTCTTGGGAGTATCAGCTCTCCACTGGTTGTACTTATAGTTAGATAAATACGTGGAATATATCTCTAGGTATCTATGTATCTATCTGTAAATACAGATATATCTATATCTATCTTGTATACCATGCAGGTACACTTTGCCTGAATATGGATAGAGATATTTTCTATCTATCTATAGATATATCTGTATCTATATATATATTCAAGCAAAGTGCCCTGCATGGTATACAAGTTTTTTACAAATGACTTTAAACAGTTAATCAGAGGTCTCCTGTTCTGAAGACTGTAAGTCGCTATTTTCCCCTCAGGATTTCTGTTCTACTCAACCATCAATCACTCAATGGGAAACTGTGCAAAGGTGGCATATCAGATAAATTCATTAACCAATTTAATCCACTTATGTGCACGCTAAGAATTGCAGGAGGATATTTTATTATATTTCCAACCAAGAGAAGCTATTTAAATAATAAATTGCATCTGTCACTTTATTCAGATTTTTGTATTTACCTTTTTTGGATCACTGTTGTTAGACTATTGGTCTCAGGTTTTCTTGTACATCAGAGTCCCTTGGTGATTTAAAACAATTATATTCAAGTTCTTTGGCCACTCTCTCAGAGGTTCTTACTCAAGAGAGTTAGTATTTCTGGAGCACTTAATTTGAAAGTCTTCTAAATTAAATGATTGTAAGGGGTAGCTGGGAGTGGGTACTTTCAGATTTTAACTATATTTTCACAGTTATTAACACTTTGTTATTTATGACTTAAGAAGAAAACATTTAACAACCAAAATGTAAGGAGCTGAGGAACATTCTAATCACAATCGTGTTGTTTGAACTGGGAAGACAATATAGTTTCAGGAAAAGTAAGGGAATAAATTATTTTACACTTTAAGCATCTCTGATGCTTTGAGAAAAGCTTCTGGTCGAAGAATCATTAGAATGTTGATGGAAACTTGTGAGAGACCTTTGAAGAGAGGGCAAAATAAGCTGTGCCTAGACTTTCCACCCACAGGAAAGGTAAAAACTAAAGAACTCTCTGGGAGAGAAAGGAGACATGATTTGGTACATGGGCCTCTTGACATTTATTTGAGCACCTAGGTGTCATCTTATTTTCTAGAGTTTTCTGTATGTTTTTCTAGGAAAGAAATATCCAAGGAAGTCATTAATATGTGAGGTTTTTAAAAAATTTGAAATGGAAGCAAGAGTAAGTGAGAAAAAGAGAATAAGAGTGATAGAGAAAGAGAGAGAGAGAGAGAGACCAAGAAAGACAAAGTAGGTTTTCTGCATAAATGAGGAAATAGTGTGCACACTTTGAATTTTACAACATTAACCCTGAAAGTAGTATGTTGAATGGGAAGAATTTGGGCACCTTCAAATCATTGTAGTTTTTTTTTTGTTTTCAGACTCAACATTTTCCTTTAACAAATTTCTTCTTTGATGTCACATCTCCTAATATTTGAAGAACCAGTGATTCAAAATAAGGACAGAAATGTCAAATCATGCTTTGAGCAGAGCACAGGCAGCACAAAGTCTTGGGATTTATTTCTGACTCCCCAAGTGACTTGCAGTGCAGTGGTGCTTGCTACTGTGAAATCTCTCTGAAGATTGCCAGCGCAAAATGTGGGTGGATTCACAGAGTTTTGTAGGGGTAATTCATGTTTGTAAATACTCCAAGACCCTTGACCTAAGATGCTATTGAGGAACAAAGTACTGTTTTCAAGTGACTGCACATCTTATACCCATGAACTCTACAGGCTAAAGTCGTTTGTGTAGTACACTTAACACTTCTTGTGTTTGGTTTTACTGACTGCTAGACACAAAAGAAATACAGAGGATAGAAAGAATTTTTTTTTTTTTTTTGTATTAAGAACTTCCTGCGCCATAGCAAATTTCACACTGAATTTAAGGGCATTCTTTTTGTTCTATTTAGTGTTTCTTAATTTTCTAAGAATCCAAACAGATACATGCAACTAAAGAGTTTTACGGATCTTTAGATCTAGCGGCAAATTAAGAACAAAGGTTGATACCTTAGGGATATCCTCAGGTAACTTTGGAGACAGGTAAGGCCACCCAGGAGGTTCCCACATCAATCATGTACAGGCAGCGTGTCTTTCTCTTGCACTGAAACCTGCTGAAATGAGAGGCAGGGCTGCCCTGCAGTAGCCCTGGAAGGGTGTTGCATGCTCCTGCATCCCAGTATCCCTTCAATATGACGGTTTCAAAGGTGTCCTCATCTGCACAATTTTGCAAATTGTGAGAAGTGTGGCTGCGTGGCTTTCACATGGCGGCTGAAGAGGAGGATAACATGTGTTGAAACTGTCACCAATTTAAGCTTGCTTTTGCTTTAGGATGTCTTACACACTG
This sequence comes from Macaca thibetana thibetana, assembly GCF_024542745.1. Classification (NCBI taxonomy): domain Eukaryota; kingdom Metazoa; phylum Chordata; class Mammalia; order Primates; family Cercopithecidae; genus Macaca; species Macaca thibetana. The sequence goes on along the minus strand of NC_065583.1, from coordinate 132,130,938 downwards.
GTGGAGAAGCGGGGGAGGGTGTTGAGCACACCCACTTCAGTAGGTATTGAATTGCCTGCATAATTACCTTTCTCCACATTTGTCTCAAATTCGCTGAGAGAAACCTTACTCGCCAGCTTTTTAGAATATACTGAGTGTGTTTTATGATTTTTTTTCCAACCTCTTTCAGGTACTATGGTTAGTTATTTGCTCTACCTCACAAGCATTTGATTAGCCTGTATAAATGTCAGCCTGAGTGAATGGTTTCACTTTATGTAGTGTCTGGAAGTCTAACTAATGATACCATTATAAAGTGAGGAAAGGAAACAACTATAAGAATCACAGTCCTTCCTGGAAATTGTCTTGTTCCTTCTGATTTGTGAAGTCTACCAACTGTTAAGAGTTCCTTGATTGAGCCTAATAGTCTTTGAACACAGGGATGGAGTTGAGTTTCAATGCAATTGAGTCACAAACTATACAGTATTTTGTAGACTCACATCGATTGACAGGCCAGCAAATGAGGACAGGCAAAAAAAATCTCACATCCATAAGGTATCTCTTAGGCTCATCTACCTCAAGTGTTTTATATCAATGTTAGCATATTTGTCCCAGTTCCCTGGAGTAAGTCCTTGTGAGGAATTATAACTCAATTTTTTAGTACCATCTCTGAATCACATCAGTCACTGTTTTCTGTCAATTATGCAAAGCACAGGCTTCTCTTTGCTAGTCTCCTACTTCTTTGGCTTTTATCTTCTCAATTGCTACCAGTTTTCTTCCTACAACTTTGCCAGTTTTTTCTGTCTCCTTCCTCACCTCCCCTTCTTCCTCTAATCCTTTAGTTGCTGTTATTCCCAGAAATTTACCTTCTGTCCACTGCCCTCCTCAGGCTACGTTCTTTCCTTTAGAAATCTCATCTTACCCTCATTTTATCATTACCTAAATGCTGGTGATTGCCAAATGTATACGTTTTACCCGGACTGTCCCAGAGATTTTTGGATTTATGCAATCTGCCCCACCTACCCATTTGAGTTTCACAGACACCTCAGATTAACCATGTTCATAACTGAATCCATTGTCCTGCCCTCCTTTGAATCATCCTCTCCAATTCCAAATGACCATTACTGATATACCACCCATTGAGCTGGCTGACAGACAGAATATCAGCAATTATCTCAGATGTTTTCTTTCTTACTTTTTCCATCCAATCAGCCCTACAACCCAATCAGTCTCTTCTATTTTCACTCTCAAATATTTCTAGAGTCTCTTGTTCTTTTTCCATCACTTCCACTGCTGCACAGCTCTAGTGCTCCTTTCTCGTTGGAATTCTTCTAACAGTATCCTAACTAGGTTCCTTTTTTCCAGTTTCATCTTGTCCTAATTTATGCCTGACTGATGCTTCTAAAACACAAATCTGACAATACTGCTCTTATAATTAGAATGATATTCTTATATCTGAAAAATCAATATCAAGCCCTGTAATATGACCCAAGGGACTGCCCTTGTCCCCTGTTTTGTATCGTAAAGGCCTCCTGCTTCAGACTGACCCCTCCTTTCTGACATTAGTAACTTTTACTCAACCTTCAAGACTCAGTTCAAAGCATAACCCACTCAAGTGACCTTCCTTTTCCCACTTAGGCTTGGCTAAGTGTCTCTTCTCCTACCTCCAAAGCTACTTATAGACAACATTGTCACTGCTAGCTTGCAGAAGAATGAGGTTCAACATTCTTCAAGATCCTAAGCAGCAGAGTTTTTGCATCCTTGTACCCTTAGAGCCCCGTGCAGTGCCTAGATTATACTTGGTATAAATGTTAATCTGACCTAGAACATTCCAAATTCTTATGATTTCAAAGATTACCTCAATAGCTTCATAATTCATCTCCTTGTCTCCAAGGCATTCTTGCCACAATCCATCTTGCAACACAGCTGATAGATGAATAAAGCATTGCTCTTATGGTTTTCCTTCCTACTTAAAAATCCACAAAAGTTTCACAATGCTTTGTGAAGATTTACGATCAAATTTATCTGTCTTTCCTCACGTGAGTGGTTCTACCTTACCTATTCAAATGCATCTGCTGCTGTTCAATTCAGATGCTCTTCTCAGCATCTGAGTTCTTCTCCTTTGTTACCATCCAGTATAGTTCAATAACTATCAACCTTCACCTTTCCATAGGTTTTTAGGATTTACAAAGGACTTTCACAATCCATGCTCATTCCTTCCTCCGGTAATTTTTGCTCTTTTTCCTGAGGGAGTATTTCACCTTTTGGGTGTCCTATTTGAAATTCTATTTTCTCGAAGGTCCAAATCACGATGATGACTTCTATGACAACTTCAACAACAAAATCAGTTCATAGCAGTCTTTTCCACAATTTATATTTTTCTAATAGAAAAACAATGTTTTCTTTTTTAACCATATGATTTCTCCCACTCTAGATATCTTCCCCCTTCCAAGCCTTTTATTTTTATTTTCAAAGCTGAACATTTTATCTTTCCAACTAGCATCAAAGTTTCCCAAAGGTAGTGGCTAAAAAGTCTTTCTGTATTTTCATACATCATGTTTGGAATAGAATAGATTCTCTTCGTGGGTGGCATGTACTAAGATTTTTCTTCCTTTTCTGTGAAGTAAATTTATTTTCTCGTCACACTTAAATTCATTCCTGAAAGATGTTTGATAACGTCCATAAGCTTATTTTTAGTTCTTGTGATATTTTTGGAGAGTCAAATTTTCAGAAAAATTATTTTTTGACGTCATGACATTGATCTTAAGGCAATCCTTAAAAAATGAGGTTTTGCTGTACAACTTGTGAGACTACTCTTCCGTGCACAAAAAACGTCTCTAATATAATTGTATCAATATGACAGCAGTTATATAAAGTAGGTCTGAAATAAAGGAGAGGTTGAGTTGTTTTTGCTTTATAATCCAGTTGAAGTAAAGTAATAGAAACACATTATCTGGAAAAAAAGGATGTTTGTTTACAGTTTTATTTTCCTTTGGTTGCCTACCAGGAATTTCTTCTTATTTTTTTACATGCATTAACAATTTTACATAGAAATAACAAATGCCTATACCACGGACACTAGGTTTTTGCCTAAAAAAAGTAAAGGATTTTTTAAAGCGAATAATGTTGGCAAAAACACTGATAGTAATGCAAAGATAAAGTATCATGTTCTGTGTAATGAGATCTACTGTTTAGCTAACAACCACTTTTTCACATGTTATAATTGGGTAGGATTTATAGTTCAGGTTAAAGCTTCACAAGCAAGCAAATTTGGAGATTTTTAAAATATAAATTCGGTGATAACAATAAATCCCCCAGGGGAGCCCAGCATTATTTACAAAGTCAATTGGGCTGCGACAGTAATCCTTCTTTTTATCTTTTCTATAGCTCTAATTCTATTTTCCAGTTTTTTTCAGAGCTCTAAAACCTATAACTTAAACAGCATATATCAGACACACTAAAGTCTGCTCTTCCCATCAGGGGACTTGTGCAATTGACTTGCTGTCCTGGTGAGAAGATGAGCAAATTGGTATGGGGCAAAAGGTCAATCTGCATTCATGGTGTGCTAATGTCTTTGTAGATGAAAAAATTATAATAACCCTCTTGGATATACCACACTGTATCTTTTTTTTTTTTTTAATAAAGCATGTGCAAATTCTTTGAAGATATTTAAAATGAAATTGAACTGGTAATTTTATCATGGTACTACTTACTGATGGCCTTCTCTCTCTCGGTCTCTGCTATAGTGACCTGAATGACCAATTTGGGAGGCACTTTCATGGGAAACAACGTTGTCCTGGAACTCTCAATTCAGACAAGACCATTGTCAGGCAGGCATCCAGTAACCTTTATCCTTTTCATTTATTAATCCCATATCCAATGGGTGGTAATTTAATAAGAGTTGCCCACTATTATTTAATTTTTAATGAGCCCAACATATCTGAGTCTCAAAACATTAAATCTCAGTATTTGTTTCAACGTTCTGTGTCTTACTGTATTGAGAAGATATTTCTGGTAAAATCAATTAATTAAAAGTCAGTCACGAGGGGTCTGTCATTGAGTCTTGAGCCAACATGTGCCATATAAACACGATTAATAAAGAAAACCACCCTGGAGTAAAAGAGGTCAATTGCTGTATCATGACATTAAAAATTGGAATGTGACATGTCAACAACTTTAATTGAGTTAAGTGTTCCATGAAAAGAATAAAATAAGTCAAAATGAGAAACAAGCTTCTTCATTATTTCCAAAATTGTTGATGCAGGAATTTTTTTTTTTTTTTTTTTTTTTTTTTTTTTTTTTTTTAATGCGGGAGTATTTCACATCTCTGAAATAACATCAAAGTGTCAGTTGATCTCTCTGAAAAAGAATATTAAACACCTCCATCAATAGAAAGGCTAAAACTTGATGAGATATTTATAGGATCTTCAGTAATTCCTGCTCTTTTTAATTTTAAAAAGGTTAATAATAATAAATTCAACAAGAGAATTTTAGAAGGTATAACTATTTATAAATCCTAAAGAGGATTTTTTCAAAAAGTGTGGGCTACTTTGCCTTTTATTAATCTGTTTCCCAACCATCTTTCTCCACTTATTAAAAATGTAACTTTTTATTTAAAAGAAACTACACATTTGCATAGCATAAGATGTGTAGAACTTGAGCGTTCCAGTTTGATGGGTTTTGACAGTTGCGTATGCTTGCAGAAAGAGGATGCTTCACCATCCCAGAAAGTTTCCTCAGGATCCTTTCTAAGTAATCCCCTTTCTTTTTTTTTTTTTTTCTTTGAGACGGAGTCTTGCTCTGTCGCCCAGGCTGGAGTGCAGTGGCCGGATCTCAGCTCACTACAAGCTCCGCCTCCCGGGTTTACTCCATTCTCCTGCCTCAGCCCCCCGAGTAGCTGGGACTACAGGCGCTCGCCACCTCACCCGGCTAGTTTTTTGTATTTTTTAGTAGAGACGGGGTTTCATCATGTTAGCCAGGATGGTCTCGATCTCCTGACCTCGTGATCCGCCCGTCTCGGCCTCCCAAAGTGCTGGGATTACAGGCTTGAGCCACCGCGCCCGGCCAGTAATCCCCTTTCTACCAGTAAATACAACTACTTTCTTATTTCTACCACCAAAGATGAGTTTTATCTGATTTAGAATTTCAATCAAATGGAATTGTACAATATGTACTTAAAACAGTGTTCTTGAGATTCACCAGTGTGTCTGTGGAAATAGTCTGTATCAGTAGTTTGTTCGTTTTTATCGCTGATTAGTATTCCAGTGTGTGGATATAGCACAATTTGTTTTTCTGTTTTCATATTGATAGACATTTGGATTGTTTCCAATTTTTGTCTCACACCTTCAGAAGCTGCTCTGTTAAATTTCACTTCATAGACATGCATGACCTTTTACCCTGCTGCTCTCCCACATGAGCAGCCAACACTGTTTCTTGATTCGTCTGAAGTGGTTGGGTAATTTTAAATGAGTAATGGAAACAAAACATGTTTGGCATTGATGAAGAATTTAACTATGGCTGTTAATGCTTTAGAACCATTGTACTTTCTTTAAAAGAAACATAATTTATTAGAGTTCCTGTTGAACATACTTGACAAATTATAAACATAGTGTATAAGCTGTTGTAGTTTATGTAAATGATAGATATTTGTATAATACTTAAAAAATACTTGTTCTATGCAATAAAATGTCTTTATTTTACTTAAAAGAATTAAAAGTTTCCTATCTAGCATTGTGCTTTAGTCTTTTTTTGTTTTAGAAGTTTAGGTAATTAAAGTATGCAAAGATACGGATTTGTGTGCATATATTTTTAGCTATCAAGAAAATGCATGTTCTAAAATGCCATAATTATGTATAGAGCAATACCTCTGTCCAAAAGACTATAATTATTTAGAATAAAGTGGGCATACTGTTAGCATAATTTACCTCATTGTTCAAAATAGCCATAGAAATGGTCCTACTTCAGGTGATTGACAACTGTTAAAAGTCTCAAGGGATGGGCCCAAATAGCAAATTAAAGGCATGCTTTCACATGTTCTTTAGCCTGTCATTTTGCTGCATCTGTTTTACATTATGATTTTGATATGAAATTAAGTTTTCCAAGATGCATGATGTTTTTCTTTTCCTCTCTGAATTGTTAGCTCCTTGTGAACAGGGTTTATAGTTTGTTCACTTCTTTGCCTTTGAACCCCAATGTCCAGCCCAATGCCAGAACATAGGAAATAAACATTGGAAGGATGATTGAATACTTATGTATACCATGACCAGAAGTGATTGATATGTGTCCCGTTTAGTACTGCATCAAGTATCATGTCAGTCAAAATGATCAAAGGAACAAGAATTATTTTCTTGATTTTTGATAATTTATTTTAAATAATTCTCCTTCAATTCTTACTACTGAGAAAAGCAGATTGTTGCTATTTACTATTTGGCTAATGCTTTCCATTTTCCTAGTGTGAAGCATATTTCTGTATTTTTTTTTTTTTCTGATAAAAGTAATTTCCAGATCCTAGAGCCTGTGGAACAATCTACACCAATGATGCTGACAGTGGTTTCCATCTGGAAGAGTTGGCCATACCTCTTGTCTACACTTCCTTGGCTCTCATTCATTCTCCAACCCTTTTTAATCTGCTTTGGACCATAACAATTCCACAAAATGTTGCCAAATCCAACAGATATTTCTCTCCATCCTACTCAAACTAGTAATGTTGACACAATTGGTCACTTCCTCCCTCCTTAAACATGCTCCTTTCCTGGCACTCTTCTGGTTAACCTCCTGCCTGTGGTACATTTCTCGGTCTTCTTTTTGCTTCCTCCTACTCGATGTGCATCAAAATCTTCCTATGACACACCTGGGCCTTTTCCTCTTTCTCTGCTCTTTCCTTAGATGACTGTGGTGATCTGCATGGGTTTCCATTCCTCATGTAAAGTCACTTCTCATGTGACATCTCCAGCACAGACCTCTTCCCTGGGCTCTGTGCTTGCCTGTGCAATTGGCTACCTAACATGTCTTTTTAGATATCTCACAGGCATCTCAAACTAAACAAGAATTGCAAAAGAGAAGTCTTGATTTGTCAGCCAATGTGTATTTTACTAGTCTATGCAGTAAGTGGAAACTCCATCTATCTACTTTTTCAAACCAGAATCTTAGGAGTCATAATGGGCTGTGCTTTCCTCCCACTCTTTCAACTCGTCAGCAAATAATGTTAGTTCTGCTTTCAAAATATACCTTGCAACTGTCTGCTTCTTCCCACTTTTCTTCTGTTCCTGGCTTGTTGGAGCTGCCCTCCTCTATCCTCTGGACTATGGCAGTTGCCCCAAACAGGTTCCCATTCCTTCTTTTTCTCCTTTAAATCCAGTCTCCACATAGCAGCACGAAGAGTGAAATTCATAAAGTACAAACCGTAATATATTAACACATCATTTAAAGTCCTTTAATGATTTCTCAATGCACAGAGAAAAAGTCTAAACTTGTTACACAGTCTATAAAGCCAGACAAAATCTGGTTTCAATTTGTTTCTCTAATTTAAGGTTTTGATGCTATTCCATGTGTGCAGATCTTCAGAATTTTTGAAAACACACCAACTGGTTTCCTATATCGTGGTCTCCTTGCCATAGAAGGAGAATAGTGCAGTGCTCAAATGCCTGTACTCTGCAGACAGGCTTTGTATTCTGACCTTATCACTTGCCAGATCGGAGGCTTTGGGCAAACTACCTAAACTCTCTGTGCCTATATTCATTTTCTCATACACATGAAAAATAAGTTTCAACATTACAGGGTTGCTCTGAGAATGGAATGTAAAACGTTTAGAAGACTGACCAGCAAATCCTAACTGTTCAGTAAGAATTAGCTATTAGTATTAGTTACTATAGTGTAGTCTAGCACTCACTGTCCTTGACATCCTCTCTTTGAATAGACATCTTCTTCCTATCCTTCAGATCTCATCTGAAGCATCTCTTGCCCCAAAGAGGCCTTTCATCATACATGTAATTCAGTGCCTGACACATAGTAGTGGCTTAAGTATTTTATGAGCAAATCAGTAAATGAAATTCTAGCAGCTGAGAATATACAGCAACTTCCCAGCCATACTGGTAGTCATATATATTTGCTGTCTTTTCTTGGTGACAGATCCAACACTGGAGTAGACATGAGAAAGAAGAGGGAAGTTCTTTATGCATCCTAAATTGAGAAAAACCTATGATTTGAAAGCCCTCTTGATTTCTGTCTAGTTACAATAAATAGATACATCTCAGTACCCATATCAGTAGAAAGAGGAAGTTTGTCTATATACTTCAACATAAACTTATATAACTTTTATCTAGCTTTATAATTCTCATGTATATGAGTATATATTTCATTAGGTAATTAGTTCTCAGCTACTACTAGAGATAATTGTTCTCTCTTAAATTGAAAAAATATAATTAAACAATATATTTTTAATACTTCCTGAATTATCCCATGAGGAGAGTTACACAATGAGCAACTGAAAGAAATCAAGTAAAGAAAATCCATTTCCTTAAAATTTCTGTTTTTTGTTGTTGTTTCTTTATTATTTGTTTGTTTTTTATAGGTACTCTAGTTTTACATCTAAGTCCTTAGGAGAAGAAAAACGATTTTCTAATTCAAGCCACTTTGTAGTGACTGGTAATTTGACTGTCATTTTGTATGACTCAAAAAGGATAGCCAACCCCATATAAGACCATACCATATATTTATTCTATCAATACAGACATTTTAAATTGAGTTAAATATGTTCTCTTTAAAAAAATAAATTTATTCATGTAAGTATAACATACATCAAGGAAAGTTTACAAATGTCAAATGTACATCTTTGTGAAGTTTCACAATGTGTATATCATCCAGATTAATAAGTAGAGTATCACTGAGATCTCACCTCTCTTACCCACCTCTAAAGTCAGTTACTCCCCCTTCCCACAGGTAAGCATCATCCTGAATTCTCATATTGCAGACAAGTTTTCCGGGCTTTTGAATTTTATATAAATGGAATTATTCACTATGTACTTTTTGGATCTGGTTTCTTTTGCCCAACATTTTCTTGATGAGATTAACCTACATTGTTTCTAGAAATAGCTATTCCTTTTAAATTATGTGTATGTTTGCATTTTATATATTTTAGAGATTTAGCTTATTTTACAAATACCATAGCTATACCATAATGTATTTATTTTGCTATTGATGAAAAATTTCATTTAGTGTTTGGCCACTGTGAATAATGCCTTACAAATATCTACATTTGGGGAGGTTCCAAGATGGCCGAATAGGAACAGCTCCAGTCTGCAGCTCCCAGCATGAGCGATGCAGAAGATGGGTGATTTCTGCATTTCCAACTGAGGTACCAGGTTCATCTCACTGGGGCTTGTTGGACAGTGGGTGCAGGACAGTGAGTGCAGCCCACGGACTGTGAGTGGAAGCAGGGCAAGGCATCACCTCACCCAGGAAGCTCAAGGGGTCGGGAAATTCCCTTTCCTAGCCAAGGGAAGCTGGGACAGATGGCACCTGGAAAATCAGGTCACTCCCACTCTAATACTGTGCTTTTCCAGCGGTCTTAGCAAAGGGCACACCAGGAGATTATATCCCCTGCCTGACTTGGAGAGTCCCACGCCCACGGAGCCTTGCTCACTGCTAGCACAGCAGTCTGAGATCCAACTGCAAGGCAGCAGCAAGGCTAGGGAAGGGGCACCCACCATTGCTGAGGCTTGAGTAGGTAAACAAAGCTGCCTGGAAGCTAGAATTGGGTGGAGCCCGCCACAGCTGAAGGAGGCCTGCCTGCCTCTGTAGACTCCACCTCTGGGGGCAGGGCATAGCTGAACAAAAGGCAGCAGAAACTTCTGCAGACTTAAACGTTTCTGTCTGACAGCTCTGAAGAGAGTAGTGGTTCTCCCAGCACGGAGTTTGAGATCTGAGAATGGACAGACTGCCTCCTCAAGTGGGTCCCTGACCCCTGAGTAGCCGAACTGGGAGGCACCTCCCAGTAGAGGCCAACTGACAACTCATACAGCCTGGTGCCCCTCTGAGACGAAGCTTCCAGAGGAATGATCAGGCAGCAACATTTGCCATTCTGCAATATGGCAGATATGGTGATACCCAGGCAAACAGGGTCTGGAGCGGACCTCCAGCAAATGCAACAGACCTGCAGCTAAGGGTCCTGACTGTTAGAAGGAAAACTAACAAACAGAAAGGACATCCACACCAAAACCCCATCTGTATGTCACCATCATCAAAGACCAAAGGTAGATAAAACCACAAAGATGGGGAGAAATCAGAGCAGAAAAGCTGAAAATTCTAAAAATCAGAGCACCTCTGATACTGATAGTTAACAAGGATATCCAGGAATTGAACTCAGCTCTGCACCAAGTGGACCTAACAGACATCTACAAAACTTTCCACCTCAATCAACAGGATATACATTCTTCTCAGCAGCACATCACACTTATTCCAAAATTGACCACACAGTTGGATGTACAGCATTCCTCAGCAAATGTAAAAGAACAGAAATTATAACAAACTGTCTCTCAGACCACAGTGCAATCAAACTAGAACTCAGGATTAAGAAACTTACTCAAAACTTCTCAACTACATAGAAACTGAACAACCTGCTCCTAAATGACTACTGAGTACATAATGAAATGAAGGCAGAATGTTCTTCATTCAAAGAACATTCAAAGATGTTCTTCATTCAAAGAACATTCAAAGATGTTCTTTGAAACCAAAGAGAACAAAGACACAACATGCCAGAATCTCTGGGATGCATTTAAAGCAGTGTGTAGAGGGAAATTTATAGCACTAAGTGCACACAAGAGAAAGCAGGAAAGATCTAAAATTGACATCCTAATATCACAATTAAAGGAACTAGGGAAGCAAGAGCAAACACATTCAAAAGCTAGCAGAAGGCAAGAAATAACTAAGATCAGAGCAGAACTGAAGGAGATAGAGACACAAAAAACCCTTCAAAAAGTCAATGAATCCAGGAGCTGGTATTTTGAAAGGATCAACAAAATTGATAGACTGCTAGCAAGACTAATAAAGAAGAAAAGAGAGAAGAATCAAATAGACCCTATAAAAAATGATAAAGGGGATATTACCACCGATCCCAAAGAGATACAAACTACCATCAGAGAATACAATAAATACCTCTATGCAAATAAGCTAGAAAATCTGGAAGAAACGGATAAATTCCTGGACACATACACCTTCCCAAGACTAAACCAGGAAGAAGTTGAATCCCTGAATAGACCAATAACGGGCTCTGAAATTGAGGCAATAATTAATAGTCTACCAACCAAAAAAAGTCCAGGACCAGACGGATTCACAGCCAAATTCTACCATAGGTACAAAGAGTAGCTGGTACCATTCCTTCTGAAACTATTCCAATCAATAGAAGAAGAGGGAATCCTCCCTAACTCATTTTATGAGACCAGCATTATCCTGAGACCAAAGCCCGGCAGAGACACAACAAAAAAAGAGAATTTTAGACCAAAATCCTTGATGAGCATTGATGCAAAAATCCTCAATAAAATACTGGCAAACCGAATCCAGCAGCACATCAAAAAGCTTATCCACCATGATCAAGTGGGCTTCATCCCTGGGATGCAAGGCTGGTGCAAATCAATAAACATAATCCATCATATAAACAGAACCAAAGACAAAAACCACATGATTATCTCGATAGATGCAGAAAAGTCCTTCGACAGAATTCAACTGCCCTTCATGCTAAAAACTCTCGATAAATTAGGTATTGATGGGATGTATGTCAAAATAATAAGAGCTATTTATGACAAACCCATAGCCAATATCGTACTGAATGGGCAAAAACTGGAAGCATTCCCTTTGAAAACTGGCACTAGACAGGGATGCGCTCTCTCACCACTCCTATTCAACATGGTGTTGGAAATTCTGGCTAGGGCAATCAGGCAAGAGAAAGAAATAAAGGGTATTCAGTTAGGAAAGGAAGAAGTCAAATCGTCCCTGTTTGCAGATGACATGATTGTATATTTAGAAAACCCCATTATCTCAGCCCAAAATCTCCTTAATCTTATAAGCAACTTCAGCAAAGTCTCAGGATACAAAATTGATTTGCAAAAATCACAAGCATTCCTCTACACCAATAACAGACAAACAGAGAGCCAAATCATGAGTGAACTCCCATTCACAATAGCTTCCAAGAGAATAAAATACCTAGGAATCCAACTTACAAGAGATGTGAGGGACCTCTTCAAGGAGAATTACAAACCACTGCTCAACGAAATAAAAGAGGACACAAACAAATGGAAGAACATTCCATGCTCATGGATAGGAAGAATCAATATCATGAAAATGGTCGTACTGCCCAAGGTAATTTATCGATTCAATGCCATCCCCATCAAGCTACCAATGAGTTTCTTCACAGAATTGGAAAAAACTACTTTCAAGTTAATATGGAACCAAAAAAGAGCCCGCATTGCCAAGACAATCCTAAGCCAAAAGAACAAAGCTGGAGGCATCACACTACCTGACTTCAAACTAATTACAAGGCTACAGTAACCAAAACAGCATGGTACTGGTACCAAAACAGAGATATAGATCAATGGAACAGAACAGAGCCCTCAGAAATAATACAACACATCTACCACCATCTGATCTTTGACAAACCGGACAAAAACAAGAAATGGGGCAAAGATTCCCTATCTAATAAATGGTGCTTATAAAACTGGCTAGCCATAATTAGAAAGCTGAAACTGGATCCCTTCCTTACACCTTATACAAAAATTAATTCAAGATCGATTAAAGACTTAAATGTCAGACCTAAAACCATAAAAACCCTAGAAGAAAACCTAGGCAATAACATTTAGGACATAGGCATGGACAAGGACTTCCTAACTAAAACAACAAAAGCAATGGCAACAAAAGCCAAAATTGACAAATGAGACCTAATTAAACTAAAGAGCTTCTTCACAGCAAAAGAAACTACCATCAGAGTGAACAGGCAACCTACAGAATGGGAGAAAATTTTTGCAATTCACCCATCTGACAAAGGGCTAATATCCAGAACCTACAAAGAACTTAAACACATTTACAAGAAAGAATCAAACAACCCCATCAAAAAGTGGGCGATGGATATGAACAGACATTTCTCAAAAGAAGACATTTATGCAGCCAACAGACACATGTAAAAATGCTCATCATCACTGGCCATCAGAGAAATGCAAATCAAAACCACAATGAGATACCATCTCACACCAGTTAGAATGGCGATCATTAAAAAGTCAGGAAACAACAGGTACTGGAGAGGATGTGGAGAAATAGGAATGCTTTTACACCGTTGGTGGGACTGTAAACTAGTTCAACCATTGTGGAAGAAAGTGTGGCGCTTCCTCAAGGATCTAGAACTAGAAATACCATTTGACCCAGCCATCCCATTACTGGGGATATACCCAAAGGATTATAAATCATGCTGCTATAAAGACACATGCACATGTATGTTTATTGCAGCACTATTCACAATAGCAAAGACTTGGAACCAATGCAAATGTCCATCAATGATAGACTGGATTAAGAAAATGTGGCACATATACACCATGGAATACTATGCATCCATAAAAAAGGATGAATTCATGTCCTTTGTAGGGATGTGGATGAAGCTGGAAACCATCATTCTCAGCAAACTATTGCAAGGACAGAAAACCAAACACCACATGTTCTCACTCATAGGTGGGAATTGAACAATGAGAACACTTGGACACAGGGTGGGAAACACCACATGCTGGGGCTTGTCGTGGGGTTGGGGGAGGGGGGAGGGATAGCATTAGGAGATATTCCTAATGTAAATGATGAGTTAATGGGTGCAGCACACCAACATGGCACATGTATACATATGTAACGAACCTGCACGTTGTGCACATGTACCCTGGAAATTAAAGTATATATATAAAAAAGATATTTTGTTTTCAAAAAATCCAAAAAACAAATATGTACATTCATGTCTTTTAAGGAATATACTTACTTATTTCTGGGTACATACAAAAACTGGTAATGTCGAGTCATAGAATATTTATATATACAGCCTTAGAAAACAGTAAGAAGATTTTAAAAGTTGTTACATCAATTTGCACTTCTGTTAGAAATGTTAGAGTGTAAATTGGTGTTTGGGAGTTCTCCACCAATACTCAGTATTTTCAGCGTTTTTAATTTTACCCAATCCAGATGGGAGCGGATTGGAATCTGATGACTAGTGAGGTTGGGTGTCTTTTCACATATTCATTGACTATTTACATGTCCACTTTTGTCAAGTGATTTCTTAAGTCTTCTGTTCATTTATCAAATAGAATTTCTGTTTTTTTTTTCTTGTTGATTTTTTAGAAGTTCTTTGTATATGCTGTATACAAATGTTTTAGGTACAAAATATAAACGTATTTCCTATGCTATAGTTTGTTTTTTGTCTCTTAACGCTTTGTTTTGATGAAAAGCTCCTACTTTCAATATATTCTGGTTTATCTGTCTTTCTATTTTAATTAACACTTTCTATGTACCATTTAAAATATTTTGGCTGCTTCAAAGTTATAAAGATATTCTTTTATATTATCACTTAAAATTTTGTTAAGGTTTAGATTTATATATATGTTTTAGATTTATGTATATTTTTATATATTATATATACATATATAGAAACCCATTTCTATATATAATATATATATAAATTATATATATATGTGTGAGTGTGTGTGTGTGTGTGTGTGTGTATACATATTTATTTTTCTTTTTGAGAGGGATTCTCACTCTGTCGCCCAGGCTGGAGTGCAGTGGCATGATCTCGACTCATTGCAACCTCCACCTCCTGGGTTCCAGTAACTCTCCTGCCTTAACTTCCCAAATAGCTGGAATTTCAGGCACCCACTACCACGCCCGGCTAATTTTTTTTTTTTTTTTTTTTTTTGTATTTTTAGTAGAGACAGGGTTTCACCATGTTGGCCAGGCTGGTCTTGAAATCCTGACCTTAAGTGATCCACCCGCCTCGGCCTCCCAAAGTACTGGGACTACAGGCGTGAGCCACTGTGCCTGCCCTCCATTTACATTTTTAAGCCACCTGGAATTGATTTTTGAATATAGTGTGAGGTTTACTTTTTATGACTTATTATATCTATATCTATGTTTAAATCTATCTATCACGTATCTATCTATCTATATCCAGTTTACTTTACACCATTTTTTGAAAATAAACTTTCTTATTCCACTGATCTGTGGTGTCTCTTTTTCATTAACCAAGTGTTTATATAGTCCAAATAATGCTAGGAATAATAGTGCTATTTTAAAAAGACAATATAATTCATAGACATTTTCAGCCACATTTAGTAGTTCCAGTAATTGTGATATTTTAACAATAAATGTTAAACACTGATAACATAGTTTTAAACCTCTCTAATATCAAAGTGACAATCTGATGAAAGATTTGAACTCCATTCACAGCAAAATGCATATTACACAAAAATTTTGAATATAATTTTAAAGTTGTTTTGAGCTTCTTATAGTGTGTGCTTTCTGATTTATGAACCCCTGTGTTAAAATCTTCTGAATAAATGATGGCATTTGACTTCATAACATAAAAATTATAAAAAATATTTAAGAAATAATAATACTGGATGAAATAAATGATTTTTTGAGCTTACATTTGCATTTGTTAAGAAAATATTTAACTTTGTGGTATAAGTGTGTCATACCTGAATTAAATGTGCTTTTTTAACAAGTAGATATTGACTATGTTCTATGCAACTAGAACACAGGAAAGAATGCTTAGCTCATTGTCTAGTGGGAGAAATCACACTTTAATCAAACAGTAATTCATCCTTTTTAATGGAATTATACTAAATAACAGAAGTCATTTTAACAACATGCAGGAATAAACTAACCCAAACAAATTTGTGGATATTAGGGATGGATGGTGGACAAGAGTCAAAGAAGGTTTGCTTAAGGAAAGGACAGTTTAGTTGAAGTCTGAATCGTGAATATGAGTTATTAGTCAAAGGGACAGGTAGAGAACATTTCAAGTAGAGTCAGCATCAAGTACAATTTCACAGGGTAGGCAAGAATGTGGTTAGTTTGAGAAGAAAAAAAGCTAGCTTGAGCCAGTGAAGCATAAAATGCAAAGGAAAGATAGCACACGGCAATGCTGGAGAGGGCAGGATTGTGCCCTTTTCTAAGAGCACTGGGAGGCCAGAGTACTGGAGGGGCAGCACTGCCATGAGATGATGGTGAATGGCTTTGGTGGTATCAGGAGAGACAATGGAATGTGAAACTTATTGACAAGGAGAGAATTTATAAGATTTGGTAATAGATTTGGTATATGGGAAGAAGAGAAGGGAGTTCTCAAGAGTTGTTTCTGAATTTTTAGTTTATATAACTGAATAAATAAAATTTGTTGAGATGGAAAAAAGCTGTAACATAGTAAGTGGATAAGATCTTTTTTTTTCTTTCTTGTGGATGAACAGAAATAGAGTGAAAACAAAAATCATGGAATTATTATAGTTGGGGATTTATTGAGTTGGAACTGATTTTTTTTTTTTTTTTGAGACGGAGTCTCACTCTGTCGCCCAGGCTGGAGTACAGTGGCCAGATCTCAGCTCACTGTAAGCTCCGCCTCCCGGGTTCACGCCATTCTCCTGCCTTAGCCTCCCGAGTACCTGGGACTACAGGCGCCCACCACCTCGCCCGGCTAGTTTTTTGTGTTTTTTAGTAGAGACGGGGTTTCACCGTGTTAGCTAGGATGGTCTCGATCTCCTGACCTCGTGATCCGCCCGTCTCGGCCTCCCAAAGTGCTGGGATTACAGGCTTGAGCCACCGCGCCCGGCCGGAACTGATTTTAAAGCATCTACATGATGAAGTCGAGTTGACAATATGTAGATTACTCTAGTAGGGACATGGTCTGGCTAGAAGGTATACATTTGGACATTTGGAAGTTAGTGAAATTTAGATGGCATTTGAGGCCAAGTATGGAAGAGACTGCCAATGGAGGCCCTGCAGGACATGCATTAAAAGAGTGATCTTTATCTTTCCTGGTCTAAGCTGGCTCTGTTTGAAATCAGCTGATTAAATATACTTTTGCTTGAGAGCAAATATATAATGACTCTCTTGGTCATTGATAATTTATCAAGATTGTTTACTAGGCTAAGAGGCCTAAGTAGACTTCAGAAATTATGACTTTGGGAATGTATTTTATCCAAATCATTATCAAACAGAAATGTCCTCTTCCTAACCGAAAACCAGAATTTGATATTCTCAAGGGCTTAGAATAATTATGGATCTTTTTGTGTAGGAAGATGTGTGTGTTTGTGTGTGTGCAGGTAAGAGAGAAAGAGGGGGAAAGAGAGAGAATTAAGCTGGGTGTTAAACATGTGAATATTAGCTACACCACATTGTCTTTAACATTTCTCCACCAAAATCTCACAATGTTATAAATAAGGTTTAATGTAATAATACAGAAGCATTCACAAGATTCGAATTTCAGAACTGGGTAAATAAGTCCTTAGAACACGGACCATAGAATAAAATATGCTATTCTTTGGGTTATTGTGGAAGAAGAGGTTCAGAACAAAGTCTGTTGGGTATATGTGAGAGGAGGTTACCACAATTATCTCAAAGCTGCCAGAAAAACAAACAGACTACCTCACAGTTTTACATGAGGTCAATTCTGAGCCTCACAGTGCCTGGCACAAAGTATTTTATTCACTGGGTAAGCATTATTGCCGTTTCTCAGCTTTGACACTATTGTCTTTTCGGGATGGATAATTCTTTGTTTTGTGCTATCTTGTGCCTGGTTGCATGTTTAATAGTATCATTAATATCCCACTAGATGCCAGTCATACCACTACCCTAATATGACAACCAAAAGTGTCTCCAGATATTTGTGGGGGAGGGTAGGGGCAAAATGCCACTGGTTGAGAACCACTGATACATTGAATTAACAAGCATTTCCTTTCTGATGGATATTGGCTATTCTGAGTCCTTTTTGTCCTTCCCAACTATATCCAGGAGGATGGAAGGGTCTTAACTCTTCAACAGCAAGAGGGAGAAGGTCACTGTTGGTCACCCTGTGGTCAGAGTCAGAGGTCGCAGATCAAGTCAGGTGCTGACAGCCACATTCAGTGAGGAGCAGTGAGCTAGGATTCGAGGCTATGGATTGCCTATTAGTCAGCTAGGGTTCATCCAGGGCACACATGCGTGCCTATTTAATGCCTTCTAGGCTTTATGAAAGAAGGTTTTCACAAGACGACAGTGGAACCCTTGTGAGATATCTTACAGATAGGCCAGAGATCAACTCTAGAGGTTAAAAGTTACCATTTAATTGACTCCTTTCTCTTTAGGTCAAATTACTTACAAAGAACAGTCTGAAAAACAAGGGAGTGAATCTGCCATCTCATAAGCTTGACATTTCCTTTGAAAAGATAAAATTTAATGACCAAATAAGAAGTAGTTATGATCCTTGAGTTTGAATTTGCTTATGGATGTGACTGGTAATGTGAACTGATGTATTTCTAGTCTGGCTGGTGCTGTATACCCAATACATCGGCAGGCATCTGCTCCACAACAGTAAGGGTTATACAGTATTCAGTTGAAGCTGTAAGTCTTCATAGTACCTCTGCTTTACACATGCATTCACACTGTAAGGCTTATATTGAAGCAGATAATGTATACGCCTGTAGGTAAAGGGTGGTTTCTTATAATAGCTCTCTCTGGAGGAAGAAAACAATGTGTTCCGCACCAGTATTTCTTCAGGTGTCTTTAAGCATAGCTAATATCAAGCATGTTTGTATAGTCCTAGAAAATACAGCTAAACTGCCTCCTGGTATGACATGCCATAGGACAGCAGCCAAGTAGAAATGTGTATGGTTATGACAATACAGGGATTTAAAATCATTTTAAAATCATGCTGGCTGCCAGCAGGAGTAGAAACCTAGTGACCTAAATGAACTCAACCAGAAATCCGTTAAATGATTTAATTTTTGGTACATCCAGCTATTGATTATATAGTGCCGGAGCGAAAGCAGTAGCAATATCAAAGGCAGCCATGAAAGCCAGAGAAGAATTAGTAAGAGGAACTAACTACTGTGAGAAGTGAATAGATGTCTGATATGAAGGGGCTAGCACAACTAGAACAATAATTTTGTGACAAGGCTGATTTATTCCCTGTGCAATGAAGAAAAGAATTTCCACAGATTGTTCATGTCAAAACATCAGACTGTAACAGGTGTCTCAACATCTGAGTGCACTGTGATGCTCAACATTTTTTGCCTTTTGAAAAAACTAGAAACAAGTGAACAATGTACAGGTTCACATACAGGAGATCATGAAATCTTTCGTGTTAGAGTGGCTGGGCAGGGTACAAATGCTGCATAAAATAGAAATGGTAATTTGTAGCTATTGCAGGGCTCACATTCACAGTAAGAATACTAAATGTAGTAGAACTTACTCCAGGTGAACTCAGCTGTGTCATATTATTTGTACAGTAGCAGAGAAACATGTGTCTTTTTTTCAATACTCTACTACAAACAATCTGTAATTCTAGTTTAAAAAAACTCCATAAGTAAACAAAGACCAAGACCTTTGTATTAGTCCATTCTCTTACTGCTATTAAGAAATTTGTAAACACAAAGACGAGGCAATTTGTAAACACAAAGAGGTTTAATGGATTCACAGTTCTCCATTGCTAGGGAGTCCTCAGGAAACTTGCAATGATGGCAGAAGATGAAGGAGAAGCAAAGGCATGCCTTAGGTGTCCCTCAGGTGGGACAGCATGAGGGCAGGGGAAATGCCCCTTATAAAACCATCAGATCTTTTGAGACTCACTATCACAAGAGCAGCATGGGAAAAACAACCCCCATGATTCGGAGATCTCTATCTCATCTCTCTGCTTGACATGTGGGAATTATTGGGATTACAATTCAGGGTGAGATTTGGGTGGGGACACAGAGCCAAACCATATCACCCTTTATTTCAGAAAATTAAAAAAAAAAAAAGGCTTATTAAAGAGTCCCTCCACAATTCAAGGTATTGAGAGTAGAGGATTGTGGGATAAAAATTCTATAAAAATCCTTTAACAGATTCATGGAAGGAGTCTTAAAAGATTCACAGGGCTTTTACTTTTTACTTTCTTTGATTTTCACTGAGAACATAACACAGATAATCCAACTCTTTGGGTGTTGGGGGGACCATATTTTTGTTAGGATTGCAGTGAAAGAATGCTAGAAATAAAAGGCTCATGTGAGCCACTAAAGTATGAAAAAGGGTTCTTTTTTTTTTTTTTGCTAGCATAATCCTTATCAATTTTTGATCTAATTATAGAAGAGTAGATTTTAATAACAGCTATTTCCTTCTTTTACCATAAAGTCAAATAAACAGTTCTGAGGTTCACCTTAAACTTTTTGCCCTCCCCAACACATGCCTAGGTTCTGGAGGTGGAAATGACCTTGGTCTCTGGTGATACATTCTATTCCAAGCCTTTCTATTGGCCTTAGCTATATTCCAATGTATAAATGACAGCAACAGTAATAGTAATAGAAACAGTCTCAGGTATAGTCACTGGGGGACTTTTTTCCTTTGTGAAGACTACAGATTTTTCACTTCATTAATTATTTCTCCAAAGAAAGAACATTTATAGCAACAATAAAATAAAATATTTTTAGTTTGGGAGGTAGGGAGCAAAACTGGCTATACGCAAGGATTAAGGATTATGGTGGTTAAGGTTGAGGAGACAGACTTTCTGGATTCAAATCATGGCTTTGCCACTTTCATGAGATTGGGAAATGGGCTCCCAGTGAGCCCCACTCTGATCACTTGCCATGCTATGTTGAAAGGTTCTGAGGCTGCATTCAAACACAGAAGGAGGATTGCTGTTGTCAATTAGCAATGTCTGGCATGGCCATGAAAGGGGGATTGGCATCATTCAAGCCATCCATTTGTCATCCCTGGGCTGCAAGCAGTAACAGAATATTGAGTCAGTTTGAATGTGACATTTATCATCCATGAATTAATCTTACAAATCCTCCTGGCTGCTTAGGTGGGTCTTCTTTCCTCATTAATCTTTATGTACTCCTCCTGAAGATGTGCGTTCTCTTGAAATAATAAATATTCTATGGTCAAGTAGTTGCACTATTCTGTCAAAAGCAGCAAAAACTGGTTTCTGAGAAGAAACGCCCCCACACCATTATATTTATTTTAATCTGTTTATGAGAAAGTTGAAATTTTTTCTTAGAATCTTTACTATATTACTATCATAAATATCACATAGTTAAGTAATGGCAGTAAATTATGAAGGAATAACAACAAGGAACATTTTAATAGTTTAGACCCTGGATTTGAATGAACAAATATTTCCACATACTACTAGGCAACGTAATCCTTTGTATATAGAATGGTATAAAACTAAGTTTTGTAGGTAGTTTCTCTCAAATTTGTTTTATTTTAATGTTACTGTTTATGGATCATTTCCAAAGAAAATTAAATTAAGGAAAGATTAATGTTGGGAGGAGTTTTTAAATATTTTATTTCTGCATTGACTGATGTACTGTTAACCTTGAATGGTATTGATCCACATTTAATAGAGAAGTGGGTAGATTCTTTCTAAGAATATCTTGAGTTGAGGATTAGCAATATTGAAAAGCAAATTTATAGATAATCTCTTTCACATTGGCTGCAAATGTATTGTTCTAGGTGTTAACTGATGTATTAAAGAATCAGTAAAAACAAATATGATCCTCTTTTTCCACAATCAAGATGACATTTCAATTTATAGGCCTATTGAGCATTTAAGAAAATACATATGCTTCTTTCTAAAATACTTTTTAAAAGTAATAATATCTTGGATTTGCTCATTTAAGCACTAAATAATTCCAAGGAAAATAACCATTCTTATTTCCAAATGTTGCATCAAGTTATACATGTCCGTATCTCATAAAGTTGTCTTTTACTACATGAAGATTTAAGATTGATGAGATATAAATTGCTGTTCTAAACTACAGTTGTTATATTCAAATGAATTCAGTTTACTTCTAAATCATAAAGCTCTGCTTTCTTTTATGTTTGGATCATCACATCTGTAGATGAAGAACTACCCTGAAATAAATAAAGTTGACTTCCAGTGTGAACATGGCTGCAGAAGTCAGCAATTTCATCCTTCTCCTCCTGCAAATCATAAAAAGAGCAATAAAGAGCATGGAAAACCAAGAAACAAAAACCCTACAAATTTCCTTTTCAATTGAACCAGGAGACAGATATAATGTACATCCTTTAAAATATATGTAAGACCTGCCAGGAGCATCTGAGATCTGGTGAAAGCCATGAAGAAGAAATTAAAGGGAAGAAGCACACAGAGGAGAAAGAGGAGTCGGGGAAAACAGATTTCAGAAAATAGAAGCAAATACACACCTCCTGAAATGGCAAAAGCTTTGTCCTTGCCTTTCACAGTGTTGCTGAAACTAGGTGTCATCAGGCTAGAGACAGAAGCCTTGCCAGACTCAGTTTGTCTCTGAGAAGGAAAGGAGGTGGGCCTACATAGAGGGATACAATGCTAGTAGGAAGCAGTTTGCCTCTGTGCAGGCAGAGGGAAAAGTCATAGGGCTGTCTGGTAGGTCATGAGTGTCAACTTGGGGAAAATTCAGCCAAGAGACAGAAGTGAGCACTGAATATGTCTGCTTCTAGAGCAAAAATTAAAATATGGGGATTAGAGTGACAGTATAGAATGTCAGTGTCAGTGGTTATAACAAAGGAGGAAAGATCTGCCACTCACTGAGTACAAAAACAAAAAAAACCCAACAAAACACACACACACACACACAACACACACCTCCAATTCTAGTTATATCATATCCTGGATTTTAAACACATTTCAATTATAGAGATATTAATATAAAAAATGGACTTCATCCATTTAATAATTGTGATAAGAGAAGAAAAAAGCATGTGTTGGAAGCTATTACTGTTGAAAAATATGGGAAGAAAAATACTACCTAAAAATTCAGCACTATGGGTGTGCATAAATTATAAATCAATTGTAATGGTAAGACATCCAGCAAAACTACTGTGCTTTCTAAATATCAGAAGAGCTAAATATACTGTCTATACTAACACGTATACAAAATGTAAGTAGAATCAAATAACAAAGAGTTTGTATCTTATGTAATAGTTCCAGGTAGAGGTTACTGGTCAGTGGAGACTCTTCTAAGTGCAGCAATTCAGGCATCCAGGCTTTTGTATCCTAGGATTTAATCATCACCTGCCTGCAGCCAGCATATAGGGAAGAATCACAGAGGAGATGCAAACTGTTTTTAAAAGCCTACCCTGAGAAAGATCTCATCACTTTCCTTCATTTTCCATTGGCTTGATGGCTCATATGGGCATTCCTAACTGCTATGGAGACTGGGAAGTATAGAGTTGAATTAGGTAACTCAGGAAGAATAGGAGAGAGAATTTGGTGGCCAGTTTATAGTCTCTGTTAAAACCTTCAACTCAAAAAGGAGAAAAGGGGATAGCAAATTAATTTGAGGAAAATTAGAATAGAAAAAGACACAAATCAGCGATTAATGAATACAAAAAGAGAAAAATTATAGAACTAATAAACCCTCGAAGTGAGAAAAGTTGTATTGTCTGCCAATGTTTAAGTTAAAAATGAGTGAATAATTAAAAAATATATGTTTGCATTGCTTGTATAAGCATATGACAAGGACATACACAACAAACAATAGCAGTAACTGTGTATTTAAAAGGACGGGAATTAGATGAGGGAACAAGGTGGAAGCCATCTTCTTATTGTACATACTTCTATTTTCTTTTGGTTTTTCAACTATGTAAACAAATCACTTATTTAAAAAAGCACAATAACATACAAGCTAAATGAAAACAATTATTTAAGCAAAATTGAATTTGTAAACTTCAGCTCTGAGATTACTTTTCCTAACAAGTTTTTAGGAGGAGAAAATATTTTTTAACAGGGGGGCTTCTAAACAATCAGTTAAAGAGGCAATATCATTTTAAATGAGATAGAATACATAGCTATGAGATGATTGCATAAAAACTTGAAAGCATAGATGATTTTCAGAGTGATATCATAGTAGTTAATGATATTTGGCACAGCTAATGGTGACTGTGCTTCCGCAGTCTGGTCTTTGGTGGATTGTCTCCCTACGGCAATGTTGAGAAATACTAGACTTTCAATTTCATATCTAGTTGACACATTGTGTGATGGGATTTTCCTGCTTTGTGGCAGTGAAAGTCTAGGAAATAGGAACCCCTGATCGTGATATTTTATCCCCCGAAGTGATTATAAGAAACTCCGTTGATGGCATAAAATATGCCTAATTCATTCTTATTTCTCTAATATGTGAAAAATCTGAGATTCTGAATTAATGCTGAACAATTAAAGTGAAACATGGTGTTCAGGAGGCAGTAATTCAACCGCAGGGTAAAGCCAACTCAGTGGGTGCTGTGGGAGATGGTAGAGAAATCCTAATTACTTATGACCACCTTTGGGTACACTATTTCCATGTTCCCCTTGAAATAAAGAGAGAAAATGTCTTGTAGTCAGTATTAGAGCTTTCTATATCAGCTGGAGTTGCCTTGTTATCAAGAGGGAGTGAATGATTGAAGAACGAAGACTGATATCAAAGAAGCAGTCAATGGGTAAAAAAAGGGAGGAGTAGCAAGAAGTTGGCTAAAAGTACTATCTAAATTGCTTCTTTTCTTTACTATGCACTCATCTTTGACCCTAGTTCTCCTTTTAGATATCCAAAGTTACTGAAGGAGAAGGTTCTTCAAATAACCTGTTTTGAGTTTATTTCCCCCCACTTTTGTTTTCTTTCTTATATAAGCTACAAGAGTTCCTTTTTAACATCTTTAAAAAAAAATGACCCAGCTGAGATGGGTCAGAGTGACAAATGAAAGAAAAATTTTTGCTGAAGGAAGTGAGTAGCTCAAAGTCAATATTCTCCAACAGACTGAGTGAAAGCAGCCCTCCACAGCGTGGTCTTATGTGACCTATTCAGTCATATCTGTTTGTGTGAGGTTAATTCCCCCGGACTACCCTTTGTTGATTCACATGAGTGGTTGAGGAGGGACAGTCAAAACACATCCAAGTTTGTGGTCATGACTCCCGTGTCTGGGAAAGTAGTACATAGACAGACATTACGGAGAATCCATGCTGTTTGAGGTCAAGGTAAAAGAATGTCTCTGCTTGGTTCTAAGCTTCTGGAGTGGTGATGTCGAGAAGGAAGTTTCCTTTGTTTTAAAAGCTGCTGCAGAGTTTTGCATAGTTCTCTAGTTGATTAGAATAGTGGGAATAATTAGGGTAGCCATGCATCCTGCTTTGTCGGAAACAGTCGTGGTTCATGCCTATTGTTACAGTAAAATGATAAACAGCACTTTCATTCTCAAAAGTGTTCTGGTTTGGATGGTAAATTATACCATGTCCCAAGGAATTACCAATTTTAAGATTTTAGTAATTCTGTTTGTGAAAATAGCAATAGCAAACAATATGTGCATGTCCGTTTTCTTTTTCTTTTCTTTTTTTATCAAGATGGAGTTTCACTCTTGTCATCCAGGCTGGAGTGCAGTGGCACGATCTTGGCTTGCTGCAACCTCTGCCTCCCGGGTTCAAGCAATTCTCCTGCCCCAACCTCCTAAGTAGCTGGGATTACAGGTGCAGGCCACCAGGCACCACGCTAATTTTTGTATTTTTAGTAGAGATGGGGTTTCGCCATGTTGGCCAAGCTGGTCTCCAACTCTTGAACTCAGGTCATCTGCGGGCCTCGGCCTCCCAAAGTACTGGTATTACAGGCGTGAGCCACCATGCCTGCCACATATCCCTTTTCTCTAACAATCACGTGAATGATTGGGTCCCTACCCTATAGATTGGAAGGAGAAGATGGCCCCCAGCAGGTATATTTATTTAGGACCATGAATAGAGCAAGAAGAAATCCAGCATTGCATGTCTATATTTTCCAGTGAGTTTAGCTACCATATAGCACATAAAACAATTCAAGTTATTCCGGAATGTATATTTAAGAATTATTTTGAATAATATTCCTAAGAAATCTTTTTTAAACCAATGTGATATAAAGTGTTTTCTTCTTTCTGAGCCTCCAAAGTAGGGTGGGTAAGAAAGGGGCACACAATTTGAGGCACTATTGCTCTCAGGTTCGTGCAAATGCCAGCCTTGCACTTCTGTTTGTTGAAGAATATTGATTTGTGCTTCAAGCCAAGTCTCATGCTTTATCTATTCTAAAGAGGCTTCCTGAACTCTGTGATCTCTCACCAACCCACCTCAAACTAGTGTATTTCCCCTCATGTGTTCTTTGATGGTACCTTATGCAAACCATTGTTTCACTTTGTTGAAAAGCGTGTGTATGTGCCTGTGTGTTTAGCTGTGTGTTTTGGTTCCTTGAGGTTAGAGATGAGATTGTGTACATTTTTACATCTGCAGCACATATTACTGCATCTAATACATGTCATAGGCTCAATATTTATTGAACTATAAAAAGAAAATTAATTAAAAACAAGTCATTGATTCAAAAAGCTCATTAAAATTATTCTCAAAAAACATAATTGCAGCCTCAGAGAATGTGTTCCAATAATAATAATAATAATAATAAGTAATATTTTCTGACCTTTATAATTAAATGGTTTAAGTCCAAGTTTTGAAGTATTTAATACTTGTATATAGGAGGAAGCCTGAAGAAATAATAAAATTTTCAGTGTTGCCATGAAACCTACAGAGATAGATTCTCATTGGGATGTCTTCTGAACACTTCTTTCCACTGAGAAATTAGCATAAAGTCGTCTTTATTGTGGCGTGTTGACTTCTGACTCATCCCAAATGAATAGACTAGACTTTTATTCCTCCCTTGCTCTGCTTCTTTTTCTGAAGAAAAATGCTAAGCCATTTTGGGGAAAAATTTTAAGAACATGCCAAGTAAATGTGATAAAGTCCAGATATATACAAGGTCAATAAATCATTTCTGAACTCAGTTTTTGAGGGATCTGTAATGTCTACTGAATGAAAATATCTTTTCATTTCTATATTTGTAATATGACTAATTAGATGCATCAAAGCAATGTAAAATCAATCTAGATATATTTGGTTGGGAGAAGACTGGCTTAATTCAATTTTCAGTCTTTGATTAACATTTGAGTTTTTCTCTTAATATAGAGACATGCAAGACACCATGTGAAACCAGAAGCTCAGAAATAAAAGAACACAAAAGAAGTTAGCTTTGAGGAGGTCTATAATCATCCCGTATTAATATAATCTCACAACCCTAATGCACATTTTTAGCAATGAATCCATGACTAGGAGCTGAAGAAGATAGTTGCATAATTATATATTATATTGAATGTGTTCAGGATGATTCAAGTGGAAGTGAATCACAAGGCCTCAATTATCCAGATTGACTCTCTTGATCAAAACTAATTTACTGGATAATTGTGCACTTCTCCATCCCTTTGGCCTGATAAGCTCTCATCGAGTTAGGCGATGGGGAGCCAAATTGTACTTATTATATTTTTGTGTGTGGTTCTTTCTTCCTTGGTTTCAGATTTGAATATGAACACTTGGCTTCAACTAAGACCTGTCTGGACTTACAAGATAACTGGAAACTGTTGGGTTTTGTTTACCAGGTGGATTTTTCTGAGTTTTGTCCAACTCTGGTGGGGATGATCTTCTGGGTCTGTTGTTTGCTGACGCACACTGCTGCATTATGCATGATTCCTGACTGTTCCTCGTCTGAATAAGCTGTACAGTGCTTTGCTGGTGACTTCCCATTTGTACTCAGCCGGTGATTTTTGACAGTATTTACACCTAAGTATATATTTTTTCCATAATATTAGCACCCAATTCATGGTAAGGTATCAAGGATGAGAAACATATGTCATATACTTGTGTATAATGTTTAAATATTTAAAGCATCAAAAACTAAAAAGTTACATGGAAATCTTCCTCCAGCAAAATTGCACAGTGGATGTATTTTTTCAGTAATATGAAGCTTTTATAATGTTGATTTATTGTATAAAAAGTAAATGCAAAACTGGAACTTAGAGAACAAGGCCTTATACTAAATATTTATAGTTTGAGAATAAATTTTCTCATTAGTTTTGCCATTTGAAACATTAATTATACTGGGGGAGGATGAATTGCTTTTCATTCCTTATATATCACCAACTTCAGAAGATATAAAATCTTTATTTACTAATTTATTTGAATAACACCACAGATCCTCATATCTCGGTACTAGAATGTATAAACATATCAAAGTAAGACATGACAGATATTTATGCAGTTCCCCATGTATAATAGGAGCTATGTGTGTTAGGGAAAAGTAGATGGGAGACAAAAATCTGAGAAGTGGCTTCTATTTTCAAATCTGCCATTACATCACATCATGACTTTATTTGACACACATAAAATGGTGATTATGTCTGCCCTGCCCACTGCAGAGGATTTTGTGATGATCAAATAAAATAATATTTCTGAAGGTGCATTGTAAACTATGAGATATTATATACATTTAGGCATTATTATTTATTAGGTTTTGGCACCATGCAGTTGAGCCCAGATCAATTATGGGATCATAAATTTCCAAGTATCGATTGAAAAAGCTTCCAGTGAAAAAATCTCAACTCTTCCCTTTCATATGATAAGACTAAGAATTGGGAAGAAGCTTAGAAAATGTAAGAAGTCATTGTGTCAAGAACATACACATTAAAAAGAAAAAGTAAAAGACTGGTATCTTGAAAGTTAGTTCAGCAGGTTAGGGGGAAAGCTATGTGAGTCATCTAACCAAATATATAGACTAGGTTGTAGTGATTCTGTGGATGCTCACAAAAATACGCATAATGACTATTTAGCTGAAGGGATAAGGTCAATTCAATGAGGTACTATCAAGACTATGAATTTCTGCATACTTTGGAGGGAAAGTGAGAACAAAAACTCAGATTGTCTTTTAGCCTATAGAGATTAAGTGAAAAAAATCAATATCAAAGAAGTAGTGATGTTGAAATGAAGGAAAAAGCACCTCTTCATATAGTTTCTCCTCTTTGTTGTGAAAAAAATTGTACTTCATATAGGAATATTCTCCATTATTTTTAATATATGGAAGGTTCTCATATTTTTCAATGTATACTCTCGAAATATTTTACTTTTGTATAATAGTGTCACTCACTGAATTGCTAAAAGGCTTCCTAACACAAATTATTAACACAAATGGATTAAGATTTTTCTATAATCGTACTCTTTTTCTGTAAGTGCACTTTTTAATAAATCTGATTTAATAACTGGATTTCCATAAAATTGCCATCTTATAACCCTGTTATATTTTCTGCAGTTGCTCAGTGTGCCAGATTCCATTGCAAATACTTCCAAAGGGTGAATATAAATTCAGAGTGACAGTAAACATTTTGGGCATATGTTAAACCAGGAAAATTGATTCTTCACTGGTGCTACTTAACTCTGATTGGTATCTTGTAAACCTGTGCTACAACACTGGAGGAAGAGCACTCTTCAAACAAATTGTTTTCCTACAGACCAGCAGGGTGCCTAGGGTGCTAGGGTATATGTGTCTTACTTCAACATAGGCAGTATTTAGAAAAACTTTCTGGTTTAATGAGTCATCTTTTTAGGTACAATCCTAATTTTATCAATGTGTAGGTAACAATCTACTTTCTTCCCACTATCCTCTTACTGGTGTTTTACAGTAACCCCCAGTGTTATGTTAATAGGAAACACGGAAAAGTGACTTAGAAATGGAAGAACCCCAGCATTCTGGGGTGATATAAGGAAGTGAGCATCTCTAATTGGGTATCTACCGTGACTAAACCCTCCTACGGTAGACACTGAGAAGAGTGTAAAGAAAGATGAGTCCTCTCCTTTCTGAACTTAGAATTGCAATGGATAAAGAACTACTCCTGATAGCTAGGATAATAATATTTTTAAAACTTTGGGTATGTGATTGTGGAGAGGGGGTGACAATCTTTTAAATTTCACAACAGCTTATTAAAACAAGAATTAGCCCAGTGCTTCTTTATTCTCAATCAGTTCAAAACTCATTATTGGTTCTTCTCCCACCTTTTGCTTTGTGGTACCTTGACACGTTATTCCAGGAGAAGGTTAATTTCATGTAGATTGCTCAGTCAATGTCCATGACATATTAGTCATCTTCATTCAGTGATTAAGGATTCAAAAGCCTGGAGACAAATGCCAAATGCCTTTTTCATGTAACAATATAGACTAAATATTTCAAACTATTTAAACATTCTCATGAGTAATATATGTCTGCCCTAAGTCAGGAATATGCTGCACAGTTGTTTCAATTATCTTGTTCTCTTCTATGTTTTCTTTGGTTTCTTGATCTGCCTCCACCATTACCCCAATCCATTCAATCTGCTAAAGGGTGTGTCCCATTGTTTAAAAAGGGCTTTTGTTTTTAGGCGCTATTGCTCTAGTAATGGATTAAAAGTATACTATATTTTTGGAGGTAATATGGATGGAGAATTTAGGTTTAAAGCTGCCTGTGATGTAAAGTTGTGATATGTGTTTACAGTGTGCTTAAAGCATCCTCAGTGGCAACTGAGTTTAGGAAATCAGATGTTGAAGCATGCATTGATTCTAATTCAGAGAAAACTGATCACATAGCTTCGTTCCTACAATTAGCCATGATTTTTTTTTCTTTAAAGTATATTTTGGCAGTGTAACATAATTAAATGAACTCCTGTGGTCTCTCAACCATAAAGTATAACGGCTTTTTAGAAATCAATGCAGAGGTCGCTAGTCTTGCAGCCCCAAACCAAAATATTTAACTATATAGTCATATGGCTAATTAATGTGCATATGGAGATTTTCAATCATTTTTGGATTTTTTAAATTAACTTGAAGTTTTACTTTAAAATAGAGCTGAATTATTATTGTATGGGAAACAGACCAGGCAGCCCCAAATAAATAACAATTTGGTAGTTATCTGTGTACGTGCATATTATTTAGATTTAGAGAGATACTTTTAGAAAATTCAAGCCTCATTCCACTCATACCCCTGACCATAATTTCATATATATTAGTGGTATAATCTAGGCTAATGACATTCAATTAATTTCCAAATCTTTACTCTGCACTCCTCAAAATGCACAAAACTCATTTTATTTTTTAAAAATAACAAGTTAGTTCTAGTTTAGTTTGAAACATAGAATTCAATTGCATTTTTTTAACCTATTCCAGTTTACTTTTTCCAGTACACTATATTTAGTTGAAGATTATTAATAGAAATGTACATTTTCAAGTAGACACTGATGACTATAATGGTAAGAAAAGGAGTCAAATCAAACCTGAATTCATTGTAGCTTGAATTCATTATAGAAGCAGGTTCTAGCAGATATGTACGTGATCATCAATGATGGCAGAGGGAAAGGCATAAGGGAGATAGAACAGCTTGGGATGTGGGAGAATTAATTTAGTTAGTCGGCATTTAATTTTTTTCCCCTGAGCGTCTCAGTATCTTTTTAACACAGCAATTTGTAATCTTAGTTTAAACACTTGCAGTTTTGAAGCTCTAATTATAGTTTATATAATTCATGTTTTCCAAAGAACAGTGTTTCTTTTTACATAGAAACATTTGCGTATTTCT
The DNA here is from genome assembly GCF_024542745.1 of Macaca thibetana thibetana. NCBI lineage: Eukaryota > Metazoa > Chordata > Mammalia > Primates > Cercopithecidae > Macaca > Macaca thibetana. Next base: position 132,099,319 of record NC_065583.1, on the reverse strand, counting down.
TTCAGATGTTTAAATATTTCAGCATTTATAATAGGAAAAAAAAATCCTTATGGTAGCCTTGTAATAGCTTTGTTGAAGGGATTGGAAACTACATATTAGAAGTTAACCCCTGATTCTGAAATTTGACTACATCATTTTTAGTGGGTTTTCATAACTATAAAATGTATATTTAAGTGAAAATGTACATTTTCAGGCAGAAAAGCAACAATAATCATAACACATTGTATTAAGTTCAGAAATAATAATGATTATGGATATTTGACAACCTGAGAATTGCCGATTACTTATAATTTCATTTTACAGTTTTCATGAAGGAAAACTCCAAATCTATTCTTTGGCACTTTGCTAGGAGACATTTGATCCTTCGGTGTCAAGCTCTTTTACATTTTTGCTCCTTTTACTCTGCTGTAGGATTACTCTACTCAAGAGGAATAGACAAGCTTCTGGAAATCACAAGAGTGGCAACTGCCAGTGGAAGTAAAATAATATATATCTCATAATTCATGGGTTGACCAAAGCTAGGTCTTTTCTCCTTTAGGAGGAATTACAGTTTATTTATAAGTTAGTTATCCATCAAGTGGGAAAGAAATCAAATTTCGTTCTCTCTAGCACTTTTCATGGACATGTCATCCCAAGGTGTTAGTATACTGATTTATAAGAGGCCTGTAGAAATAGAAGGTGGCTTGTGCAAATCACTTGGATGTTTCAAAGAAAAATAAATAGGTTAGCTGAATTATTCAAGGACATCTTACTCCTGATTGCATGTGATGATAAGAGCTAATTAATCCATGGATATGTCTGAGCTATCTTTAATTCCATCAAAATTATTTTCAATATCACCATAACCAGTAAACATTTCTCGATGTCTTATATGCATAAAGTATGTATAAATGTATTTAAAGAGTATATGCCTGTGGATAGATACATGTGTAACATACATAAAGCCCTGACACTGAAGAGGTAAATACACAATCCCTACCTTCAAAAAGTCGCAGATCTAGTCTTTACTTTTTGTGTATTTACAGCTAGTATAGTCTGCAAATCAAGTTCAACATAATCTGAGAAGCACCCTAGAATGGTAGGTAGTTCAGGGGCATGAATTCTGAAGCCAAATTGGCTCAGTTCAAATTCCAGCTGGGCCTACTAACTGGGGATCTTTGAGCAAGTTATTTAAGCTGTCTGTGACTCAGTTCTTTATCTGCAAAATTGGGATGGTAATAATACTTACCTCATAGGGCTACTAGAAAGATTAAATGAGTTGATATTTATAAAATACCCAGCAGCTGGCATATAGCAAGTGTTATGTAAAGGAAGGATGCTTAATGGATATTGTAAAATGGGATTATACTTCAGTAGATGGAGAGATCTCTTGGAGATGGTTCCAATGATTTGGAAGAGACAAAATTTGAGTTAGATCTTGAAGACAGAAGAGAAGCAGAAAGATAGAGGAGGACTTTTCAGATGAATAGGGTGAAATGTGCTGTCCTACTGGTGCAGGCTTGATCTCAAGGCAAGTATGTTTTTGGCAGCAAACATATGAAGAACAGGAGAATGCTGGAGTTGAGGCTGAAGAAACTGGACCTGCAACAGGATTTACCTCTAGGTGGAATGACCATCAGTCAAACTCTAAATCCAAGGGTGTGGCATGGAGAACATGAGCCTACTTAGAGATGAGTCTGATGTCTAAGAAGGAAGTTCACTCAGTTTTCCAGGCAGTTGTGCTGTTCACTGATCACAGATGTCAGCTTTTTGTATCAGGATGATCAATCCCCTTTGGAACACCTTGCATCCTCTGCTAAATTACCAATGAGTTGTGAAGCTGGCACCCACCAACAGACAGCCTGGGCACACCAGACCCCATCATGGCAAGGCACTTACTCTATCTCACTCTGTTTCCCCACATGGCTTTACCTACCAGCTCATTTCCTAGTACCTAATTAGCTCCTGAATGCCTCCATTTCTTTGGCAGTTTTTGGCTCCATTTACTGCCCCTTCTCTCTTCATGTTAGCGGTCTGTTTGGCCCAGCTGACATTCATTCATTCCAGGTGACACCTCTGCCCAGCTGAGCTCCCATCTGTATATACCTACCACATAGATTTATCTCAGCCCATCTTAGGTGGAGTCCAAGCCCAGCAGCTATGGATGAGGGAATTGGGACCCAGGAGCCCAGTGTGCCTTAGATGGATGCTGACAAGAATTGGGCCATGGATCAGAGCCCCAGCCAAGAAAGCCAGAGCTCAGAGCAGAACTCTAGTATTAACAAGAAAGTGGAACTCAAACAGAATATTGAGGTGGAAGCTTTGTCACGTGATCATCACTGTAAAGGGCCCAAGAAGGCTGAACTTTAGGATCCCACAGTAGATGCTCATTTTACATGAGGAGCTCTTTTATTCCCAACCCACTTGCAACATCTACATCATATAAGGGATTGTCCATATTTCGTTCTGGCACTAGGAAGGGCTGATACTCCGAGACAGGATTTTCTGAATAACTGTAAGGGCCTGGAAAAAGCAAAGGCTGAGGAAGTTTTATAAACAAAAGTGTAGAGGAATATGCCTTCCTATGTGCTTCTGAGAAATAAACAGAATTGCAGCATAGGGGAGAGTTGACGAGTACTGGGAAATGTTTAGGGCCAAGAATAGCAGGCTTTTAATGCCAGGTAAGGGGTCTGGATTGCTTTTTGGGCAGGGGAATTGCTGAATATTTTGAGCCTTGATGTGTCTGGAGATTAGCTGGCAGTTGTCTGTGAGCTGAAATATAGCAAAAGAGGAAGAGATGAGTCCAATTATGACATTCTTTATTCACAGAGACAACACTCTGAATTTTAGCTTTTCAGTGTCTGACATTTAGTAGGTGCTTAATAAATATTTATGTAATGAAAGAATAAAGTAATTAATTATAGGCTCCTTGAGTTAGTAGATAAATTCAAGATCAACTAATCTAACCCTTTATTTTTTGTATCAAGTGATCTGACAGCTTGTCTGAATATTTCTTGTCATATGGAAAATTCAGTATATATCTAGGCAGCACATTTCATTTGGCATGGTGGCATTTTTCTACTACTAAGAAAGTTTCTACTTATAATGAGCTCAAAGAGGACCTAATTTTTTCTTTCCTTTGCATGTAATAACCACACATAGGTCACAGGCCTCTGGAGTCACATAAAATAGCCATTGCTGTCTCAGAGAGGCCTTTCATACTCCAGTAGGCTATGCCAATATTCTTGGTATATACCCCATTAGCACCTGCAACTCTGTGTTTGAAGTGGTCACTGCACCAGCCATTAATTATTAGCATCTATGATGAGAATATCACTGCTGAATCCCCAGCGCTTAGCACAGCCCTGACACAGAGTAAGTGTTCTATAAATACTCATCTACTGCACAATTTTCTATTTATATTCTGCAGTATACAAGGGACTATTCTAGACATTGATGTTGCAGCATTAAAATAAAACAGATAAAGACTCTTCGTGCATGATGTTTCCATTGGCAGGAGGGATGTGGGGAGGAGGGAGATAGATAACACCCATATAAACAAATGATATAAAATATGTTAGTGGTCATAAAGATAATGACAAAAATAACACCATGTAAGGAGACAGGGTTGAGGGATGCTATTTTAGATACAGCGTCTAGGGAGGATTTTTCAGGGAAGGACATTTGAGCAGAAAGTGGCATAAAACTCAGGGGCAAAACAGAGAGCTATCTAGATATCTTGGAGAGGACATTCTAGACTAAGAGTAAACGGAGATGGAACTGAATTGAATTCCTCGTTCTCACAGAGATCATGATATCTATTACTGTGCCCAATATTTTATAATTTTCCAAAAATGATTGATAAAGAAAGAGTGAAGAGTATGTTTGTTGTCTGACTGATAAAACCTTTTTTTTTTTGAAATTAGAATGAAATTGTCATAGGATTTGAACACACATGGAAGCAGATCTGGGTCTCATAGAGGCCGAAGCATATACAGTTTTGAAAGTCTTGTATAAGAAAACGTGCTCAAACTTTTTATTTTTATACATTTTACAAAACATATGACTTAAGTATACACATTGCTAGGGTCTCAAAAACTGAGAGACCTGAAAATTTCAGCTTCATTTGCTTCGTGGCACATCCACCTCTGGGTTCACTATGCATCTGAACGGAAAAGAAATTACTCTTTCTATTGCCTCTTCTGTTTATGACCTAATAAGGAAATGGCAGTTTGAGGTTAACACAGTGGTTTTTCTAGGCAAGCACCTAATTAATAATTGTACAATTCCATTCCAGCATGAGGAAACCAGGCCATTTTGGTGATGTGGATAAAGCACTTGGGTGAGATTCAAGGGTCCTAATTTTAGTCCTGTCATTTGTAAGCTATGGGAACAAAGTACAAGCCAACCAATCAATCTGCTACTTCCCCCCTCTTCATTTGAAAGGGTTGAATTAGAGCAGTGCTTCACTGGCCAGCTTTAAGATATTTATTATATTTAAACATCACCTATACTATACTTTGTATTTTCAGAGAATCATTCACATTTTTTTCTTAAATCTATTTAAAGATCTTTAATATGATTAAAGATCACATTAATGCATCACATCACTATTGACACTAGACATAATTGATACTAGAAACTTGGCAAATACATTTGATAAAGGCTTAACAATATTATTAGACTCTGGCTACATTTCTAGCTTGAAGAAGTCTTTCAGACCAAAGACTTTCTCTATTTATATTGTAAAGAGAGACTAACAAGTATCAAGCTGCTGCTAAAGTCATATCTCTACCAAATAGTCATATCTCTACCAAATGGAGCATTTTTCATTATGCATTCAATAAATTGATAGATAATTACAAATAAATAATATTGGTAAATAAACATATTATTTTGCTTTTTAAGGTTACTTAATGCCTGTCTGTGTATCACCTAAAATAATTTTATTGACAATGTACATCCAAGTTGGAGATAAAGTAGATTATATAATCTTGTTTGGGTTTCAAAAGTTTTCTTTTAAATTTCCATTAAGCAAGAGTCAGTAAACTATAACCTGCAGGTCAAATCCAAGTCACTCTCTGTTTGCAAATAAAGTTTTATTGAAATACAGCCACGCTCATTTGTTTGTGTATTCTCTAGGGTTGCTTTCACACTATTTTGGTAGAGTAGTTCTAAAGGAAATGGTAAAACCTGTTAAAATATGTACTATCAGATCTTTATCAAAGAAGTGTGCTTACTTCTGCATTTAAAAAGAGTGTGACTTAGGTGGCTTCATGGTTTTAGTATCTCCTGTGCCAAATACTGCAGAAGTTCAATCAATTAAAAAAAAAAAAAAGTAAAAGTAGAATGTCTACACTTGCATATCTAATGGACACCTCAGACTGAACAAGTGCAATTAGCGTGACTGATCTCTATGGCCAAACCTTGTCTATCTGCACTTGGTGGCATCTCCATTTCTTTCATTGTTAAAGTGAAAAGCCTTGGAGTCATCCTTTACCCTTTATTTTTCTTGAATCCACATTCAATCCATTGGGAGACTCTTGGCGGTGCCTTCCAAAGAGATCTGGAATCTGAGCACTTCTGACTCCATCCAATGCTACCGTCCTTGTTAAAGCTACTGTCATGTCTGCATTGGATGACTGCCATCACCTCTTGGTTTCGCTGCTTCTACCCTTAAATCTCTGCAAGCTAAGTTTAACAAAACACATAGCTAAATCATTAGACTTCTCTCCTCAAAAACCTTCTACTCTCTTAAGAGTAAAATCTAAAGTCCAAAAGAATTTACAGAACTAAGTGTGACGTGGTCCCCTTTATCTCCCTTGTTGCATTGTGTAATGATCTTCCCTCAGTCCCTCTGCCCTAGCATATCAGTCACACTCCCTGCTGGCTCTTTCCTCCACCTGAACTGCTCCTCTCCTTATACACCTTATACACACTGCCTCATTTTGTCACTTCCTTCAGGTGTTTTGTGTTTGTTTGTTTAAGACAGGATCTCACTCTGTTGCCCAGACTGTAGTGCAGTGGTGCAATCACGGCTCACTGCAGCCTTGACCTCCTGGGCTCAAGTGATCCTCCCACTTCAGCCACCAGAGTAGCTGGGACTGCAGGCATGCACCATCACACCTGGTTAATTTTTATGTTTTTTGTAGTGATGGCGGTCTAACTATGTTTCCCACACTGGTATTGAACTCCTGAGCTCAAGCAATCTGCCCATCCTGGCCTCCAAAAGTGCTGGGGTTATTGGTAAGCCATTGCATCTGGCCTTTCAGACCTTTAGTAGATGTCACATCTTCATTAGTAGTGACTGCAAAACCATCACATTTGACTTGAAATTAATCATCCCAAACCTCAATAATCTCTGGAAATCTTTCTGAGATTTTCTGGTAAATTCGCTTCCCTTCCCCTCCCTTCCCCTCCCTTCCCCTCCCCCTTCAAGGTGAAGAAATGGTAAACCAAGTTAAATTTGGCTTCTAATTCCGTAATTCCAGTGAAACTTAATGTCAAGATAATCATGAACCTCCAAGTTGCCAAATCCTGTCATCTGATTCTTTATCCTCATCATATTTGACCTTTTGGCAACGTTTAACTTGGTTTACCATTTCTTCACCTTGAGACACTCCTATGTTTTAGGTTTAAGACATCATATTCTCCTGGTTTTCATCTTATTTACCTGGTCATTTTATTTTAGTCAGGATTTTTGGCTTCCTCTTTTTTATAACACATTTACAAATGAGCATTTTTTAGCACTTTTCCAGGTCTTTTTTTCTATCTAAACTGTACACTTAGATGATGCCATCTAGTTTCCAAAATGTCAGTACTATCTTTAGAGCCAAAAGAAAAAAAAATGACAATTAAATGTTTCTGGTTCAAATGTCTCTTCCAAGATTAGGACAAGTCTTACTGACATCTTCACATCTGTGTCTCTTGGGAATATCAAAAGTAACATGGCTATCTCAGTCCATTTGGGCTGCTATAAAAATACCTTAGACTGGGTAATTTATAAGTAACAGTAATTTATTGCACACATTTCTGGAAGCTAGGAATTCCAAGATATAGGGTGCCAGCAGATTTAGTGTTTGGTGAGGGCCAGTTTCTCATAGATGGTGACTTCTATGTGTCCTTACTTGGTAGAAAGGCAAAAACAGGCTAACAAGCTCCCTCAGGCCTTTTTCATAAGGAGGCTAAGGTCCAACCTTAAGATGTCCCAAAGGTCCACATCCTAATAGCTCATCTTGGGGGTTAGGTTTTGACATCTTAATCTGAGGAGAAGGCACACATATTCAGACCATAGCAGTAGCCAAAAGTTAACTCTTGATTTATCTTTCAGAAACGAATCTTTCCTAAATATTTCTTATCTGAGCATATGGCACCAGTATTCCTTCATTTGTTCAGTCCTTGGTTCCTCTCTCTTTCTTATCTCCCATATTCAATCCACCTACCAGTCCTATTGGTTTTACTTCTAATGCATACCTTGAAATAATTTACTTTTGTATCTCAACTTTAGCCTCAGCCCTCTTCCTTCCTTGCTTAGACGACTGTGGTAGTCTCTGGTTTGAATTCTGCCTTTTATGACTCCCTTCTCACCAAAGTCATCTTTTTCATAGCATACATATGATATTACCACTTTCATTTATTCAATGCATCTCCAGTTGCACTAAGCCTGCAATTATTTTTTTAACGTTATTTAATTTTATTTTAAGTTCTGGGATACATGTGCAGGATGTGCAGGTTTGTTACATAGGTAAGCATGTGCCATGGTGGTTTGCTGCACCTATCAACCCATTACCTAGATATTAAGCCCTGCATGCATTAGCTATTTATCCTAATGCTCTCCCTCCCCACCCCCTGGGACAGACCCCAGTGTGTGTTTTTCCCCTCCTTGTGTCCATGTGTTCTAATTGTTCAGCTCCCACTTATAAGTGAGAACATGTGGTATTTGGTTTTTTGTTCCTGTGTTAGTTTGCTGAGGATAATGGCTTCCAGCTCCATCCATGTCCCTGCAAAGGACATGATCTCATTCCTTTGTATGGTTGCATAGTATTCCATAGTGTATATGTACCACTTTTCTTTAACCAGTCTATCATTGATGGGCATTTGGGTGGATTCCGTGTCTTTGCTATTGTGAATAGTGCTGCAATTGAACATATGTGTGCATGTATCTTTGTAATAGAATGACTTATGTTCCTTTGAGAATATACCCAGTAATGAGATTGCAGGGTCAAATGGTATTTCTGGTTCTATGTCTTTGAGGAATCACCACACTGTCTTCCCCAAAGGTTGAACTAATTTACATTATCATCAACAGTGTAAAAGCATTCCTATTTCTCCACAGCCTCACCAGCATCTATTATTTCTTGACTTTTTAATAATCACTATTCTGACTGGCATGAGATGGTATCTCATTGTTGTTTTGATTTGTATTTCATGATCAGTGATGTTGAGCTTTTCTTCGTACGTTTGTTGATGACATAAATACCTTCTTTTGAGAAATGTCTGTTTATGTCCTTTGCTCACTTTTTAATGGAGTTTTTTTTTCTTGTAAATTTGCTTAAGTTCCTTATAGATTCTGGATATTAGATTTTTGTCATGTGGATATATTGCAAAAATTTTCTCCCATTCTGCAGGTTATCTGTTCACTTTGATGTTGGCTCTTTTGCTGTGCAGAAGCTCTTTAGTTTAATAAGATCCGATTTGTCAAATTTTACTTTTGTTGCTATTGCTTTAGATGTTTTCATCATGAAATCTTTGCCCATGCCTATGTCCTGAATGGTATTGCCTAGATTTTCATCTAGGGTTTTTATAGTTTTGGGTTTTCCATTTAAGTCTTTAATCCATCTTGAGTTAATTTTTGAATAAGGTATAAGGAAGGGGTCTGGTTTCAATTTTCTGCAAATGTCTAGCTAGGTTTCCCAGCATCATTTACTAAATAGGGAATCCTTTCCCCATTGCTTGTTTTTGTCAGGTTTGTCAGAGGTCAGATGGCTGTAGATGTGTGGTCTTATTTCTGAGATCTGTATTCTGTTCCATTGGTCTATTTGTCTGTTTTTGTACCAGTACCATGCTGTTTTGGTTACTGTAGCCTTGTAGTATAGTTTGAAATCAGGTAGCATGATCCTTGCAGCTTTGTTCTTTTTACTTAGGATTGTCTTGGCTACACAGGCTCATTTTTGGTTCCATATGAATTTTAAAGTAGATTTTTAAAATTCTGCAAATAATGTCAATGGTAACTGAATGGGAATAGCATTGAATCTATAAATTACTTAGGGCAGTATGGCTATTTTCATGATATGAATTCTTCCTATCCATGAGCATGGAATGTTTTTCCCCTTGTTTGTGTCCTCTCTGTTTTCCTCGAGCGGTGGTTTGTAGTTCTCGTTGAAGAGGCCCTTCACTTCCCTTGTTAGCTGTATTCCTATGATAGCTCTATTCATGTTATTTTATTCTCTTTGTAGCAATTGCGTATGAGAGTTCATTCATGATTTGGCTCTCTGCTTGTTTATTGTTGGTGTACAGGAATGCTTGTAATTTTTGCACATTGATTTTGTATCCTGAGAATTTCCTGTAGTTGCTTATCAGTTTAAAGAGGTTTTGGGCTGAGGTTTTCTAGATATAGGATCATGTCATCTGCAAATAGAGACAGCTTGACTTCCTCTCTTCCTTTTGGAATATGCTTTGCTTATTTCTCTTGCCTGACTTCCTTGCTAGAACTTCCAATACTATTTTGGATAGAGGTGGTGAGAGAAGGCATCCTTGTCTTGTGCCTGTTTTCAATGGGAAGGCTTCAAGCTTTTGCACATTCAGTATGATATTGGCTGTGGGTTTGTCATAAATGGCTCTTATTATTTTGAGATATGTTCCATTAATACCTAGTTTATTGAGAGTTTTTGACATGAAGGGATGTTGAATTTTATGGAAGGACTTTTCTGCATCTATTGAGGAAGCTTACAATTATTGAATCTAATAAGCCCCTGACAATCCCAACATCCTGACCTCCTGATGTTTTTCTGCTTTATCTGCACTGGCTTCATGACTGTTCTGGAAATCCTGCAAGGTCTGTCTGACTTCAGGGCCTTTGCCAAAACAATCCCTCCTGGGGGACCTTCACAAGACCCAATTTAGGGCCTTTGCATGCACGATCGTCCCACCTCTGTTCAAAATTGTCTCCTCATCTATGAGGTTTGGGTAAATATTTTCCTTATAAACATCTTCTTTTCCAATCTTTTAAAGCATTGCTTCCCCTCCCAATTCAGCATTTATTTGCATCATGGAAACTTAGTCATTTATTTTCTGACACTTATACACATTTTTAATAATATTATTTGTTGATTATTTTTATCGTATACTTTTCCCGCTGAATTGAGAAATATTTATGAAAGCAGAGATCATGTTTTGCATGTCAAGGTATGCTGGGGTTTCAACCTAGTGCATGGCATTTACTATATTTGTGAATTAATACATATATTTAAATCATTCAATGAATGCATGTTTTCATAGAAATACGTAACTGGTTAGTTGTATACTAAGTGATAAGACTCAGATGACTGTTTCTGGGCTTTCCAGATTTAATATAGGGCATCCCATTTTAGTTAGTACAATTTAAATTCTGAGTGTCCTGCCTAGAATTAATTAATCCTTCTAACATTGGTTTGGAATTTTTAAACAAAATAACCTGAAATCAAAGATTATACATACCAATTTCCTCCTCTATTTTAACTCTGCTCTTAAAAAAATCAAATGTGTTCCTTTTACCCTCCAAAGACTTTCTGAACACATTTGTCTATACTCACCTCTCCTCCTCTCAACTCTCACAGCTTTCATTCTCTGTAATGTTACTCAGGGCTTCTATTTTGTTTTGAACTGTTGCTAACATTTTGATACATTTGTGCCTTGATTCCAGAAGTAGCGTACACTTACTTCATATCCCACAACTACTTTAGCAATCAGTAATTGCTGACTGTCTAATATTCAGAAAATTGCACCATCCATCACTTTATTTATGCTATTTATAAATGCTATTTGGGATCACAATTATCAGATTAAGTTTGTGATAAATAGTTTCTCACACATGTAAATTCCCATGATCAGGATAAAGATATGATTCAGGATAAGGAAATTATGGGGCAATATCTTTTATCAGCCTTTAGATATTACCTTACTTCATTACTCATCTATCTATAGCTGGGCTTTAGCACTGCAATGAACTGTGGTTCTCACTCAATATCTGTCAATTAGTTATTGTGACTTTGAGTGGTTGTGGTTTGGAGACCCCAGTGGTAGCCCCTGTATTATGTTGCAGGTTGCAATCTTAGTGCAGATTCTGGTCCATAGAAGGTATTCAACTAATCTTTGTTGATAAATAAATTTCAGAGTTTTCCTTTTACTAGTATGTGACTTTGACTAAGATGCCAATGGTACCTCAGCTGTCACCGCTACTACTGCTAATAGCAGTAACAGCAGCAGCAAAAATCCAACATTAGAGATCATTTGAAATCACTTGTACTGCTCCTGTCTTATCTAGCCTGTCAGAGAATAACATCAGAAAAAACAGCGTGCATATTTCTTTACCTTTTGATCATAACCTCAATAATATTTGCCTGAGTCTCTCCGTTAATAGTGGCATGCCTACACTTTGCTTCACCTGTGAAGAACCTGTCTGAGAATTGATAGATCTGGACAAGAGGGTAGCCAATTAGGTAATGGCCTCCAGCAAGAGCGGACTCTATAGAAGACTCGCCTTTGAACTGTGTGGAGTTGAACTAAAAAGTGCAGCTGTTATATAAATCAGAGTGAAAAGAACAAGGTTACACCTGTGGGTTGACTCAACAGCTATATTTTCTCAGCTGAAATGGTAGAGTAGTATAATGATAGCTAATACAATACTCAGATTAATTAGGTAATCTTGACTTCAATTATTTAGATAACTCCAGAAAGTCAGGAATTAGATCCAAAATTAAAGTGTTAGTTTCAGAAATGGAGACGAAAGGGTCCCTATCAGGAAATCACGCATGGGAAATATTTTCCTAAAAGATTTGAAAGTTTAACGGCAAGGAAAGTTATAAACAGGACCAGGTGTGATAAATTTAAAGCCAGGAATCGAATATCAACTTTATTATGTAGGTACAGAGAACATGTCACAGACAAGTTTGTAGATATCTATTTGTTAGAAATTGTTTTCTAAGTACCTGCATCAATCTAAATTTGACTCTAACTTGATGCCTGGTAAAAAAGAACAGGTAAATGTGTGCCAAGTTGGTCATAATACATTCCTGTTAACACTTCTGCCATAACAAGGATCATCTATGTGTTTTGATTTGCACAGAGGTAGTGTGCTGAAACTAGAAATGTACTATGGACAGAGCAATTTACCATTCCCAAGGATGTGTGTTTTTATCAACATATTTCTTAGAATCTATTTTTCTTTCTGTTGTCTTGAAAAATTCTAAAAATTAAAATAAATGCAATAGGGTTACAGTTACGAGAAATAATTTTAAAAACTCAAGCTTTTATCATTCAATTATACTTCTCTTTCAGCATTTCAATACAATGAAATTTACTTGCAGCTGATCCTCATGGTCTAGGGAAAATTTTGTAAAAGTAGTGATACTTAGGAAGTAGCTGCATCATGATTTTATCATTAAATATTTATATGACAATATAAACTGCACCCTTAGAAACCTAGTTTAGCCATTCAAAATACGTAAACGTTGAAAGTAAGAAATAAATTTTGTTTTTTTTGTCAGTCCTGTTACTTTCTACATTTCAGATGCCCACCTCATTATGCTCATTTGTGCTTGAAAGTAAATGGTGATGTTTCTAAATTTTCACAGTAATGTGTTAAGTTTATATACTTGGTATGTAAACTCATATACAGTAAGGGCGAACCAATATTAAGCATATGGAGTTTAAGGTATAAGATCATACTGAAGGAAATTAAGTAAAAGTACAAAAAAAGCCCTTGTCTGTGAGTAAATTAGTAGAGATTGCTTTTTGTGGATATTGGGTACATTGTAGCTTAGATAATGATAATTTACACATGTGTGTTTCTTTGTAGTTTACCAAGTACTTCCACATGCGTTTTCTTGTTTGATCCCCAGAAAGCCCTGTGGGGATGGCTATGCAGGCATTTTTATTATCTAAAATGAAATTGAGGCTCGGAAAGTTATTTGATCACTTCACATAACTAATAGGTGGCTAAACAAGAATTTGATAGAACACAGAATCATTACATTCATTTTCTCCAAACATCCAGGAGTATTGTCTGTTAATACTTTTAATAGATTAACTGTTTTAGGGAAAAATACATTCTTTAAAATGTCATCAAATTTCACCAAATAACTTGGTGGATAATTCATGTGACAATTTGTATAGTAACTTATTTCTCTCTAAACCATACCCTCAAGATTCATCTCTCTATATTTAACTAGATGTATTTTTAAAAAGATTGTCTTCTCTGGCTTCCATCGGGGATAAGTGACAGCTGTCTGTGCATTGATGAAGCACGGAGACTTTTTTTCCATCCGAAGGAGGAGAGATTATTGCTTTTCATCCTTATTCTTTGAACTATTTAATTTTACAGCCATCGGAGTCAACTTTTATTCTTCTAGCCTATGTTCTAGAATCTTATAAATAGAGAAGGCAGAAAAGTGCAGCACCTAGGTGGACAGCTTTTGTCAATTATTACTCCTACATTGTTTTACAAGGTTCCTTTTGTTCTGTGGTAAAAGGCAGTGCTTTTCAATGAAAAAGTAGCATATAAATATCTCCCTTTGGTTAAGGGGTGTATGTTCCTAATAGAATTGCTAAGTTTGGTTCAGAGTATTATTTTTCCCTTCTGGGAAATAGGAGTAGAACATTTTATTCTCTGATATTTCTCTATGTGTCACTATTAAGTAGTCGTAATGTGGTGAAAAACAGACATGCAGAAATCACTCTTCAACTTTCTTTCTGTTGTTGTTATATAGCATAATTAGAAGAAACATGACTTTCTGAGTTCTGATTGGGAAAGAGAAAAAAGAAGCAGTAACTGACATTTGGAAGCTGGCTTGGCTCTCACACTAGGTCTTATTACTGTCTGACTAGACATAAACAGTCTCACAGAATGCTAAACTCAGACAAGTTTACTAACCTCAGACAAGATCATGAGAAAAGGAGATAAATCAAGGCCATTTCATAGTTCTGTCTACAGACAGAAACAAGGTCACTATGACACCCACAAAGTATCAAACATCCTTTTACTTGTTCAAAGTTTGTGACTGCTATTTATCAATTACATCTCTTTCTTATCAGTAAAGTTTATTGAGAGACCCACTCATAGATGCTCCTCTGCTTTAGAAAGCATACAACTTTGAACCCCCACTTTTGTAGGTTCTCCCCCAAATCACCCAGCCAAAGACAACTTGCTGAGATACCCCATGATTTTCAATGCAACAAGTAATAAGCCAAATCTTCCCGAATTAGAGGGTAATCCCTGTGGGTTTTGGCTGTAAGACATTAACATACTTTTGATCTTTTTTTCAGCTTCTTATTAGTTATTTGAAAAAATTATTTAGGTATTCTGGTGTTTGATTTTTTATTTTATTTTATTTTTTATATTTTTTAAATTATACTTTAAGTTCTAGGGTACACGTGCATAACGTGCAGGTTTGTTACATATGTATACTTGTGCCATGTTGGTGTTTGATTTTTATCTATAAAGTGGAGATAGAAATAGCAACTGTAATACTGTTAAGAATATTAATTGAGATATGCAATATAAAGTAACCTAATGGTGCTGTAATACAGAAAGTATTCAAATATTATTATTCACATCATTATATATTATATTCATTATCTTTCTCCTTCTTTCCTGAGTTTCCCACAATTTAATTATAAAAAAACTTTTCTTTCATAAGTTTAGTTGCGAATCAGAATTTTGACAATACATTGGGCAAATGAATAGCAACTGTCCTGATTTTACTTTACTGTCATCATACCCTGAGAGGAAAAAAAAAACAAAAAAAACAATCTGCTGATTGTGGTGAAGTGGGGTCCTCTCTGCTCATGCCCAGGAAGATCTCTTGGCATTCAGGACACCTGCTTATCTGAATCAGCAGCCTAAGCCAGCCCACTCTTCCTGTGCAGAGACTGTGGTGAAGTGGAGCCCTCTCCACCTCATGCACAGGCAGTCAGAGCACCTGTTTGCCTGGATTATCAGCCTCAGCCTCCCCACTGTTCCTGTGCAGAGACTGTGGTACGATAGGACCCTAAACACTTTATGCCTGGGCAGATCTTCAGGTATCTGGAGTACCCACTCTCCTGGATTAGGGGTTTAGACTTCCCTTTCTGCCCATGTAGAAAACATGGGCTGAAGAGGTTTCCCAGATCCACACGTAGCCACACCTCTGGGTTCTTGGTGGCCACCTACTGGATTCTCCCTTGGCACTGGTGCCTGTCATCAGGGGACTTGTAGGATCTGCGCAGTCCTGCTCCGCCCATCTTGCCTTCCATTCCTGTGGGGCTCACCAGGGAGCTCAGACCATGGTGAACTCCACAGATCAGCCTGTTGTGAGAGGCAACAGAGAGCTTCTCCCAGTAAACAAGGATCAAGATGTACCCAGCTGCTTTGGTCACAGCCAGCTCTATCCATAAGGGCTATCTGTGGGCTTGTAGGTCAAACCACATAGCCCAATATAAAACCTGCTGATAGAAGTACATCGGGCTGTAGAAGCAAAGCCAAAAGACCCTACCAAACATTCTTTATTTTCACACCCCCTAGGTAGTGGGCAAAGGGAAAGAGAAAGAAAAAATATTATAAGGAAAGAAAGATAGAAAAATAAAGTAAATATCCTATCTGCATGAAAAAGTTTACAAAAATTAGAAGTGCTAGCATCTCCAGATGAGAAGGATCCAGTACAAGAATTCTGACACCATGAAAAATCTGAATGTCGTGATACCACCAAAGGATCACATGAGCTCTCCAGCATTGATTCTTATCCAAAATGGAAACTCAGAACTGACAGATAAAGAATTCAAAATGTGAATTGCAAGGAAGCTTAATGAGATCCAAGACAAAGTGGAAAATCAAAGGAAATAAATTTCTAAAGCAGCCCAGGAAATGAAGGAAGAGATAAGTGTCTTAAAAAGAGATCAGTCAGAGCATCTGGAATTGGAAAACTCACTTGAGAAATTTTAAAATACAGTTCAATTTATCAACAGACAGGATGAAGCAGAAGAAAGATTTCAGAGCTTGAGGACCAATCTTTCACATTAACCCAGTCAGATAAAAATAAAGAAAAAGGAATTTAACAAAATGAATAAAGTATTCAAGAAATATGAAACTGTGTAAAGTGACCAAACCTATGAATTATTGGCATTCCTGAGAGTGAAGAAGAAAAAGTAAACAATCTGGAAAACATATTTGAGGGAATAATAATCTAAGAAAATGTGTCCAATCTTGCTGGAGGTAGAAATCCTCGTATCTGGATTTCTACCTCTAGCAAGAGTGAGACTCAGTTTCCAAAAAACAAAAATCCAGATACAAGGAATCCAGAGAACACTTGTGAGATACTGTAAGCAAACATAACTAAGGCATATACTTACTAGGCGGTCCAAGGTCAATACTAAAGAAAAAATCATAGAGGCAGCTAGGGAAAAACATCAGATCACATAAAAAGGAAGCCTCATCAGGCTAACAGTCGACTTTCAGCAGAAATCTTACAAGCCAGGAAAGATTGGGGGCCTATTTCCAGCAGGCTTAAAGAAAATAAATGTCTAACTAGAATTTCATATTTTGCCCAGCTAAGCTTTATAAGTAAAGGAGAAATACAATCTTTTTCAGACAAATGAGCTCCAGGAAAATGTGTTACCACTAGACCAGCCTCACAAGAGATCCTTAAGGGAGTTTTAAACATGAAAATAAAAGAACAATACCTGCTACCATAAAAACAAACAACAACAATAACAAATAACCACACTTAAGTACATAGACCGCAGATGCTATAAAGCAACCACACAATAGAAACTACAAAGCTACCAGCTATCAACTTCATGATAGGATCAAAACCTCACATATCTATATTAACCTTGAATGTAAATGGTCTAAACACCCCACTTAAAAGGCACAGAGTGGGAAATTAGATAAAAAACAAGACTCACTTGTCCTCTGTCTTCAAGAGACCAATCTCACATGTAACAACACCAGTAGACTCAGAATAAAGGGTTGGAGAGAGATCTACCATGCAAATTGAAAACAAAAAACAAAAAACAAAAAAGAACAGGGGTCATCATTCTTATATCAGATAAAATACTTTAAATTACAAAAAAGTAAAAAAGGACAAAGAAGGGCATTATGTAATGATAAAGGTTTCAATTCAACAGGAAGATTTAAGTATCCTAAATATATATGACCCCAACATTGGAGCACCAGATTCATAAAACAAATACTTCTAGATATCCAAGAAGACTTAGCCACATGGTAATAGAGGAGGCCTTCAACACCCCACTGACAGCATTAGACAGATCACTGAACAGTAAAACTAGCAAATTCTGGACTTAAAGTTGACATGTAACCAATTGGACTTAATAGGCATCCACAGAATACCCCATCCATCAACCACAAAATATGCATTCTTCTCATCTGCATGTAGAACATGCTCTAAGATCAACCATGTGCCCAGCCATAAAGCAAGTCTCAATAAATTCAAAAAAATGAAAATAATACCAACCATACTCTCTTGGACCACTGTGGAATGAAAATAGAAATTAATACTAGAAAGATCTGTTCAAAACTACACAATTATCTGGAAATTAAATAACTTGCTCCTGAATAACTTTTGGGTAAGCAACAAAACTAAGGCAGAAATTTAAAAAATATTTGAAATAAATAAAAACAGAAGCAAAACATATCACAATCTCTGAAATGCATAAAAAACAGTGTTAAGAGGAGAGTATATAGCACTAAATACCTACCTCGAGAAGGTAGAAATATCTCAAATTAGTGAACTAATGTGACACCTAGAAGAACTAGAAAACGAAGAACAAATTAATTTCAAAACTAGCAGAAGAAAATAAATACTAAAATTATAGTAGAACTGAATGAAGTTGAGACCCAATAATCCAAAGAACTGATGAAACTATAATTTGATTTTTTGAAAGGGTAAACAAGATTGATACATTGGTAGCTAGTTTTACAAAGAAAAAAGAGAAAAGATAGAAATAAGCATGATCAGAAATGACAAAGGTGATATTATAACCAATCCCATGGAAATACGAAAGATCTTCAGAGACTCTTATGAACACCTCTGTGCACACAAACTAGAAAATCTAGAGGAAATGAATAAATTCCTGGAAACACACAACCTCTTAGGGTTGAATCAAGAAGAAATTAAAACACTGAACAGACCAATATTGAGTGCTGAAACTGAATGGGTAATAAAAAACCTACCAACCAAAAAAAGCCCTGGACAGGATGGATTCACAGCCAAATTTTACCAGATGTCCAAAGAAGGGCTAGTGCCAATTCCACTGAAATTATTCTAGAAAATGAAGAAGGAAGGACTCCTCCCCGGTTTATTTTATAAATCCAGCATCACCTTGATACCAAAACCTGGCAAAGGCACAACAAAAAAGACAACTACAGGCCAGTATTCCTGATGTGTATAGATGCAAAAATCATCTACAAAATACTAGCAAATTGAATTCAGCAGCTCATCAAAAAGTTAGTTCGCCACAGGGAAGTAGGTTTCATTCTTGGGCTGTAAGTTTGGTTCAATATATGCAAATCAATAAATGTAATTTAACATATAAACAATATTAAAAGGAAAAAAACATATAATCTTCTCAACAGATGCAGAAAAAGCTTTCTATTAAATCCAGCATCCCTTCTTGATAAAAATCCTCAAGGACACAGGCATTGAAGGAACATACCTCAAAATAATAAGAACCATTTATGACAAACCCACAGGCAACATCATACTGAACAGGGAAAAGCTGGAAACATTTCCCTTAGGAGCAGGAACAAGACAAGGATGCCCACTGTCATCACTTCTATTCAACATAGTACTGAAGTTCTAGCCAGAGTAATCAAGCAAGAGAAAGAGATACAAGGTATCCAAATAGAAAATAAGCAATCAAATTATCTCCCTTCACTGATGATATGATTTTGTTCCCAGGAAACACTAAAGACTTCACAAAAAGGCTTCTAGAACTGATAAATGACTTCAATAAAGTTTCAAGATTCAAAATCGATGTATAAAAATCAGCAGCATGTCTATAAACCAGAAACATTCAAGCTAAGAGCCAAATCAAGAATACAATCCCATTGACAATAGCCACAAAACCCCTGAAATACCTAGGAATACATCTAACCAAGGAGATGGAAGAGCTCTACAAAAAGACTACAGAACACTGCCAAAAAAAATTAGAGGTGACCAATCACAAAAATGGAAAAACGTTTCATGCTTATGGATTGGAAGAATCAATATTGTTAAAATGGACTTACTGCCCAAAGCAATGTACAGATTCTACATTATGTCCATCAAACTACCAACATCGTTTTTCACAGAATTAGAAAAAACTATTCTAAAATTTATATGGAAGCAAAAAGAGCCTGAATAGTCAAAATAATCCTAAGCAAAAAGAACAAAGCCAGAGGCATCACATTAGCAGACTTCAAGCTATACTACAAGGCTACTTTAACCAAAGCAGCATGGTTATAGAAACAGAACATATAGACCAATAGAACAGAATATAGAACCAAGAAATAAAGCCACATGCCTGCAGCCATCTGATCTTTGACAAAGTTAATAAAAATAAGCAATGAGGAAAGGACTCTCTATTCAATAAATAGTGCTTGGACAGCTGGCTGGCTAGCCATATGCAGAAGAATGAAACTGTACTCCTACCTTTTACCATATGCAAATATTAATTCAAGATGGATTAAGTATTTAAATGTAAGACCTCAAGCTATAAGAATTCTGGAAGAGAACCTAGGAAATACCATTCTGGACATTGGCCTTGAGAAATAATTTATAACTATGTCCTCAAAAGCAATCGCAACAAAAACAAAAGTTGACAAGCATGACCCAGTTAGACTAAAGAGCTCCTGCACAGCAAAATAAACTATGAATAGAATAAACAACCTACAGAATGGGAAAAAATATTTTTAAACTCTGCATCTGACAAAGGTCTAATATACATAATCTGTATGGAATTTAAATAATACACCAGACAAAAAACCACATAACCTTATTGATGAGTGGGCAAAAGACATGAACAGACACTTCTCAAAAGAAGGCATACAAGTAGCCAGCAAACCTATGTAAAAATGCTCACCATCCCTAATCATCAGAAAAATGCAAATCAAAACCACAATGCAACAGCATCTCACAGCAGGCAGAATGGCTACTATTAAAAAGTCAAAAAACACTAGATGCTGGTGAGGCTGCAGAGAACTGGGAATGCTTCTATATTGTTGGGAGGAATGAAAATTAGTTCAGCCACTGAGATTTTTCAAAGAACTTATAACAGAATTGCCGTTTAATCCAGCAATCCACTACTAAGTATGTGTGTTCATAGCAGCACTATTCCCAATAGCAAAGACATGGAATCATCCTCAGTGCCAATCAATGTGGACTGGATAAAGAAATGTGGTAGAAATACACTGTGAAATACTATGAAGACATGAAGAATAATGGAATTATATCTTTTGCAACAACATGGATGAAGCTGGAGGCCATTAACCTGTGCATACTAACGAAGGAACCAAAAAACCAAATACCACATGTTCTCACTTATATGTGAGAGCTCAACATTGGGTTCATGTGAACATAAAAACGGCAACAACAAACACTGGGGACCTCTAAAGGGGGAAGGGAGGAAGGGAGCAGGGGCTGAAAAGCTGTTGAGTACTATGATCACTACCTGGATGATGAGGTTATTCATACCCCTAACATCAGTATCATGCAATATATTCATGTAAATAACCTGTACATGTACCCCCTGAATCTAAAATAAAAGTTGAAATGAAAAAAATACCTCTGCAGTCCCCAGCCATCATTTATTGACAACTCAGTGTTCTAGAGAGTAAGCTGAGCAATGCAGATGTAGAAATGAGTTAGATTTCATCCTTACCGTCAAGCAGCACGTGCTCATCTCTGATAATTTGCTGAGTATCAACCACACCATTTGTTGTCAAACATCTTCCTGATACAATATATCTGGGGGTTTATGACATAGTCCTACCATAGAGCTATACCAAATTTCTCATTTGGCAAGATGAGATTCACGTTGTTCACCCAAAGGATAATCCAAAATTAAGCACAACCTTAAAATACTTAAATGGCCGGGCGCGGTGGCTCACGCCTGTAATCCCAGCACTTTGGGAGGCCGAGGCGGGCGGATCACGAGGTCAGGAGATCGAGACCATCCTGGCTAACACGGTGAAACCCCGTCTCTACTAAAAATACAAAAAATTAGCCAGGGGTGGTGGTGTGTGCCTGTAGTCCCAGCTACTTGGAGGCTAAGGCAGGACAATGGCATGAACCCAGGAGGCGGAGCTTGCAGTGAGCTGAGATGGTGCCACTGCATTCCAGCCTGGGCGACAGAGCGAGATTCCGTCTCAAAAAACAAAAAACAAAAAAAACAAAAGAAAAACAAAACAAAAAAAACACAATAAAATACTTAAATAAAAATCTGGCGGATATTTAAAAAGCAACAGAGAAATCAGCATTCCTTGGATATTTTAAAAAATTTTAATAGAAACTTATAGATCAAGGAGGCAAAAATATCAAGAAAATATGGGGGATGCAAACATAAGAAGCTATTTTCATCACATTTGTGTGTGCATGCATGCATGTGTGTATGTATGCATATGTGTGTGTGCACATGTTACTTTGTCCAATGTACAGAGCAAACTCATAGTTGTTTGATATACATGGGATATTTACAAAATTTGACCCCAACCCACCCTACAAAGAAAGTTTTAAGATATACCAAAGAATTAATAGTATGTGAACAATGTTCTCTGGCCAAAGTGTAATAAAGTTAAAAATAAACAATAGATTTGGAGGTGTGATGGTTAATACTGAATGTCAAATTGATTGGATTGAAAGATGCAAAGTATTTATCATGGGTGTGTCTGTGAGGGTGTTGCCAAAGGAGATTAATATTTGAGTCAGTAGGCTGGGGGAGGCAGATCCACCCTTAATCCAGGTAGGCACCACCTAATCAGCTGCCAGTGTGGCTAGAATTTAAAGCAGGCAGAAAAACTTGAACAGGCAAGAGTGGCTTAGCCTCCCAGACTACATCTTTCTCTTGTGCTGGATGCTTCCTGCCCTCAAACATCCGACTCCAAGTTCTTCAGCTTTGGGACTCGGGCTGGCTTCTTTGCTCCTCAGCTTGCAGGCAGCCTATTGTGGGACCTTGTGATTGTGTGAGTTAATACTAACAAATTCCCCTTTACATATATATCTATCCTGTTAGTTCTGTTCCTCTAGAGAACGCTGACTAATACAGGAGGATTTGCAATTCTCTCTCTAAAACCTCCAGCTTTGTGTGGCTTTTGCAGCTCTGTGCCCAGGCTGTTGAAGTCAAAAGCCAATGGCTTTAAGAACCCAGTGCATGATAACAAATTGTCCACTTGCTTTGTCTCACTACCTCCTCAGTACTGACTGCATCAAAGATTCTTAAAAGAAACAATAAAACCAACAAAGGGAAAACTGGAAACAAACAGAAAAGGCAGTAGACTATGTTCAAACAAGGATGAGTAGTTTTGATTGGGAGCAAGATGCAGGTAATATCCTTGGATCTGTTATGACTAGAGCAGAGGTTTTTGCTAGGAAGTAGTAGGGCATTTGATTGAGCATGAAGAAAGCAACCAAACCCAGAAGCTTTAGGAAAGTTTACATGAGGCAGTTAAAGACTGGAAGCAATTTACAATGAAGAACCTCTTTGTCTTCTGAAATTATAAAATTGGACTCTTAGGAAACTTGGTTAGGCAATGTATATGAGACACTTCAAAAAGGAGAGATGGAGTTAGGAATAACATTCATGAGGTGATAAGTACACGGCACCAGAACACGTCAGTGGGTCAGGTGGTGGCAGTTTAGTGACAGCATGAACCACGGTTTTGGTTATTGCTTCCAGAATGGTCCCCTCAGCTTCTCTCCTAATAGATATTTTAACCCAGGCTAAGTGATTTAGTGAGAACAAGAAGTTCACAGACCAGTATGTAAAGAAAAGTGGAAAAAGAGAGGAGCTCAGTAAGAAGAAATAAGTGTGGAGCCAGTTTATAATTAACAGATGAGTATCCCTTGCATACCACCTCCGCTTCCCATCCTGCCAAAACACATCACCAAGGAGGAAAGAAATGATAATGCAAGAGGAGAAATCTGTTCTTTCATTCACATTAAAAAATAAATAAATAAAACACTGAGATGCTGAAGGGCATTTTCAGCTTAATCTAATCTAACTATTCTACATTTTAGAAGCTGCCATTTGGCATCCAGAGTACCAATGCTGAAATCCAATGAGGAAAAAAGGAAAATAACAGTTTGGAGGTTCCCTTGCCCCTACTTTTTTTTCCTACTTATACCCTTTTACCTGCAATCTATCCTTTATCTTCATATTTGATTGGGAAAATTCATATGAAGATGAATGGGAAAATGCTATGACTTCTTTTTCTGTTCTATTTTTTAAAATTTGAAGACCTTGGAAAAGATTTAAAATGACTTTTTTCTAATATTGAATCAATATAGAATTGCATTTAGTTTCTTTACATATAATGAAGATATGATATGCAAAATAAATTCCATTCAAATGAGTTACTTAAAAGAAAATCAGGACACTAGATATTTAGAACATAATTTTATTCTTTTCATTTATTAAATAATATTTTAGTATATTATAGATACTTAAAATATAAACATCACATTGATTCAATCATTTGTAATATAATATAGTTCACAGTGATTGAAGGGACTGTTTTGCTTTAATGTCCTTATTTGTAGTATAGATGAACATTTAGTAAAATTTTGTTGTAAAGTAAAATGATCTAAATAATTTTGCTTACCAACACATTTCATAGTTTCTTTTTCTTATTCTTCTTTAATACAAATTTCACAGAAGTGTAATTTAATACATACTTTAAACAGAAAGATATTTTTATATCTTTCTGTATAAAATTGTATTGTAAGCTACTAACTACAAACACCTCTGAGTACCTTCACCAGAACAAAGCTCCCACATCATAACTAGTTCAATAAAACTGGTTAAACATTTATTCAGGAAAGGAATGAAAACTGATTCTGCCTTCAAAATTAAAAAAAAAGCCTGAGGTATTAGATAATCAACAAACCCAGCTGTCATTAAAAAAAAATGTTCAGAAGTTGAATTGTTCATTTAATTACCATTTGAACTTTGATAGCATTTTATAAATCATAAGGCTTTATTAGTCAGGGTTCCAGCAGGAGTGAGATGAAACAATCAATTGGGTAATTGAGGAAAGTGTAGAAAAGGGGTGATTTCCAAAGTTATGGACAGGGTACAGTGAAACCAGTAAGGTACACTGGAGTGTGCTGGGGTTAGCAACAGTTTGGGGCCATATCTCCGCCGAGACTTGACACAGAGGAGAGGTGGTTACTGGTATACAGAGAAGACAGTTACATGGAGAAGGTCACCTGACAGAAATTGTGGTCTTTGGGGGTGACTTTGGAGGAGAAATATCTAGACTTCATCTACCCCATTCTCTAGTCTTCTGTGATGTCGCTCATTAGCCAAAGTCGAGGAAGCCAGAGGGCAAGGGATCCTGCCGATGCACTTCATGCTGGCCATCCTCACTCCCAAGACAAAGAGCCCACTGGAGAAGGATCAAAATGAATCTGGAAGAAAAACAGAACACAGGCAGCATATGGGCCTAGATATATAATCTAGGCATTCACTCTAAACTTGTTTATTGAACATCTACTATATATGATATACTCTTCTAGGCACTGAGGTTACAAATACAAACAGGACATAATTCTCAGAGTGGAGAAACAATCCGGATGTTTTCTTTTCTGTCCTTTTTCTTATTTGAGATTTAAAGATTAAAAAGGAACTAAAGAAAACAACAACAACAAAAAGACAAAAATTTACCATAAAAGAAAAGATATCATGCAGTATAAAATATTCATCTACAGAAACAAATATAGGGCTGGGCATAGTGACTCATGTTTGCACTTTGGGAAGCTGAGGCAGGAGGATTGCGTAAGGCCAGAAGTTCAAGACCAGCCTTGGCAACATAGTAAGACCCATGTCTCTACAAAAACAAAAACAAAAACAAAAACCCAAGCAAACAAAAATCCCCAATTTTCCAGGTATGCTGGTGTGTGTCTGTAGTCCTAGCTACTCTGAAGGCGGAGGCAGGAGAATCTCTTGAGCCCAGGAGTTTGAGGTTATAATGAGCTATGATGGTGCCACTGCACTCCAGCCTGGGTAACAGAGTGAGTGCATATTTCATATATATATGCATATGTATGTGTGTGTGTGTGTGTGTGTGTGTGTAGTAAGAGCTACTCTTCATTGTAGCCTCCATCTGGCCTGAAAGATAAAGTTATTCTGGACCGAGATATTCCTATAAATGAATAGTAAGCCTAAGTATATGAGGAAGCAAAGGAAATGGATTCATGCTTAACAAACTCTTCAATTAATAAAAGCTTGTTCCTAGGCTACTCTTTCCTCTGGGGAGCTCTCAGTATTTTATAGTCCTCGTCTAAGAAGCATTATAACTCCTCTGTGTTAGAAAGAATGGAATAAGTGTGTCAGTGGGTTGAGTATTTTTTCTCCCTCTTCTTTACCTTGGATATATTAACAGTGAATCAATGCTTTGCAGTTCTATCTCTGGTGGAAAATATTCCTTTCTTTTTTATATGGTGGCTAAGGGATAGATTTCCCTGCCTGCCCTGACTACGTCATGGTTACTGACATCATAATTTTTCCAGTGGCTAATCTTTTAATTAATTCAAAGAATATTGATGAAACTCTTTGTATTTTTGACAAGAAAACTCCTTAGTTTTTATTCATATTTAAGTTAAATGAAAAATCATTTTATGATACATCTCTAGACTAAGTCGGACACAGATGATGCTGACAAAAATGACCCACTTAATAATTGATTGCTTTTTATTTCACTCTCAATTGCCTAAAAATGCCCTGGTTGCTTATGCACATACTGTATCTGTTGGAATTGATTTTTACAGGTTCATAAAGCCATAGTGAGTTTCTTTCAGGCTATTGCTTATCTAGTCCCTGCTAAAATTGTCATTAAGGCTGGCAGTAGAAGCAAGAAGTTTTGGAGCATGGTTTCCCAGCCAGTCTGGGAAAATACTCTCTCATAAGACACCTTAATGCTTTGTATTCCTGAAACTCTGACAGATGGATGCCAAGTTCCTGGCTAGAAAATGAGATAACCAAGTGTAACCTAGACATCAACTGGGATTTACTGACCCCTTAAGACTTGCTTGGACATCTGTTAATACCGGATGGAAGCCAAGTAAATCCTTGAGGCTTCTGTAAATTGAAGAGAATGTGGTGCCTGAGTTTCCAGAGCCCCTCTTCATCTCATTCCTTTCTTGTCTTACATGCAGACACTTCAGTGGCACAGTGCAGATATGAAATAGACTCTTGGTCAACTTACCCCAGATATGCCCCCATCCTTCAAGGTATCTGCAAGTGTAGTAGAATTGAGGAGTTGTGGGAACATATGAATGATATGAATGCTAATTATAATAGTTATAACCCCACATTGAACCCCAACACATTAAAATAGTCTTTGGTCTCTCCATATCCAGAAAGTCCCCAGTGACCTTTCCTAGCCATTGAAACAAGCTTGTTTAAGCTCCACCTTAGGAGTAGCTTCTCCTACTGATACTTGTACTCTTGGATCCTATATTCCACACCTGTGCTTTGTCAAGGCTCTTCACCAAATAAAGATGTAATCTTTCTAAAGGGTAAATGAACTATTATTAAGATGATATCATGTTTTATTTTGCTATGATGGGGCATATACTTCCTAAGAAGATAATTTAGTATTTCCATTTTTTTGGCAATGTTGAGAGACAGAAAACAATTTCAGGTTACATAATAAGGTAATTACAAATTTGGCAGCTGTGCGTCTTTGACAATAAAAGTGCATTGTTTCAGAGTGTGCTGATAATGTCATTTAAAACCCTGAGCATGTACTCTGTTCTTTGGCTGGTGAGTTTTACAAAGGTATGAGGAACAAGTAGGAAGATAGAAGTTGTGCTGGGCTAAAGTTGTGCATCTTCAGAATTTTTTTCCTTCTGGTTTCTGAACCTTAGGGAATCTCAAACAACAGGAAAGATGATATAGTTTTTAAAGCCCTTAGGAGGTCTACCCTAATTTCCTGCTTTATTTTCAAACCAGCTCTTTGATGGCTAAAATCTCTTTCAAGCAAAGCATTCTTTTCTGAGAACAAGTAAAACTGAGCCAGAGTCCACAGGAAAGACTCATTGAGCACCTGAAAGCAGGGAGGGGGTTAGGAAGGGAAGGACTGAAGTCACCTAAGCTAAATCTCAGCTCTTGATGTGCAGTGGAGCTCTGCTAAAAGAGCTGCAGGGGGAAGGCAGGCTTAATACTGTTAAAATGACTTTGTAGGTTCTATCTCCAGCTTTTGCTATTCAAAATATGCATCAAATGGAGAAACTCTGTGGTTGGCAGCAAAGTTGATGTCATATGATTTTAGTATGACCAAAGGGAAGCTAAGACAGATTCAAGATCAGAGTTATTTTTGTGTTATGAGTGAAAAATAGCAATAAAGGATGATATCAGGAAATGCAAAGGAGTAATGAGGGTCAAAGGGAAAATAAGTGGAAGCTGGAGAACACACTGTTGACACACTTTGATTCCCTTTCAATTTGATTTAGAAATTATTATTTTATTGCATGGATGAGGTAGAAGAGTTATAAAATTTGCTGAAATCTGAGAAATGCTCTCATAGCCCAGATTTTGAGACATTATGTATATTATCACTGTGAGCTTGGAGATGCTCAAATTTCACAGCTGCAACTAAAAAATATCAGGGGAGTAATGCCAAATCAGGACAATGGACAGCAGCTGCAGCTCAAGAAGTCTTTGTTTGCCAAGTCTGGAGAGTCGTCTTAGAGGTGTTTTCAGAAAGTATCTTAAATATACTCAGCACTCAAGGCCTCTTGCAGTGTGATTACATTGTTAAGGCTTGCCACATGGCTTCCCAGAGGTAAGCATAACAAGCTGTGTGTGAAGAGATTCTCACAGACATTAGTGCATATAGTTTACATACAGATCAATAAAGATTGAGTTCCAGTCGCATCTAAGTCCTTACTTCTAATTGTTTCCTCTGAATTATAAGTGGATCACTTTTGCATCTTCCTAACTGAATCAGGGATTTAAACTCATTTACTTTCAGAGACTATGACCTAGGAGTACAGATGCTCACCTAACTAAAAGCCTAGTGGACCACTTAGTGCAAAACATTTTCCTTTCCTAGTGCTTACTTACAGAAATCCAATAGGGCTTTGCTACCCCAGCTATCATGGGCTGCTCTGAGCTTTAAAAGGTTGTCTTTGTCTGTTTGAGAACATCTGCTCCACACTCTGGTCATATGGTAGCCCTTAGGAAATGGTTCTCTAAGGCAGAAGCATGTTTCATAAGATTCATATGATTTACAAATGAGAATTTTAAGTTCTAATTAGTACTTTCAGGGTGATTCATGCGAAAAAAAAAATATTTCAATTTGCATGTCAATGAAAACGTGCTGCCTTAGAAAACCATGCTAAATTATGTAATTAATTTTTGTACATAGGGGAGGATTTACTTTTCCTATTTCCAGTTCCCAGGAAATAGATTCAGAAAAGCTTAGTGTATTAGATATTTAAAACACATGACTATTGCAACATGAGGTTTCAAGTTTTGGTATGTTGTATGAAGAGAAAAAAAATATTCCTCAAAAAATTCTATTTCCTTTACTATTGCGGCCCTGTTTTTCTCTTCCTCTTTCTCTTTCCTACTTCCTTCTCTTCTCTTTTTTCTTTTTCCTCTTCCTCCTCCTCTTCCTCCTTCTCAACTTTCCATCTTTTTCTTCTGTTTATCTTTCCCTAGCATTGTAGCTCTTTTTAAGAAATATTTATGGCTGATGTTTGCTGTGTATTCGAATTTTGTTGGCTTTCATGCTAAAATCACTCATTTTCACAATGTGCAATCGTTACGTATGAAAACGCTTCATTCTAAAGTTCTTTCAAATGTTAACTAACCATTACCATGATAATTTGATTTCTAATTTTTGTATATTTAACTAGAATGTTGGCCTCTAATAAGCAAATTCAGTTGAATGCAAAAACAAACAAATAAATAACAGAACACTAACAAAAAATAATAAGAAAAAACTGTTACTGGTAACAGTAAATAAAAGTAATTGAGATACTGATAACAACACTGTTAACAATAAATAAAAATACTTAATTCCTTGAGTTAGAAGCATGATGACACAAAAGAATAATTATATATATTATTTTACATAGCTCTGTCATATCAGTATGCCTTCTTTTGGAGGACCAGAATTACACCATTTCTCATTGCTATAGTAGTTTATAGATTTGAAGTGGTATTATTATCTTCTCTTCCATCAAAATGGATATGGGCATATGATTCAGACTAGCAAGAATGAAAGTTCTTCATTCCCATGGCCACAGACATTGGTTCTAGGCTGTGCATTGATCTAAGATGGGCCAATTAGAGTTTTCCTTGGGATTTTTGCTGGAGCTCTCATAGAAGCACAGCAATAAAGTATATAAGACTGGGACTGACAGTGGTGGTCTTGCTGCCCCAGAAACAGAATCTGTTTGAGAGCAAAGCTAAATAGAGGCAGGTAGAATTGGATACAAGCAGGAAAATGACTGAGAGTTGATGCCATTGATTGCATTCCTGAAGGTTTACACAGGGATGGTATATTCTAGATAAATATGAGACAAGTGATAGGAAAAAAAAGTGACTTTATAGGAGATAGTAGCCGAAACAAGTTCAGGGAACAAAAATGGAGCATGAGACTTCTGAGATTTCAAGGACTTTGGAATGGCTGGGAATCAGGATATTGGCTGATTAGTGGTAGGGATGAGTTCAAAGGTAAATAAGGGGATCATCACTAAAGTGACCTTGAATGCCTAGTTAAGGAGTTTAGACTCAATCGTGAAGGTAATGGAGAGCCACGGAAAGAATTTTAGCAGGTGTCTGACATGGTTAGATTTGCCTAGGGCTGGCCTGTGTTGAGGAAATAAGATGTAGAGTTTGAATAATTTTTAAACATCACGGTTGCTGTTTTCCATTTAGAAGCTTCAAACTAATAATAGAAAAATTTGAAAAACAAAATTTAACTCTTAAAAATCATTTTTTATATCTGTAAGCTTATTTTGTCATTTATATTATAAAACAGTGGAGACATTGTTATGAATATATTGATTTTGTCTTAAACATTCCTGCTATATTAAAAAAGTTAATAAACAAAAAGCACTACAGCTACTGAAAATGGAATCAGTACAAATAACTAAAGTTAGAAAAGCGAAGAGTTAACTTTGCAGTGAAGTTATACGATGGGAACTGAACTGGTTCTATTGCTCAGAAGAGACGTGTGTATTCAGAAGTGAAGTAAATCATAAAGCTTAAACATTCTGTATGTCCATAGTCAATTTTTTCTGTTTCAAAATTCTCAAAAATAAGTAATTTATAGTATACTGGTTTTGCTATTCAAAGCAATGCAAACAATAATAGTTGCATATCAAGTAGATTTAAGTAAACCTTTTTCTCATATTAATTTGCAGTGCTTTTCAGCTTGCAAAATTATTTTCCATTTATGTTTCCTACTCATGACACATCCCCGTGATACAGACTTACAGACTGTACAGCTCTTTGTTTTTTTTTTTTGTTTGTTTGTTTGTTTTGAGACAGAGTCTCGCTCTGTTGCCCAGGCTGGAATGCAGTGGTGAGATCTCGGTTCACTGCAACCTCCACCTCCCGGGTTCAAGTGATTCTACTGCCTCAGACTCCCAAGTAGCTGGGACAACAGGCGTGCACCACCATGTCTGACTAATATTTTGTATTTTTAGTAGACATGAGGTTTCACCGTGTTAGCCAGGATGGCCTCAATCTCCTGACCTCGTGATCCACCCGCCTCAGTCTCCCATAGTGCTGGGATTACAGGAGTGAGCCATTGCGCACGGCCACTACAGCTCATTTTTACAGATGAGAAAACTGAGGTGGAAGAGGATAGTAGTAAATTAATCATGGGAACACAGAGAAGCTGGACAAATTGAGATTTGAATCTGAGCTTGAATCTAAAGCTCAAGACTCTGTGGTTTGTTTGATTTTGCTTTGACTATCGTACCTTTAGTTTTTAAAGACAGCATAACAGCCAACCCAGGGCAGCCAGTTCACAGAGTCAGGAATTAGGTGTCCAGCTGTGGGCCTGTGCTGTGGATGCCCATGTGAGTCTGGTAC
The DNA here is from genome assembly GCF_024542745.1 of Macaca thibetana thibetana. Lineage (NCBI taxonomy): Eukaryota > Metazoa > Chordata > Mammalia > Primates > Cercopithecidae > Macaca > Macaca thibetana. Next base: position 132,067,837 of record NC_065583.1, on the reverse strand, counting down.
AGTCTAGTGGACCCATTGCCTTGTGCTCCAGCCTGAGCGGCAGAATGAGAGACCATCTCAAAAGAAAAAAAAAATGGCTTATGCATATGTTACTGCATTTCATTTTTATAGCAATTGGGTAAACTGAAGGTATTTTATCTTCATAGTAAGGATGAATAAACCAGGTTTTTAAAAAATTGAGTTACCTTCAGAAAAAATCTAACATTTAGTAAGTTGTGCAAATAGAACTTCTACAGATGAACCTTGTCATTAGGCTTTTGATTGCATTTCCTTTGATGTTTTAGCTCCTGGAGAGGAGGCTAATTTTGCCCTTGATTCTTTGCCCTTGGCTCTTTTCTATCTTTTACCTCTCTTTGCCAGCCAAGGTAAGGATTGGAATTTCTCCCAGTATTCATGTGACTAATCACCTAGGTCACAGTGGTGAGTACATCCCTTTCAAGGAGTTGATTATCAGGTATCACTGCTTTCTACCCAACTGGAGGCATTTCCCACTGTCTGAACTCATGTAGACTTGGTGAGATAAGAATGCCAGTTGCTCCTGGACTTTTGAATGCTGCATTTTAAACTAGTGCCTATTCTCTCAGAGTTCAGTACTGACCTACACAGGAAGCCACATTACTTGGCTTCCTGGACTCAGCTGTGTCTTGCCCATGTGGTGGCCAGCAGCAATTCCTGTCCTCCATTCCCTAGCTAACTCCTACTCATTCTACTCTTGGCCTGACATCTTCTTCTCCCATAGCCCTTTCCAGACATAGTTAATGTTGATTCAGATTTCTGTTCTGTAAGTTCTTGTTTCTATGACAGTGGTTTCCACATTGTGTTGCGAATGACTATTTCTCAGGCTAAGACAGCACCGCCTTGGATGGAGAGCCTGTGTTTCCATCTTCCTAGCTCCAGTGCCACCTACAGGGCCTGAAACAGAGTACTATATGTAACCAATGAATGCATGTTGAACTAAAAGCTTCCTGAATTAATAAAAATAATGAACACAGGAAATACTGAAAATACAAAATCATAAATACATGTCTTACATGCATACATAGATATTTTCTGTGGGTGACTTAAATATTTGATCGCTTTAAAATGATTGGAAGAGCCTCTTTCGTGAGAGTATATCAGGAAACACTATATCCATTTGGTGAAGGTATAGAGAAATGAACTAATGTTGATTAAAGACCATATCCTAGGACGGATTAAAATTGCCTTATGCAGGCCGGGCGCTGTGGCTTGTGCCTGTAATCCCAGTACTTCGGGAGGCTGAGCCAGGTGGATCACCTGAGGTCAGGAGTTTGAGATCAGCCGGGCGAACATAGTGAAACCCCATCTCTACTAAAAATAAAAAGAATTAGCCAGGTGTAGCAGTACACACCTGTAATTTATTGGGAGGGTGAGGCAGGAGAATTGCTTGAACCCAAGAGGTGGAGGTTGTAGTGAGCTGAGATGGTGGCTATTGAGCTCCAGCCTGAGCAACAGAATGAGACACCATCTCAAAAAAAAAAAAAAAAAAAAAAAAAGGCATATGCATATGTTACTGCATTTCATTTTTACAGCAATTGCATAAACTGAAGGTATTATATCTTCATAGTAAGGATGAATAAACCAGGTTTTTAAAAAATTAAGTTACCTTTAGAAAAATCTAGAATTTACTAAGTTGTACAAATAGAACAGAATCCCAGGAAAGGAAAGACTTGAAAGTCCAGTAGACTCAAATCTCAATACCTACGCTACATTTAATATGTCTAATACTTGCATGAGTATGTACTCTTCGTAAGAAGCTTTGGTGTATGTATGCATCTGTGCAGATGGGCATGGCCATGTGTATGAACCATGGAGCTGAGAATGCCTGAATCACAGGTTTGTTGTGAAGAAACATGAGCTAATATGCATAAAATGTGTAGCCAAATTCCAGGTATTAATAGGCTGGGCAATGATTATTCTCTTGCATAGTCCAAGAATGAGAAGAGAGAAGATTTCTCTGCTTCCATCAGAACAAGCAAATCACTGCCCTACTGTGGATACCAGTGGACCATTTGGGTCCTAGCTAGCTGCAAAGTAGCAAAGGATCACCCTCAAACTATTCTTGAGGGAGTTTACATCTAAGATGTTCCTTGAGGAATGACAATAGTTTAAGGCAGGCCTAGAAATGAGGTTCTGTCTGTAATGTGCCTGGGGAGAGCCAACCATGGAACAACACTCAGACCAACCAGAGTTGATTCTCACCCATTGCAGCCTGACATGTAGAACATCTGACTGCGCTGTGTCAAGTTTGCGTCATCTTTTTTTTTTTTTTTTTTTGAGACGGAGTCTCGCTCTGTCGCCCAGGCTGGAGTGCAGTGGCGGAATCTCAGCTCACTGCAAGCTCCACCTCCCGGGTTTACGCCATTCTCCTGCCTCAGCCTCCCGAGTAGCTGGGACTATAGGCGCCTGCCACCTCGCCCGGCTAGTTTTTTGTATTTTTTAGTAGAGACGGGGTTTCATCGTGTTAGCCAGGATGGTCTCGATCTCCTGACCTCGTCATCCTCCCGTCTCGGCCTCCCAAAGTGCTGGGATTACAGGCTTGAGCCACCGCGACCGGCCAGTTTGCGTCATCTTCATCGTAGTCTCTGCATGTTGGGAATCATTTTAGGCATTTGGAATTCTCCAGAGCTGGAGGACTAAGCAAGAAATTTTCTAAGCTTTCCCCGGCATAAATAGGTTCTGTATCATCCTTAGTTCAGAGCCGACATTGAGACAGAAATTGGGGACCTCTTTAAGCAATTGCTGTCTTTATTATTGGGGAAAAGCATCAGGCTCTCAGTTTGTATTTCCCCCTTCTATTTCTTTAACTCCCCTAATTCACAAAGCACTGGCTGACTAACTCACAGAGATAATCTATAAAAAAAAAAAAAAAAAGGAGAAATTTGCCTACGTAGTTCATATGGCATGGAAATACTGCCTACATGTGGAAAAAATTTTAAAATGTGACTAAGTAATAAAGTATTTTTCTTTTTGTAAATTGAAGGAGATTCATCAGACAAAGGGGAAAAATTAAGGGAGACAAAAAATATTTATCTATAGTGGCTGCCAGAGCATCGTGCTTATGGGTGCTACATTATCTGCCAAAAGCGTGCTCCTGTGCTTCTTAAGGCTGTAGGAGCTTTCAGGGGCAAGTGGAGCTGCACTTTACAGGTCCTTTTAATGAAGTCAGTGTGAGCTCTCTGAATCCAAACACCTCCAAGGCTGTGGAAGTGAATGAGAATCAGATTCATCAAAAAAATAATAATAAAAAGCCCCATACAGATTAAGGTAAAGAAATCTTACCTCAGAGCGTTGACAAGGATTGTCTCGGCTCCTTGGGGAGCTCAGCCCTGTGTGGGCAGCATTCCTGGTATAATTTCCTTTCTGCAGCTTGACTTTTCTAAAGCCATCATAACTTGAATCAAAGGGCCTTGTGGAAATGGAAGTTGGCATTTTTAAAACTCTATGAGTTATTAGGGGATGCTCTTTCAAATAAAATTCACTTTAGATTATGAAAAATAATGATTTGCTTATGAAACACAACTTATTCGCCTCAGATGAGCTAAAAATACAATAGTTTATTCATTGAGTGGGTGGGGAGGACTTAGGAGTTACTTTAAAAAGAACTGAAATAGTTTGAAGATTTTTTTTTTTTTTTAATAAAGGTATCTCATTTCATTGTGGAAAGATCTCTCACTGCTCTTATTGAAGATTTGGCTCTGTTAGTAATGATTTCTTACCTTTCCCTACAAATTCTATGATTCATTTCTGTTATAACATTCCCTGTTTTATGAAAAGGTTCTTTTTTTTTTTTTTAAATCCAATCTTACCTGTGATTAGTCCTGCCCTACTTTCCTATGTCACCTTCAAAAAAGTGATAAAGCCCGAGTTTCCTCCAAAAATAGACATTATTTGAGCCTCCTTGTTCTATTGCTGTGGTGTCATTAGGGACTTATGTGGCAGTGCAGATACTAAGAAGAAATATGTCATTTGGTTGTGAGGTCAGCCTAGTCTAGGGAGAAAAGAGCAATCTGGTGGTAAAACACCCTACAAAATAATATCTCTGATTTAACTCACAGAAAGCTCCCTGGAATTAAAAGACACCACCAACTTTTTTTCCCCTGCTAACCAGGACTATATCTATCTGACCTAGATTATCAGACCATGAAAAGTAGATGTGAGTTCCTTGCAAAGTAAAATCATAAAGTCTTGGGGCTAAAATGAAGCTTAACAGCTTTCTGTTGCAACTCTTCTCCTTATTGTTGAATTTTGTCTTTAATGGCTTCTTCAGGTAGTTTTCTAGTCTTTTCAGGTACATTCCTTAACAAGAAAAACCCACTACTCATGAAAATTGAGCTCTTTGAGGGCATGGGCATTGCTTTTTAGTTTTTTCATTATTGTTATCACCTGAATCTAACCAATGCCTTGTATATATTAAAACTTCACTCAAAATTTCTTGAATGAATTAATGAATAAATGATTACTCTGAAGTACTCTTAATGTATCTACATAGTAAGTGTAGCATTAAAAATATATAACCTGTCTTTTCTGCTCCTTCTCCCTTTATTCCTTCTTTTCTGTTTACTCCCCCTATCGTTCAGTGCTAGGCATAGAAATAACTAATGCTGGATACAAGAATCTAATGATTAGCTCTTTGTATAACAAAGGTAAATGCTTTGCCTGTTTTTGCAACTCAGATGTTTAAAGGAGTCTTAATGGAATAGCAGTTAAGAATTTACTAGCTAGGTGACCATTTTGCTTTTCCATATGCCTCAGTTTATTTATCTGTAAAATGGGGATAATAATTGCACTTATCTGAGATGATTAAGTGAAGAACCAAAACCGTAATGTGTATAAAGTATTTCAGAACAGTATATAACATAGAATAAGCACTCAGTAAATATTAAAACATTGATGTCATATGAAAGTGTTTTATTCATCTTTGAGTATTTTGGTTATCTCTTGTTGCATAATGAATCACTCCATGATTGTCTCTCATTTTCCTATACATTAACTGGGCTCAGTTGCATGGTTCTCACTTGAGTTGCTCATATGTTTTTGCTGTCAGGTAGCTGAGAAGCAAGACACATCCAAATACTTGGCTAAGGAGAATGTCTAAGAATACGCAGACCCATAACTGGTTGTTGGCTGGGAGCTCAGCTGGGACTTTCAACTAGAATGTCTCCACTTAGCCTCTCCATGGGATTTGAGCTTCCTATAGTGTGGTGGCTGGGTCTTGATGGGGAGCTTCTCAAGAGCAAGCACTGCAGGAGGCGCAACTGGAAGCTGCAAGGCTTGTTATGACCGCATCTCAGAAGTTACATGGCATACCTTCTGCCATGTCCTGTTGGTCCAAATAATCACAGAGCCTGCATAGATTCAATGGAGTAGATGAAAACATTTCATTTCTTGAGTGCAGGCAAGGCAAGTTTCCATTGCAGAATAGCATGTGGAATACAATAAATTGTTGGCACCATTTTTGGAAAATTTCCTCAGCTACATTGACAATTGCAATTTTTTCTTTTACATTTGAGATTAAATTTATCTATTACTTCTTTTTTCAAATATTTAGGGTCATATATGAAAGGTTAAACCTTCAATATTGTTTTTATTTGGTGGGCTTTTAAAGTTTGAGGATGGTTAGTATGCCTGTAGTGGGTATTTTTCTGGATAAATATAGGTGCTTAAATTTTTCTATAGAAAGACATGTTTAAAAGATCTTTTGATGTTTAGCTTCATCTTAAGGATTGAATGTGGTGGCTGAAGTATGCCAAAGAAGTGATTAAAATAAATATACCAGCCACAGTTGCTTTCCTTAGACTGTGTTGAATAGACTCACTGGCCATTCATTTTGCCTTTCATTCTTTCTTTCAGATCATCCAACAGAAAGAAATTTAAAGTAAAATCATTTATACTATACATTATTTAGTTATTCATATCCATATCCCTGCTTATCACAGTCCCAACATAATAACAAATAATTTATAGGCCTCAGCTCACACAGCAGTTTCATATACAATGTCTCATTTGATCTTCACAATACAAGCTGTGTTACCCGAGTTCCTGCTATTCCTTTCTTCCCATAAAGGTATTGAAGCTCAAAGAGGTTAAAAGATTATTCCAAAAAGAGAGTAATTATTTGAGTTATAAATACCTACTTGTAAGGTCATAAATGTTCATTTAAGAGACATGATTTCATGGACATAGAGTGTTGAATAGTAAACACTGGAGACTTGGAAGAGTGAGAAGGTGGGAGTGGGGTGAGGGATGAGAAATTATTTAATAGGTACAATGTATGCTATCCGGGTGATGGCCACATTAAAAGCCCAGACTGCACTACTACACGATATATCCACGTAATAAAACTGCACTTGTACCCACTAACTCTATACCAAAACAAACAAACAAAAACTGGCAAAAAATGTTCATTCATTTATCAAATTTCTGATTCTTCCATTATTGTATTAAAAATCAGTTGTGGGTCCAACACTCATTCTGAATATCTGTCCACTTGATTCACTTGGCTAACACCAACACAGTATCCAGAAAAGCTGTAATTACTTTCCCAGTCCTTGAGTCTAAGCATTACCATGTGATACATTCCAGGTAAACGCAACATAAATGGAAGTCCTCTTGGAGGATTCTGGAAAGATTTGTACTCTTTGCTGAAAAGGAAAGATGAGGGTGATATTGTTCTTTCCACTGTCTTTCCTACCATGGCTGTAGTCAAAACGCTCAGAACTGCAGTCATTATTTAGTATTTTCCTATGAGGGAAAAGACATGAAAACTATAGTGATGGTGGTTTTTGTATTGTTGAACCCCTGACCCAAATAGTAAACAATTCCTTTCAGAATTTTTTTTTAAACAAATGAACATATACACATTTGTTAAAGAGGTACAATCTTTGTGATTTAAGCTGCTAATTATTGGATTATTAGAATTTCATAATATTCTTGATTTAAGCTGCTAATGACTGGATTAGAAGGAGAATGCCTTTTGGGTCAAAATAACATTCCTCCTCTCTTTCCCTCCCTCCTTTCTTCTCTTTATTCTTCCTTCCTAATATTTCTTTTTCTTTCAGCATGTGGTGGGTTTGGAAGGTATGAATAATACTAAAGAATAGACTTGCCATTTGGCAGGAGTTGGATGAATATTGCTAAGAGATTTTATAGATGACCTTTCATTTTTAGGAAAAGAAATACACGTAAAGAAAGCAATGAGAATGATAAAGCACTGAACATGAAAATGCTCTAATTGGCTAATCAATTGTGGAACTACCAATTATCTTTTAATATTATTAACTCAATAAAAATATCTAGTACATTTATTGTTCAGAAATAAAAAATAGTCATATGCCAGTCATAACACTGGGAAAGATATTTGAAAACATTTTTGTTGTTGTTTTGACAAGGTGTACAATGAATCACTGATTCATTGTAATGTATTAGATAAATTATGCTGTTGTACACAAAGTCTTAATGCCTGTAAAAGTGAATTAAGATAACGATTGATAATATATTCATATTGATTAGTCATATCTCCTTCTCTTACCCTCTTCCTCTTCTGTACTTCAACTTGAAACCTGTAAAATTTCTTATTGGGCACCGGCACAGGCTATTCCCTCTGAATGAAGCATATTTCCTCTCTTTACTGATTAACTTGTATTCACCCTGCAATCTCAGTTAAGACTTTCCTTCCTCTGGGAAGATTTCTCTTTTTACTTTATATAAAGTTAACTCTTTTTCCATATACTTCCATAGGGCCTTGTTTTTCTTCAATTACGTGTTTCAAGTTGCTTGTTTACTTGTTCAGTTCCAAGTTAAACTCTAAGTTCTATCAGGTAGAACCTTTAATCTCTGTATCCTCAGAGCTTTCCCTATTACACAGTGGGTACTTAAAACTTGTTGAATAATTGAAATAATCAATTTAATTGTCATAATTCTTATGTTTGCTTTCAACAAAAATAAAGTTTTAAATTATTTGAAAGAAACAAGTCTGCATTACATGGTTTTTTTCTTAATCACAAAAAGAAATACCCCTTTCTTTTGAAGTTTTCCCATTTTTTATATTCAAAACAGTCTCTTGTCTAATTTTGCAATTTCTTCTTTGACATTCTTTATATGCCAGAGAGCTATCAGTCTTCTCATTTGCCGATCTTTGTTTGCCAAGTGTCAATGTTCAAAGCCAGACTAATTTCCACATAACATATACTATATTTTCCTACTGAAAAGATCAAAGAAAAGCACTATGCTTGACATGATTTATTTTTGACAAATAGTGTAGCCTGCTTTAATATGTGAAAACATTTTTCATTAGGTTCCCGAGGGGTAGAATTATGTCTCACTAGATAAATATTCTCATTTTAACAAAGTTTTACTCTCTCCAATTTTGTTTTGTCTTGGTTGGTCACCTAGCATCTCCAAAGAATGCATACTCAGGTATAAATGTTTCTGAGATATATTTCACAGTGTATAAGTGGTTTTAAAACCTCTAACATGTTGAGGCTGTTTAAACTTAATTTTAAATTCCTTCTTGAGTTTTTCTTTGCAGAATTTCTTAACTAGATTTGCATATCACTAATTAGTAGTCAAATAGACATTACAAACCAGCTCTCCTTTGCTCACCTTTCAAATTAGCTAATTTATCTAATTTATCTAATATTTTCTTTTCTTAGCCTTCTATTTTCCAATTCATATATCTAATTATTTGCATTTTTTATGTGTTTTATTTTGTGGTATGGCATCTCCAACATTATTCTCATTTATTTATATTATTTTGTATGACATCTTGAATAACTGTGACTTTTTGAATTATTCAGCTCTCTTAGAATAATTCAAAATTGAAATCCATTAATCTGGTTTTCTTTTCCCCTCCTCACATTCTTTTGGGATGATAATGATACATAGCTCCTGCTCTCCTAGCACCCTTTTGCTATTAAAGAGTACGCAGCACTACTGAATTGCTAATCAATGATTAGACATCATTTTTTTCTTTACTATTCAATTTCATTAATTCTCTATATCAAAATAAGCCTCAAAATACTTCTAATATCTCTTGTATGAATCCATTCATCTCCTCATCTTTTCTACTCTCCTACTGGGCTTTCATCAGATCTCACCCACCTTAGTGAGAAAACCTACTAACTATTCCTTCCCATCCCATCATACTTCTGTCTAAGGAATTTTTTTTTTCAAAGATTTCTTTGGAAATCTATCCATAGTAGTTTTCTGTGTGAAAACCTACAGTTATTTCCATCTCTCTTTGGAAACATTATAGTTTCTAATGTCGGTAGGTTCCAGCCCTACTCATTTTTTGTGTGTGTATCTTCAAACAAATCTTATTTTCTTGCCTTCCTGATCTTCTGATCCTCTGCATACAGTGGGCTCTTTGGCTGGAAATCCTCCTCTCTAACCCCACTGCTCCTGCTCACTTCCTGCTTCTTCCCAAGGCTAACTCATCCTCCAGGTCTCAACTGCAAAATTCTTCTTCACAGCCTAGACTCCACCCTCTCCTCCCAAGCAGGTTTAGTCCCCAGCCCACATTTTTCCACAGAGTCCTCTACTTTCCTTCTCCTAGTCTTTTATAAAAAAATTGCTTTTGCTTTTTAAAATTATTATTTTTTTTAATTGGCAAATCAAAATTATGTACATTTGTTGGGGTACAAAGTGACATTTTTATATTTGTATACAATGTGGCAAGATTAAATCAAATTAATTAACAGATCCACCACCTCACCTTCTTATCATTTTTGTGATGAAACATTTGAAATGTACTCCCTTAGTTATTTTGAATTGTACAATACATAATTATTGGAGATAGTCACCCTGCTGTGCAATAGACTCCAAATGTATTCCTTCTGTTTACTGGAAACTCTTTAGCCATCATCTCCCCATTCCCTCCTTCCTTCCCACTCCCAGCCTCTAGTTACTTCATTCTATTTTCTGCTTCTATGACTTTGACATTTTTAGACTCTACATGTAAGTGAGATCATGTGATATATGCCTTTCTTTCTGTCCCTGGCTTATTTTGCTTAGCATAATGTCTTCCAGGTTCTTCCATGTTGTTATAAATGACAAGATTTCCTTCATTATTAAGGCTGAATAGTATTCCATTGTGTACATATGCTACCCTTTTAAAATCCATTTATCTGTTGATGGACACTTAGGCTGATTCCATATCTTGGTTATTGTGAATAATGCTGTAAAGAAAATAGGAGTGCAAAAAATATACCTTTGACAGATTGAATTCAATTCCTTTGGATATGTATACCCAGAAGAGAGACTGCTGGATCATATGGTAATTCTATTTTTAGTTTTGGAAGAATCTCCATACTGTTTTACATAATAACTGTACTAACTTACATTATTACCAACAATTTACAAGGTGTCCCTTTTATTTGCATCCTTGCCAATACCTTTTATCTTTCATCTTTTTGATACTAACCATTCTAAAAGGTGAGACATGATATCTATGAAACCACAAAAGGTCTCAAGTAGCCAAAATAATCTTGGATACAAAGAACAAAGCTGGGGTCATCACACATTCAGACTTCAAAAATATTATAAAGCAATTATAATCAAAACAGCATGGCAGTAGAATAAAAACAGACACATCAATGAATGGAACAAACAGAAAGCTGAGGAATAGACTCATGTATTTATAATAAATTGATTTTCAACTAAGGTGTCAGGAACACATGATTGGCCAGCCTCTGCTGTAAATTTTATGGGGAAAACTGGATAGCTACATGCAGAAGAAGGAAATTAAATCCTTATCTCACACTATATACAAAAATAAAATGGATCAAATACTTAAATATGAGACCTGCAACTGTAAAACTACTAGGAAAAAAAAGAGAGAAGGCTCCATTTTGGTCAATGTTTTTTTTTTTTTTTAATATAAATCCAAAAGCACAGAGAACAAAAGCAAAACTAGACAAATGGAATTGCAAATGGAATTAATTTCATTCGAAATCAAATTAAAGGCTTCTGCACAGCAAATACAACAACTAACAAAGTGAAGAGACAATTCAGAGTGGGAGAAAATATTTGCAAACCATGTATCTGATAAGGGGTTAATATCCAAAATAAATAAAAAACTCAACTCAATAGCAATAAAGCAAATAACCCCATTTAAAAGTAAGCAAAAGACCTAAACAGACAATTTCTAAAAATACATACAATGTTTAACAGGTTTATGAAAAAAAATGCTCTGCATCACTAATCATTAGTAAGATATAACCATAAAACCATAGTGAGATATAACCTTCTCCTAGCTCTTACCCCATTGAACTCTAGTGGCCTCTTGGCTGTGCTGCCGTTATTGTGAGGTTAGACTGCCCATATTTTTCTGACCCACCTGGAAGCATATAATTATTATTTATAAAATAAATTAATTCATAAGGTTACTTTCTGTATAGTTTTTGATGATTTCCTATTTTCCACTTGGCAATATGTCTCTTTTGTCTTCCTTTAGGAAGGTAAAATGCTGTAATTTTTTTTCTATCAATGTTATAAGCTTTCTAAAATTATTAATTTGAATTGTATGTTTTTAAATTTTTCTCATACTCCTTTTAGCATTTCAGATGCCACACTCTTATGATTACTATGTTTCAAATGTTCTTTCTAGAGAAAAAAATGAGTCACGGTTTGATTTTTATGTGCACTGACAGTGACCTCAAAATGTTACTTTATTATGCATAGCTCATAGTGCCTTAGATTTATTCAATTGGAAAAGTCAAATTGTTTGATTTCTAATTCTGCTAATGCAATGCTGTTGGGCCAAAGGGAGATAGAGAGAAGTCTTAAAATTGCGTGCCATTTGTATTAATTAATAATTGGCTTAAGTCTCTTTAGTAAAGATACAATATCCCATTAATTATATTAGGATCCCACTATTATGGAGTGAAAATAAGGTAAAATATGTGGCAGGCTATTTTCCCAATAAAACTTTGCACAACAGTTTTAGAACATTAGTAAATTGTGTTTTATGAATACATGTAATAATCCAATTTTTCCTTGACTTGAAACTACCAATATGAGTGACCAGAGAAGTAAGTTTATATTACACAGTATTAAAGACAATTTATAGTTACTTTTTCAGAGGTATATTTTATTAGTGAAATTTCACAACAGATAGGAACATGAAATAGGATACTGACATTTTGTAAACTCATTGTGCTAGGCTAAAAAAGAAAATTCTGTTCTAGAGACATCTTTCTTTCCAACTTTAAATTGTTCAGGAAGATGTATTTGAATTCACTGACCTTGTATTTACTTACCAATAGCAAGTAACAGGTACATTAAAGAATACAAAGACATTGAGTTTCAATATCTAACCAGGAAGTGGTTTCTTAGGATAGTTATGCAGGCAATACATTCATTTGTCTTTTCAAATTATTTTCCTTTGTCCAGCGAACTAACCATAGCTAACTACCAGGTACAGGTTTTTAGTAAAGACTATTAGGTTATCAGCAGTGCCTCTTATTTCTGCTCTCCAATCAGCAGATTCTCTCTTTTCTGCTCCCCAATTGTAGGCTCTAGATAACCATGTTTCTGCTGTGCAGTTCTGCTTACCCACGTTCATAGTCATGACATGTCTGCTGTGTTGAACCTCAGTATATCCAAAACTTAATCTGCAGGACAGATCTCTGGATGGCTTTGGACTGACCCAATTCACTCCCACTTTCCTGCGTGTAGTTCTTGGAGAAACTGTAGAATGTGCTGGGACTACATTCATCCTGAGACATAGGCAAAAACTGCCTGAAACAGTCTGGGTCTTGTTCTTGTCCCAACCAGAAAATGTAACATCTTGAGCTAGGGAGGAACTGTCTGAGACAAACTGGGCTTTGTTCCCTCTTCCCCTGCAAGCAGGATGTCCTTCAAATCTTTGCCCAGTGAGTTATATTGCCCTGAGGTATATAACTTGTGTTGGGACAACTTCTGGGGTCCCTCAGCCACAATACAAGTGGAACACCCAAGGTTCAGCCTTCCTCCATCTGCCCCAGGCAGCTTTCTTGAGCCTTGAGGGACTGGATCACAGTGGATCCTAGGCTGCTTTTGTTGCTTGCTGCCTATCTGTAAGTAATAAATCTATTTTATGTAACTTGTTGTGGGTGAGTGTTCTGTCTCATCAGACTTAGGCAACTGGTAAAACTACAGCCCAAGGTGCAGTGGGCAAAAGTGTTTGGAGTCCTATTTCTGGAGGTTGGTGTAGTCATAATCTTTGCTATTCTCCATACAGTGGGAGTTCTCTCTTGGTGCTAGTAATTGGAGAACGTGGTCCACACTACATTGTGTATAGTAGAGGCTCAACAACTTTTGAATGAATGTGTACATGAAAATAGGCACCTGACTTAAGTCGGGCTGTTCAAATCTTGTCACTTGAAAATTGCAACAGAGAATTATGGTATTGTATTGGTGGCTACATCACATCAATAGTAGATGTTAAAGAGGAAAAAAGCTACAAGTTGTGATGCCAACTTACCCACGCCTGGTCAGGTTCCTATTTCACTGAAGTGTGGTTGCCTAGCTTTAATTATAAGAGATACTCCAGTATATCTATTAAACAAGTTACTCTTTCTTACAACCACGAACTCATGCATTGTGCAACTAAACCATCACTTTGATCTTCTGAAAGTGTTTATACATGTGGGTGTAGAAATAGATGGCACATATGCACATAAATATGAGCACGTATTGATTGTGTTTCTCTAATTATAGCCGACACAAATGAAAAACTAATTGTAATATGTATTTGTGAATGGGTGTTATTGATTAACCTAGAATTACACATTTAGTTATCACTTTTTATGTGTCTCTCAGCATAGAATATATATGTATCTGGATATAAAAATTTGGGAGGGAACGTTTTAAAAATTGGCATGGGCTATGTGTATGCACATAGATGTGTTTAAGACTGTGTGATTATAATGTATGTTCTCATTTATTATGGGTTATCATTATGGATTGAAGGTTATTGTGCCCCCTTTTATCATGTCAATATTATAGAGGAAGCTTAGTTTTCTGTTTATTTTATGTGAATATGTGTGTTGTATTTGTTAATTTAAAAATCATTCTGACTAAAGAACAACAAAAATAACATGAAAAAACCAAGGTATTTATCACTTGTTTATTCATTGCTTCTTCCTCTTTCTCCTCCTCCATTAGCCTCATCTGTTTTGATTCATTAAACTAGTCATCTTACATGCAACATCTTTCCATTTACAATTTCTTCTACTTAAGAGAAATAAATATTAATATCTAATTTGGAGGTTTTCATTTCCTATTATATTCTTTTATATGAAAACATTGTAGTTACTTTGACTAATGCCATTTTGATTAATCTTTTAAAAATATTATAGACCCTTTGGAGAACAGAATATTCCCAGTTTACTGATTATCAGATGATATTTAGATATTTAATTTCTGTTTAATTTTTACATATTGGGAATGATGAATAGATGATAGATTACTGTAAATCTGTTCTTTCTTCTAAAATGGAAACATCTTAAAATATTTCTAAATAATTATAAATATGTAATTCTGAATACATTTTCCTGACATTAAGGGGTGTTTTAAAGATGTGTAGATGAGAAACTCAAGATTTGCCAAATTTCTGTTTTGCAGGAGGTCTTATTCCAGGATTGGTAATTATCATTTAATGGAGAGAAGCTTTAAGGTCTGGATCCCATATACCCTAGAATTCTAATTCCAATGTTGCAAACATGAGAGTAATTCAAGATTTGGTGTCAGAATTTTTTTATCTCGTTTTGGGAATAGTGCAGGATGTTTGTTTTTCCCCAAAACTCAGAATATTCTGGAAATGATTTTCAGTAGGGCAAAGGTAGGGTCAGTCATTCAGAGGGTATTGACTAATGCTTTATTGAGGTGTTGTGGAGGTAGTTTTAATGTTGGCAATTTTTCCATTTGCATCTTTCTCATCTCCCAACCTTATGTTCATTAATTAATGAAGAGACTTTAGAATTTGAAAGGACAATGAGATAACACAAAGGGTCAAATTAGACTCAGGAGCAGTCACAAGACACAGGAAAATGCTTCTTTCTTTGAAGAAGTCCAAAAGAAGTCCCACACCATTAACAGAGCTCCCAGAATGTCCTTTTTCTTCAACATTGCCAAAGCCTGTCATTCCCCAATAAACCCACAAATCTCAGGTTTTTAAAAATTAGTAATCTTAAAAAAAAAAAAAAAAAAAAAAAAAATCACATGTATCCTGCTAAAAGCATTTTGTAGATAAGTGCTCTCCATCACATTTCTGCTAATATCTTTACCCGGAGGTCTAGTTAAGAGCCAGGTTTACAATGGCATTGCCTATGGTCATTATGTATTGTTTTATCATTTTAGAAATGTTTGTGTTTCTTGGTTTTATTCAGTTTGTCATAGTTGTCTACAGTATTTTTTTTTTTTTTTTTTGTATTTTAGGGTAATCCAAGATGGATCAGAAATTCAGGATCTTCACGGTTAACGTGGTGGCAGTCAGAAAGAAATGCAATAGAACTGATTTAAGCTCTAGATCATGATAGCCTGTGATGTGGTTATGATCTGTTATTGTTTGCGATTTTCTGTACCATCATATAGTAATGACAGTTTGTTATGTAGTGGAGATGACTGCACCAGACCTATGTAAAAATTTAGTTTCTACTAAAAATATTCTTCTTGAAGCTTATGAGACTATTTTAAAGTAAATAATTTCCTAAAGAAATAGGCCTCTGGTGAAACACCAGGAAATAAAGGAAATAAATTGAGAAAAATGCCACAAGCTTATTTTTATTGATCCCATTCCCATAGGTTTAAATGTAATTTTTAATTAGAGTGTATCACAGAAAATACCCTTTTCAATTTATTTTAAAAGATTTGATCATATTTTTGCCCTTTTAACTTATAGCTAGAGCAACACATACTGTGAAAAGTTTAGAAAAGTTAAATCTAAAGTCTGCCCTTGACGTGACTAGTCAATTATTTCTTAAATAAATGATAATAAAAACTTAAAAAACAGGTAAACAGAGCTGGCTTTTCTGTCTCCAAATTGAGTATATTGATATGTAATTCATAAAATTATTAAATTTTATAAAATACACTATTGTTTATCTAAATTTGATGATGTTGATTTTAGGAAAAGTTGATCATATAAACATTAAGAATATTGATGAGTATATATGAACTATTTAATTGTTATATTTGTTCAGACAATTCAGTGTAGTTATTATCTTTGCCTGATAAACTACAATAAAAATGGACTTTTTGTTGGCATTGCGTAAGAAGCATCTAAATTTTCAGAGGTGCAAACAATTTTTCTTTAACTTCAGTTTTTTTGTTTCTATTTTTTATAGTTTGACAATGAAATTCTACATGCATCTGGAATTTCAAGGTAATCTATTACATTTTAAATAATTTGAAGCTTGACAAGTTATAATATACAAATGATAAATATCTGTGCTGTTGCTGGGCTGGTTCACCCTCAGGAGATCAATTCCTCATTTTTTCCCATAAAGGAAAATCACAAGGGTATTGATCCAGCAGGAGGTGTTTCTTCCATGTCAGTTGGCTTCTAGATGGATTTAGCTAATGGGAGGTACTTGTTGGCACTGGAGGAGAAGTTGGTTTGCTTTTCCTCTTCCTCTTTGCTTTAGGCAGCACTTCTAGCAATAGCGGTACCACTTCCACGGGTCCAGACCCTGCTTGAAAGGTACATGTTGGCCCCAGTATCTTGGAAATCCTTGGCTGGTTCCAGGCTCCATAATATTACCCACTCCCTGTTGTCTCTGTAGCCTGTGAGTAATGGTGACCTTATGTCTTTTTAAAATCTCAGCATTGCTTCCTCTCCTCTATGTGGCTATTCAGTTCTGTCATCAGATATATATAAAATTTGCTGCATTAAATTTTATATCAGTTCCAAATACCTTGTTTCTGTTTCCTGGTCGAGCCATGGCTGATACATTCTTCATATTAATTTTAAAGAATGCTAATCTATAATTTAAAATCATTATAAATTGGAAAGCTCATTGGAAAATGTGCATTTCTTATGTTTAGATTAGATGATTGTACTGGACTGAATGTGTAGGTCCTCCCAAACCTACCCCCAAACTCATACGCTGAAACCCTAACTTCCAGTGTTATAGTATTAATAGGTGGGGCCTTTGGGAGAGGATTAAGTCATGAAGGTGGAGCCCTAATAAATGGAATTAGTGCCCTCATAAAAAGAGACACACTTATGCTATCTTTCTCTTTCTTTTCCTCTGTCTCTACTCTCTGCCATGTGAAGACACAATGAAGAGATGAACATGTGCAAACGAGAAAGAGTACCCTTACCAGACAGACACTAGAGCTC
Source organism: Macaca thibetana thibetana (assembly GCF_024542745.1). NCBI lineage: Eukaryota > Metazoa > Chordata > Mammalia > Primates > Cercopithecidae > Macaca > Macaca thibetana. Next base: position 132,050,493 of record NC_065583.1, on the reverse strand, counting down.
GCAGAAATTTGATCTTGGACTTCCCAGCCTCTAGAACTGTGAGAAATAAATGTTTGTTGTTTATGACACTTAGTCTATGGTATTCTGTTATAGAGCAGTTTGAGCTGACTAATGCAATATTATCAAGTCAAGAAAAACAATTGGGTAATTTATTAAGATTCTTTTCTTTTATAGCAGATAATTTATTTCAACATTACTTAAAAGTATTGAAACTTTTCTATGCTGGGAATTGCAGTGCTGCTGGTGAAAGTGGTGCCAGAGTTTGTGTGTATGTCTGTGTGTGTGTCTAATCGCATTCAGGGAGCATTTGTTTAGTCTGTTTTAAAGCTATCAGAGCTAACATTTGTGTATGTTTGTTTTCTTTATCTCAGCTCTGGTAAATCCATGAAAAACAGATGAAAGCCAAATCTTTCATTATTTCTAAATCCCTGATTATGACATATTTCTCCTACAATGTGTCCCAAAAGAATGAGAAAAGCATCTGTAACCACGCACAGGTTATGTTGTAGTCCCCTCAGTAGCATTTTGTCCATATGGAGCTTAATTCTGTAAACTACCTATAACTAGGTATAAAATTCAGACAGAAAATAGCAATTTATCACAAGTGTCCAGCTGGCTTCTTCTTCTAAGTGGTTATTTCCTAATCTGCAATCCAGCCATTCACTGCCCACTCACATTTTTGAGCTATAAAATCAATAATAAATAGCAAGAACTTTCCCTTGAGAGCTTAGCCATGCATTCCAACTGGGAAGAACAAATGAAGGGCAATGCCATAGAACTGTGTGCTTGGGTTTTAATAGAAGAAATAAAAAATGGAAAAATGGAAGTTGCTCCTTTCATCCAGTTGATCAATAATGCAATGTAAGCTTAAGCTTAAAATTCTCCCTAAATCAAGAAATGTTCTTTAAAAGAAAACCTTTAGAGAAATAATTTTTTCAATTAGTATAATATTTGAAAGATTCTTATATATTTTACTGACTTAGTGATCTTTCTTCAATATAATTGAACCTGATCAGTTCAAAATACCCATTTTGGGTCCTCTTCAAATTGAAGTCTGGAAATCTTTAAAATGTTGACAGACATTTTAATGAAAGTTAAACAGTACACTGACAAAGTGCACTGTTACCTCCAGTTGCATTTCCAACAGAACTGTGCTCTCTAAAAATATTTGTAAAATAGATATGTACATGCACACATAGACACATATACCCATATATACACTTTTTACACACACACACTCACATGCAAACATAATGAAATCAGGTAAGAAACTATTTTAGCAATTCCAGATAGGACTAATTTGTTCAAACAGTGTATATATATGGATATTTTATATGAACACTGTTCATTTGTATGTTTATGTACATATCTACAAATGTTTGAGTGAATTCTTACCATCTAGAAACTAGTTACTACTAATTTCACTTTAGAGGTAATAAACTAATTCAAAAATTAATTTAACCATGATCACATGACTAGCATTTATCTTACTGATAATTTGAACTCAAATAGGACCAATTCTAAAGCCCTCATTTTTAATTATATAATTCTGTCTTCCATAGTAAAATCAATACAACAAAATTAAATCTATTGGAAGGCAGCTTACAATTAAAAGACAGTTGAGTACAACAGAAAACAAATTAGTCATATCAGGAATGGCCAAATAGTTTCTTTTCTGAATTATGTCTGTATGTGAGTGTAGAAATATGTATATATGGGTATTTTGTATGAACACTGTTCGTATGTGTATTTATATACATATCTACAAACATTTATATACATAACTGTGTATGCACATATCTACATATACTAGTATACATGTACATTTATATACCTATAAACGTAAATATATATATACAAAAATACACACATACATAAACACATATAAAATTTAACATATTATGCACTGATCAGGTATTATCTTTCTGTCATATTGTTGTATCCATGGTTTATTGTTTTCCCAGAAGTGTGTTATAGGAAAATTAAATAATCCATTATGACAGAAATATTTTCCACGATTCTGCTTTTTATAATAGTATATATAATAAAATATGATATACCCTTTTGTTCTCAAGGCCTTGCAAACTAATTGATAAACATAAATACAAAATTTGTAAAACTGTAGAAAAGTTATCATTAATAAATACCAATGCTAACTCATTAAATCTATCTAGGAACTAGTTATTACTAATTTTACCTTAGAAGTAGGAAACTAATTCAGACATTAATTTAACCAAAATCATATGACTAGCATTTATCTTACTGGTAATTTAAACTTAAATACAACCAATTCTAAAGCCCTCATTTTTAATTGTCTATTCTGACTTCTATAATAAAATCAATACAGTAAAATTAAATCTATTGGAAGGCAGCTTACAATTAAAAGACAGTTGAGTACAATAGAAAACAAATTATTCATATCTGAAATGGCTTGTAAAATTTTCATAAAAGGATAAATTTAATTATGTCTTAAAATTAGGTTAGTCATTGAAGAAAAGAGCAGTCTTCATGTGCAGAATTTGTGAAGTGGGAAGGCACAGATATGCATAAAGCAGACAATAAAATAAAATTAGCTAGACTGTCAGATCCAAGAAGGTCCACGTTTGGAGATTTTGTTGAAAATGTTGATTATAGCCAAATTCAGAGGGACTTGAATGTTTGAACAATATCTTGGCACATAAAAACACTCTATAAATGTTTTCTGCCTGAATAAATTAATGTATCCTGTAGGCAGTAGGTCACGTGGATGGTTTTCAGTGTAAAAGCATGGCACGATGACAGTATTGCTTTATAATGATTATTCTGGTGGCATGATTCAGCATGAATAAAACTGTAGATTGAAAGACTTCTAAGCATAAGATTAACAGTGAATAATTTAAAAGAACGAATGGGTAAAATAGATATTTGGAAGTCATGTCATCAAGTCAAATGTCCAAGGTCTCTGGAAATAAAATAAATCATTAAATACGATTCAAAAACATATATTGAACACCTACTAGGTGCCATATAAACAGGTGTGGAAACAAAAGGGGACATGAATTCACAGGTGGAATTACGTAACAATGTGAAAAAAGCAGAGAAGCGTAGAGGGGAGTGATTACTATGAGATTAAGAGTAACAGGAAAGTCATCAGAAATAGCTGGTTAGACTTCACCTTGAATGAAAGTTGAACTTGTCCAAAGGACACGTATTGCATAATAAAAAAATCTGCTTTCTAAGAATACAGTTTGCTTGTAGTAAAATTATTGCAATAAGGTGAAAATACAGAAATGTAGTGTTATTTATATATACACATATATGTGCAATTATTTCCAGATATTACAAAAGGCAGTTTGGTAGCCAGTTCTAAATTCTTGGAGAAGGAGAATTTTGTTTTATTTTTAATGTTTTATCAAAAAATCTTAACCTATTTAGGAATACATTTCATATTTTTATATATACAGATGTATAATATTTATTTAAATCATATAGTATAGCTTAATTTCAATATTTGGCTAACATTAGTATGTCTTAAAATTTTATGAGTTCAACATTTTGAGTTGCAATGCTTTGGAATGAGTACTTTATATTAATGCTGTTCTTATCCATAAAAATATTGAGCATTATATTGTATATAGTATACAGTAGTGTCCTCTTATCCACGGGGGAAATATTTTTCTTTGTTGTTGTTGTTTTGAGACAGATTCTTGTTCTGTCACCCAGGCTAGAGTGCAGTGGCGTGATCTCAGCTCATTGCAGCTTCTGCCTCACTGGTTCAAGTGATTCTCCTGTCTCAGCCTCCCGAGTAGCTGGGACTACAGGAGCCCGCCACCACACCCAGCTAGTTTTGTACTTTTAGTAGAGGCAGGGTTTCAACATGTTGGCCAGGCTGGTCTCAAACTCCTGATCTCAGGGGATCCACCAGCCTCGGCCTCCCAAAGTGCTGGGATTACATGCATGAGCCACTGTGCCCAGTCCATGGGGGATACATTTCAAGATCTTCAGTGGGTGCCTGAAACTGTGGATAATATTGAATCCTTTATACACTCTGTTTTCTTTTTTAATAAAACATACCTATGATAAAGTTTAACTTATAAAATTGGGCACAGTAAGAGAGTAGAATAATTATAACAATCTACTCTTCGTAAATTCACAGATATAAGATTCTTACTGTATATCTTAGCAACCTCAGTATATGGTTATTTTTCTTTCCTTATTAAGATAATTTTCACCTTATCACTTAAAAGAAACACTTTTATGCATCTCTTTGGTGAATCCAAATTGCCAGCATTATGACTTTCGCACTTTGGGGCCATTATTAAGTAAAATAAAGGTTGCTTGAACATAAACACTACAATACAATTCAACAATCACCTACTAAGGGGATGGCTACTATTGAGCAGGTAGCATCTACAACATGGATACCCTGGACTTTCCATGGAATGTGAAACCACAGATAAGAGGAGACCGCTGTGTATGGTGAAATAAATTTTATATTGCATAAACAAAACTTGTTTGAAATTCTTTCTTTTTTCTTTTTTGGAGACAGGGTTTCACTCTGTCTTCTAGGCTGGAGTGCAGTGGCATGGTCATAGCTCACTGCAGCCTCAAACTCCTGACCTCAAGAGATCCTCCAGCCTCAGCCTCCCAAGTATCTGTGACTAAAGGCCTGAGCCACCAGGTGCAGCCAGTTGAAAATTCTCTGAATTCATTCCTAACCTCTCTTTAGTCAGAAAATCCATGATGTGTTATATTTGTTTCTAGATTGCTAGTGCTCTAGCAAAATAAACAAAGTTCAACACTAACATCACCAACATAACACCAAAATACTCTGCAATTCAAATGTAACAATAGGGCACATTTCATTGAAGAATAGTTGTTAGATGTGATTAAGGACATTTATCCTTTCAAGATATGATAGTAGCAGAATTTTATGTTTTATATACAAGTGTTCCCTTTGTTCTTGTGTACACATACAGTGAGTGTCTAATGAAGTGTTTTGTTTGTATTCTCAGGTATAGCGTCCCCCAGCTGTAGCTCTAAATTTCTAGGCTAAATTATGAATGTGACATGGTGATTTTTAAATGCTTCTGGTTAGTTAATAGGAAACTTTATTTATAAACTTTTCAGTGTGCAGTTGAACTTAGAATTCCCAGTAAGGTTCTCCATTCTCACTCTATAATCAAAGGCTATTAACCAACAGGGTGAAGTTCCCTCCCTATTTCATTGTTTAAATGAATAATTAAAGGAAAGAAAAAGTGCTGAAATATTTGAAGGGCTGACAAGGGAGCAATTGGAGTGTGGGTATGACAGTGGTAATCCTGCAGTGTCAGACACTGTGGGAAGGCTCCACCACACCGCATCTGCTCTTTTAGGGGGATGTTATATTCCTTTACATTTTGTTTAATCAAAGAGCTTGAACGCTGGCCAATTCTGCTTTATACAATCTGAAGAAAGCAATTTGTAATCTGTGAATACAACATGAAGATGCATGGAGGGTGACCATAATTATTCAATATTCAATAAATAAAATAAGTTCATGAAACTAATTTATTTATTTGAGACAGGATCTCATTCCATTCTGTTGCTCAGGCTGAGTATAGTGGCATGATCATGGCTCACTGCAGCCTTGATTGGTTGGGCTTAAGTGATTCTCCTAGGTCAGCCTCTCAAATAGCTGGGACTATAGGCATGCACCATCAGATCTGGCTATTTTTTAATTATTTTGTAGAGATGGGGGTCTCACTATGCTGCCCAGGCTGGTCTTGATCTCTTGGACACAAGCAATCCTCCCTCCTTGGCCTCCCAAAGTTCTGGTATTACAGGTATAAGCCATTGTGCCTGGCCCATAAAACTAATTTCTTTATTTTTTTATATTGGGATATGTCTGAAAGTATGAGATAAACCTATTATAGGAATATTCATATAAAAAGGAACCTCATTTAATTCAACTTTTGGAAAAACTGTTTTTTTTTAAGTGTCCCATGAGAGATTGCATGGAGAGAATGAGATAAGACCTGGAAAAGAAAATTTGAATGGAAAAACATAATCTCCTAAAGGGAATATTTCTCTTTAAAAATATTTCTATTTTTTATTTTTGCATCCTAATGATGCTTTTTCTTGGGAGCATATGAGACAATTTTTATTTATTACTACAATAAAATAGTTGTTTCAAGCATGAACACCAAACTCCAAAAATACCCAAAAGGTAATAGTAACAAATAAGAGGTGGGAGTAAAGATATGGACTTTTTTCATATAAGCTAATAAATTTGATTCATGGACTATTTTTCCATCAAGATTTTGAAAGATAAAAATTTTAAAGTTGAATGACTTCATTCTTTAGAAAATTAAACATTTATCACATTATAAATATTTAATATTAACTAATATAGTTAATGTAGTTAATAGTAATAATGTTATATTAATATAGTTAATATAACAATATATTGACTACTGAATGGCAGGCACAGTACTACTTGGTTGGAATTCAGAAACTTAGGAGATGATTCCTAGAAACTGTTTGAGGAATATAAATAATATTCAAAATCTTATTTGATTAAATATTTTTATAAATTAGATAAGATGGAATTTTAATATTAACAGGTTTTAAAGAGAGAGTACACAGAAAAAACACTTTTTACTGCAAAGGGCTAAAGGAAACAATTTATCTGAGCTAGATCATATGAACTTATTACAGCAAACCTATCGCAAATTGTACATTCTTGCTAAAAGTGAATTTCTAAGCCCAAGTTCTTTGATTTTTCAGTTGTATTGTTTTGTGCTAAATTTGGTATCTTAGTGACAGCATTGAAGGAATGCCCATGTATGCTCCTAAAATGCGCTGCAGCTGCTTCCCAAACTAACATCTTGGTTTAGTTTCCATTTTTCAATTTGAACAGAGACATTTTTGGAGTTCCAAATACTGTCTATTAATCCCTCACCTAAAATATGCGGCAACTCTAAAATTCTAAATGGCTTGCTTGTAAATTCTTTCACTCACTTCATTTGGTTAGTGATTGTTCCTTTTATGTAACAACCAATTTTTGTGTTTTTTTTCCAAATTCTTCTTAGAAAAGGCAAATCTGTTGCCACTTAGGTACTTTCACTTTGTATATAGTGTTTCCACTTCCAAATGTTTTTTTTTCCCCCTTTATTTTTATTATACGTTAAGTTCTGGGATACATGTGCAGAACGTGCAGGTTTGTTACATAGGTATACATGTGCCATGGTGGTTTGCTGCATCCATCAACCTGTCATCTACATTAGGTGTTTCTCCTAATGCCATCCCGCCCCTGGTCCCTCACCCCTTGACAGGCCCTGGTGTGTGTTCTTCCCCTCCCTGTGTCCATGTGTTCTCACTGTTCAACTCCCACTTATGAGTGAGAACGTGAGGTGCTTGTTTTCTGTTTCTGTGTTAGTTTGCTGAGAATGATGGTTTCCAGCTTCATTCATGTCCCTGCAAAGGACATGAACTCATCCTTTTTTATGGCTGCATAGTATTCCATGGTGTATATGTGTCACATTTTCTTTATCCAATCTAACATTGATGGGCATTTGGGTTGGTTCCAAGTCTTTGCCATTGTGAATAGTGCCACAATAAACATATGTGTGCATGTGTCTTTATAGCAGAAAATGATTTATAATCCTTTGGTTATATAACCAGTAATGGGATTGTTGGGTCAAATGGTGTTTCTGGTTCTAGATTCTTGAGGAATTGCCACACTGTCTTCCACAATGGTTGAACTAATTTACACACCTACCAACAGTGTAAAAGTGTTCCTGTTTCTCCACATCCTCTCCAGTATCTGTTGTTTCCTGACTTTTTAATGATCGCCATACTAACTGGTGTGAGATCGTATCTCACTGTGGTTTTGATTTGTATTTCTCTAATGACCATTGATGATGAACTTTTTTTTCATATGTTTGTTGGCTCCATAAATGTCTTCTTTTGAAAAGTATCTGTTCATATCCTTCACCCACTTTTTGATGTTTTTTTTTTCTTATAAATTTGTTTAAGTTCCTTGTAGATTCTGGATATTAGCCCTTTGTCAGATCGATAGACTGCAAAAATTTTCTCCCGTTCTGTAGGTTGCCTTCTCACTCTGATGATAGTTTCTTTTGGTGTGCAGAAGCTCTTTAGTTTAATTAAATCCCATTTGTCAATTTTGGCTTTTGTTGCCACTGCTTTTGATATTTTAGTCATGAAATCTTTGCCAATGCCTATGTCCTGAAAGGTATTGCCTAGGTTTTCTTCTAGGGTTTTTATGGCTTTAGGTCTTATATTTAAGTCTTTAATCCATCTTGGGTTAATTTTTGTATAAGGTGTAAGGAAGGGGTCCAGTTTCATTTTTCTGTGTATGGCTAGCCAGTTTTCCCAACACCACTTATTAAATAGGGAATCCTTTCCCAATTGTTTGTTTTTGTCAGGGTTGTCAAAGATCAGATGGTTGTAGATGTATGGCTTTATTTCTGAGGCTTCTGTTCTGTTCCATTGGTCTATATATCTGTTTTGGTACAAGTACCATGCTGTTTTGGTTACTGCAGACTTGTAGTGTAGTTTGAAGTCAGGTAGTGTGATGCCTCCAGCTTTGTTCTTTTTGCTTAGGACTGTCTTGGGTATACAGGCACTTTTTTGGTTCCATATGAAATTTAAAGTAGTTTTTTCTAATTCTGTGAAGAAATTCTATGGTAGCTTGATGGAAATAGCATTGAATGTATAAATTACTTTGGGCAGTATGGGCCATTTTTATGATATTGATTCTTCCTATCCATGAGCATGGAATGTTTTTCCATTTGTTTGTGTCCTTATTTCCTTGAGCAGTGGTTTGTAGGTCCTTCACATCACTTGTAAGTTGTATTCCTAGGTATTTTATTCTCTTTGTAGTAATTGTGAATGGGAGTTCACTCATGTTTTGGTCTCTGTCTATTATTGGAGTAAAAAAATGCATGTGATTTTTGCACATTGATTTTATATCCTGAAACTTTGCTGAAGTTGCCTGTCAACTTAAGGAGTCTTTGGGCCGAGATGATGGGGTTTTCTAAATATACAATCATGTCATCTGCAAACAGAGACAATTTGACTTCCTCTCTTCCTATTTGAATACTTCATTTCTTTCTTTTGCCTGATTGCCCTGGCCAGAACTTCCAATACTATGTTGAATAGTAATGGTGAGAGAGGGCATCCTTGTCTTGTGCTGGTTTTTCAAGGGAATGCTTCCAGTTTTTGCCAATTCAGTATGATATTGGCTGTGGGTTTGTCATAGATAGCTCTTATTATTTTGAGATACATTCCATCAATACCTAGTTTATTTAGTGTTTTTGCATGAAGCGGTGTTGTATTTTATTGAAGGCCTTTTCTGCATCTATTGAGATAATCATGTGGTTTTTGTCATTGGTTCTGTTTATGTGATGGATTACATTTATTGATTTGCATAGGTTGAACCATCCCAGGGATGAATCTGACTTGATCGTGGTAGATAAGCTTTTTGATGTGCTGCTGGATTCGGTTTGCCAGTATTTTATGGAAGATTTTTGCATTGATGTTCATCAGGGATATTGGCTTGAAATTTTCTATTTTTGTTGTGTCTCTGCCAGGTTTTGGTATCAGGATGACGCTGGCCTCATAAAATGAGTTAGGGAAAAGTCCCTCTTTTTCTATTGTTTGGAATAGTTTCAGAAGGAATGGTACCAGCTCCTCTTTGTACCTCTGGTAGAATTCGACTGTGAATCCATCTGGTTCTGGGCTTTTTTTTTTTTTTTTTTTTTTTTTTTGGTAAGCTATTAATTACTTCCTCAATTTCAGAACTTGTTATTGTTCTATTCAGGGATTCAACTTCTTCCTCATTTAGTCTTGGGAGGGTGTATGTATCTGGGAATTTTTCTCTTTCTTCTAGGGATCAGTGGTGATCTCCCCTTTATCATGTTTTATTGTGTATATTTGCTGCTTCTCTCTTTTCTTCTTTATTAGTCTGGCTAGCAGTATACCTATTTTGTTAATCTTTTTAAAAAACTAGCTCCTGGATGCAATGATTTTTTGAAGGGTTTTTCATGTCTCTATCTCCTTCAGTTCTGCTCTGATCTTAGTTATTTCTTGCCCTCTGCTGGCTTTTGAATTTGTTTGCCCTTGCTTCTCTAGTTCTTTTAATTGTGATGTTAGGGTGCCAATTTTAGGTCTTATCTGCTTTCTCCTGTGGGCATTTAGTGCTATAAATTCCCCTCTAGACACTGCTTCAGCTGTGTCTCCAAAATTATGGTACATTGTGTCTTTATTCTCATTGGTTTCAAATAACTTACTTATTTCTGCCTTCATTTCATTATTTACCCTGTAGTCATTCAGGAGCAGGTTCAGTTTCCATGTAGTTGTGTGGTTTTGAGTGAGTTTCTTAATTGTGAGTTCTAATTTGATTGCACTGTGGTCTGAGAAACTGTTTGTTATTATTTCCATCCTTTTGCATTTACTGAGGAGTGTTTTACTTCCAATTATGTGGTTGGTGTTAGAATTAAGTGTGATGTGGTGCTGAGAAGAATGTATATTCTGTAGAATTGGGGTAGTGAGTTCTATAGATGTCCATTAGGTTTGCTTGGTCCTGAGCTGAGTTCAAGTCCTGAATATCCTTGTTAATTTTCTGTCTTGTTGATCTTCTAATATTGACAATGGGGTGTTAAAGTCTCCCACTATTATTGTGTGTGAGTCTAAGTCCCTTTGTAGGTCTCTAAGAACTTGCTTTGTGAATCTGGGTGCTCTTGTATTGGGTGCATATATATTTAAGATAGCTAGGTCTTCTCGTTACATTTATCCCTTTACCATTATGTAACGCCCTTCTTTGTCTTTTTTTTTTTTTTATCTTTGTTAGTTCAAAGTCTGTTTTATCAGAGACTAGGATTCAATCTTCTGCTTTTTTTTTGCTTTCCAGTTGCTTGGTAAATCTTCCTCCATACCTTTATTTTGAGCTTATGTGTGTCTATGCACGTGAGATGTGTCTCCTGAATACAGCACACTGATGGGTCTTCACTCTATCAGATTTGCCAGTCTGTGCCTTTTAATTGGGGCATTTAGCATGTTTACATTTAAGGTTAATATTGTTATGTGTGAATTTGATCCAGTCATTATGTGCTAGCTGTGTTTTTTTCTTCCCCCCCATTAGTTGATGTAGTTTTCTCATAGTGTCAATGGTCTTTACATTTTATTTTGTTTTTGCAGTGTCTGGTACTGGTTTTTCCTTTCCATATTTAGTGCTTCCTTTAGGACTCTTGTAAAGCAGGCCTGGTAGTGACAAAATCCCTCAGCATTTGCTTGTCTATAAAAGATTTTATTTCTCCTTCGCTTCTGAAGCTTAGTTTGGCTAGATATGAAATTCTGGGTTGAAAATTCTTTTCTTTAAGAATGTTGAATATTGGCTTGTAGGGTTTCTGCAGAGAGATCCGCTTAGTTTGATGGGCTTCCCTTTGTGGGTAACCTGACCTTACTCTCTGGCTGCCCTTAATATTTTTCCCTTCATTTCAACCTTGGAGAATCTGGCAGTTATGTGTCTTGGGGTTACTCTTCTTGGGGAGTATCTTAGTGGTGTTCTCTGTATTTCCTGAATTTGAATGTTGGCCTGTCTTGCTAGGTTGGGGAACTTCTCCTGGATAATCACCTGAAGTATGTTTTCCAGCTTGGTTCCATTCTCTCTGTCACTTTCAGGTATACCAATCAAACGTAGGTTTGGTCTTTTCACACAGTCCTATATTTCTTAGAGGCTTTGCTCATTCCTTTTCATTCTTTTTTTTCTAATCTTATCTTCATGCTTTATTTCATTAAGTTGATCTTCAATCTCTGATATCCCTTCTTCTGCTTGATCGATTTGTCTATTGACACTTGTGTATGCTTCACAGAGTTCTTGTGCTGTGTTTCTCAGCTCCATCAGGTCATTTATGTTCTTCTCTAAACAGGTTATTCTAGTTAGCAGTTCCTCTAACCTTTTATCAAGGTTCTTAGCTTCCTTGCATTGGGTTAGAACATGTTCCTTTGGCTCACAGGAATTTATTATTACCCACCTCCTGAAACCTACTTCTGTCAATTTGTCAAACTCATTCTCCATCCAGTTTTGTTCCGTTGCTGGCATGGAGTTGTGATCCTTTGGAGAAGTGGCATTCTGATTTTTGGAATTTTTAGCCTTTTTTCACTGGTTTTCCCTCATCTTCATGGATTTATCTACCTTTTATCTTTGCTGTTGATGGCCTTCAGATGAAGTTTTTCCATGATCGTCCTTTTTGTTGATGTTGATGCCATTGCTTTCTGTTTGTTGGTTTTCCTTCTAACAGTCAGGCCCCTCTTCTGCAGGTCTGCTGGAGTTTGCTGGGGTTCCAATCCAGACCTTGTTTCCCTGGATATCACCAGCTGAGGCTGCAGAACAGCAAAGATGGCTGGCTGTTCCTTTCTCTAGAAGCTTCGTCCCAGAGGGGCACTTGCCAGATACCAGACAGAGCTCTCCTGTATAAGGTGCCTGTCGACCCCTGCTGGGAGGTGTCTCCCCATCAGGAAACAATGGGGGTCAGGGACCCACTTGAGGAGGCAGTCTGTCCCTTAGCAGACCTTGAGCACTGTGCTGGGAGATACACTGCTCTCTTCAGACATGGTAGGCAGGAACATTTAAGTCTGCTGAGGCTGCGCCCACAGCCACCCCTTCCTCCAGGTGCTCTGTCCCAGGGAAATGGGAGTTTTATCTATAAGCCCTTGACTGGAGCTGCTTCATTTCTTTCAAAGATGCCCTTCCCAGAGAGGAGGAAATCTAGAGAGGCAATCTGGCCACAACAGCCTTGCTGAGCTGCAATGGGCTCCACCCAGTCCAAACTTTCTGGGGGCTTTGTTAGTATTGTGAGGGGAAAACCACCTACTCAAGCCTCATTAATGGCAGACTCCCATCCCCTCTTCAAGCTCGAGCATCCCAGATCAACTTCAGACTGCTATGCTGGCAGCAAGAATTTCAAGCCAGTGGATTTTAGCTTGCTGGGCTCTTTGGGGTGGGATTCGCATAGCTGCACCACTTTGCTTCCTAGCTTCAGCCCCCTTTCTAGGGGAGTGAATGGTTCTGTCTTGCTGGCACTCCAGGTGGCACAGGGATATGAAAAAAAAACTCCTGCAGCTAGCTCAGTGTCTGCCCAAATGGTCATCCATTTTTGTGCTTGAAACCCAGGGCCCTGGTGGTGTAGGCACCCAAGCGAATCTCCTGGTTGTGGGTTGGGAAGACTGTGGGAAAAGCGTATGTAGGCCAGAATGATCTATCCCTTAAAGCACAGTCCCTCATGGCTTCCCTTGGTTAGGGGAGTGACTTCCCCAACCTCTTGAGCTTCCTGGGTGAGGCAATGACCCACCCTGCTTCTGCTCGCCCTCCGTTGGCTATACCAATTGAGTAACCAGTCCCAGTGAGATGAACCAGACACCTCAGTTGGAAATGCAGAAATCAACTGCCTTCTGCATTGGTGTCACTTGGAGCTGCAGACCAGAACTGTTCCTGTTTGGCCATCTTGCCCAGGGATCCCCTCCACTTCCAAATTTTGTTGAAAGATATAGACATTTGGGGGTAGAAGGCACCATCATGTTTTTAAAGTGATTGAGCTTATACATTTTTGTGTGGCATTTACATTTTTCATAAAACATATCTTTTATTTGTACCACATTTGCCATCTAGAATTATAATATAGGTTGGAAGAGGTTCTGAAAAGTAAATTACTAATCAGATCTGAGGAAGCTCAGAAAATCTTTGCTTATGATACTAAAAGCCTTCATCAATATTTTAAAGTGGACATCAGAACTGATTATTACAAAAGCCCTGTATAGACAGTCTTTAGACAATAATAACCATTATTAGACAATATTTTTTAAATTGCTTAAGGATAAGCCATTTTCCTGCAATGAAATAAATAAATAACATTTTCTATTTATTCCTATATCAAGATGCTCAGCTACCAGTTACTTGGTTATATAAGCTATAATGGACAAAGAAGGCATGAATTCCCCAGGTCATCACAAAAGCATACCTGAGGGTCAATTAAAACCAGTGAAGTGATCTCCAGCAGGTAGCTTTGCATGCCTTACAGAAAGGAGTCAGAAACTAGTAAAAATAAGATAAATTTTCGAAAGTCTTATTATTTTTATAATGAAAGCTTTCTTCATACTTGACGTATTCTAGAAAATGTAAGAAAATTATCCAGCATATTATTCTGGGAATTCAACATTCACATTCAAAAATCAATCAATGTATTTTAACTATGCTAACAGAATAAAGAAGAAAAATAAGGCATCTGATAAAATTCAACACCTTTCCTTAATAAAAAATTTTATCAAACAACGAATGTCCTTAATTTGATAAAAGATATCAACAAAAACCTATAGCAAATATCCTATTTAATGGTTAAATATTGAAAACTTTCTCTTGAGAAAATTGAGGTAAGATTGCCACCATCACCAGTTCTATCCAACATCATCCTGGAGCTCTTGGCCAGTACAATGAGGTACAAAAATAAATAGCAATGTGTTAGAGGAAAAGAAAAAATATGTTATAATTTGTGTAAAGTACAATTGAATAACTATTTAGAAAACATTAACTAGTAAATTCAGCAGTGTTTCTGCATGTAAGATTAACATAAACATAAAACACTTCTAAATATAAGCAAACTTTAGAAAATAAAAATTTTATGATGCTAACTTTTAGAATAGCTTTAAAATTCATCAAATACCTACCAATAAACCTAATACAGTATATTCAAGATCTCTACAAATGAAGCTAGGAGGCATAAGGGAAGTTAGAGAAGACTCAATGAGTGAATAACGATACCATGTTCATGGACTGGATAATCTAGTGTTGTGTATCCAACGTGCCCTAATCGATTTATAGAGTCATTGGAATTCCAATCAAAATTCCATTGTTTTTGGTGGAAATTGACAAGTTGAATATAAATATGTGTGGAAAAGCAAAAGACCAAGAATAGAAATGAAAATTTTGGAAAAGAACAAAGTGAGGAATCTCACATTGTGAAATATCTACACTTTAAATCATCAGTAATTAAGACAGTGGAGTGATGAAGTAAGAATAAACAAAGCAACACACAACATCTAGATACACTCACTTGAATTATGACAGAGGTCCTCTCTAGTGCAATTGTGAAAAGGTGTTCTTTTTCAATAAGTGGTTCTAGGTCAATTGAATATTCATATGGAAAAAAAATGTTTCTTTTGATCGCTACCTCAGATGATTAAAAAAGAAATAGTATCTCTGTGGATTGTAGATCTAAATTGAAAGGTAAAACAAACATCTTTTAAAAGATAACAGAGACTGTCTCTGTGATTTTGGGGTTTATAAATATTTCTCAAATAGGCTATCAAAAACATTTGCTAGAAAAGTAAAAGACTTCTAGAGTGGACTTTATGAAAATTTTTTGCTTTTATTTATTAAAAATGGCCAGTAAGAAACAAAAAAGATAAGCCTCTGAGTGGAAGACTTTGTTGGCAATACATATTCATGAGAAAGGCAGTCTTCCTTTCCTGAACTCCTATGTTCAGGAGTATGAACATAACTTCTTTAAATCAAGAAAAACACAGACTTAATTTTTAAAATTTAAAAAATGGGCAAAATATTACAGAAAAGAAGATATTCAAATGTCCAATATGCATAGACAGCATTGCTCGGCATCATTAGTCATCAGAGAAATTAAAAATAAAACCAAAATGAGATTATATTAAAAATGAAACAATAAATTAACTTAAAAATGAAAGTTAAAAATGTAAAACGCTGAAAATGAAAATTCTTGAGAAGGATGTTGAACAAATGGAAATCTTATATTCAGCTAGTCATTATGTAACATGAGCTGCCCACTTTGAAAGATTGTTGGGTAGTATTTACTGAAGCTGAAGATCCACAAACTCTATGACATTCTGAACATTCAGAAACTCTGTGACATTCTATCATAGATGTTTACTTAACAGAAATGAAAAGCTATGTACATCAAATGACATACACAAGAATGTTCATGACAGCAGCCTAAAACCTAATATAACCAAATAGTCATGGTATATTCACATAAAGTGATGCTATACAGTAACATAAATGAAGGCACTATTACTGCTCACAGCATCATGGGTGAATTTCACAAACATAATATTGAGCAAAAGAAGAAACATAAAACACCAAGCGCAGTATAAACCTATTTCCATGAAGCACAAAACCCAGTAGAGCAAAGAGATAGCCAAAGAAGGCAGCCCACTGGTTACCTTTTTGGAAATAGTGCAACAACTTGGAGCAGACAGAAAGGAGGTTACTGTGTTAGTGGAATGTCCAATTTATCCAGTTTATTCCTCTGAGTGGTGAGTGCATGGGTATGCTTGCTTTGGGAAAATTCCTCAAGCTATATCTATATTCTCTCCTTACCTTATGGTGTGTAGGATAGATTTCAATAAAAACTTTATTCAGTTATAAAAGAAAAAATATATATATTTGCCATTTCTATAACGAAGAAGTCACTGAATATCATTTACTTAAAATATCTCAAAGGAAATGTATATTTCAAACCAGAGAGTTGGTATCCCTGGCTATACAGTGGATTCGTGGGCAGTGTTATGTGAATTGCTTGATAGAGTAGCAGAATCTTTCGTTTGTACATCCTAAAGTAATTTCTCTGGTGCCAGAAACAATTTTGCTCCTTGTTCACAGACGCTGAAATGGAAATGGCTTAAACAACTTACTAATCGCCACAATCAGTGGAATATGGAAGAGGAGACAGAGGTACTAAAATCCTACAAGCATTTTCTATTCTGCCAGAATCTCTGTCAGTGGGTTCTTTCTTCATTTTAATTGGCATTCAATTATTTTTTTAAAGTCACGATTTTAAAGAAAACAGTGGATACTAGGTAATTCCCCCAAATATGAGGCCAATGTTCCATAGACAAATGTGTAGTCATTTTGTAGTTTGTCGACTGATGATGCTTTTTGACCTGCTTCTGGTTTTGAACTTCAGAATATAATTATGTAACGTCACATTACAGAAAACACTAAAAAAAGGGCCCTTCTCATTGAATAGTGCCATTGTACTCAGTGTTCTGTGGCTGTTTTGTGCTGTGCGGTTTATGTAGTTTTAATTGTTATTGTTTATGATGATGATGTTTTAATTGTTGATGTAACACCCTGAGCATCTTGGTGAAAGCTTCATAATAATTAAAATATTATTATAATAGTTCCTAGAAGGTAAAGAAATAGACAGGGTTCCTTAGAGCAGAGTTTTTGTGGCAACTAATTGCACCAAAAATCAACATATTTCCTCTGGGGCTGTAGGAGGTAAGACTAAAAAGCACATTTCTTTGCCACCCCCAGTCCTCCCTGCTGCTCCCACTGCCTTTGTGACTAACAAGGTTTGCTTTTTTATTTTTTAATTCAGTTTGATCACTGACAGTGTCAGCTCTGATATCCCCACAGTCTCAATGGCATTATTGCAGCCTGAGAAATACACAAAACCTAAAGTACACATGCACGTTGTCAGTGGTAATCATTTTTCTTGATGGGTATGTTAGCTTTTTGCAATATCTGTTGCTACTTATTACAAAAAATTAAAATTTATTTATTAATTATTAACTTATTTCGTGGAGGAAAGAAATTTTCAAAAAGTTGAATACTTCTGTGCATTGGAGTTTGTCTTTTATCTTTTATTTTAATGTCGTAATAGTTTTAATAGCTGTAAGAGTGATTTTAATGGATATTTCCTATCTTTGAAAAGAAACAGTTCATTAATGCTTTTGTTCCATGCAGTGCGTGTGTGTGTGTGTGTGTGTGTGTGTGTGTCTGTGTGTGTATACTAGAAAATAGTGGTTGTCCTGTGGGAAGAGATGATAGGTGATTATATCCTTCCAAATGTATTTCTTTGCTCTCTGCAAAATTACATGCATTATTTAATTTCTAAAACTTTATTAGACCATATGGGTCAAATAATTCTTATCTGCCTTCTATTGTTAAATTAATGGTTATGCATTCAGAATCATCATATATAGATCAAAACTCTTATTTTTAAAATTGGATTTTATAATGCCCAAAGACAAGCTTTATCTACCTTTTTTTTTACTGACTTTTTCTTATAGGAAGTCAAATATGAACTATTCCAACTGATCAATTTTCATAGACTTCATGAAGGTGAGAGTATGAAAGAGAATTTCATGCTTTTTAGAGATTTAGTGCTATAAATAATCACATCAGTCTCAACTAGAGAATCCTATGAATCTGCTAACAAATGTTGTTCCTAGTCTTTACATGCCTGATAACTAAAAATGACTTAATTCTATTAATGATTACTTTGAAACAAAAAAAGTATCACAGAATGGAATTTGCAGATCTGGAACATGAAAATTATCAAAAACCTTTTTATAGAAAGCAGTAGCAATTAATGCTATAGAGCTACAATTTTATACTGAATTTGGGGGGTCAAAGATGAAAGGTGATAGCATAAAGTTGTGCTTCACTGAAAATATTTAATGTATAATTTTTATCTTATATTAATTAAAATATTTTAAAGTATGCTTCTTTTAAAGAGTAACTTTTAAGGAGAATGGAGTACAAAAATCAATCTTTTCAATGCAAGTCTAGCATTGTAAAAAATTATGAAATGTATAAATTTAATTGATTCTCTTCGGAAGTGAACACAGCCATTAACTTTTTGTTGGAAAGTTTGACGTTACTGGGTTCTGACAGGGAAGTGAAACACAAAGAGAAGAAAACTGGGAATTTCTAGAAAAGATGCTAGAAAACAAATGTTTTCCTTTATTTTCCCATTTGAGATCAACATTTACAAGCTATGAATTCACTTTTTGCTTCTGGATGTGGACGAGGGTAAAGTTTTGGAATATTCACCGAATATCCTTGTTTGTCCATAATGTTATATATTCAAAGTTTTAATTCAATGACACATATTTTAGCTGCACACAATATTCTTTTAGTGGTATGTCAAGAATTCTTGGGCTTAGAAAAGACTATTTTTTTTCTCCCCAGGTAGAGTTGACCATTTCCTTTTTCTTCTGCTGAATCTTTTTTGCAGTGTGTATCACATTTTATACACATACTGGTTTATATGTTATCTCTCTCTACCAGATTGTAATGTGAATAAACCGTGTCTTCATAGCCCTGGGTCATTCGCATTGCTTCACCATAAATGTGTTTGCAATAAGTGATTTATAAATTATTAAATGAATGAATAAACGCTTTTGTAAACCACACCTCATTGACCCAGAGATGTGTACATAACACCTTAGCATTAATTTAGGAAGCTATTTTAGAAGACTATCCAAGAACAAAGTATAACCAATTACTTCTGGGTAGTTGGAATGCAACTCAGAAGGCTATCCTGTGGAAGCGATCAGAAGTTACTGATAGCATTTGCACAATATCAGTTGCAAGTTAATGAGCCACTATACCTTTTGGCTTTGAGAGTATCAAATTAGGAGTAGCCGTTCTTAGAGCCACAAAGGTTTAATAAAAGCAGAATCTACAAAACTGAACAATAGCTGTCAGAAACACTTCTATGAAAATATTTATCAGCACAAATATAAGAAAATGCCCAGCATATTATGGATTGTGATCAGTCATAGATAATGACTACATGATGGATACAAAAGGACTGAGAAATTTACCTGAGAAGAGTATCTTGAGAGAACCAAGCATTTCTTACAGCTGAGAGTTTTACCAATTCCGCAGGGCTAAGGTGCTGAAGTTAATATAAGAACTTCACTATACCCGTATTTTTCACTAGAGCCCCAACTAATTATACTTTTGTTTTGGAACTTTGATGTATGACACAGAAGTTTTTAAAACTTCACTACACCTATGTTTTCCATTAGAGATCCAACTAATTATAGTTTTGTTTTGGAACTTTGATATATCACATGGAGAGGTTTTTAAAATGATATTTAAGACATGATTTTAATATTTCTCTTTTCTATGCTAAGCCAATTATTTCTTTCAAAACCTCACATGATCATTAAAGGAATAACTCATTAGTGTAGTGGTTAGTAGGAGAGGAGTCAGAAATAATCACTCTGCTCTCTGGAAGGAGAGTTGGAACCTATCACAGTGGGCACAGGATCAAGGCTGCTGTGCATCAACCCTTAATGGGTGTTTTGGGTACACGGTGGTAGGATTGGGACTGATGGTTCAGGCCATTTGGAAGTCTGCCTCTGCCTTATAGTATTGCTTGTTTGGCAGAAACGGCCAGAGCTGACAAATACTTTCCAAGTTTTTGCATCTGGGCACAGACAGGACTCTGCTCCTTATTTTTTTATGTTCTGTCTCTCTTTCTGTGCTGCTTTGGATAAAGTCTCTCGCGAAGTTCTGCAACTTACTTACTTCCTTTACTGCCTGATGTTGACATAAATGAATTTCAGGATTGAACCCAGCTCCCAAATCTCCACTGCATTCTTTAAATTCTCTCTGAGTTTTCTCATAACAAATTATGCAACATGCACATACAGAATGATGAAAACAGTGGAAAAGAGAAGAAATTACATGGATCAGGGAGATGAAACCCAGTCTATTTCCAGTTCTCTGAAGTTATGTATCTGTTTTCATTCTCACTTTGGAAACTTTCACTATATTTCATTTCACTTGTGTACTTTGGCAAGCAACAAATTCAGCTGCAGATACTTGCTCTTTTGACCTTAACAAGAATGAACCCCAAGTTTCTATTCAAGTGATAGCAGAATTTCCAAATATAGGAGTCGAAGTCAGTTATGAAGACACAAAGTTATACTGAAACGAATGAAGAATAAAATCTAGTGAGGCAGGAAAAAAGAGTGGGAAAAAACCTTACAGAATTAATGAAATAAAAATTCAAAGTATATGATAAAGTGATAATAAGTGATGTTAGTATAGTTAGTATAAGTTAAGTGACATTTCCTCTCATCTCTATTAAAACTTCACAGGTTCAGTTTACTCTAGTCATTGCGGTGAGCTGATTAAAAGTTCTGAAATGCTATTCATCATTAAACCATCTGAATATATTATTAAAACTGCAAAATGAGTTTTCCCCCAGGCAAACTGAATAAAACAAACTGCAACAACTTCATGCTGTGTCTATACAACACAGAATAAAATGGAAATTTCTCACTCTTCACTTATTTTGATCGATGTGCATCACTAAATGCGAGAGCTGGAACCACATTTTTACTTTGTGGCCTGTAGGAGCCTGCATAGTTGTCATATTGATCTGATCAGAACCTAAATGTATCATTTTGGGGGGTTGAATTTAGCTCGGTTGTATATTTCAAAGGGATTTCAGTCTTTTTAAACTGGTTGTCTTTCATTCGGTTTTTTTTTTTTTTTTTTTTAAATTTGAGATGGAGTCTCGCTCAGTCGCCCAGACTGGAGTGCAGTGGCGCGATCTCGGCTCACTGCAAGCTCCGCCTCCCAGGTTCACGCCATTCTCCTGCCTCAGCCTCCCAAGTAGCTGGGACTACAGGTGCCCACCACCAAGCCCGGCTAATTTTTTGCATTATTGGCCCATGAAATAATACAACAAAGAGGGTGAGCTCGGTGGCTCACGCCTGTAACCCTAGCACTTTGGGAGGCCAAGGCGGGCGGATCACGAGGTCAGGAGGTCTAGACCATCCTGGCTAACACGGTGAAACCCTGTCTCTACTAAAAAAAAAACACAAAAAATTAGCTGGGCGAGGTGGCGGGCACCTGTAGTCCCAGCTACTCGGGAGGCTGAGGCAGGAAAAGGGCATGAACCCAGAAGGCGGAGCTTGCAGTGAGCCGAGAATGCGCCACTGCACTCCAGCCTGGGCGACAGAGTGACTCCGTCTCAAAAAAACAAACAAACAAAAAAAACCAAAAATAATACTACAACAAAGAAAAATTATGTTTGGATTAAATGAATATAAAGAAATCAATATGATTAAAAGATTCTTAGATTGATAGTCAAAAAGATGGGAGAGAATTAGAAAGAGCCTTTGGGAATTTATTTTCTACACCTCCATTACTTGCTTTTTCATGAAACATGGATGATATCAGGTACATTTACAGACACATAGAGAGACAGAGAGAGAGAGAGATTGCTTACATTATAATGGGAAGGAATGATGTATGGTTTATAGGGCATCATGGGGTAAAATGGATAAAATGGGAATGTATAGTAGGACATTTACCTTAGACTTGGGATACAGAGGTTTCCCAATAAAGTTGATAACAATAGCAATTATTTCCTGAATACTCACCATATACTAGGTACTAGATTAAGCTCTTCACATGCATTAACTCGTTTATTCTCTAACAAAATTTTGAGAGGTAGTGTCAGCATTCTCACTGTATATATAAGTAAACAGGTTTCCAAAGACCTTTTCCCCAAAGCCCCTTACTAGAAAACATATTTGAATTTAGGTCTGAGTGATTCGTAGCTGAAAGCTCTTATCTTCTAGGCTTTATGTTAAGGTAAGTACTGAAGGACCACCTATGAGTAATCTTCCGCTAGGAACTGCACATCTGAGTAACAGGGGTGCTCAAATGAGCACACAAAGAGGTTGAGACAAGGATGTTTACAGAAGCAATGTTTATTAAGCAAAGTTTCTAATAAACTAATTGTCCACTAATGAGGGAATATTTTAAAAAGTAGGCATCTATAAAGAAGGTTGTAAAATATTATAGAGAAGAATCCAACCATCTGGATTCAAAATTCAGCTCTGCTTTTTCCTCACAGTGTGACCTTGAGAATGTAGCTATACTTCTCTGTGACTTTATTTTCTATTTGTAAATTAGAAATGCTAATGTATATCTAACTCATTTATGAGAATTGCATAAAACAGTCCAGGTAAAATACCAAAATGTCTTGTTCATAATAAGAGTTAAATAAATATTAGTCATTATTATGTAATGGATCTTGTGCATAGTTAAAAGAAATTATGTTCTAGCAATGAAAAACCCTCCAGGACATATTTCTGAGTGTAGACAAAGAAGTTGCAGATTACTGACATGACATAGTATTTATGAAGCTGTGTTCTTTCAAAGAGATATCTCACGTATATAAACACATATGAAAAAGGACACCTGATGGTCTTTTTTTTTTTTTTCTTGGTCACACAAATAGCCCTTCAAAGCATCAACACAGCTATCATAATTTTGTCAGTCTTTACTAATTGTGTTTATGCATGAATGTCAGGGAAAAAAGTGACTTGGGTTAGAGGGGAGGGAGGAACATCTGTTAAAGTTATACTTTTCATTTGCTTTGACATAAACATGTACACATATGAATATGTGTATGCCTTTCTAAAGTTGGGGAAAGGCCAAGTTCCGTTGTCCCATTGAGAGCAAAAATACATTCTGGAAAGACTTCAAACATGCTTCTGCCAAATATGGCTTTCATCCTATTTTCAAACAAATATTGATGTCTTTTGCTAGCAGGATTCTTTAAAAGGATAATGAAGTTTAAATGTTTTTCTGTGAGTAAAATCATGTACCTCTTTAGGAGATATTGAGATTTTCTTAATTCCCCGGGAACTTTGTAGCATTATAATGGCTATTTTTGAGTAATCGGACTGTTTCTTTAAATCCTATCATCTCTGAGGGTATAATTGCTGCCATCATTGGCATTTTGTCCAAGTGCACTTTCTGTATTATTCTTCATAGATATTAAAGCCTTGCCACATTCCTGTTGTTCCTGGAGGAGAATGTGGCCGGCCTGGTACTTTCAGTCTTCACATTCTTTCTCAGCCATGCCAGTCATTTTGCTCATACAACTGAGGCAGTCTCAGCAAGGTTTGTGAAAAGCACAAACTCTGCAGAAGTGTGGGAAATGACTAAATTTCTGGAATTTCATGAGAAAGAAAGATACTGGTGCGAGTGAGGGGAGGATTGGGGAAGAAGTTCTGGCATCATCTAAATGTTCACAGATTCAAGCAAATGAACATTTGTCTCTTGATGCTAAATCCATCACTTTTTGGGTAAGGAATAAAGCATTCTCCTTTCAATTATATTCAGGCTATTTTGAGATTTTAAATATTATTATTATTGGCAGAGAAGGTACACATGTATGCATATATACATAGGTGCATAAATAGATGTGTGTTTATCTATCTGTCTGTCTGTCTGTCTGTCTATCTATCTATCTATCTATCTATCTATCTATCTATCTATCTATCTATGCATCCATCCATCCATCCATCTCATCTATTTATCTACAAGAATGCCAAGCACAGCATTTTGTTTTAAAGCCAAGAATACATTCTTTTGAATATTTTAATTTGCCTTTTTTCTGGAGGACAATAACTCTTTTTTTCAAGTGTACTTTCCAACCAGAAATTATGCAGCCCTTCTATAGAGTAGAGCATTTAGGACCTTGCATTACTCATTTGAGAAGTTCTTAACTATTTGAGATTCTAGGTAACAAAAGAAAGAAATACTTCATTTTATATATTTTTAATATAATTAGTAAAATATGCACAGATTTTGCAATTTATAAAAATCTTTCAAATTTATTTTTTATTTTATCTTTATACACAACTATAAAATAGGTCAATTGCTTTTTATTAGAGACAACTGATTATCTTTTTTAAGATAAACTTTTAAAATTAGATCTTATTTTTTCTCAATATTCTATTTCTGATAAATCAAGAGAAGTTTTTAAATTACATCATTGCTTTCCATACAGAGATAAGTTATTCTGAGTAGAGGCCTTTTAAGTTTACACAAACCTACAAAGAGCACTGACTTTAAAACAAGAAGGTTTACCTTACTATTTTTCTATCACTGACTGTGGACTTTTGCAGATTAACATGACAACATTATGTTCTACTTAAAAGTAATTTTTTCAATTATAAAAGTTTCAATCATCTTTTTGGAACCTATTTTAAAATAACACCCATTTTTGTAATTTTGTAAGTCTAACATGCAAATCTTTCTTTTTTAGAAAACTCAGAAATTATTGAATAATATAACGCAAAAAAATAAGCAACTCAGAACTCTACTTTCCAGAATTTTTAAAAAACTAACATTTTGGCTTATATACTTCCAGACTTGAATATATAATTCCAAAGGAACATATAGTTAAAAACACAGGGGCTACATTGTTTCAAATAATAGTATGTTATTACTACTTTAAAGGTAATCAGATACATTTTAAAATGTGATTTAAAAACTGCACAGTGTTTCTGGTATGCTGGTAACAAATTTATTTTATTAACCCTGTTCTTCATCATTTAGATGGCTTCCTGATTTAGCTTTTAAAATTAGTGCTGTAATAAACATCCTTACTTAGAGATGGTCCCTGGCCTACAACAGTTGGATTTATGATTTTTTTTGACTTTACATGGCTTATTGGGACATCATTCCATGGTAAGTTGAGGAGCATCTGTATTCATCTTTTCCCACTTGTTCAGTGTTTTGTTTTGTTTTGTTTTTCTCTCTGCAGGATAAATTCCTAAGAATGTTATCACTGAAATAAAAACTTAGATCCTCAAAAGGCACTTTCAGCATATGGCCACGTTGTTTTTCCAGACAGACTCCACTAATTTATGCTGTCACCAGCAGGTTTTAAGTAACCATCTCTCCTTACACCCACACCGGTATTATTATATTTTTAAAATCTTGAAAAATATTTAAGTGAATAATAATTATATATGTTTATATATCTATATGTGTGTGTGTGTGTGTGTGTGTGTGTATATATATATATGTATGAATGAGACAGAGTCTCACTCTGTTGCAGGCTGGAGTGCAGTGGTGCAGTCAGGCCCACTGGGAGGCTCAAGTGATTCTCCCACTTCGGCCTCCGGAGTAGCTGGGACTACAGTTGCGCACCATCATGCCTAGCTAAGTTTTGTATTTTTTGTGGAGACAGGGTTTCACCATGTTGCCCAGGCTGGTCTCCATACAAGCAATCCTCCCACTTTGGCTTCCCAAAGTGCTGGAATTACAGGTGTTAGCCACCACACCTGGCCCAAATAATGGAATTATATTGTTACTTTAATTATACTTTGATATAAGCTGAGGTTGATTATATTTATTGTTAACTTACTTCCAACTCAGGTAGTATTTTTCTTTACTTAAAAACAACTTTAGAAGATGTATTGCCATGCCATATATATATATACACACACACATACACATATGTATACACACACGTGCGCGCGCACGCACACACACACACACACACACACATATATATTTATATATATATAAAACTTCTTTATTTTCAGTCTATTCCTGTTAGAACATAGGCTCTTGTCTCTTTTGTTATGGTTATTGGTCTGTCAATAACACCTAAAACGGTACCTGATACAAAGTAGACTTTCAAACTATCTTTGTTGAATGCAAGAATAAATTTGTACTTTTTTGGTATGTAAATTAACTCCTCATCCTCTTTATGTATTTTCTTTTGGAAAAATACTTTGGCATATCTTCATAAGATATTGATTGTAAGAACTAATTATGTATTTAGGTTGTTATCTGCCCTATATGTTACCTTTTTTTCGTTGTTTGTATTTCTTTTTTTCTTTCTTTTTATTTTGTTTTTTGAGACAGTATTTCACTCTTGTCGCCCAGGCTGGAGTACAACGGCACCACCTCAGCTCACCACAACCCCTGCTTCGTGGGTTTAAGCAATTCTCCTGTCTCAGCCTCCCGAGTAGCTGGGATTATAGGCGTGTACCACCATGCCCAACTAATGTTTTGTATTTTTAGTAGAGACGGGGTTTCTCCATGTCAGTCAGGCTGGTCTCAAACTCCCAACCTCAGGTGATCCACCCACCTTGACCTCCCAAAGTGCTGGGATTACACGCATGAACCACTGCACCTGGTCTTTTATTTGTATTTCATCAGTACATTTAATTTAACATTATTATTATTAATTTTTATTTTTTTGGAGAGAAGATCTCACTCTGTTGCTGAGGCTGGAGTGCAATGGTGTAATTATGGCTCACTTCTGCCTCAAAGTCCTGACCTCCAGCCATCCTCACAACTCAACCTCACAAGTAGCTGGGACTACAGGTGTACACCACCACACCTGCCTTACTTTAACTGTTGAAAAGTCGTAAGATTTTTTTTCTTTTAATTTGTGTGTTGAAATATATCCTTATTTTTCTTTTTCTTTTTTTTAATGTTGAAAGATACCTTTCTTTTACTAATGTGAGATTTAATTATGCCTTCTTCTAGTTACCTTAGAGTTAGACTCATTCTATTTGGCATTTTTGTTGGTATAAATTTTGAAGTATGTATTTGTAAGGGAGAAAGGTGAATTTCACAAGAAGGTGACAATTTACATTAAGGCATAGGTAAAACTGACAAGGCTTGAGGAAATGCATTAATTACGGCAGCTGGGATTCTCTGAAATTTGGAGAAATATGCTTGATGCCTGGGTTGGATAAATAAATATTGGAGAATGTGAGGGACCTGCTCTAACTTTTTAGAAAAAAAGTTACCCTGTTGAGAAAAAGCACTTTTTAAGTTGAAATGATAACATCATGTGACTTCTTTTCTATGTGAAGTGAAAGGTGAAAAAATCTTCTGAAAGTAAAGATTTGGAACTGAAGAACAATGAATATTGCACTTGACTTATAGGTTGAGAAGTCCAGAAGTGAATACTTTCCCAGTGCCAAAGAAACTCCACAACAGTGAAAGAAATATGACAGACAACAGGAAAGAAAACCCACAAAGAAGTACAACAATCATCCTTAACATTGTCTGACGTTGTAGTTTTTTTTTTAATAGACCCATTGATAATTTGATGACAAAGCTGAGAATTCTCTATTAACATAAATGCATATTCATGCTATTTTGCAAATAATTTTTAGCAAACGAGTTGATTCTCCTACACTAAGTAAAGGACTACTGATCTATGGAATATATAAAACTTTCTCTTTAAATTTATTCTCAACCTGCTGGAAACTTATATCTAAATAGAACAATGGAATCTTCAGAAATACAATAATGTCAGCATTGTGGCATGTAGGTTTTAACAATAAAGAATACAGTAAATATAAATGGAAGGGAATGTTCACTTTCTCTGGTTGTTACTTTGTTATTTCTTTCTTCCACTCCTCAGACTGCTCTTTGGGTATGTGATGGTTAATTTTATATCTCAACTAATTGGGACATAAGGTGCCCGGATTAAACATTATTTCTGGGTATGTCTGTGAGAGTGTTTAAAAAAGAAATTAGCATTTGAATCAGTGGACTGAGTAGAGCAAATGTCCTTTCCCAATGTGCATGTAGGCATCCTCCAAATCCAATGAGAGCTACCACAGAAAACAAGTGGCAGAGGAAGGAGGAATTCAATCTCTCTCTCTGACTGCTTGAGCTGGAACCTCCATCTTCTGCCATCAACTGGGCCTTGCTTAGCCCTTCATCTTTTAGTTCTCAGAACTCCACCATTGGCTATTCTGGATCCTAATTAGCAGTAAGCAGATTATGGGACTTCCAAGCCTCCATAATCATGTAAGTCATTCTCTTGTAATAAATCATATATTGGAAAAATCATTAATAGAATATATAGCTCACCCTTGAAATACATGGGGGTTGGGGGTGCCAAGCCTCCCTTCCAGTAAAATAGCCATGTATAATTTTTGACTCTCCAAAACTTTACTACTAACAGCCTACTGTTGACTAAAAGCCTTACTGATAACATAAAGTCAGTTGATAAATATTTGTAATATGTATTACAAATTGTATTCTTAGAATAAAGTAGAGAAAAATGTTATTAAAATTATAGGAAAGAGAAAATCTATTATTCATTATGTGGAAGTGGATCATCATAAATGTCTTCATTCTCATTACCTTCATGTTGAGAAGGCTGAGGAGGAGGAAGAGGGAAGAGGAGGGCTTGGTCTTGCTGTCTTGGGGGTGGCAGAGGTGGCAGAGATGGAGGACGTGAAAGGGAAGCAGGGGAGAGATACGTATTTGGTGTAACTTTACAGAAATGCATCGTAAGTTCTGTCTGAATTTGTGCTTTTTTGTTTTTTAAAAAAGATTTCTATACAATACCAATCCTCCTACCATTTGCTTTAGTTTCAGTGTTTGAATCATAGATGCATCCATGTCATAAAATAAGTCAAAAACAGTCTTGAATAATCAGAACACTTCTGCGAGAGTGAGAGACTGTCTAATGGCAATTTATTTTCTGGCACTGCTTCTTGAGTGTCTTTTTACTTCTTCTGGACATTGGTTCAGAAGCACTCATCCGTATCAAGTCATCTTCTGTTAATTCCTCTGATGTGGTGTTTATTAGCTCTTGAGTTGCTCCAAGATTCATATCTTGAAACCCTCAATCTCTACTTTTTCTTTTTGTCATATCCATAGTCTCTTTCATGATTTTCTTGATTGTCTCTGTTGTAAATCCTGTGAAGTCACAAACAATTGGACACAGTTTTCTTCAGCAAAATTTATTATCTTTGGCTTAATGGCTTAATGGCTTCGTGGCTTCTTCTATAACAATGATGGCATCTTCAATGTTGCAATTCTTCCAGATTTTCATGATATTTTCTCTATTGGGGTTTTCTTTCATAGTGTTAATAATCCTTTCCATAGAGCACTGTGTGTAATGAGCTTTAAAAATCCATATGATCCCCTTATCTTGAAGCTGTATTAGAGATGTTGTGTTTGAGGGCAAGTAGCCCACTCTGATGCTTTCAGTGTTGAACTCATGAGGTCTGGGTGGCCAGGGCCATTGTCCAATATCAGAAGAACTTTAAAGGCAGTCCCTTATTGGCAAGGTACTTTCTGACTTCAGGGACAAAACGTCAATGACACCAATCCAGAAAAAGGATTCTCATTGTCCAGGCCTTCTTGTACAACTAAGAGAATGGCAACTAGTGTTTCTCTTTTGCCTACAAGGCTTGGTGTTTTGCAGCTTTATAGATAAGGACAGTCCTGATCATAAACTCAACTGCACTGACACAAAATAGTAGAGTCAGCCTGTTCCTTTCTGCCTGAAATCCTGGTTCTCATTTCTCTTTATTAAAAATGTTTTTTTACGTCTTTTTTCCCCCAAATAGAGTACTTTCATCTGCATTGAAAACCTGTTCAGGACCATATTCTTTCTCCTCAATGATTTTCATAATGGTATCTGGGAAATCATCTACTGTCTCTTGGTTAGCAAAGAAGCTGTTTTTCCTCTTATCCTACATTTTTAAACCAAATCATTTTCTAAAATTATCAAACCATCCTTTGCTGACATTAAATTCTTCAGCTTTCAACCCTTCACCTTCCCCTTTTCTTGACTTATATGAGAGTCCATAGGTATTCCTTCCTTATGGAAATTCTGCACCCATATTAAAGCTGCATTTTCAAAACAAGATAAAAAGGTATTTTGCAGAAAGTGCAAGACTTTTGTGCCTGCTCACATAGCTGCAGTGATGGCTTCATGAACATCCTTTTCTTTTTAACATTGGTCTTTACACTGAATTCATTTATCTTCAAATGGCAGGCAACCACAGCTGCAGACCTTAATCTATAGTACATACCAAGCAGTTCAACTTTTTCTTATATTGTCATAACTTTTCTCTGCTTCTTGGGAGCACTACCAGCATCACTAGTGATACTTGATATGGGCCCCATGGTGTTATTCCAGGTTTACAGTATTGTACTAAACATAATGAAAAATATGTGAGAACTATGAGAGATACTTTTTTACTATAATATGCAATTTACTGGAGAAAGGAATTGCTCACCAGAAATGTTAACATCACTCAGCATTTTAAGCTGACACAACACTTGAATTAACAAGACAAGGTGGCAATAAAATTATTACAGTTGTGTAGTATGGACAGTTAATTTTATGCAGTTAAATTTAATACTGCATCTTTACATTTGTTTACATTTGTCTCAACTGTGAATGGTGTCAGGTATGGTCTAAGTGTGTATATAAGTTTTGAAAAATTTTAATTTTTTATAAAAACTTTGTACATATTTTATGGTAGTAAATGATAAAACAGTATCTACATATTTTATGCATTCATGATATATCTAACCTTTTATTTTTTATTTTTATTTTTTTATTATACTTTAAGTTCTAGGGTACATGTGTACAATGTGCAGGTTTGATACATATGTATACATGTGCCATGTTGGTGTGCTGTACCCATCAACTCGTCAGCACCCATCAACTCATCATTTACATCAGGTATAACTACCAATGCCATCCCTCCCTTGTCCTCGCTCCCCACAATAGGCCCCGGTGTGTGATGTTCCCCATCCCATGTCCAAGTGATCTCTTTGTTAAATTCCCACCTATGATTGAGAACATGTGGTGTTTGGTTTTCTGTTCTTGCAATAGTTTGCTGAGAATGATGGTTTCCAGCTGCATCCATGTCCCTACAAAGGACACAAACTCATCCTTTTTTATGGCTGCATAGTATTCCATGGTGTATATGTGCCACTTTTTTAATCCAGTCTGTCAGTGATGGACATTTGGGTTGATTCCAAGTCTTTGCTATTGTGAATAGTGCCACAATAAACATACGTGTGCATGTGTTTTTATAGCAGCATGACTTATAATTCTTTGGGTATATCCCCAGTAATGGGATGGCTGGGTCAAATGGTATTTCTAGTTCTAGATCCTTGAGGAATCACCACACTGTTTTCCACAATGGTTGAACTAGTTTACAGTCCCACCAACAGTGTGAAAGTGTTCCTATTTCTCCACATCTTCTCCAGCGCCTGTTGTTTCCTGATTTTTTAATGATTGCCATTCTAACTGGTGTGAGATGGTATCTCATTGTGGTTTTGATTTGCATTTCTTTGATGGCCAGTGATGATGAGCATTTTATCATGTATCTGTTGGCTGTATGAATGTCTTCTTTCGAGAAGTGCCTGTTCATATCCTTTGCCCACTTTTTGATGGTGTTGTTTGCTTTTTTCTTGTAAATTTGATTGAGTTCTTTGTAGGTTCTGGATAGTAGCCCTTTGTCAGATGAGTAAATTGCAAAAATTTTCTCCCATTCTGTAGGTTGCCTCTTCACTCTGATGGTAGTTTCTTTTGCTGTGCAGAAGCTCTTTAGTTTAATTAGATCCCGTATGTCAATTTTGGCTTTTGTTGTCATTGCTTTTGGTGTTTTAGACATGAAGTCCTTGCCCATGCCTATGTCCTGAATGGTATTACCTAGGTTTTCTTCTAGGGTTTTTATGGTATTAGGTCTAACATTTAAGTCTCTAATCCATCTTGAATTAATTTTCATATAAGGAGTAAGGAAAGGATCCAGTTTCAGCTTTCTACTTATGGCTAGCCAATTTTCCCAGCACCATTTATTAAATAGGGATTCCTTTCCCCATTTCTTGTTTCTCTCAGGTTTGTCAAAGATCAGATGGCTGTAGATGTGTGGTATCATTTCTGAGGACTCTGTTCTGTTCCATTGGTCTATATGTCTGTTTTGGTACCAGTACCATGCTGTTTTGGTTACTGTAGCCTTGTAGTATAGTTTGAAGTCAGGTAGCGTGGTGCCTCCAGCTTTGTTCTTTTGGATTAGGATTGTCTTAGCAATGTGGGCTCTTTTTTGGTTCCGTATGAACTTTAAAGTAGTTTTTTCCAATTCTGTGAAGAAAGTCATGGGTAGCTTAAGGGGGATGGCATTGAATCAATAAATTACCTTGGGCAATATGGCCATTTTCATGATATTGATTCTTCCTATCCATGAGCATGGTATGTTCTTCCATTTGTTTGTGTCCTCTTTTATTTCACTGAGCAGTGGTTTGTAGTTCTCCTTGAAGAGGTCCTTTTCATCCCTTGTAAGTTGGATTCCTAGGTATTTTATTCTCTTTGAAGCTATTGTGAATGGGAGTTCATTCATGATTTGGCTCTCTGTTTGTCTGTTACTGGTGTATAAGAATGCTTGTGATTTTTGCACATTGATTTTGTATCCTGAGACTTTGCTGAAGTTTCTTATCAGCTTAAGGAGATTTTGGGCTAAGATGATGGGGTTTTCTAAATATACAATCATGTCATCTGCAAACAGGGACAATTTGACTTCTTCTTTTCCTAACTGAATACGCTTTATTTCTTTCTCTTGCCTGATTGCCCTGGCCATAACTTCCAACACTATGTTGAATAGGAGTAGTGAGAGAGTGCATCCATGTCTAGGTTTGTCATAAATAGCTCTTATTATTTTGAGAAACGTTCCAGCAATACTGAATTTATTGAGAGTTTTTAGCATGAAGGGCTGTTGAATTTTGTCAAAGGCCTTTTCTGCATCTTTTGAGATAATCATTTTTTTTTACCGATTGGAAAAAAATAGATGGATTTGTGAACCTGCACTGTTCAAACCCATGTCATTGAATTATATATGCATTCTATCGTTTCTATTTCTCTGGAGAATTCTAAGACAGGGTGCACCTTTTCTTTCCTATATGTCTGTACTTCTAATGGATGTGTGTATGTTTTTTGATTAGCAGTTGCTTTCATCCTCATAGGTTAAATATTCTCATAGGTTAATCAATACTGAATTTATTGAGAGTTTTTAGCATGAAGGGCTGTTGAATTTTGTCAAAGGTCTTTTCTGCATCTATTGAGATAATCATGTGGTTTTTGTCTTTGGTTCTCTTTATATGCTGGATTACGTTTATTGATTTGTGTATGTTGAACCAGCCTTGCATCCCAGGGATGAAGCCCACTTGATCATGGTGGATAAGATTTATGATGTGCTGCTGGATTCGGTTTGCCAGTATTTTATTGAGGATTTTTGCATCGATGTTCATCAGGGATATTGGTCTAAAATTCTCTTTTTTTGTTGTGTCTCTGCCAGGCTTTGGTATCAGGATGATGTTCGCCTCATAAAATGAGTCAGGGAGGAATCCCTCTTTTTCTGTTTATTAGAATAGTTTCAGAAGGAATGGTACCAGCTCCTCCTTATACCTCTGGTAGAATTCAGCTGTGAATCCGTCTGGTCCCGGACTTTTTTTGGTTCGTTGGCTATTAATTATTGCCTCAATTTCAGAGCCTGCTATTGATCTATTCAGGGATTCAACTTCTTCCTGGTTTAGTCTTGGGAGAGTGTAAGTGTCCAGGAAATTATCCATTTCTTCTTGGTTTTCTAGTTTATTCTCATAGAGGTGTTTATAGTATTCTCTGATGGTAGTTTGTATTTCTGTGGGGTCGGTGGTGATATCCCCTTTATCATTGTTTTTTGTGTCTATTTGATTCTTCTCTCTTTTCTTTATTAGTCTTGCTAGCGGTCTATCAATTTTGTTAATCTTTTCAAAAAACCAGCTCCTGCATTCATTGATTTTTTGGAGGGTTTTTTGTGTCTCTGTCTCGGTCAGTTCTGCTCTGATCTTAGTTATTTCTTGCCTTCTGGTAGCTTTTGAATGTGTTTGCTCTTGCTTCTCTAGTTCTTTTAATTGTGATGTTAGGGGGTCAATTTTAGATCTTTCCAGCTTTCTCTCGTGGGCATTTAGTGCTATAAATTTCCCTCTACACACTGCGTTAAGTGTGTCCCAGAGATTCTGGTATGTTGTATCTTTGTTCTCATTGGTTTCAAAGAACATCTTTGTTCCGCCTTCATTTCGTTATGTCCCCAGTAGTCATTCAGGAGCAGGTTGTTCAGTTTCCATGTCGTTGAGCGGTTTTGATTGAGTTTCTTAGTCCTGAGTTCTAGTTTGATTACACGGTGGTCTGAGAGACAGTTTGTTATAATTTCTGTTCTTGTACATTTGCTGAAGAGTGCTTTACTTCCAACTGTGTGGTCAATTTTGGAATAAGTGTGATGTGCTGCTGAGAAGAATGTATATTCTGTTGATTTGGGGTGGAGAGTTCTGTAGATGTCTATTAGGTCCACTTGGTGCAGAGTTGAGTTCAATTCCTGGATATCCTAGTTATCTTTCTGTCTCATTGATCTGTCTACTGTTGACAGTGGGGTGTTGAAGTCTCCCCTCATTATTGTGTGGGAGTCTAAGTCTCTTTGTAAGTCTCTAAGGACTTGCTTTATGAATCTGGGTGCTCCTCTATTGGGTGCATGTGTATTTAGGATAGTTAGGTCTTCCTGATGAATTGGTCCCTTTACCATTATGTAATGGCCTTATTTTTGATATTTGTAAGCCACATGGTTTGTCTGGAAGGTTTTTTTTTAATTGTTGCAAATCTCCAAAATTTTTTGGTATACCGATTGGGAAAAAATAGATGGATTTGTGAACCTGCACCGTTCAAACCCATGTCATTGAATTATATATGCATTCTATCGTTTCTGTTTCTCTGGAGAATTCTAAGACAGGGTGCACCTTTTCTTTTCTATATGTCTGTATTTCTAATGGATGTGTGTATGTTTTTTGATTAGCAGTTGCTTTCATCCTCATAGGTTAAGCATCCTCATAGGTTAATCATAGGTTTCTAGAGCAGGACTCCAGAAAGATGAATGATGGAGTAGTTCTTTCAGAGTGGCTTCTACTAAAGGCCTTAAGCTAAAAATCCAAAAATGGTTGTTCCCTTTCCTACATGATCCCAACCCAGGTTCCCATGAGAAGAGTCCAAGCAGTCACATAGCAAACCAAAAGGGAGTACTTGTGATGCGTATACTCAGTTCAAATCTAGCAAAAGATTGTTTTGAGAATTGGTAAAATAAAAAATTTTAAAAACCTGACTCAATGGGATTTCATTCATGATAAATCTCTTCTCTTCACAAAGGATTCAAAGTAAATTAACTCATCATATTATTTACTGAAAATATTTGTCTCTTATCTCAGGCTGTGTCTATCCAACTGGAAGAGAGCAGACTATATTATTTTCTGCTATGCTAATGCCAATATTAATGTCAGTGTGGATTTCTTCATGGTCAATTTGATAATTTCTTTGGAGATGGGCCATTCTTATAAAATAATAACAGGCAAATGGAATCAATTGTACTGTATTGACAAAGTTTATTGTCTTCTCTGCAATCATTTGAAAAGACAGATGTGAATTTCACTCAGGAAAAAATTGACTTTGCTTATAAAAGTTCTTTTGCTCTATGAGTTTTGCCCTGGAAACGTTTGTATCATTAGGTACATATTTCATGCATAATATAAATAGGGTATTACATGTACTGGCAAAACACAGGTAAAAATGAAAAAGTTTGAAATGGTAAAAGTAACAGGAAAATCTCAAATATATGAACTGGTATTCTCAAACTAGTTATAACTGACATATTTTTGAGTATCTAGGTGCTCTTTTTTCTAGACATTTAGTGATGAATTGTATGAACATCGTGCTTCAAAAAATTAAAACACCCTGATGAAATTTTGTTAAAGGTGGAAATTCAGGTAAAATCCCATATCTCAAGCCTCTATGCATGGAAGAATATGACAAAAGGAAAAAATCTGGTAAAGTGAATCTGAAGGGAAGACTGGGCTGGACACGGTGGCTCACACCTGTAATCCTAGCACTTTGGAAGGTCAAGGCAAGTGGATCACTTGAGGCCAGGAGTTCTAGACCAGTCTGGCCAACATGGCAAAACCCCGTCTCTACTAAAAATACAAAAATTAGCCGGGCATGGTTGGGCATGCCTGCAGTCCCAAATACTTGGGAGGCTGAGGCACAAGAATCTCTTGAACCCGAGAGGCAGAGGTTGCAGTGAGCTAGGATCATACCACTGCACTCCACCCGGGGCAACAGAGCAAGCAAGATTCTGTCTCAAAAAAAAAAAAAAAAAAAAAAAAAAAGACTGAAGCTGTGCATCTATAGAGAGAATATCTATGTTGATGTAATACCTTATGGAGAGTGATTAATTTTACCAAAATAATTATTATGATTATGCTTAATTTATAACTGAAAACATATGTTCTGAAAGAAACTTATAGTCACTCTTACCCCTAAACCAATTCATCTAGGATTCACAACAATTTAGAGATAGTGATTTAATCATATAACACTTTATATATTTAACAATTTCTCTGAAATTCTTGAAGATTTCAAAGAGCTAATAACAATAAAATTATAGAACAATGAAAGATATGAATTTCAGCAATGACAAAAACATAGCGAAATAAAGAACAGAGCTATTAATTTTAAGAGATATAGACCATGAAGGTCCCTAAATTCTTCTGTTCTTTAAGTTTTGATGAAACTAAACACTTCTCTTCAGTAGCTTAATTCACAGTTGAAGAAGGCATACTTTTTCCCCATGTGTAAGGGCCAGAGAAACTTACCACTACAATGTGCTGTAGGAACTAAAGAATACTAAGACAGCCCGGACATTAGCAGATGGGAACTCCTCTGACAGGCAGCTGTGACTTGAGACTCACAGATAACCTTGCCAAACTTCCTTAGACTGGCCATGTTGTCTACAACTCTTGCACCCGACCCTAACTTTCTTCCTTTTTCCCTCACCAGAGTCAGGACTACATTAAGACTTGTCAGCTCTCCTGGCCTCTTCCAGCTCCTTCTCCAGTTTCAATCATGAATGTTTCCCCTAATACATTTTTACACATCTAATTCTGTCTCAGTATCACCTCCTTCTTGGAGTATCCAAATATCACAAGTGATATCAAGAGTTATATATATTTAAAAAAGCAATAGAATGGGAATTTAAGACTGGCTTACTCAGTGTTCAGTGAGTGAAGAGGACATCATCCTGTCTGGTAGATGGAGGGGACAATATCCTTTGCATAAGGTGATGTTAATTGCCAAGGATGTCACTGGTGGTGACTGGAAAATGTCCAGGTGCACAAAAATGTTATGGTAGGGTATAAAGAGTTAGGCATTTGAAAGGTTTGAGTTGACAGTGCTTACAAAGACAGAAAAGTTTGCCTGTTACTTCTAAGTTGTATTGATGCTCTGCAGAGAGATAATAAGAGACTGATGGCTGTTAACAAGCTTTGGTATCTTACAAAGAGGCCCTTATTGCATGTGGTGGAGCAGACACAGGTGTGCAACAGCCAAAGGTCTAAAATAGTGTTTTGGAGCTTCAGAGAATTTGAAAGATCTCTCAGTGCCCTCCTTGGCTGTGCAAAGGCAAAGGTGCTGGTTAGGAAAACCTGAGGTTCTGAAATATGGGTTTGGTATCTTGACGGATGCTGTATTAGTCTCTTCTCACCCTGATAATAAAGACATACCTGAGACTGGGTAATTCATAAAGAAAAAGAGGTTTAATAGACTCACAGTTCCACATGGCTGGGGTGGCCTCACAGTCATGGCAGAAGGTGAAGGAGGAGCAGTCATGTCTTACATGGCAGAGACAAAATAGCATGTGAGGGGGAACTGCCCTTTTATAAAACCATCAGATCTCATGAGACTTATTCACCATCACGAGAACAGCATGTGAAAACCCTTCCCCCTTGATTCAATTACCTTCCACTGGGACCCTTACGAGACATGTGGGGATTATAGGAGGCTACAATTCAAGACGAGATCTGGGTGGAGACCAGCCAAATCATATCTTTCTACCCCTGCCCCTCCCATATCTCATGTCCTCACATTTCAAAACACAATCATGCCTTCCCAAGAGTCCCACAAAGTCTTAAATCTTTCCAACATTAACTCAAAAGTCCAAGTCTAAAGTCTCATCTGAGACAAGGCAAATCTTTCTGCCTATGAGTCTGTAAAATCAAAATCCAGCTGGTTATTTCCTGGATACAATAGAGGTACAGGCATTGCATAAATACACACATTCTAAATGTGAGAAATTGGCCAAAACAAGGGGCCTACAGGCCCCACGCAAGTCTGAAATCCAACGAGGCAGTAATTCAATCTTAAAGCTCCGAAAATCTCCTTTGACTCCATGTCTCACCTCCAGGTCACACTGATGCAAGAAGTGGGCTCCACGACCTTGGGCAGCTCCTGCCTGTGGCTTTGCAGGGTACAGCCCCACTCCTGGCTGCTTTCATGGGCTGGCGTTGAGTGTTTTCTGTTTTTCTAGGTGCACGGTGCAAGCTGTCAGTGGCCCTTTTATAAAATCATTAGGTCTTGTGAGACTTACTATCACAAGAACAGCACGGGAAAAAGCTGCCCCCATGACTCAGTTACCTCTCATTGGGTCCTTCTCAAGACACATGGGGACTATGTGGGCTACAGTTCAAGATAAGATTTGGGTGGGGACACAGCCAAATCATATCAGATGCCCTGAGGATATTGCCTCTGAAATTTCCCATTAATCCTCTGGGCTCCAGAGGCGCATTACTGTCCCTTAGAGAGACCTGTTACTTTCTCTGTATTGAAACACCCCGCAGAGGCCACTCTTCTCTAAGGAAACAGGTGGTGCCCCCAGAAGCAGCACCCTCATCCACTTCTGTATGCAGCATGAAAATTAGTGTTAACTACCCGAATAACCACACTGGACCTTCTAAAGGAGGAAAAAAACTACATACACTGAAAAAGTTGAAAGAATTAGCTATCATTAAGCCAGGAGTACATCCCTAAAAGGTGATTTTAAAGGCTTTTGATCAAAGAGGCCAGAATGTAAGACCGTCTAAGCAAGTATTCTTGATGTGGGGCCATTAATTTTCTCAGAACAAGGCACGTTATAGTTGGATCTTAGGAGATGGGGTAAACTTGCTGGTGGGGTGGCTCTTGGAGGCCTGAAAAAAAAAAAAAAATGATGGCCTCCAGCACTAAGTGAAATAGAAAAGCCTGAGTTGCTTTGTGAAATGTTCAGGGCAGGAATAAAGAGGCTGGGAAGCAGGTGTGCTGGAGTGGATACATCATGTGAGGCCAGAAGACCCAGCAGATGATTATGCTCCATAGGAAGCCCAGAGGTCACATCATTCTCCACGTCAACATGCCAGTGAGAGAGGCACTAGCATCATCAAAAAGTTCAGTAGAGGCCTCCTCTGCAGCCCAGTGCTAATGGTAGGAGAAACTAACACAGCCTTCAGAGGCCGGGTAGGACAGCTTAAACACCAGATACCTAGAGGCCACAATTATTCTAGTCAAATGAACAGACAAAGGAGCTTGGCCCACACGGAATGGCGAAGATGGCTGGGATATTATGGTTTTATATGTATAGTTTTCATCCATGGTTCCTGGCTTATATCTCCCTTAGCCCTTGTCACAGTCTTTTGTTATAGTGTTGGGGTGCTTCAGGCCTCAGGAGAAGGCTTCAGGAAACATAATCTCCCTGTCCGATCTTCTGTCCTCTTTTTACTGGCCCAAGGCAGGGACCTAATTTGATTGTGAATCAAAAGGCCCTCATTCCAGAGAGAGTCCTGATCTATACTCTGGAAGGAGAAAAGCTGCACAGAGAGGTGAAGAAGACTCTGAACAGAGAGGCCTTGCTGAGTTTCTCCAGCCTGTTGGGATCATACCCATTTTATCCAATCAGGTTTCAACATGCTTGTCAATCATGCCTATGTTCTGAAGCCTCCGTAAAAATCTAAAAGGAAAGTGTTCAGAGAGCTTCTGGATAGCTGAACACATGGAGGTTCCCGGAGGGTGGTGCATCCAGGGAGGGCATGGAAACTTGTGTCCCTTCTCCCATTCCTCACCCTACATGTGTCTTCATCTGCATCCTCTGTAATATCCTTTATGGTAAACTGATAAATGTAAGTAAGTTTCCCTTGAGTTCTGTGAACTTCTGTAGCAGATTAATCGAACTCAAATTGGGGGTTGGTCATGAGAACCCCAACTTGAAGCTAGTCAGTCAGAAGTTCTGGAGGCCCAGACTTGTGACTGGTATTGAGGGGGTGTCATCTTGGAGGCTAAGCCCTCAACCTGTTCAGGGAGAAAGCATCAGAATTGAATTGAAGTAGAGGACACCCAGCTGGTGTCCATTGCTCAGTGTGTGGGAAAAACCTTCCACATTTGATCACAAAAATCTGAGGACAATAGGTTAAGGCACAGCTGAAACCATCCTATGAGCTAATCTTGATTAAAAAACTCTTTGGGGAGGGGATGGTGCCATGCGACCTACATGGAGGAAGTAATATAACTAATTGAACATGGAAATACTAAAATAAAAAGGCTTTTCCTGGGACAGAGATGTGTCAGCTTTCAATATCTCCTGGCAAACTCTAGCACTCATTTACTTTCATTCAGTTTGGAATATCACTATTAGCGGTTGGTTGTCTTCATGATGTGATTGGAGCAGAATTAGGTACTCACATGGGGTGGACAATGATATTCCTCCACAATTCTGCCTCAGGTCTATGTGAACTCTGTGTTTACTCTCCTATCTCCATCATGTGGCTGAGGTATTCCACAGAAGCACATTGATCCATTACATGGATGACATGTTGATCGGACAGGAAATGCACAATGTGGCTACTATGCTGCAAACTGGAAGACACATGCACTCCAAGGAGTGGGAGATGAATCGTATGAAAGCTCGAAGACCTATGCTTCAACATCTGACAGACGTTTTGGTGTTGAATGTATCAGTGGTGAAAAAGATGCAGTATGGAACTTATGGTAAACTCTGGTTGGAGATTCGCTACTTGGTATTGGGATTCAAGTCCATGTCACTTGAGTCAAGAAAATGTACCCCTTTGAGAAAACAACTCCTGCTGTGTTGAGGGGCCCTGGTGGAGACGCTAAACTTGAACGTGCAATACCAAGTAGCAATGCATCCAGAACTGCCCATTATGAACTGAATTCTGTCAGATTCACCAAGTCACAAAGTTTCACATCCCGTTAGTATGGAGCGGTTCATACCAAAATAAAATTGTTATGTTTGTGATTAAACTGGTGGAGGGCCAGAGAGCATTAGCAATCCACTGACCAGGTAGCCCAGACCTCCATGTCACTCTCCAGAGTTGTACAAGTGCCCTTCCTCTGGCTCACTCTTATTGTCCTATGGTGTATCCTGTATTACCAGACGATACAGGGGATGGAGTGCGGGGAGGCCAACTTGCTTTGTATTTGTATTTCCTGTCTCGGAATGCAATCCAAGAATGGATACTCCTTCATTCCAGCCATTGAAAAATCGCATAGAAAGGAAACCTTCTCAATGGATAAAATCATGAACAGTGTACCTGGTCATTGACTTTGTGTGGAATGTAGAATAACCTTGATATTCCTGGACAGTGGTCAATGGTGTGGACATTTTGCCAGGGGTCTGGAAGGAAAAGGACTGAATATCAGAGACTGGGAGGTTTAGAGTAGTAGCATGGTGTTGAGCATAATGAAACTCAGCACACATTGTAAACATTTTTTGTTTTACACATTAATGCACAATAGCTATGTCTACGATAGACACTGAACAACAAAGTAACAAATATAACTCAGCTGGTTGACACTAACTGGACTTCATTATCAGCCATTCCAGATTTGGCATGTTCGGTACATGTAGAGTGGCCATGTTGGCAAAGGCAGAGTCTACATAGGGGCTCAACAGCACACCAAGCTTACCTACCTACTGAAGCTAATCAAGCTACTGTTGTCTCTGAATGCCTGGCCTGTCAATGAGACATGACTGACTACTGAGACTCCAGTGTGGCATTATTTTTTGAGGGGACCAAACAGCCACTTGCCACCAAGCTGACTACATTGGGCCCCTTCTATCATGGAAAGGCCGGTAGTTTGTTCTCAAGAATAGATGCCTATTCTATACATAAGCTTGACTTTTGTATCGTCATAGTCTCAGCTAACCCTACCATGTGGGGCTTCACAGAATGCCTGATCCACAGGCAAGGAATCCCACACAACATAACATCCAAGAAGTGGGCATCCTTTACAATGAAAGAGGTGAGGTAAAGGTCAGACAACCATGGCATCCAATGGCTATGTCACCTTCTGCACCATCTAGGACTGGCCAGAACTCTGGAACAGCTTTTAAAACCCCAGCTCAAATGTCATCCTTAAAGCAACACTTTGAAATTATGGGGAGCAATCCGTAGAATATAGTGTATGCATTAACTCAGAGACATTTACGTGATGCTGTGTCCCCCATGGGAAGAATATGTGGATCCAGGAGCCACAGAGTGGAAGCAGGCACATCCTTCACTTACCACCGCTAGCAATTACCCGCTCTGGA
The DNA here is from genome assembly GCF_024542745.1 of Macaca thibetana thibetana. NCBI lineage: Eukaryota > Metazoa > Chordata > Mammalia > Primates > Cercopithecidae > Macaca > Macaca thibetana. The sequence goes on along the minus strand of NC_065583.1, from coordinate 132,007,650 downwards.
ATTTTGTTGCACTGTACTCTGCCACTTTGGGTTTTGCAGAGTTGGAGGTCCTTGTAAGAAAAGTGGACATTCTCTTGCAATGGTACACAGAGAGGTCCCTTTGAAATACATATTACAGTTACTGCCTAGACACTATGGACCCCTGGGGTCCAGAAACCACCAAGATAGAAAAGAAATCATCATTCTGGGCAGAGGCAATTGACCTTTATCAGCATGGGGACATCGGCTATTTCTGATATAATAGAAGTGATGAGGACAGTGTATGGAATTCCAGTGACTCATGTGAGCACCTCCTAGTTCCCACTTGCCCCGTTCTAAATGTCAATGATCATACGCAGCAACCCTGCCTGAGAAGAGTATGATTACCAAGAATACAGACCTCCAGAAATGAAGGTTTGGATCACACTACAGGGTATGGCACTAACAACCTGCACTGGCGATCACAGAGTGTGAAGGGAATTTTGGATGCATGTTAGAGAAGGGAGAATTTGAATATCAGTTGTGGTCCTGAGATCAATTGCATCAAAATTACCTCTTCCGTCTGAGTTTCTTGTCAAGGAGAGAGGCCCATGGGGGAGCCACTCCCACACCCTGTGTGGTGAAGTAAATTTAAGTGATACAAGAGGTAGACTATAGCAACCATCAAATTGTGCCTTTCAGAGTTCCAACTGATGGAGTATAATTAAGCAAGGACTGTAACTGCTGAGCTCTGAAATTCATCACCACTATTGTACCAAGGCTTCTCTCATTGCTTTCCTCAGCATTTGCTTACTGAGTGCAGCAGCCGCAGGGTAGGTCATTCCTGGAAGATGGGGGAATCCTCTGATGGGTCATTTGGCTCAAATCCTTCCCACTGGCCATTGACCTTGAGAGACTTTCTTAGAACTGCCTTCTTCCACTCAATCCTCTCTTCCTCTGTCCTCCACAAGGGTCAGATGAGCATCTTTGAGAGCTCTCCAAGGCTCTCCTGGTTCTCTCCCAATGTTCCCTCATAGACATTTTCCCTAATAAATCTTTTGCCCATCTAATCCTGTCTTGGCATCTGCTTTCCTGAGAAACTGCAGTAGCACATGCGTGATGGCGCGAGTCAATTCATGGAGTTTAAGTAAAGTGTACACGGAATCATCATACTAATGAAGCCATAAGTATTTCTTGCTGCTTATATATACCAATTGGCTTTCCTTCATTCACTAATGATAACCTGTGCTCATAATCCGCTCAACAACCTTTCAATTCTTTCTTACTTAAAATAAGACAGGAAAGATTAGCTAACAATAAAATGTGAAGATGTACAGAATTACTATTGAAAAACCTCTCAAAACATAAGCCCTTCTGACAAAAGAATTTTCTGAGGCACGATCTATATTAGAAAGTGATGTAGAGATATGTATAAGCAGAAAGCAGTGAAAGTCAAGGCCTCCACTGGCTTCAACATTCTGATATGTTCACTTTGTTTAGTGTTTTAGTTGGCTTTAAATTCTAACAATTAAGAAAGCTTACAAAATGGTTTGCAGAAGAATATTAGTGAAAGGATTATGAAGTACTTCATAAGTCCTTTGAACAGGAAACACACATCTTATAATGCAAACTAATTTTTTAAACAAATAGATGCCTGTGATTGGATGGATCTATAAATTCATGTTTACATTACTAATGGTATTATTAGCATAAATATTTTATAGCATATATTATAGCAGCTTTCAGGTAATTGATGCCTCCAAAAATATTTATTGATCTGAAATAAAAATATCTTCGAGAAGTGGCTGTGATTAGATGCATGCCATAGAGGTAAAACTGACTCACCAGCTGGGCGTGATAAAGAAATAGTCAGACCAAAGTGTCATCAAATGGATTTTTCTGGTGCCATTGGTGGCAGTAGCATATCACTGCATAAGTGACTTTGCCCCTGGTGATTATAACTGACAACCAAATGGCCTATGTGAGTGCCATGTTATCATCACAGTGCAGCTGATATTCAGGAAAACACAGACTCAGTGGATATGTTTCCCGTGGCAACTGAGTCAGACGGCTGTACTTACTAGAGCCTAGTAGAACATAGTAACATCTACTACGTTCAATATGATCGCAGTTTCCTGCTAGGTAGAAGGCAAATTTCTGTCTTTGCATGCTTTTCACACTCTGAGAAAGAAAAAGTTCTCCAATTTTATCCCATTTTCCACTCATCACACATGTGTACCTTACAGTGAAGGTTAAAGGAAGTTAGTTACAGGAATTTTCTGTTAAATATGGGAATAGATAAAGAATAAAAGGAAAATGATGGCATATGCCAAAATTAAGGGGACGAGAATCCTTTTATGAATGTGTTCTAAAAATCCAAATAGTTTTGTGACATTTTAGACAGGAAAAGCCATTTTTATACTGAAGTAATGTAGGGTTGTGCAAAGCTTCATATCAGCTGATAAAGAAAAATATTACTTTCATAGGTTCACATAAGAAGTTCAAGTATTTCATCTCAGCTTCGATTTTTAAGCCATTTTCCTGCAAACTAGCAAATTTCTGCCTACAGCAAACTGATGAAAATTCATGGATGTTTTCATTCCTCCAGTTTAGGGCAGAATAGTAAAACTTTTGCCTTAGATCAAACTTTTGAATATTTGAGGGAAGGGGAAATAAAAAAACCACATCATTTCTCAAATGTGAATACCCAAAGTGAAATGTGGCTGTTTCTTACATTTTTAGATGCCTGGAAGTTTTCCACAAACTTCTATAACAGTCACTCTGCAGCCTTCTGCTATAAATGTTTCAGGAACTATCTAGGGAAATATTCTATTGAGAGGGAAGGCAGGATTATCTAGCAGATAGAGCGTGGAATTTGGACTTAGACAACCATCTGAGACCTGCACCTGCCTCTTTCATTGCCTTATGGTGCGGTGCTGTATAAATGATTCAGACGCTCTTTGCTTGTATTTTTCCCTGTGGCAATAGAGGGAAATAGGCTAAGCATTAGCCCCTTCTCAACTGTCAGAGAATACCATAAAGGTAAATATGACATTGTCTGTAAAGTGCTCTGACCTCTAATCCAGAAAAACAGTGCAGACATGTGAGGCCAGAGAGACTGCACAGACATTATAGAGTCCTAGCTTGGAAATGGCTTGACCCCTTCGTGCCTGTGTTCAGTCAGAGGTCCCTATGACACATGATCAACGATAGGTATTACCAGTTGCTAATTCCTTCTATTCTAATCTTTCCTTCCGCATCTGGGACATATTAACCTCATCCTCACAAACCCAATGAAGAGAGACAACCCTAACAGTCAATCAATAGGCATCTATTAATTGTCTAATAGGCACAATGTATTCTGTTGAGCATTAGACCTCGGATGAGAGTCTATTAGAACTATAATAATTTATAAATAGTTACTATACTCAAGACCCTTGCAATCATGATGTAGCTGGAAAGGAGAAGTGTCTGAATCATTTAAAATCATATAAGACAGCCCTAGATGCCAAACCACTGATAGGATTATTCCAAAGGGTTCAGAGGAGAGAGGGTGTGGCTCAGGATAGAGGATCCTGGGATGGTCAGTTTTAATATGATTTTAGTTTGTAATTAGAACAAACACACAAATACAGAAGAAAAAATGCATATGTACCCACAAGTGTAAAAAGGTAAAGTGATACTTCTGGTAGTGACCACACTGAAAAGTGATTCGTTAATATTTCTGGATGCCATCAGTTAGTTCACTGTTCTTATTAAGTTTAGGCAATTGTGGCCCAACCTCCTGATCATTTCCCTTATATGGCAGATTTGAGGTATTTTGATAGCTCGTTTGCAAACCCTGGTTCAGTCAGTCAGTATGGACATATCTTACAACATAATTTCAGAATAAGGGGAGGATCATGCACACTACTGGGAAGAGAATTGGTTGATTTTACTCTGAGACCTTGAGCCCCTCACTTTACCGCTCAAAGTCATTCGGTTGATTCATTTGTGACATAAGAGGATTGGGCGAGATTTCATGGGCCAGGTACAGAATTCTCTGGGGGGAAAAAAGTGCTATTTAAAACATACTTTCTTGTGCTGCTGAAAAACTCATCTTGTGTTTGTATTCTGTCAGAATCCACCATCATTCCTTGTCATCAAGATCGATATCTCAATTTTATAGACCACGAATGCTTCAGGTAGAGGACAGCCAGATGGTAATACGATGCTCTCAAAAATGCGCTTTAACTGTAACTCTTAATTTAATTATATTCAAACTGGATGTTCCCAAGCTCTATTAAACTTTAATATTCAACTCAGTAGAGCTTTGGTCTTGCCCATAAGTACTAACTTAGATACATAGGCTGGTTCTTGTAAAGAACTTGTGCCACAGTGAGCAAGCATCTGCAAAACAGAGAGGAGGCAGATGGCCTTTGCTGGGGGGTATAATAGCAGCATGCCTCTATTTCAAAGAACATTGGTAAAATATTTGTTTTAAATATGATGGTATGTATCACCAAAAGGTTTAACAAGGTCAAAACATCCTGTCAATTCAGAGAAAATAGTAATTCAATTTTAAGTAAAGTAGGAAATATGTCATTTGTTTTATGAGAAAAATTGCAAATTTTGATTTTCTTTTAAACAGCCATGTTTTACCGTGTCATATCCTATCAAGAAACTAAAATTTACCTGTACTACATGGTATAGATAATGTGAACAGTAGTAGTATGTTGAAAAATAAAATCAGCTATATTGAACATAAAGGAGAAAAATTATTTCTCCAGAAAATTTCCTAGAATTTTAAAAGAATATGGTCTTAATTAGTGTTATAAACTGACAATAATTAATTGTGGCATGAAACAGCTACTTTAACATATTATGAAATATGTTCATTTATTCTTTTTGTTGTTGTTGTTTTGACGGAGTCTCCCTCTGTTGCCCAGGTAGGAGTGCAGTGGGGTGATCTCGGCTCACTGCAACCTCCACCTCCTGGGTTTAACCAATCCTCCTGCCTCAGCCTCTCCAGTAGCTGGGACTACAGGTGCATGCCACCACACCCAGCTAATTTTTGTATTTTTAGTAGAGACAAGGTTTTCCCATATTAACCAGGTTGGTCTCAAACTTCTGACCTCAGGTGATCCTCCCGCCTCGGCCTCCCAAAGTGCTGGGATTACAGACATAAGCCACCACGCCCGGCAGAAATATGTTCATTTATTCTATGAGGGAGTTTGTGCAAAGTCTACAACAGGTTATGCACAATTTAAATTAATATTTTCCAATAGAAATATAATGCAAATCACATATATGCATTTTTTAATTTTATAGTTTCTATATGAAGAATAGTAGAAAAGATAGAGGTAAATTAGGTTTTTATAGATTTTATTTAGCACACTATGTAAAATATTTTCACCTTAAAAGTAAACATTATTTAAATACTGCAATTTTTAAAATCAAGCCTTCAACATTTAGTGTGTATTTTATTTACAGTACAATTCAATTCAGATTTCAAGCATATGATAGCCACATGTGGCAAGTGACTATTGGTAGTGTGGGTTTAGATGGTGAAAATACACTATTAAGCAACAAAGACATGTCTACTTTCTTACGGTTTATAGTCTAGTATGGAAAACAGATTCTGAACAATAAATTACAAGTGTGATATTTAGCAATATGTGTTAAAAAGCATTGCAGTCATGTGTGGCATAAAAATGTTTGGGTCAATGACAGACTTCATGTACAATGGTGGTCCTGTAAGATTATAATATAGTATTTTACTGTACCTTTTCTATGTGTAGATATGTTTAGATAAACAAATGCTTATCCTTATGTTCCAGTTGCCTACAGTATTCTGTACAGTAACATGCTGTACAGGTGTGTAGTCTAGAAGCAAAAGGCTATACATGTAGCATAGGTTTGCAGCAGGCTATACCATCTAGGGTGGTGTAAGTACACTCTATGATGTTTGCACAATGAGGAAATTGCCTAATGATGCATTTCACAGAATGTCTCCCTATCGTTAAGCGTGGCATGACTGTAAATAAAATTAATATTGCTGAGTGCATGCCTTACATTTAATGAATTTCCACTTCACATATGCTACAGATAATGTGTTTTTCTATGTGAGTGAGATCACTCTTGGCATTTTTTAGGGAATGCATTCTAAATTAATATACTTTTGTAGCCTATTAGCATTCTTTCATTTTTGTGCTTTCCACTTTTCCCATATCAGGATTACATTGTAAGTTTGAAGTTAGAGAGGTATAAGCCAGAGCATAATAATCCTTTAATACAATTATATATTATTTTAAAAATTAAAGTAGTTTATTGTAAAATAAAAAAAAGTTTTCAAGGAAAACTTCATTTAGGATAAGAGAAAATTCAATATTTTTCCATGCATTTCCCATAGCTTTATAATTTCTAAGATTTTTCCTGGCATGTGTTTGCAAAGGCTTGTTACTATGAACTATAGACCTTTTCTAGGTTATTACAAAAGTAGTTTATTTCTTTTTTTTTTTTTTTTTTTGAGACGGAGTCTCACTCTGTCGCCCAGGCGGGAGTGCAGTAGCCGGATCTCAGCTCACTGCAAGCTCCGCCGTCCGGGTTTACGCCATTCTCCTGCCTCCGCCTCCCGAGTAGCTGGGACTACAGGCGCCCGCCGCCTCGCCTGGCTAGTTTTTTGTATTTTTTCGTAGAGACGGGGTTTCACCGGGTTAGCCAGGATGGTTTCGATTTCCTGACCTCGTGATCCGCCCGTCTCGGCCTCCCAAAGTGCTGGGATTACAGGCTTGAGCCACCGCGCCCGGCCTAAAAGTAGTTTATTTCTTATGAAATCTTACAATTATACCTAATTTATATATACAGGCTGGTGTCAAGAGAGTACTTAGCTGTTTAGATAATAGCTAAGATAATAATAAAACAATTAAAAACATAAAAAGAATAGTTTATATATGAAATAGACTCAGTCTTGTTGAAAGATATGCCTTTATTGATTTCATCTAACCCAGCTTAATCGTGGATGGTACCGAAGATGGTTATATATTTATTGAGATTTGAAGAATGCCAAAAAGCACAGATGAACCAAAAGTTTAATGTTCACTCATCTGACTAAAAATATATCTTTTCCATGTTGCTTCTTAAACAAAAATTGCTGTAGAATTTCAGACAGAGAAAATTGCGTGGATCACAAGAGTCAAGTCCATAAGAGAAAATTCCTAACCTGGAATTTAATGACTGGATAGAGCTGGATTTTTCTGGAAGGAATAGGTAGGTCTTTCTTATTTGGAAAAGCAACATAAAGTGAGAGGTAGAAACTGGCAAGATTTGTTGGGAGAATACAGCAAATGGCTTAATACTGAGACACAGTGGAAATGCACAAAGGATGAACAATTTAAGTCTAGTTAATGGAGAGTTAGAATCTTAAAAGTAGATTCAATAGGTGATATGGTACCAACGCAATTTTAAATCAGGGAAGTGGCATAATGAAAATGCCATTTTTGGAAGATTCATCTAGCAGAGGTGACAGGATTGATTTAAAGATGCTAAAGAAAAATATCAAGGAGGTTGAGTTGAGAGACCAGATCCAATGATAGATTTGGAAGATTTAAACAAGACTTCTTAAAATGAAAGACTCATGCTTTTTTGACAGCATAAGAAATGGAACTGGTAAAAAGGACGAGTAAGAGAAGCCTGGGAAAAAATAGAATAAATGCAGGATTATGTTTGGATTCAGGGCTCTGGCGGTGGAGTTGGATAGATATAAAAAGAAAGAAAGACAACTCTTTTGCTGACAGCATAGACAGTGATATTTTGAACTGCGGAGATGAATTCTCCTGAATTTCTGTTGTCCAGCAAAAAATATAGTGGGATTATATTTTATATTATTAGTCTTAGATCTCATTCCTCAGAGCTAAAGTAAATTGAATGCTGTTTGAAATATTACTAAGTGAACTATGGCAATATTTTCATCTCCTTTCTAAAAGCATACATATTTTGGTTTAAATTATTTAGGAAGTTATGAAACAAAACAGGATTTATGTCTGCCTTATTTTGACATACAGTTTACATTTGGAAAACTTTGCCCTAGGATGGCATTGGATAAAATTTTTATGATAAATTTGGGCACAACCAAAGTGAAATCACAAAACTCAGAACAGTAATAGACTTTATAAATCATGTAATTATATTGGTAGAAAAACAATAAATATTTATTGTTTGTCAGATGCCAAGCCTGTAGAGGGCATTGGCTATACATGTTTAAAAAAATAAAAGAAAAAGAAAAAAAACTATCTTTGTGAATAAATGTAGAGTCTATTAGAGAAAATGGTCATTAAACACATATAGAATTATATATTTGAATAAATCCATGTTATTTGTTGAATTATGTCCCCTAAAAATTCATATGTTCAAGTCCTGACTCCCAATATCTCAAAATGTAACTTTATTTGAAAATAGTATAATTAGGGGTATAATTATTTAAGATGAGTTCAAACTGGTGTACGGTCGGCCCCTAATCTAATATGACCAGAGTTCTTGTAAGAAGGGGAAATTTTGACACTGACATAAACACACAGAGAGCTCCATGTGAAGATGGAGGCAGAGGTCAAAGTGCTCCTTCTGCAAGCCAAGAAATGCCAAGTATTCCCAGCAAACCACCAGGAACTAAGGGAGAGGCATGGAACAGATTCTTCCTCACAGTCCCCAGAAGGAACTGACCTTGCTAACATCTCCATCTAAGACTTCTAGTCCTTGAAACTGTGAGAAAATAAATTCTGTTGTTTCAACCACCCAGTTTGTGGTACTTTGTTATGGCATTCCTAGAAAACTAATACAGTGACAAATACAAAAAGAAAATCATTGGTAATACCAGGAGTGAATAAGGTGATAGGGCTTACTTTAGATCTGATGGGCAAAGGAGACCTCTTTGAGGAATTTATAATTGATCTGACACCTGAAAAACGAGCCAGCCATGTGAGGTATGAGACAGAGTGATCTGGGCAGAAGAAAGAACATGTGCAAAGGCCCTGGTATAGGAAAGAACTTGCCAAAAGTAAGGAGTTGAAAAAAGGCTGGTGTGGCTGTTGCACAGCCAATAAATGTGAGAGTGGTACAAGATGAGGCTGATAAATTCCTGGTAAGTAAATTGGACTTTGATTTTTATTCTAACGGATTTGGCTGGTAAGGAATTTGACTTTTATTCTAAGAGCAATTCCATTAGTTCGGACACATGAATGGGTTTTAAGCAAGTGGTGACTTTATCCAAAGTACCTTTTAAATAAATTCTAACTACTATGTAAGTCATGATATGGAGGGAAATAGTGACAGCAATGCAGCAGGGAATCAGGCTTGGATTAGGTGGGTGTTAGTAGATTACTGATAATGAGCAAATATGTAATACTGGGAGACAGAGAGCATGTGTAGTAAAGAATTTCTCTCAGGTTTTTGTTTTGAGCTATTAGGGTTTTTTAAAAAAATATTTATTGAGAAGCTAGAGGAGGAACAGAGTAGGGAAAGGATAGAATGGAGGAGGACTCATAGAATGAGTTCAGCTCTGTGTATGTTAAAATTGAGATGCCCAGGAGAGAGTCAAGCAAAAATACCAAGGGAGTGATTTCTTTCTTGCTTGCTCCAAAGAAAGGTCTAAGGACTGAGATTGAAACATAGAAGTTACATATGTACTGCAATGAACACAGGGAGTTCATAGCACAGTATAGAGTAAAGCTGAAGGCTTCCTGATTCCCAGCCCAGTATTCTTGCAACCTCATGTAAATGCCTAGTCAACAACTTTATAGGATCCTTTGATTAAGGGGTAAGGGAGCACTTTCTTGGGTTGTATTGGGAATAAATATACAATCATCTGTATAGCAAAAAAGCATAGATGGATAGAGTATTGACACAAATGCACAAAAATAAGATTAAGAAGGCTTGGAGCCTACTTTTAGCTTTGCCACTGCTGTAATTGGTTTAAGTGTGTCTCAGTGAAATGAGTGTATAATATCATATGATCTCTAAGCTATCTATTAGTTTTAAAACCTGATAACTCCCCAGGAGCAATTGAACTCCTGGGTAAACAATCTAATAATATTATTGTACATGTGCGTAAGAAGGTATGCATAAAGATCCTCAATAAAATATTGTTTACAGCAAAGTTTAAAGGAACTTCAGTGCCCATCAGTAGAAAGAAATAAAACATTCTATGTTTATGTGGTAAAATGTTATTTAGCTGTTTAAAATAATAAACTAGATCTATGTGTGTATAGAAAGATCACAAATGCAGAATGTTGAATGCCAAAAATGTTAGTCTCAGAATAATAATTGAAATAATTTACCTTCAACAGATGCACATGTATGTAAAAATGCTAAAAATAAGAAGGATGAAATTCTAGTTAATTATTGGAATGGAGGAAATAAGACTAAAGATGGGCTAGAAACAAAGCTTCAAGCTCATAATATTTCATATAAAATTATATTTAAACTGTGTATAACAATAGAATTAAACAGGAATTTATTGCATTATTCTTTCTGTATTTTTAATTACATAAATTTTATGACTAGAGGTCAGTTAAACCATTATTTTCAGGCTGGTAATCCCAGCACTTTGGGAGGCCGAGGTGGATAGATCACTTGAGGTCAGGAGTTCAAGACTGGTCCGACCAACATGGTGAAACCCCATCTCTACTAAAAGTACAAAAAATTAGCTGGATGTGGTGGCACACACCTGTAATCCCAGCTACTCAGGAGGCTAAGGTAGGAGAATCACCTGAACCTGGGAGGTAGAGGTTACAGTGAGCCAAGATCACGCCACTGCCCTCCAGCCTGGATGACGGAGTGAGACTCCATATAAAAACAAGACAAAACAAAAAACACAAAAAACCCATTATTTTCATTTTTTGTTATGGAGGATAAAAAGTTTTATTTCAATATATGGAATATTTTAATGCACTATCATTGATTTCTTAAAACAGAAATATCATTTTATACTTCATAACATTATGTTTTCATTTTTAAATTTTACTTAACAAACTATGATGTGTGCTCTTCAGTTGTGCTGGGAGCTGTCACATCCACATTTATTTCAGGTTAACAACTTTCTAAAGGAGGTGCCTATTTCACAAACAGCAAATCTGAGGTTCCTAGAAGTTAAAAGCTTGCCCAAGGGTACAGAACTGGTAAATAGACGAGATAAAAGTTGAAACTCAGTTGTTTTACTCCAGGTTTAGTTGTTTCCCTCACATTTGACTGACATACACTTCTAAGCTAAACACACAGTATAAGCTCCACTTATTCCTAATAATTCACATTTCCTTATAAAGTTGGGGTTTCGTTCAGTCAATATGTAGTCTAATGTACTGAACCTAACATACACTTATTTTGCATATAAGTGCAGTAAAAATTCTGGAAATGTACATTAGGAAGTGAAAGGAAATATGTACTATTAGGATTTCCATCTAGTTTTAATCATAGAAAGCCTATTCTGTATATCGATGCTCTGGTTTTATTTTTTAAAATATCTTTACAGCTGTTACAATTTTGTTCCTCTTTTTGGAACCTTGATAATAAGTTGTTGCTTTTGATGTTAAAATGGATGAAGATTTTGCTATATTTAGGAAGAAATTGTTTTACTATGGTGGAGTAAAATGTTATTGATTTTCTAAAAAAGAGAAAAAAGACAACTTCAAGGAAAACACTATAAGATACATATTTGACTAGCACTTCACAAATGTAACGTTACTGTCATTAAACATTTGCTTCTTTCTTTCTCTCCTTCTCAGCCTATTGTTCCTGTTCTTAATCTTATGATTTTTTTGGTTATATTTGAATGATGAGCCCAAAGCATGAAAAGCTGTTGTTTTCAACCTTTATTAATGTTTCCCAACTCATTTCCCTGTTTGCCTGCTGACAACCTGCCAAAATCACCCTCTGGTGAATTGTAGAAAGATTGGGGTAGCAGTTTTGGGATCCAAAATGTGTTGCAGATAATTAGTAAATCAGAACTTTGTCACAGCAGATACTTTGCTACCCACACATCTCTATTTTTAAGCCTTGTGTGTCACACAATGTGTGTTCATTGTCTGTTTCAGTGTGAGTAGCACATCTTTGCATTGCATATAATACAGTTGAGTTGAATGAGAAATTCCATTATTATTTTGTCATTTTGTATTGTCACTGATTAACACATGAGATATACATATTTGGTGAATAATTGGAAATCACTGTTGGCTTTTAAATAGCTTTAAAAAGGAGAGGAATTACCTATTTTGCTACTGACTAAAGCAATCCATACATAATCTAAGTAGTTCATACCGTAGTCTTCGTTTTCCAATAAAGGCAAGAGATAAAAATCTCCTTAGATGATCACAGTTGTTTTCATGCTAGTTAGTTCTAACTAACTTGATTGGCAAGAGTAGTGGGTCAGGAGATTGCTTCTTGAATCACACAAAATTGAAAAGTTTTTTTCAGTGTAATACTGAGGTGATAAGTTGAGGCAAAAAGGAAAATTAGATTTAGGATGATGAAATGCTAGGATTATCAGCAGACTTTCATGTGAATCAACTGGAGAATCATAGGAGCAAATTATTTAGTGATCTGTTTCCTTTAAAATACTACCGAATGGCATAGCGTCTGTGCATATATATGCTCATATGTGTGTGTTATATTAACGAATGCACTCAACCCTGATCCCACTTCATTTGTTCCTTAACTTTCAGCCTGTAGAGAAGGTAGATAAACAGTTGGATATGAGATTACATATGTACCAAGCTGTTTTAGTGTCAGAGGAAATTTATCAATTTGCATAGTTTCAATAACTGTGGTCTCAACATATGTCAGGTACATAGTCATGATAAAATGGACTGGCTACTATGATATTATAATCAGACATGATTTAGTCTTAAAAGCATAATAATATCAGCCTTAAGTTTCAAAAAAAGCAAGAAAGGTGATGGTTATTCTCATATCTAAGATGACGAACTTGGAGAAGATGCATGACCTCTAAAAGTTGTAGATTCTTTATCTATCAAAAGGGCACAAAAAAAGCTGCTTTTCCTACTTGATAAGATTCTTATTAGGGATAAATATATTAATATGGATAAAATCTCTTTGTAATATTTGGATGTTGTATATATAAGACATTACTTAAAATATCTAAATAAGGAAATAAGAATCTTCCCTAAATCAGAATGCATTCATTTATCAAATATGCATAGGTGCCTACTATATTTCAGTTGTACTGTTCTAGGAATTGAGAAGATAGTAGTAAACACAACAGAAAATAATTTCTGCCCTGATAGATCTTATACATTAGTGAATTGAAATAACAATAATAGATAAACTTTGTAGTATGTCAATTGGTGATAAGTGCTATAAAATAAAATAGGACAAAAGACATAATTTAAATAGGAAACATTTGAAGAATTACTTGAAGAAGATGATAGCCTAAGCAAACAGGGAAGATCAAGTTGTATGTTGAAATACTAGTTTAGAGAAAATGTTCATTCTTGATGAATGGTCTATTATTACTCAATCAGAGCCATGTGCACTGCTACCAATATTTTATAGTAAACTTAGTCAAGTGGTTTGGCAGACAAAAATTTTTTCTTACTCTATGCTTTTATATTTAAAATAAAAAATTTAAAGTCAATGCACCTTATGTCCCCATTTCCTTTGATAGGCACACAAAAAGTATTAATACAAGAAAAAGGAATGAAATGTTTATTTTGCATAGGTAATATGAGTGCAGTGTAATAAAAATCAATTTGACATTAACATACACAAAATATTTTAGAAGGGTAAGTCTATCATCCAAAACAACACGATGTACTTAAAAAAAGAAAATGTGGGATTAGCCTCACCCCCACACACAAAATAAACACACCCTGTCTTAGCACATGTTCTCAAGAAAACAGATCTGGAGGCAGAAGCCTATGTGCTAACATTTAGTTAGTGAGAGCAATCCCAGGAAAGCAGAAGAAAGGGAAAAAGGAGTGTGAGTCAGAGAAGGAGGGAGTACATTACCAAACTGAATGCCTTCTTAGGCACAGAAGTGTGCTGTCTCAGTGTCCTCAGGACACACCTTTAGAGATTGTGTGTGTTTCTGAGCCTTCTCAGAATCCATTGAGGTAGTGGGTAAGGAGGAATGTATATGCTCAAACTGGGAAGTGAATGGAAGTTGAAATATAGGCCAGGGTGATAACTAACAACTGGACAGCAGGGGCTTTGCACAAGAAACTACCATGTGTAGCCTATGAAAAAAGAAGGTCAAGAGCAGATGCATCAGGAACAGATATTCACATCCAAACACAATTATCTGTGTGATCTCTCAGCTAACGGGCTGAGGCTGTGTGCAAGCTGAAGGCCTTTCCACCATGCCATTATACCACGGAGAGAAAGAAAATGAAAAGAGGGAGGGGTTGAAACTGAAAAAATGAGTGAGCTAACGCAGAAATGGTTCAGCTAATGATAAGTATTTCAATCACCTTAAAATGAAAAACTTAAATTTATTTTCCACTACAAATGTGAAAAGGAGTGGTGAGCAAACCCAGCTATAAAGAAGTAAAATTAAATATCTCCACCTCTAAGGGATGACATTAAGTTTTAAACGACATATATTTCACACATATATAAATCAACAAAAAGCAAGTATATTCACCCAAATGTTAAGAGTAGTGATCTTTAGCTAGTGAGCTTGTGGGTGACTTCTATTTTTTTCTTTAATTATTGTATATTCCCTAAATGTCCTCAAATGAAAGTGTATCACTTTTGCAATAAGAAAGAAAATTTGGTATTAGAACAGATGCATTTGTGACTTCATCCGTTCTGTGCTTGTTGAAGCTTGTTAATCTGAAAACTATTCCACTTTTAAGTGTTATTGGGCTAATAAGTCATTTCGGGGTGAGTTACTTTTCAAAGTTCTTGAAATCACATCTCTAACTGCACTTTGTTCTATCTACTGATAGGGAGGGCCTGCCTATAGCTGCTGTAACCTAATACAAAAAAAATAAAGAAAGAAAAAAAGAAAAAATATGCTTGCTGTCTGCACAAATTCTTATAACTATCTAACTAGCTGAAATAGTCATATTTTAATAAGTTAGTAAACTACTCTTTGAATCTAACCATTTCTGTATTTGAGGCCTTGATAGAACTTGGCTTAGTCTTTCATAAAGTAGCAATAGAGTTCAAGAGCTTCCATTTATTCTCAGAAATTTCGCCACATATTAGTGCATACTTTTAAATCTACTCAATTAATTGGTATTTGAAAAAGCCAAATATAAGCTAAGCTGTAAAGAATTATAGATGAAAAGCTTGCAATGGATTGTGATTATAACATCATATAGATAACCCCAATCCCTGTAATATAAAACTTAAACCTAATCACAATGTTAGAAAATGCATACAGAGTACTGGATGTACAAAATACCAGCTGAGGTGATTCCTGGCCTTTGAAATTATTTAGCTTTTCGGCGTGATTGACTTATACACTGGTGTCTGCGTGTGTATGCACAGAAGCATACACACAAAGAAATGGAGAAATTAAAAAGAGCAATAACTTGTCTTGAGTTTTCTCATTGGGCCTGTATTCTTGTGTTTTCCTACGGCTGTCGGAAAAATTTGGCTCACTTTTCTTCCTGTTTCTTTCTTGATAATTTTACAGAATTATTTTCATGCTTATTAAACTCTTCTAATAATTATTGGCTATAAAATATAGGAGGAAATTTTATGGTGATCACATATATAAGATGCAATTAATGATAAGTAATTTAAATGGTGGAAAAATGCTGGGTTTAAATCATCAGAGATGAAAAAACTTGTATATTGGTTAAAATGTTTTATGCTGCAAGTAATGAAGATTCTGCTTAATGTGGCTGTGATGGTTAATTTTATGTTTCAATTTGACTGGGCCACAGGGTGCCCAGATATTTATTTAAACATTATTCTCGGTGTGTCTAATAGGGTGTTTCTGTAAGAGATTAATGTTTGAATAGGTAGATTGGGTACGGCAGATTGCCTGCCCAATGTTGGTGGGACTCATTCAATCCATTGAAGGCTTGAATAGAACTTAATGAATTCATTCTCACAGCCTGAGGGTTTTTGAGTTGGGTCATCAATCCTCTGCCTTGAATTCAGTCTCAGACTGGAACTTACACCCTCTGCTCTCCTGATTCTCAGGCCTTTGGACTCAGAATGGACCTATACTGTCAGCTCTCCTGGGACTCCAGCTTGCAAGTTTGGGGACTTCTTAGCCTTCATAACTGCATGAGTCAATACACTGTAATCTCTCAATAGATAGATAAATAGATAGATCTCTTATTGATTCTGTTACTCTGGACAACCCAGACTAATACACTGCCGTAACAATTAAAGGAAATTATTGGCTCAAGCACCAATTCAGTTAAAGTTGATTTAGTGTTATCTGATTCAGTAGTTTCAGAATGTAATGAAGGACCAATTTTATGCTGTACTTTTCTGCAGGCAACTTCATGTTAAAGATACTACCCTCATTGTTAGAAAAGTTACCAGTAGCAATTTAACTTACGTGTTTTCTGTTTAATTGCCGGCATATTAGAATAGAACCTTGCTATTGACTTGACACTAAAGTAATGACTACATCCAGGTGAATGGCAGGAGGCAATTGAATAAAGTCAATCAGATGCACAGCTGGAGATGAAGGTAGTATCATCTTCCCTGAAGTATATGAGTGGAGTCTGGAAGTTGTAGATACATGAATGATAATCTTGATAGTAGATATGGGAAGGAAAGTCCTAATTCTGGGTATTTAACCAACAATATCCACTCACCTGGGTTTACTTACAGGGAAGACCCTGTTAACAGGAACATAGGCTGTAGACATTACCTCTTTAGAGAGCCTGGGAAAGAGATCTCCGAGTTCAAAAACACTGTACTTCAGGTTAGAAGGTCTTATACTGAGTTTATGATTATAGATAACATGCAATCAGTGAAAGTGGTTTCTTCTATAAAATAAAAATAATATTTTTGTCACAGTTTTGCAAAGAAAGTATTGGGATCTTCCAATTAGATACATAGATTTCTTGATAAGAGACTAAGAAATCATGGGTTAATAATTACCATACAAATTAAGTATGTACAGTGAGCATGCTTGTGAATAAGAAGAGGGTAGATTTCTCCTTTTCCCTACCCTTCCTAATCTCTTTTACTCTTCCTCATTTCTATTTTTCCTTTTCAAATGGCAGAACCTAGATGAATGGTAAATCTGAAAGAAATTGTTACACCTCTGGAAATAATCAAAGACTTAATGTGTTTTTACGTAACAGTTAAGTACATTAGAAATTGTGATTCTAAGATAACAAGGTAGAAATCTTCTTTATAAGTTTTGTTGCTGAAAAAAAGTGAAAAAATGTGGTTCATAGATGCTGGGAAAGAATGGACTGAATTTATCAATGAAGCAAAATTTATATTTACTTTTATCATAGTATGCATTTTAATACCTCCTGTAAAACCTTTTGAAGTATTTGTGGGTAGCATTTCTCTGAACATTGCAGGTGACTATAAGATATACTAAGATATCACCAAAAAGTAAATGACTAGCTTTTGTATGTCTGTGTGCGTGTATATGTGTGTGTATATTTATTTATTTAAGTGTATTTTATTATTCACTTTTTCCTTGGCTAAGGGATTAATAATTGAAAATTTTGTTTAAAATGTTTTTATATAAGCTAAAACACTTTAATTGACTTATGAAAATGTTAGTCAAAACTAAATGGGAAGCAGATCATTCTAGTGAAAAGTGCATGGCAGGCTTTGGATAGTTCCAGTTCAAGACTATTTTCTGTGCCAATTCTTAACTATGTAAGCTTTTGGGCTATTGAAGAATGGCTTTGTGACCAGCTTCAGACACTTACAATCATTTCATTTTATTTCTCTTTAGTCCACTTACATAGATCAAGGCAATTTAGTTATTTTAAGCTCTAGAGATCTATTTTATTTAAAGCAGAAGCAAAATGGAAAATTACCATGGCACTTGTATTTATCAGGGTTCTCCTGAGTAACAAAACAAATTATGTGTGTGTGTGTGTGTGTGTGTCTTTGTGTGTGTGTGTGTCTTTGTGTCTGTGTGTGCGTGTAGAAAGATACTTATTATGAACTTATTATGAAGATTGGCTCACACAGTTATGGAAGCTCAGAAATCCTGTGATTAGCTTTTTGGAAGCTGGAGGCCCAAGAAGGCTGGTAGTGTAGTTTCGGTCCAAGCCCCAAGGCCTGAGAACCAGGAACACAAATGTCCAAGGTCAAGAGCAGACAGATGGATGGCCCAGCTCAAGCTGAGCAAGTGAGTTTACTCTTTCTCTGCCTTCTTGTTCTACTTAAGACTTCGAAGAAATTGTATGATGTTCACTTGCACTAGTGAGGATCATCTTCTTTACTCGGTCTACCTATTCAAATGCTAACCTCTTCCAAAAACACCCTCACAGACACCCCTAGAAATAATGTTCTACCTGCCATCTAGATATCCCCTAGCCCACTTAAGTTGGCTTATAAAATTAGCCATCACCAAGTGAAATATTGAAAATCTCTCTCTCTCAACCTAAACATATATAGGTCAAGCTCCCTTGCGTTTTTGGTCCCATCCTTTAACAGCCCTTACACCACTTGGTGAAGACTTTTATAATCTAATTAGTTACTTATTAGAAATGGATGTTACTCAATATAGATCATGGCTTGATTTCAAATAATCAATTTTTCCTCCAAGAAATGGTTGGATCTCTCAGTAAGTTGGATCTAGTACTAATGAAAGTAGTCCCAGTGTGACTCAGGACGGAAAGCTTTAATAGACACCATTGTTTATTTGTTCTTTCAAAGAAAGGCAAGCATTTCACTTATTCCTTTTATTTGAGGTTTTTACTAGGGTAAAGGAGTTAAGTAGAGGGGTATAATGTCAACTCTAAGTGATGCATTTCTTCCTAAAATCAAATGAAAGGAATAGGGGCCAAATAGTATTAGCTCAATGGCTCTATCTTACTAAGTGAAAACACTTAATGGTATATACTTATGATTAGATTGGTGAATTCGCATTTAATTTTTTTAAAAGTGAAATAAAAGCAAACCGAACCAAACCAAACCACTCAATGACAACAAAATTAAGCAACCAAACAAAAAAGTCACAAATAAGCCAATTTCTGAAACTAAACTAAAAATTTATGAAGGAGCTTTTGGTTTTAGCTCTAACATGTACAGAGTTCAGAAGTCATAACTCCCATTGTTACAACAACAGAAAAGATGAGCACATTAAAAAATCAATAACTTTTCTCAGACCGAAGGAGAACTGATGTCATAGAACAAACTTCTATCCAGAAGCATGGATAGACAGGCAGATCTAAAGAGTCATGGTGACATGTTCTTACATGGAGCAGAAGGCTCTGGAGCCATTAACTTGGACAAATTGCTGAAGCTGTGTGTGGACTGGCTTGAGAATGAGAACTCTTGGGTGCTAGGGTCTTAAGGAGGCCCCCACACTTTTGTGTTTTACTCCCAGGAAACTCATCAGGTTCTCATGTTCAAGATCCAAGAAAAGTGTGCCCTTGGCTCTAGCAGCGGGAAAAAAGGAGAATAACCATTGAGAAATACAGCCAGAGCTTGCTCCACTACAAATATCTACTCTCTAGGGGAAATGACTTTACCAAATCCTTATCCTACCTGAAGGAAAAGAATTTCTCAGGCTTCTCGCTTGTTAGCCCTTTCTAGTCTGCCTGTCTCACATAAGGGTGAGAACAAAGCTAAGACACTCTTGTGAAATTCACAACCAGGGATACAAATCCACAAAAGATTGAGATGTAGTTATAAAATTATAGAATGCTACCTCTTCCATATACCTTACCATCATACCAACAGGACTCCAGTATAGTAACAGTAGATTACAGCTAAAAGAACTGCAAGATGCGGACCCTATCTGAAAAAGAGCTCTTGGGAAAGCCCAAAATTAGGAGAGGAGAGAAAAAAAATAAAAGAACTCTAAAGAACTTCGAAGACTTTAGCATCTAGATATGTAATATACAAACACAGCCCTGCTATAGTCAGATTTACATAAAACCTCACACTGAAGACCCATTTATTTCAGTTCCTAACATCCAAAACATTTTGCCCAGCTATCACGAAAAAGTTAGAAGGCATGCTGAAAGACAAAAAAAGCAAAGTCTGAAGAGATAAAAGAATAATTAAAACTAAACTCAAATATAACACCAAAGTGGAATTATTAGACAGATAATTTTAAATAGCTGTGATTCCTATGTTAAGGGCTCCAGTGGAAAAAGTAGACCATGTGCAATGATAGATGGGTAATGTAAGCAGAGGAATGGAAACTCTTAAGAAAAAGTCAAAGTGAAATGCTATCGATAAAACACCAAAATATTATTTTAAAAAGTTAAGAATGCCCTTAAAAAGAGAAGCCTGCCCTTACAGCAGACTTCTCACTAGAAACCATGCAAACAAGAAGAGAGTGGAGTGGAATATTTAAAATGTTGGAAGAAAAATTTTATAAATCTACTATTCTATTCTATTCTATTCTATTCTATTCTACTCTACTCTACTCTATTCTATTCTATTCTATGAAATTATCCTTCAAAGTGAGGATAAAATAAAGATGGTCTCAGACAAACAAAAAACTTAAGGAATGAATTGTTAGTAGACCCAGTCTGCAAAATTTTTAAAAGAAATAACATTGGCCACAAATTTAAATCTATATAAAGAAAAGAAGAGCATTAGTGAAAAAACAAATGAAGATAAAGCAAAAGCTTTAATTTTTCTTTTATTAATTGATCTATTTTTTAAAAAGATACTCATTCTTTAATGTAGTAATAATACCAACGACAGAAATATAGCTGAAAAGCTTTTAAAATTTCCAAATATTTGGAAATTAAATAATATACATAACATATGGGTCCAAGAAGGAGTTTCAATACAATATTTTAAAATATTTTTAATTAAATCAAAATACAATATATCAAAATTTGTAGGATACAGCCAAAGCAGTGCTTTGAGAAAAATTTATAGCATAAAATACTTACATTACAAAAGAGGAAATATTTAAAATCAATAATATAAGCTTAATTCTTAGGAAAGCAGAGAAGAGAAAGTTAATTCTAAAGTAAACAGAGAAGTTAATTCTAAAGTAAATAAGAATTACAACAGAAATTAATGGAACCAAATATAGGAATAAAGAAAAGAAAATCAAGAAAACGTGAAGCTGGTCCTTTGGAAAAGTCAGCAACAGTAATTGGCTTCCAGCCAAGCTAAATAAGAATAAAAGAGGAATGACATAAATTACCAATACTGGAAGTGAAAGAGTAGTCAGCACTACTGGTCTCATGAACATTAAGAGGAAAATAAAGGGTTACTATGAGCAACCCTATTCCCACAATTTTAGGATCAAAAGAAAACATCCAAAAACAAATGGATTTCCTGGATATCAGTGGTAAACAATTAAAATTGGAATTAAAACTCAATACTTTTCACAATTGTACCACCACATAAAGCACTTAACTCTAAATCTAACAATGTATGTACAGGATTTATAAGCAAAAAGTCCAATAAGAGAAATAAAATAAAATCGAATTAATGGAGATATATTCATGGATTGGGAGGGTCCATATTGTTAAGATGTAAATTCTTCCAAATTTGGTCAATAGTGTAAATGTAATTCCAACTAAAATCCCAGGAAGCTATTTTGCACACATTGACAAACTAATTTTAATGTTTATATGGAAAGACAAAGGACTAATAATAGACAAACTGAAGAAAAACACAATGAAAGCCTTTTATTCCTGTATTTCAAAACTTACTATAAAGCTACAGCAAGGAAGTGGTTTTGGCAATAAGGTGGTCATGTAGATCAATGGAATAGAGTATACAGAAATAGTCACAATTATATATAATCAACAAACCTTTGAAAATACATAAAATATTTTTTATATTTTACATAAGGAAAAGAAAGTTCAATGGAAAAGGATATTTTCAACAAACGATGATAGAAAAATTGACATCCTTATGTTAAAAACTTACTCTGCACACAGACATTATATCTTAAAAAA
The DNA here is from genome assembly GCF_024542745.1 of Macaca thibetana thibetana. Lineage (NCBI taxonomy): Eukaryota > Metazoa > Chordata > Mammalia > Primates > Cercopithecidae > Macaca > Macaca thibetana. Next base: position 131,985,652 of record NC_065583.1, on the reverse strand, counting down.
AATCTCAAAATGAATCATAGACCTAAATGTACAGCACAAAATGACAAAACATCCAGAAAAAATTATAGAAGACTACATGACTTTACTTTGGTAATTAGTTTTTAGATTCAAGTTGTTTTAGACACAAGTTGTTTTTAGATACAAGTTGCTTTAGATACAAGATACAAGATACAAGTTATTTCAGATAAAAATTATTTTTAAATACATGTATCCAAAATGCATGAAACCAGAAGTGTTTCAGATTTCACATTTTTCAGACTTTGAAATATTTACATATTCATAATGAGATATCTTGGGAACGGGAGACACGTCTAAACACACATTTATTTATGTTTCATATACATCATATACACATAGCCTGAAAGTAATTTTGTGCAATCTTTTAAATGATTTAATGTATAAAACTAAGTTTGTGTTAAGTACTTATGTGTGGAATTTTCCACTTGTACTGTCATGTCAGCATTCACAGTTTCAGATTTTGGAGCATTTTGAATTTTGAATTTTCTGATTAGGTATGCTCAACCTGTAAAGCACCCCCCCCCCAAAAAAAATTAAAAACTTTTGCTTTTGCTTTGCGAATGACACTGGTAAGGGAATTATAAAAAACAAATTACAGACTGGGAGAAATATTTCTAAAACACATTTATGATAAATGACTTGTATGTGAAATATAGAAAGAGTTCTTAAAAATTCATACATAAAGAAACAATAGACCACTTGTATTTCTTCTTTTGAGAAATGTGTGTTCATGTCTTTTGCTCAGCTTTTAATGGGGTTATTTTTTCTTGTTGAATTATTTAAGTTCCTTGCAGATTCTAGATATTAATCCTTTGTCAGAGGTTTAATTTGCAAGTATATTGTCCCATTCTGTAGGTTGTCTGTTTATTCTGCTGGTTATTTCTTTTGCTGTGCAGAAGCTTTTTAGCTTAATTAAGTTCCATTTGTCTATTTTTGTTTTTATTGCATTTGCTTTTGGAGTTGGTATTAGGCCTTCTTGTGTTGCAATAAAGAAATATTCCGAGACTCGATAATTTACGAGAAAAGCAGTTTCATTAGCTAACAGTTCTCCAACCTGTATGGGAAGCAAAACGTCAGCATCAGTTTCTGGTGAGCCTCAGGAAGCCTATAATTCTTTTAAATGATTTAATGTATATTATTCTACAATATACATTATAATATTCTATAATATACATTATAAGTAAGAATAATGTATATTCTTACTTATGTGGGAACTAAACAATGGGTATACATCGCCAAAAAGATAGAAATAATAGACAATGAAGACTCCAAAAGAGAGGAGATTAGGAGAGTGACAAGGGCTGACAAATTACCTGTTGGGTGCAATGTTAACTATTTGGGTAATGAGTAAGCTAGAAGTTGAATCTCCATCAGCATGCAATATACCTATGTAACAAACATGCACATGTACCCCCTGAATCTGAAATAAAATAAAATCGGCCAACTGTCTGAATAAACATCACAAGAAAGTAGATATACAAGTAGCAAATAAACATATAAAAAGATGCTCAACTTCACTTGTGATGAGGTAATGGCAAATTACAAACAATCAAATGATACCCCTATATACCTATTAGAAGGGCTGAAGTCCAAAAAGTGACAATGCAAACTGCTAACAATGATGCAGAGCAACTGAAATTCTCATTCCTTCATGGTGGAATGCAAAACTGGACAGCCATTTAAAAAATAGTTTGGCAATTTCTTGTTGCCAGAACTAAATCATCTCATTAGAAGACAGTTTGGCAACTTACAAATCTACAACATAGTCTTACCATACAATCCAGCAATCACATCACTGGATATTTACTCAACTGAAACTTATGTCCACACAAAACTTACACATGAATGTTAATAGTCGCTTTATTCCTAATCATCAAAACCTGGAAGCAACCGAGTTGTCCTTCCATAGGTGAATGGATGAGCAAAGTATAGCACATCAATATAATGGAATATTATTCACTGATAAAAATAATGGAGCTATCAAGCCATAAAAGGGGATACACATCTTAAACACATCTTTCAAAGTGAAAAAAATGGCAATCTGAGAAAGTCACATACTGTCTGATTCATATTATATATGACCTTTTGGAAAAAGCAAAACTACAGCAACTGTATAAAGTTCAGTGGTTCCTCGTGGTTTAAGAGTAGGCTTGGATAGAGGAAGCACCAGGGTAATTTTAGGGAATTGAAACTATTATAGACGTGACACTGCAAAAGTGGATACTTGATACACTCTGCGTTTGTCAAAATCTGTAGAACTTTACAGCACTAAGGGTGAACTTAAATGAATGCAAATTTTAAAATGGAGGTTGGAGGATCCCAGCATAGAGTGCAGAATGTAATAATATGATTTAACTATAATATAAATGTCTAAAAACCTTGTTGAAGGGGATGGGAGAAAGTTGCTGGTGTAGTAAACTTTAAAAATGTGTAGAGTTTATAAGGTTAAAATTTTAAAATATGTGTATCAGCAATGTACTCTGGTAGATAAAATAAGTTCCCATCAGCATCAGGGGTAATCTTTACAATATTGGTATATACATAGTTAGAATTAAACAATTAAGTAAATGGATGATGAAAGCCAGGTTTCTTACTGTTAAAGAGTGAGTTTACACATAACTAGAGGAAGCTAGAATAATCCATGTGGTAATATATTTGAGTTGGAGATATCAGCATGAACTCATGTTTAGCTTAATATAGATACATATAATTATGTATAGAAATATGTATAGATATGTTATACACATGGGTTACTATACACACATATATTTCCTTGCTCTGTCAGCTAAGAAGACCTAGAAGCAACCACATCCCAGGAATAACAAGCATATCTATCACACAGACCTTGGTTTCTAATACCAATTCCAAATAAAAAGGAACAAATTCTCCTTGAAGAAATAGTTCTGCAACTAAGGCAGGAAATATGGAAGATGAATCTGGAACATCCTGTAGCACCAGAAAGTAAGAAAGCACTCAAAAAAAGAGACTATTTTTTTGGAATGCAAAAAAATAGCAGTGGTGTGATTGCTGGATTATGTAGTAGGACTATGTTTTAGATTTGTAAATTGCCAAGCTGTCTTCTAATGAGGCGATTTCATTTTGTAAAAAATTTCCACACTATTTTTTGAATGGTTGTCCAATTTTGCATTCCAAGATGTTCCAGTATGCTATGTAGCTTCAAGGGAACACAGGTACTAGCTGAAAGCACTCCCAGTGGCCAATATTGGAGAAATTTGAGCAATAAAATGAATAAATAAATTTTTGATTTTAATTCAAAGTATAAAATAAACATCCAGGAATATATAATGATATAAACAAATGAATAAATAAACAAGGGAAGGTAAGGAGACAACTCTTCTACCCAGAAACATTTTAAATAATGAAATATAGATACTCTACCTTAGAGGAGGTGGAGAAAAACTCTCTACTTCTTAATAGTGAGCTGCACATAATAGCTTTCTAAAGAGTACAGTAAAAATGGAGGAAATGTAATGGCAAATTGACAGTGGGGAAATCTGACAAACACTAATTCAGCCGGTTGTCGAAGGTCAGCATCAACAATGTCAAGTCATGTTGATAGCATATCTTTTTGCTATGATGTGATGAAAATGGCACTTTACTGTTGAGTTCTCCTTCCTTAACCATGAAAAAAATATCAGAGAAATCTTAAAGGACAGCCTAGAAAATACCTGACTATGCCTCCTTGAAGCTGTCAAAGTCATCACAAACAAGGAAAATCTTGGAAACCATCACAGCCAAGGAGAACGTAGGGAGACATGACAACTAATAGAATATATATGAGACCTTGGAATACAACAAGAACATTAGGTAAAAATGGGAAAAAATCTGAATGCGATACAGACTTTAGTTAATAATAATGTATCAATATTAGATCATTAATCATATTAGGGTAATGTGTTAATAATGAAGGAGCTGGGACTGTTTTGAACTCTGTATTATCTTTGCATTTTTTTTTGTTAATCTAAGACTGTTCTAAAATAGTCTATTTTAAAAATAGTTACCAAGAAGAAAATAAAAGTTGGCATCAGCAAACTATAAATCTTCAACTGTCATAAAACAATTTTGAATTTAGAGTTTTTAAATTAGCATTCAAGAATTGGAGAATAATGGACATATTTTGGAGAAAAAGAACCTCAGAAAGTTTAGCACTCATGAGCCCCTTTAATGTGTTTTATTTAAGGATGTTTTTAGTAAAATCCTACTAAACTAATAAAATTATACAAGGTTTTGATATAAAGAAACAGTGGTGTGTGAATAAACTTATAATTGAGACTAAATAAATTTTTATGATAATGTAAAAAAATTAGACTTATCAGATGTTCTACAGTGCTATGTAGCTTCTAATATATTCTAGAGATTTACTTACATGTTTTAAATACTGAATTACTAGTAGCACAAAAGAAAAAGGCTATATAACTTCCAAATAATAGGAAAAAATATAAAATCATAACAACAGATAACTACTAATAATGAGAAATGAATGAAAGAAAAAGAAAACAGTTATTTAAAAAATCACAAAAAATAGAATGCATGAAGTAAAATGGTGCTACAAGCATTGATTAATAAAAAATGAGTTAAATTCTACTGTGAAAATACAGATATTTTTTGAATGTCTTAAAAACTTCCAAAAACAATCCATTGCTATACGAGAGCCACAGTTAAAATTAAAATACATAAAAAAGATTGAATGCAAAAGGATAATGTATCCCTAGCAGATATTAATCAAAAGAAAGAAGCTGAAGAAATGTTATCATGAGACGAAATACAATTCAAAGCGAATGATTTATATAAGGCAAAGGGAAATATTTCACAGTGGTAAAAATAACAGTGATATGACAGTCATGAACTTCTCTATGTACAGAGTTACAAAATACATAGAACAAAAATTTATAGACAGCATGGATAAATATACCAACACTGATATTGAAGGATTTTAAACCTGTCTTAGAAACTTGGCAGAGCAGACAAAAACAATGAGTATAACAATTGAATAAAACATTCTACAAGCATGTGCATGAGTATGTGTGTATATACTGTGTTTTTTTATATATAGGTTTATATGTAGTCTTAAAAGGGGAAATAAATATTTCTCTTCAAACATACATGGATTATTCAGAAACATTCCTTATGCATTAGAGTATACAGAAGATAATTTTGGTTTCTTATCAAACAAATCTAAACTATTTCCACCACTTTCTTCCTCTCTCAATAAAACAATAGGGGCTTTTCATTGCAAAGAAGAAAGCGAAAGACGGTGAGAAAGTGGACACCATTGCAGAAAACACTTTTGTGTCATTTTAATATGACTGTGGGGAACAAAAACATAAGCCGGCAGGTAAAAGACAGTATGGGGTTCAGGAAGGTGTTTCTCTTAGTTGAAAGATGCTGCAGACTTTTAAGCTAATACAATTAACAATTAGAGAAGAAATTCATGAGCCAAGCTGTAAGCAACAACAGCTCCAGTGAAGTCTTTCCTTGAATCAAGGAATTCTGGCAAGACTAATTTTCCCTTACAAATTTTAGTTTATTCATTTCACAACGACTGCCAAATGATGTATTTTTATCATATGGCTATTGATAAGAGAACCCCTTCTAGGAAGGATTGTGACACATTTTATTGGAGATTAATATAAACTATCTGGTTGCAGATTCACTAAAAAATAGAGAAATGAAAATGAGCTAACAATTTTCTTTTTTTTTTTTTTTTTTTTGAGACGGAGTCTAGCTCTGTCGCCCAGGTTGGAGTGCAGTGGCCGGATCTCAGCTCACTGCAAGCTCCGCCTCCCGGGTTCCCGCCATTCTCCTGCCTCAGCCTCCCGAGTAGCTGGGACTACAGGCGCCGCCACCACGCCCGGCTAGTTTTTTGTATTTTTTAGTAGAGACGGGGTTTCACCGTGTTAGCCAGGATGGTCTCGATCTCCTGACCTCGTGATCCACCCGTCTCAGCCTCCCAAAGTGTTGGGATTATAGGCGTGAGCCACCGCGCCCGGCCACAATTTTCAAATGGTGTTACGCTGAAGATTTTTTTTTTTTTTAAAGTACAGCTAGATTATATGAGGTCAAGTAGGGAGAAGCATTGACTGCAGCAATTTAACCATTGTAGATTATGAAAATATACTTTAAGTTGTTTTTTCAAATAATATTTGTATTCACCTGGGCAATTACATTAAATAGGATTGCAATTACTTCATTTCCATGGTTTTTTTTTTTTTTTTGATTGTTTTTTGTTTTTTCTTTCAAGTAAATGTGGGAAGGGATGCTTTCGTGGAAATAAAAGAGAATGAACAAAACGTCCAGGGAGGTGAATTTGATACCCCATTCTTGGCAGTTTTCTAGGAAGATGTTATTCTTTTTGCTCTTTGTATGTGTCTCTTTTTCTATTTTAGGGACTGGTTATAAAGCCTAGAAATATATAAAGTAATAGACCTTAATTTTCCCAGAAATGTGAGTGGCTGAGTTCAGCAGATTGAGTCTTCACTGAATTACTTCTTTGGTGGAACAAGAAAAAGGAAAAACAAGGCAACAACAAAACTCCAGTTGATTGACAAGACTGCCCAAGCATACAAATACAAATTTGCCTTCTGAAGTCACCAGGAGAGAAACTAATCATTCGTTGTAATTAAACCATAACTGAGTTGCCTCCAGCAGTTCTACATTATCAAGTTTTGATTTGTGGAAACTCACACGGAGGTGGCAGGCTTTCCAGAATTAGCCTAAGAATGTATGCATGGTTCAACAGAATGAAATATTACATCGCTGGTGGTTCTTCCTGTCAAGTTTTTCTACATTGTCTGTTTTTCTCTGATGTAGAAATTCTCGTTTTTAACAAACTCTTTGAATCTTTCTACTTTGAAGTAGAATGCAGTTTAGGGAAGTGACAAGACACACCCCTTGCATTCAAGGAAGTGATTATAAGAACTATCTAAGATCTATAGTTGACTCTTCTCTTAAGTCTTTAAGGAATGGAATAAAGATGAAAGTGCAGCACAAAACAGGGGCAAGGTGATAATACTAGAAGCAAAATCTGAATTGAATGTAATTTTGTTATAGGCAAAATATCTGACCTTGGAAATATTGAAAAAATTTTTCCTTCGTGTATATATTTACAACTGACAATAAGAGCTTTTCAGATTTTGGAAAAAAAAATTTAAAGGTCGATGGAACAATTGTAGTTTTTTCTATTAAATTATTTAAGGTCATTTTGCATGGTTTCAGTTTGCACATTCATTTTTATGGTAGCACACTACTTTGCAAAGTGGAGATTGTCTATATTATGAAAGCTGTTTACCTATTTCTTCTGGTACTTGTGAAGTAGAAAGGTGTCAGAAAATGCCAACTGGCCTTCCTTCACTTGAATGAGATCAGTTAGGACATGATGAGATGAGAATGATTCAAAAGCCCCACTCTTAAACTCCAGAGTAATGAAAGTAGAAAGTATTATATACGGTAGCCAGATCATTCACATCAGTTTGTGGCCTAATAATCCTTCTCAGGACCTGACTACAAAAATCAGTTTCACTTCGTGGATTAAACGTAACTGGAATAAATAAGTAAAAGCTGAAGAATTTATTTTAGTCACCTGTAGTTAAGAAGACTATTTAATTCGTCATCTGAACCAGGACACTACTGAGTGTAAAAGGGATGCTAAAATTAATTAAAATTATATAATGCCTGAACTAGACTAGATTTCCAAACTAATAAATTGGTTTTATTATATTTTGTAAAACAAAAAATCTATTCAAATACTATATATTTTTTTCTAAAATATTAAAAAATACATTTGTACATTAAAGCAAAATTAAAATAAACCAGATTATCAAAACATTAAAAATTAACATAAGCAAAATATTCTACATGCTACGTATTCACATTATTTTTTCAGTTTTTAAATTATATCTTTCTCTGATAAGATGCCACTTTTTTGATAACAAATAATCTGAAAATAAGTAAATATTTAAAAATAAAATCAATAATAGTTGAAGTTAAGTTTTGGGAGAAATACATTTAAAATGTTAATATTTTTCATTCACTCATTTATGTACATTATAATATTTTAATCTGAAAAAAATACACTAAAGTTGCTGAAGTCCCTAATACATTCAGAGGATATGCTGTTAAATGGAGGTTACTATAAACATTACATTTTTTAATTTAAATGTGTAAATATTTTATCTGAAGTAAGTTCATCTGTACTGTCCATTGTTCTTTATTCAGAGGAAATTTCTTTATAAAATAAGAAAATTAAGTTATCTTTTTTATGATTCTTTACTATTGTCGATAAAAAGCTGTAAAATCGTAGGACGAGGCTGGCCACTCTGGCTCAGGCCTCTAATCCCAGCACTTTGGAAGGCCAACCCAGGAGGACTATTAGAGACCAGAAGTTTAGGACCAGCCTAGGCAACATAGTAAGACTCTGTTTCTCCAAACAAGCAAACAAACAAACAAAACCCCAAATAAATAAATAATAGAACAGTCCTAATTTATTCTGTTCTTTTATAGATTATCAAATTAACCAGTTAAAAAATAACCAGAGAGAGAGAGGGGTAATTTTGACAACTATAGATTCCATTTGTATCATATCTACCAATTATAAGAGCTAATTCCAAGAGCATGCCCACCATACAAATGTCTTAATTTAGAAAACAAAATGAAACAAAACAAGACAAAACACTGCTTTATCTTGACAATGTGTTCCATTAAAGCTTGCGTTCTTATTATTTCAGCAAAATATAATGATAGAAATAATTTTAACCTTAATGTTGAACTTTTCAACTGAGTTTACAATAGCATTCACTATAATGTTAACATTTAACTGTAATGTTAAATGTTTTACCTTCAACTTTAAATATATTTCTGAATCTTTACATTGTATGATTTAAATAAAAATATCAAAACTATTAAAATTAACTGGCCTTCTATTTAAACTACTTATGTTATTGATAAAAAATCTGACATTCTTCAACTCTGTAGAATTCTTTTGCTAATGGATTATATCATTAGTAGTTGTAGCTTTATTTTTATTTTGAATAGAACATGAAATATTAACTTATAAGAATATTTAAATGATCACTTTTGATATAAATAAAAAGCTACACAGAAGAAAGTATCATTTACTTTACTATAGTAAGTAAACACTCTTTTGGAAGCTACACATTAAATTGTCATTTTTCATCTCAACTTTTAAAATGAAAAGCGAGTATCTTTTGAAGTATAAACAAATGGTTCTTTAATATTTGTGCTTTTTGTTTTATATCCCTGTATAACTATGGCCGCAAGAGGAGGGAGTCAAAAAACATTTTGTAAATGTTACATGTTAATAATGATATCTCATGAGAAATGGAATTTTGGTGCTTAATTTTTAAACTTGTACTTTCATTGTTTTAGAGCTCATTGCTGCCAAACTCAGCAGAGCTCATTGCATCTCACAGCAAAATGAACACGTGGGAATAAAAAGTAACAAGTATAGTTTTAGACTATGTTATCTAATAAATGAAAAATTCCAACAAGCAGGTTCAAAATACTCTCTGTGAACTGTACAACATGACTATTTGACTCTTATTTGCTGCATATATTTCATGTCTACTTGTGCATAACTTACCACCTTTCACTTTGCCCAGTGGTAGACCCAGTAGCTTCAGACAATACAGATTGCAGTACTTCTCCCACTATCACCTGGGACTGAAAGTTCTCTAGCCACTCAGTTCCTAGCTCATTGTATTTATCAATACCCTGTATTCTGCCCTAAAGAGAGATATTGATTACCATGTGTCTAGAAAGAGTCAGAGAAATCAGTTGGCTTTTCATTAGTTTGTTTTAGATATATTACACAAAATATTAAAGTGAAATAGTTTACCAAGAAAAATTTGTAGTTGAAATTGTGATTGGTTTATAAAGAAAAATAACAGGGCATTAGAAAAGAGATTAAAAGGGGAGACAATTTAGAATGATGATCAGTGAATGCTGTGACGAAGCATGCTTTTAAAAATGTAAAATATTCTCAATATCCAAAAAGGTTGAATAAAAATTTTAAAAGTTGATAATGATACAGTTGTATTTTTTAACGAAAAATGTTATACTACATGAGAAGATCTGCCATGTATCTCTACGTATCAACGAGTAAAATTCAAATACATTTTAAATATTGTAGGAGTAACAATAAAATAATCGGAAACATTGAAATACCTGAAATTATCTCTCAGGCCATAAAAATCAACTTGACAAAACTTGTAGACATACAATATTAGAAAAATGGTAATGAAGTTTTAAATAGATATGTTATTAATAAGCCATTGGATGTTTTAAAATCATATTTTAAAATGGTAGTTGAGTCTTCATGATATTAAGTGAAAAAAGCAGAATGCATTAACTATACATAGCAAGTAAGTTTGCAAACATATATGGATCTATATCAAATGAATGTAGAACATTTTAAAGAAAACAGCATCAAATTAACTATAGCAATTTTCTTCAGTTAGAGTGGGTAGATTTTTAATTTTGTTCTTTTTTATATTTACTGTTATATGTATAGTAAATGATGTTCATGATCAGATTAAACACAACGTTGGTTATCTTTTTTTCTTTAATAGGAAGAATCGTGATACTTAGCTGTTCTAAGAAAGCATGAACATCAGAAAAGAGATACCAAAGTTTTGTTCACCTGTGTGGTAGACTGTAAAAATTGACTTAATTTTCCACAACCTTCTTTATCAACAGCCTTCACCATCTGTCTTTGAAGCTCTTCTCGTTTGTCATCTGCCAAATCTGAGCTGGTCTTGTGACTAAGTTAAGCAAACAGAAGTGACTGTGTACTATTTCCAAACTTGTGACTCAAAATTCTTGAATCCCTTTTTTTTTTTCTTGGACTCTGGCTTTGCCATGAGAACATGCCTAGGTTAGAACTTTGGAAGATGTGAAAAGCACATGGATAAGAGTAGCCAACAGTCAGCCACACCCACAGGTTTGAGAGAGCCCATCAAGATCAGCCCAGCCTCCTCCAGTCTGACCCACAGTGTACTACAGACTTAGCTCAATCACAACCAAAGAGCCATCTATCCTATGCAAAACTTTGTGAGCAATAATATATCAGTATGGTTTTAAGCCATTGAGTGTGGGGGTGGTTTATTAAAATTTTTGTTTGTGGTAATAAAAAGTAACAGAGATTGATTATATAAGGTGCTAACACATAACTTGTATTTTAATTCAAGCGAAACTTGAAATATGTGGCATTGGTTTTGCAACTGGTTACAAGTGGAAATTGGAAAATGTTGCAAACTGTTAACAAAGACTTGAAGCATGGTAAAGAAAGTATAATTGGAGCCTGGAAAAATGATTATACATGTAATGCCATCACAAAATAATTGACAAAACTCTTGCCTGCAGTAACTTGGAAGATGGAAAATGTATCTAATGACTTTTGGATTTGCCTAAGGAGATCTCTAGGCAAGTGTTCAAAGTGTCAGCTGAATTTTCTTAATTGCATGTAGGGCAGCAAGAAAGTGATGAACTAAAGAAAAAGTTGGCCACTTTCCAAGCAGGACTTTAAGGGTAGATGAGAAGGCCAGACCTGTGGGCTACAAAATAAAGCAGTTTCTCATTTCTAGTCTCTCTAGTCAGGAGAAGGTTATTAAAATAAAGTATGAGATGCTCCTCAACATATGATAGATTTGCAACCCCGTAAGCCCATTCCAAGTTGAAAATACCATAAGTTAAAAAATGCGTTGACTACACCTAACCTATTGAACATAATAGCTTAGTCTTGCCTACCTCAAATGGGTTCAAAGCACTTTCATTAAACTACAGTTGAGCAAAACCATCTAACACAAAGCCTATTTTATAATAAAGTGTTGTACTATCTCATGTAATTTATTGAAAAGTGTATTGAAAGTAAAAATCAGAATGGTTATAAGGGTACTTGAAGTATGGTTTCTACGCAATGAAATCATTGTAGGTTGAGCCACCCTAAGTCAGGACTATCTGTATAACCTGGGGGCATAGATTAAATCATCAACATTGCTTATAATCCATTGGTAAATCCTATGGAAAAATTTAAAGAGCTTAGCTGGCCCTCACAGGTAGACAAAAGGACTGCTAGGAACAGAGTGTCTCCCACAGATATTTAATATGCTCCAAATGAATGTGATTAAAGATCAGTGTGCAAAAATCACAAGCATTCTTATACACCAGTAACAGACAAACAGAGAGCCAAATCATGAATGAACTCCCATTCACAATAGCTTCAAAGAGAATAAAATACCTAGGAATCCAACTTACAAGGGATGTAAAGGACCTCTTCAAGGAGAACTACAAACCACTGCTCAGTGAAATAAAAGAGGACACAAACAAATGGAAGAACATACTATGCTCATGGATAGGAAGAATCAATATTATGAAAATGGCCATACTGCCCAAGGTAATTTATAGATTCAATGCCATCCCCATTAAGCTACCAATGAGTTTCTTCACAGAATTGGAAAAAACTGCTTTAACGTTCATGTGGAACCAAAAAAGAGCCCGCGTTGCTGAGACAATCCTAAGCCAAAAGAACAAAGTTGGAGGCATCATGCTACCTGACTTCAAACTATACTACAAGGCTACAGTAACCAAAACAGCATGGTACTGGTACCAAAACAGAGATATAGACCAATGGAACAGAACAGAGTCCTCAGAAATAATACCACACATCTACAGCCATCTGATCTTTGACAAACCTGACAAAAACAAGAAGTGAGCAAAGGATTCCCTATTTAATAAATGGTGCTGGGAAAATTGGCTAGCCATAAGTAGAAAGCTGAAACTGGATCCTTTCCTTACTCCTTATACGAAAATTAATTCAAGATGCATTAGAGACTTAAATGTTAGACCTAAAACCATAAAAACCCTAGAAGAAAACCTAGGTAATACCATTGAGGACATAGACATGGGCAAGGACTTCATGTCTAAAACACCAAAAGCAATGACAACAAAAGCCAAAATTGACAAATGGGATCTAATTAAAGAGCTTCTGCACAGCAAAAGAAACTACCATCAGAAGAAACTTCTGCACAGCAAAAGAAACAGGCAACCTACAGAATGGGAGAAAATTTTTTTCAATCTACTCATCTGACAAAGGGCTAATATCCAGAACCTATAAAGAACTCAAACAGATTTACAAGAAAAAAACAACCCCATCAAAAAGTGGGCAAAGAATATGAACAGACATTTCTCTAAAGAAGACAGTCATACAGCCAACAGACACATGTAAAAATGCTCATCATCACTGGCTATCAGAGAAATGCAAATCAAAACCACAATGAGATACTATCTCACACCAGTTAGAATGGTAATCATTAAAAAATCAGGAAACAACAGGTGCTGGAGAGAATATGGAGAAATAGGAACACTTTTACACTGTTGGTGGGACTGTAAACTAGTTCAACCATTGTGGAAAACAGTGTGGCAGTTCCTCAAGGATCTAGAACTAGAAATACCATATGACCCAGCCATCCCATTACTAGGGATATACCCAAAGGATTATAAGTCATGCTGCTATAAAGACACATGCACATGTATGTTTATAGCAGCACTATTCACAATAGCAAAGACTTGGAATCAACCCAAATGTCCATCAGTGACAGGCTGGATTAAGAAAAAGTGGCACATATACACCATGGAATACTATGCAGCCATAAAAAAGGATGAGTTTGTGTCCTTTGTAGGGACATGGATGCAGCTGGAAACCATCATTCTCAGCAAACTATTGCAAGAACAGAAAACCCAATACCACATGTTCTCACTCATAGGTGGGAATTGAACGATGAGATCACTTGGATACAGGAAGGGGAACATTACACACCAGGTCCTATTGTGGGGAGTGGGGGAGGGGGAAGGGATAGCATTAGGAGATATACCTAATGTAAATGACGAGTTAATGGGTGCAGCACACTAACGTGGCACATGTATACATATGTAACAAACCTGCATGTTGTGCACATGTACCCTAGAACTTAAAGTATAATAATAAAAAAAGAATAAACTTAAAATTTAACATTTATATGCCAAATGTTGTAAGATTAATAGTTAAACTAGTAGAACTTTGATAAAATATAATATTTGTTATCTGTTAGTAATGATTGAAAATATATAATTCACTTAGTGCATTACCTATTATTTCCTCATTAAAAAAACTGAAAAATAAAAAAATAAAATAAAATAAATAATTTATTGAGTGGAGTGGATAAATTAATTCAAATTACTTGAAAGCCTACAACACTTTTAAGGGGCTGTGTAGGCAAAAGTTCCATCATTCTGGCCTCAAAGTATTGAGATTGTTCAAAATGCAAAAGGCTTCTGAGTCCCTGTCATACTATGAACAGAAAGTTGGCTAAAAAAAAAAAAAAAAAAAAAAAAAAATTAGAGGACATAAGTTTCCCTAGCCTTTTACAATGGGGGAGGAGAAAGTTGGGAAAGGAAGAAGTTCTCAGACGGTGAAACTATGGAAAATAATGGACTGTGGAGCCTGTCCAGGGGAGGAGAATGGAGGTCAAATCTGGGACTGCTCTCTTCTCCCAAGTGTCAGGACACCTAGAAACATTTGCCCAGTTGGTTTTCAGAATTTTTAACATCCAGAGTTCTCTGCATCTCCCATCTTTGGCTTTTTAAATGAAGGTACTGTTTAATACAACTTTCCTGTCTTTGTCTCACCATTATATGCTTGGCAGTGATTGCAGGGCACAAATAACTGTTTTTATTTTTAAGGTTATCAATCTCTGAATCAAAATGAGCCATATCTGAATAATCTTATCTGGACCTGACATAGATCACAAGATGCTGAATTTTGAGAACATTATAATTGAAAGGGAATTTTGGGTTTCTTGGGAGAAGGTGAGTATGATTTCCATACCGGAATGGTATAAAATTGGGGCCAGAGAGAATATCAGATGATAGTAGATTGATGGTAAATGTGGCCCTTAATTCTTTACCCCTCACTGAATCCATATTCTTTGCAATGTGACTTTGAGCTCCACATATCAAGAGAAAGAGTCAATTTCACTATTGTTTGAATCTTGATAGACCTTGTGACTTTGTTTTGAAACAAAATGTAGCATAAATGACTGCGAGCCAGTTCTTAGCCTAGCCGTAAAGAGGCTTTGCACACTCTTACTTTTTCCCTCTCTCTCAGACCTCTGTTCCACTATTGAGACCATTCTGGGCTATTGCAGGAAGGATATGATATACATAAAGAAGGGCTAGACCAGCCAATACCCAGCATTCACCAAACATTTGATCAACCAAAATTAGAAGAATGATTTACCTAATTTATAGCTGATAGGAGGTCTGTGAGTGAGCCTATAAGAGGTCAGAATTGCTGCTGTCTTAGCATGATCAGGCCACTATAACAAAATACTCTAGACTCGGTGGCTTACAAACAATAGAAGTTAATTCTTCACAGTTCTAGAACTTGGGGAATCCAAGGTCGAGGCTCCAGCAGAGTTTGTGTTTGGTGACAGCCTGCTTCCTGGTTCACAGACAGCCTGCTCTCTGCATCCTCACAGGGTGGGAAGGGCAGAGGAGCTTTCTGGGGCTACTTTCATAAGGGTCCTAATCCCATTGATGAGGGCTCCACTTTTATGACCTAATCACCTCTCAAAGTTTCCATCTTCTATTGCCCTCACATTTGCCATTAGGATTTCAACATATGAATTTTGAGGAAACATAAACATTTAGTCATTAGCACCAGCTCATTCAAAAATCTGGGATTGGTTGTGCATACGTAGTGTTTTTAGGCTCTAAGCTTTTGGGTGATTTGATACATAGCATTTACATGACAAAAGATAACTGATATAACCACTATAGTAATCTTCAGTAATGCACTTAAACTGGGTTTTGCAAATTTCAAGTTATTGTTCATGAAAGGAGAAGTAGAAATTTAGGTAAATTAGTTTAAAAAGGAGAGAATTATTCTCTCCTGATTAGAACATATAAATTAATTCGACTCCTATCGTTGATGTGCAGATGTGGGTGATAATGGATTCTTCTTTCTATTCTGATTTCTGTCCAGTTGCTTAGAACTGAGAAGAATGAGAAAGATAGACACCTCTGGGGAATTATGTTGGTAGCCAAGCAATGAAGACACTGAGGTAGCTGCCAGCTGCCAGTGGGACGGAAGCTATAGGGACTTTACTACCAAACCCTGAAAGTGTGTTTACAAGACCAGGGACTATTGACAGGTGAAAGTAGGATTTTCACTCATTATGTCTCTTAACAGAAAACAAGAATTAAAAGATAAGAGTCAAGGCAACTCTTTCTGAAGAGGAATATACATTGATGTTATATGAAAAAGGAGTTCTTTATTCAGGTAAGTCTGAAAAACATAAGGTCAAACAAAGTGGAACACTTTTTTGTTGTTGTTGTTTTTAACTGCAAGACTTCTAAGACTCTTTACTATGCTATTTGTATTGTGAATCCCCCAAAGAAACATACAGTGTGCAATATTCTCCATGTTTATTTGACCACAGGACTAGTTTTTTTCAAAGGGCATTTTGCAGGATTTTATTTTCACCAAGTACACTTTGGGGAATGCTGAGTTGACGGTTTGTATACTGTGTAATCTTTACTTCCAATTTCAAAGTTTAAAATGTTGTTCTATAAATATAATATTTTCATCAGTGTATATTTTAATGTGCAAGCTTATTTGATTAGGAAAACCTAAGGAAAGAAACAAAAAGTGTAACCTAGTGAGATTGTGGCATGATTTTAGACATTTAACGTTTTTTTTTTTTTTGGTTGTAAGATTCTATATCATGCCATGTCTTCTAACATCCGACTTTAATTATAGGTCAAATATAAGGATAATAACTTTTATAAACATTCACTTTTTGAAAATTTACCATGTGTCAGCCACTGTGTGAAATTGCTTTCCATATTTCATCACAATCAAAACTCTATAAATTCAGTTCAGTTATACTATGTTAGAAAAGATGGGCTGGGCGCAGTGGCTCAAGCCTGTAATCCCAGCACTTTGAGAGGCCGAGGCGGGTGGATCACGAGGTCAGGAGATCGAGACCATCCTGGCTAACACGGTGAAACCCCGTCTCTACTAAAAAATACAAAAAACTAGCCGGGCGAGGTGGTGGGCGCCTGTAGTCCCAGCTACTTGGAGGCTGAGGCAGGAGAATGGCATAAACCCGGGAGGCGGAGCTTGCGGGAGCTGAGATCCGGCCACTGAACTCCAGCCTGGGCGACAAAGCGAGACTCCGTCTCAAAAAAAAAAAAAGATGGGAGCCAGGCACGGTGGCTTCTGCTTGTAATCTCAGCTACTCGGGGGACTGAAGCAGGAGGATCTCTTGAGTTCAGGAGTTTGAAACCAGCCTGGACAACAGAGCAAGATCTCATCTCTAAGAAAATAAAAAATAAAATGATGAAAGCGAAACTTAAAGACATTAAAGAAGGCCACAAAGTTTTTAAAAAGAGACAAAACTGAGATTCACTTACAGTTCTATATGATGCTAACACTTGCATCACTTAATGACTGCACATCATTAGCCAGTAGGCATACTGTTCAGTGTTTAGAGGAATGCAGTTCTGACTACATAACCAAACATGCTATTAGAGAATAATCAAGGAACAAATACATTTTAGAGTAAGTAAGTGAGTGCATTAGCGACACTGATGGAGAAATGTGTCTCTAAAGACATTTTGAAACTCAGCAGTTTATCTAGTCTAGATTGACCATGGACATTGAGATTAAGGAGCAGATATTAACAAATGTGAAAAATTATCAAATCCTTTTGACTCCACCGTAATGAGTTATTTTGCTCGAACTCAAAGTTTATCATCTCTTTCTTCATGATTTTTGGATTACAATAAGAAATTGTAGTTTTGATATGAATTCTAAAAAAACACAGGCTAACTATGTTGTGATCAATAAATTACCAGGAAATTATTACTGTAAATAAACTTTGAGCACAGAAACAAGAAGCATTCGTTAAAAAATACTTTGGCAGATGTGAGAACTAGTTGAGGTTTCCCATAATACATGACTAATTAGCAACATTTTTAATAGCTGTATAGATAAAATTAATGACATATAAAAACTACACACACTTGTAGTGTATAATTTTGTAGTCTTGACATGTGTAAACACCCGTAAAATCATCATTATAATAAAGATAATGAACATATCTATCACCCCCTGTATTAGCCATTCTTGCATTGCTATAAAGGAAAACACGAGACTGAGTAATTTATAAGAAAAGATGTTTAATTGGCTCATGGTTCTACAGGCTGTACCAGAAGCCTAGTGGCAGCATCTACTTCAGGGGAGTCCTCAGAGAGATTTTATTTATGGCAAAAGGTGAAGTGGGAGAGTAGGTGTTTCACATGGCAAGAACGGGAGCAAGAGAGACAGAGTGTGTGTGTGTGTGTGTGTGTGTGCGGGGGGTGAGGTGCCACAAACTTTTCAATAACCAGATCTTGTAGGAGCTTAGGAGAGCTTACCTACCACAAAGGGGATGGACCAAGCCATTCCTGAGGGATCTTCCCCCATGATTCAAACACCTCCCACTAGGCCCCACCTCCAATACTGGGGATGGCATTTCAACTTAAGATTTGGGCAGGGACAAATATCCAAACTATATCATTCTGTCCCTGCCCACCTCCTGAATCTCCTGTTCTTACATTCCAAAATGCAATCATGCATACCTAATAGTCCCCCAAAGTCTTAACTCTTTCCAGGATTAACTCAAAAGTCCAAAATCCAAAGTCTCATCTGAGAGAAGGCAAGTCTCTTTCATCTATTAGCCTGTAAAATAAAAAATAAGTATTTACTTCCAAGATACAATAGGAGTATAAGCATTGGGTAAACCTTGCCATTCCAAAAGGGAGAAATCAGCCAAAATAAAGGTGTTACAGGCCTCACATAAGTTCAAAACACATCAGGACAGTCATTAAATCTTAATGCTGCAAAATAATCCTTGACTCTGTTTGCGGCACCCAGGGAGTACTGCTGCAAGGTTTGAACTCTCAAAGCCTTGGACAGATCAGCCTCTGTGGCTTTTTGAGGTTGCAAGCTGCTGGTGGCTCTACCCCTCCAGTGTCTGGAGGGCAGTGGCCCCCTCCTCAACAGCTCTGAGGCAGTGCCACAGTGGTGACTCTCTATGGGGTCTCCAACTCTACATTCTTTCTTGGCATTGCCCCAGTAGAGGTTCTCTATGAGGGCTCCATTCTGTAGCAGGCTTCTGCCTGGACACCCAGGTTATTCCATGCATCCTCTGAAATCTAGGGGGAGGCTGCCAAGAATTCTTTACTCTTGCATTGTGTGCACTAACAGGTTTAACACCATGTGGAAGCCACCAAGGCTTATGGCTTGCAGTTTCCAATGTGGTAGACTGAGCTGTACCTTGGCCCCTTTGAGCTACAGCTGCAGCTGAAGCAGCCAGGATGTGGGAAGCAGTGTCCTGAGGCTGTTCAGGGCAGTGGGGTCCTGTGCCTGATCTATAAAATCATTCTGTTATTCCAGGTATCTGGTTCTGTGTTAGAAGGGGCTGCCTGAATGGTCTCTGAAATGCCTTTAAGGTCTTGTCCACATTGTCTTAGATATTAGCAATTGATTTCCTTTTATTTATGCAAATATCTCTAGCAAGTGATTGCTCTGCAGCCTGCTTGAATTCTTCTTCCCCCAAAAGCTTTTTCTTTCTCTTCCACATGGCCAGCCTGCAAATTTTCCAAACTTTTGTGTTCTGCTTACCTTTTGAATATATACTTCAACTTCAAATCATTTATTTACTCCTACATCTAAGATAGACTGTTAGAAGCAGCCAGACCACATCTTGAACACTTTGCTGCTTAGATATTTCTTCTGCCAGATACCCTAAATCATTGCTTTTTTAGTTCAAACTTCCACTAGAAGCTTCCCTAGATTTCTCGGGCATGAACAGAATGCAGCCAAGCTCTTGGCTAAGGCATAACATGCATAACCTTTGTTCTAGCTCCCAATAAGTCTGCATTTCCGTCTAAGACCTCGTCGGCCTGGACTTCACTGTCCACATCACTGTGATCACTTTAGTCACAACCATTTAACCAGTCTCTTAGACTTTCCAGACTTTTCCTTATCTTTCTGTCTTCTTCTGAGCCCTCCAAACTCTTCCTGTTGCTACCTGTTACCCAATTCCAAAGTCCTTTCCACATTTTCAAGTGTCTTTATGGCACTATCCCACTCCTTGGTACCAACTATCTATATTTAAGCTGTTCTTGAATTGCAACAAAGAAATACCTGAGATTGGTTAATAAATAAAGAAAATATTTCTGATTGGCTAATGGTTCTGCAGGCTTTACAGGAAGCCTGTGTGCCAACATCTGCCCAGGTTTTGGTGAGGCCTTGAGAAGCTTACAATCATGGCAGAAGATAAAGCAGGAGCAGTCACTTCACACTGTGAAAGCAGGAGCAAGAGAGAGTGGGTGGAAGGTGCCACATGCTTTTAAACCATCAGATTTCATGTGAACTCAAAGAAAAAGCTCACTTATCACAAAGGGGATAGCACAATCCATTCATGAGGGACCTGCCCTCAAGATCCAAACACATTTCACCAGGCCCCACTTTCAACATTGGGGATTACATTTCAACATAAGGTTTTGGTGGGGACAAATATCCAAACTATATCACCTCAAAGTTTCTTTTTGCTTTTTTCTAATTCCTTCCTGCCATCTCTCCTCATCTGCCAAGTACTAGGAAAGCACTGTCTACTGTCAGTATAAATATAAACACACACTCTATACCCTTTCTGTGTCTGGCCACTGTCACTTAGTATAATGAGTTTGAATTTATTCATAATGTTATACGTGTGGATACTCCATTACTTTTATTGCTGAGCAGTATACCATTGTGTGGATAAACCAGGTTTTCTATTCACTTGTTTGTGTTTAATTTTTTAATTTTGAATTTTTGTAGTTATATAGTAGGTGTATATATTTATGGGGTACAGAAAATGTTTTGATATAGTCACACAATGCATAATAATGACATCGGCATAAATGGGGTATTCTTCACCTCAAGCATTTATCCTTTCTTTGTGTTACAAACAGTCCAATTATACTCTTTACGTTATTGTAAAATGTACATTAAATTATTGATGACTCTAGTCACCCCTGTTGTGATATCAAATACTAGATCTCTCTAATTCTAATCAATTTTTGTAACCATTAACTAATCCCACTACACTTCTCAGTCTCTGGTAACTATCATTCTATTCTCTATTTCTATGAGTTCACGTGTTTTACTTTATTTTATTTTATTTTATTTTATTTTTATCTCCCACCAATATGTGAGAACATATGAAGTTTGTCTTTCTGTGCTTGGGAGTGCAGATATCTCTTTAATATGCTGATTTCCTTTCTTTTGCGTACATACCTAACAGTGAAATTACTGGACCATATTTTAGCTTTATTTTTACTGTTTTGGAGGAAGCTCCAAATTGTTCTTCACAGTGGTTGTACTAATTTACATTCCCACCAACAGCGTATAAGGGCTCCCTTTTCTCCACATCCTCACCAGCATTTATTATTGCCTGTCCTTTGGATAAAAGCAATTTTAACTGGGGTGATATGATATATCATTGTAGTTTTGATTTGCATTTCTTTGATCATCACTGATGTTGAACACATTTTTAAATAGCTGTTTGCTATTTGCATGTCTTCCTTTTAGAAATGTCTATTGAGATCTTTTTCTCATTTTTTAATTAAATTATTAGACTTTTTATTGATTATTTGCACTCATATTTCTGATTATTAGTCCCTTGTCAGATGAATAGTTGGCAAATATTTTCTTCAATTCTGTGGGTTGCCTCATCACTTTTTTGGTATTTCCTTTGCTGTGCAGAAACTTTTTAACTTAATATGATCCCATTTGTCTATTTTTGCTTTGGTTGCCTGTGTTTGTGGGATAGTACTCAAGAAATCTTGGCCCAGTCCAATTTCCTGGAAATGTTCCCCAATGTTTTCTTGTAGTAATTTTTTAGTTTAAAGTCTGCCATTAAAGCCAATTAGATTTGTCTTTAATTCATTTTGATATGGCGAACAATAAGGACCTAGTTTCATTCTTCTGGATGCAGATATCCAGTTTTCTCAGCAGGTTTTTTTGAAGAAATTGTTATTTCCCCAATGTGTGTCCTTGGCATCTTTGTCAAAAATGAGTTCTCTGTAGATTTACGGATTTATATCTAGGTTCTCTATTCTGTTCCATTGGTGTATGTGTCTGTTCTTATGCCAGTACCATGCTGTTTTGGTTACCATAGCTGTGTACAATAATTTGAAGGCAGGTAATGTGATTCCTCTAGTTTTGTTCCTTTTGCTTAGGATAGGTTTTGTATTTTGTGGTTCCATATAAATTTTAGTATTATTTTTTATATTTCTTTGAAGAATGTCTTTGGTATTTTGATAGGAATTACATGGTATCTATAGATTTCTTTGGGTAGTGATATGGTTTGACTGTGTCCCCACATAAAATCTCATCTTGAATTATGATCCCCATAATTCCCACGTGCCAAAGATGGGACCAGGTGGAGGCAATGAGATCATGGGGTGGATTCCCCCATGCTGTTCTCGTGATAGTGAGTGAGTCTCATGAGACCTGATGATTTCATACGTGTCTGACATTTCCCCCGCTTGCACTCACTCTGTCCTGCTGCCCTGTGAATAAAGTGCTTGCTTCTCCTTTGCTTCGACCATGATTAAGTTTCCTGAAGCCTCTCCAGCAATGCAGAACTATGAGTCAATTAAACTTCTTTGCTTTATAAATTACTCAGTCTTGGTATTTCTTCATAGCAGTGTGAGAATGGACTAAAACAGGTAATATAAACGTTTTAAAAATATTAATTCCTTTAGTTCATGAATATGGAACATCTTCCCATTTCCTGGTCATCATCTTCAATTTCTTTCATCAATGTTTTATAGTTTTCATTGCAGAGATATTTCATTTATCTGATTAAGTTTATTTCTAGGTATTTTATTTTATTTGTAGCTATTGTAAATGGTATTACTTTCTTGATTTCTTTTTCAGATTGTTCACTATTGGCATATAAAAATGCTACTGATTTTGTCAGATTATTTTGTATCCTGAAACTTCACTGTATTTATTTATCAGGTCTATTTTTTTTAATGGAGTCTTCAGGGTTTTCCAATTGTAAGAACATATTATCTGAAAACAAAAATAATTTGACTTTTTTTCCTTTATTTCTTTCTTTTGTCTAATTGCTCTAGCTGGGACTGTCAGTACTATGTTGAGTACCAGTCAAGAAAGTGGGCATCTTTGACTTGTTCCAGATCTTAGAGAAAAGGCTTTCAGTTCTTCTCTATTCAGTATAATACCACCTGTGGGTCTGTCATATATGACTTTTATTGAGTTGAGGTATCTTGCTTCTATATACAAATTGGTGTGTTTTCATCATAAAGGGATGTTGAATTTTTATCAAATGCTTCTTCAACATCAATTAAAATGTTCATATGTTTTTTGTCCTTCATTCTGTTGATATGATGTATTATACTGATTTGTATAGGTTAAGCCATCCTTGTATCACTTGGTCATGAGAAATGATCTTTTTAACGTTTTGTTCAATTCGGTTTGGTAGTATTTTGCTGAGAAATGTTGCATCAATTTTCATAAAGAATATTGGCCTATAGTTTTTTTTTTTTTTTTTTTTAATGTGTTGTCTGCTTTTGGTATCAGGGTAATGCTGGCCTCGTAGAATGAATTGAGAAGTATTCCCTGGTATTAGTCCATTCTCATATTGGTATGAAGAAATTCTTGAAACTGGGTAATTTATAAAGGAAAGAAGTTTAATTGACTAAGTTCTGTAGGACTGGTTAGCCTCAGGAAACACAATTATAGCAGAAGCTGGAGCAAACAGTCCTTCTTCATATGGTGGCAGAAAGGAGAAGTGCTGAGCAAACAGGGAAAAGCTCCTTACAAAACCATCAGATCTCATGAGAACTCACTATCACAAGAAAAGCATGAGAGTAACTACCCCCATGATTCAATTACTTCCCATGAGGTCCTTTCTACAACACGTGGGGATTAAAATCTGTATTACAATATTACAATTCAGAGTACAATTCAGGATGAGACTTGGATGGGGACACAGAGCCAGATCATATCATTCTGCCCCTGGCCCCTCCAAATTCTCTTTCTCACATTTCAAAACACAATTATGCCTTCCCAACAGTTCCCCAAAGTGTTAACTCATTTTAGCATTAACCCGAAAGTCTAAGACCATAGTCTCATCTGAGACAAGGCAAGTCCCTTCCACCTATGAGCCTGTAAAATTGAAAGCAAGTAAGTCACTTTCTTAATTCAGTGAGGGTATACAGGAACTGGGTAAATACACCCATTCCAAATGGCAGAAATTCTCCAAAACAAAGGGGCTACAGGCCCCATACATGCCCAAAATCCAATAGGGAAATCATTACCCTATTGGACTCTTTTGACTCCATGTTTCACACTGAAGTCACACTGATGCAAGAGGTGGGATCCAATGACCTTGGGCAGCTCTGCCCCTGTGGCTTTTCAGGATACAGCTCCCCTCCAAGCTACTTTCATGGACTAGCATTGAGTGTCTGTGGCTTTCATAGGTGCCTGATGCAAGCTGTCCACGGATCTACCATTCTGTGTTCTGGAAGAGGGTGGCCCTCTTCTCAGAGCTCCACTAGGCAGTGCCCCAGTGGGTGCACTGTGTGAAGACTCCAACCCCACACTTCCCTTTTGCAATGCCCTAAAAGAGGTTCTTCATGAGGCTCCACTCCTGCAGCAGATTACTGTCTTGACATCCAGGCACTTGCATACATCCTCTGAAATCTAGAAGGAGGTACCCAAACCTCAATTCTTGTCTTATGTGCACCCGCAGACCCAACAGCACATATAACCTCCAAAGCTTGGGGGTTGTACTCTCTGAAGCAATGGTCTGAGGTATATGTTGGCCCTATTTAGTCATGGCTGGAGCTGGAACATCTGAGACACAGGATGCCATGTCCCAAGACTGCACACAACAGGGAGGCCCTAGATGTCACCCATAAAACCACTTTTCCTTCCTTGGCCTCTGGACCTGTGATGGGAGGGTCTGCGGAGAAAGTCTCTGACATGCCATGGAGACGTTTTTCCCACTGTCTTGGTGATTAATTTTGGGGTCTTCATTACTTAGGCAAATTTCTATCACTGGCTTCAGTTTCTCCCCTGAAAATGGGTTTTTCTTTTCTATCGCAAAGTCAGCTTGCAAATTTTTCAAAGTTTTATGCTCTGCTTCCTTTTGAATGCTTTGCCACTTAGAAACTTCTTCCACCAGATACCCTAAGTCACCTCTCAAGTTCAAAGTTCCACAGATCTCTAGATCAGGAGCCAAATGTCACCAGTCTTTCGGCATAACAAGAGTGACCTTTATTCAAGTTCCCAACAAGTGCCTCATCTCCATCTGAGACCACCTCAGCCTGGATTTCATCGTCCATATCACTAGTAGCATTTTTGTGAAAACCATTCAACAAGTCTCTAGGAAGTTCCAAACTTGCCCACATTTTCCTGTCTTCTGAGCCCTCCAAACCATTCCAACTTCTGCTTGTTACCCAGTTTCAAAGCTGCTTTCACATTTTCAGGTATCTTTACAGGAGAGCCTCACTACTCCTTTTACCAATATACTGTTTGAGTCTATTCTCACACTGCTATGAAGAAATATTTTAGACTGGGTAACTTATAAAGGAAAGAGGTTTAATTGACTCACAGTTCCATAGGAGGGGAGGCCTCAGCAAACTTAAAATCGTGCTGGAAGGTTAAGCAACATGTCCTTCTTCACATGATGGTAGGAAGGAGAAATGCCAAGCAAACAGGGAAAAGCCTTTTATAAAACCATCAGATCTCATGAGAACTCACTCACTATCATGAGAACAGCATAAGGGTTACTACCCCCATGATTCAATTACCTCCCACGTGGTCTCTCCCCTGACACATGGGGATTACAATTTGAATTATGATATTAAAATTCAGATTATAATTCAAGATGAGATTTGGGTGAGGACACAGGACCAGACCATATCATCCCTTATCATCTATTTTTTGGAATAGTTTCAGCAGCATTTGCAGTAGTTATTCTTTAAATATTTGGTAAAATTCAGCAGTTAGGTCATTGGAGTCAGGGGTTTGTTTTGCTTGGTGTATTAGTCTGTTCTCACACTGCTATAAGGACATATGCAAGAATGGGGAATTTATAAAGAAAAGAGGTTTAATTGACTCATAGTTTTGCATAGCTGGGAGGCCTCATGAAACTTAATCATGGGAAAAGGAGAAGCAAACATGTCCTTCTTTACATGGCAGCAGGGGAAGGAAGAATGAACAAAAGGGGAAAGGTACCTTATAAAAGCATTAGATCTCATGAGAACTCATTCACTACCATGAGAACAACATGAGAGTAACTGCCTCGAGATTAAGTTACCTCCCACCAGGTCTCTCCCATGACTCGTGGGGAACTACAATTCAAGGTGACATTTGGGTAGGGACATATAGCCAAACCATATCATTCTGCCCCTGGTCCCTCTCATATTTCATGTCCTCACATTTCAAACACAATCACGCCTTCCTAACAGTCCCCCAAAGTCTTAACTCATTTCAACCTTAACTCAAAAGTCAAGTTCAAAGTCTCATTTGATACAAGGCAAGTCTCTTCTGCCGATGAACTTTCAAAATTAAAAGCAAGTTAGTTATTTTCTAGATACAATGGGGCTACAGGCATTGGGCAAATACACCTGTTGGAAATGGGAGAAATTGGCCAAAACAAAAGGGTTAAAGTTTCCATGCAAGTCTGAAATCCAATAGGGGAGTCGTTAAATTAAAGTTCCAAAATGATCTCCTTTGACTCCAGGTGGCACATCCAGGGCACGCTGATGCAAGAGGTGGGCTCCCACAGCCTTGGGCAGCTCCATACCTGTGACTTTGCATGGTACACCAAACCCCTCTGACTGCTTTCATGAGCTGGCATTGAGTGTCTGTGGCTTTTCCATGTACACAGTGTAAGGCATTGGTGAATCTACCATTCTAGGTTCTGGAGGATCATGGCCCTCTTCTCACAACTCCACGAGGCTATGCCTCACTGGAGACTCTCTGGGGGGCTCCCACACCACATTTCCCTTCTGCACTGCCCTAGCAAATGTTCTCCATGAGGGTTCTGTTCTTGCAACTGACTTCTTCCTGGCCATCCAGATATTTCCATAATTCTCTGAAATCTAGGCAGAGCTTCCCAAACCTAAATTCTTGTCTTTGGTGCACCCACAGGCTCAACACCACATGGAAGCTACCAAAGCTTGGGGCATGCACTCTCTGAAGCAGTGGCCTGATCTGTACTTTGGCCCCTTGTGGCCACCACTAGAACAGCTGGGACACAGGGTGCCAAGTTTCTAGGCTGCACACAGCAGACGGTGCATGGGCCTGCCCCAGGAAACAAGTTTTTCCTCCTAAGCCTTCAGGCCTGTGATGGAAGGGGCTGCTGCAAAGGTCTCTGACATGCCCTGGAGATATTTTCCTCATTGTCTTGGTGATTAACATTGGGCTCCTCATTACTTATGCAAATTTCTGCAGCAGACTTGAATTTCTTCCCAGAAAATTGGTTTTTCTTTTCTATTGCATCACCAGGCTTCAAACTTTCCAAACCTTTATGCTCTGCTTCCTTTCAATGCCTTGCCACTTAGAAATTTCTTCCACCAGATACCCTAAATTATCTCTCTCAAGTTCGACATTCCACAGATAACTAGGGCAAGAACAATATGCCGCCAGTGTCTTTGCTAGCAAGAGTGACCTTTACTCCAGTTTCCAACAAGTTCCTCATCTCCATCTGAGACCACCTCAGCCTGGATTTCATTGTCCATATCACTATCAGCATTTTTGTCAAAACCATTCAACAAGTCTCCAGGACTTGTTTGTTGTTTCCAAACTTTCTCACTTCTTCCTGTCTTGTGAGCTCTCCAAGTCTCTAGGATGTTCCAAACTTTCCCAAATTTTCCCGTCTTCTTCTGAGTCCTCCAAACCATTCTAAACTCTGCCTGGTACCCAGTTTCAATGTCACTTTTACATTTTCAGGTATCTTTACTCTTGCTGTACCAATTTACTGTATTAGTCTGTTCTTACACTGTTTTAAGGACATACCCAAGACTGGGTGATTTATAAAGGAAAGAAGTTCAATTGACTCACAGTTTGCATGACTGGGAGGCCTCAGTAAACTTACAATCATGGCAAAAGGGAAAGCAAAGACACTCATTTTTACATGGTGGCAGGAGAGAGAAGAATGAGCAAAATGAGGAAAGGCTCCTTATAAGACCATCAGATTTAGCAAGAACTCACTCATTGTCATGAGAGCAGCATGAAAGTAACTGCCACCATGATTAAATTATCCCCCACTGGGTGCCTCCCATTACATGTGGAGGTTCTGGGAACTACAATTCTAGAGGAGATGTGGGTGGGGGCACAGAGCCAAACCGTATCACTGGGAGACTTTTTATTATAGCTTTGCTCTCATCATTAGTTATTAGTCTATTGAGGTTTTGGATTTCTTCCTGGTTCAATAAATGTGTCAAGGTTTTTATCAAATTATTCCAGGTTTTCCAATTTATTGGCACACAGTTGGTCATAGTAGCCTCTAATGATCCTCAGAATTTCTGTGGTATTGGTTGTAATGTCTCCTTTTCATCTTTCATTTTATTTATTTGGATGTTCTCTTTTTCATTCTTCATAAAGTTGGGCTGAAGTTTATTCATATTATTTTTCAAAAAGCAAACTTTCATTTTATTGATTATTTTTATTTTTGTATTTCAGTTTTATTTATTTCTGTTCTTATCTTTTTTATTTCTTTTCTTCCACTAATTTTGTGTTTTGTTTGCTCTTGCTTTTCTACTTCTTTCAGATGCATCATTAGGTTTAAGTTTTTCTACTTTTCTGATGTAAATGTTTGTTGCTATTAACCTCTCTCATATTGTTGCTTTTGTTGTGTACCATAGGTTTTGGTATGATCTATTTTTATTTGTTTAAATACTTTAAAAAATTTTCTTCTGAACATCTTAATTGACCTGCTGACCATTCAGGAGCATATTGTTTAATTTCCATGTGTTTGTGTTTTCAAAGTTTCTGTTGTTATTGAATTCTACTTTTATTCTTTTGTATTCAGAGAATCTACTTGATATAATTTCATTTAAGAAAGTACAACTTGGCCAGGCGCAGTGGCTCAAGCGTGTAATCCCAGCACTTTGGGAGGCCGAGACGGGCGGATCACGAGGTCAGGAGATTGAGGCCATCCTGGCTAACACGGTGAAACCCCGTCTCTACTAAAAAATACAAAAAAAAAAAAAAAAAAAAAAAAGTACAACTTATTTTGTGGCCTAGCATATGGTCTATCCTTGAGAATGATCTATGTTCTGAGGAGAAAAATGTGTCTTCTATAGCTGTTGGGTGAAATGTTCTGTAAAGAGCTGTTAGATTTATTTGGTTTATAGGGTGGATTAAATTCAATTTTTTTTCATTAATTTTCTTTCTGGGTGGTCTGACCAATGCTAAAATTGGAGGTGTTGTAGTTTCCAGCTATAATTATATTGGGGTTTATCTCTTCTTTTAGCTATAATATTTGCTTTCTATATATTCGTGCTCCAATCTTTGCTGCATATATATTTACAATCGTTACATCATCTTACTGAATTAACCCTTGTGTCATTATATAATAATCTTATTTGTCTCTTTTTACAGCTTTTATCTTGAAGTCTATTTTTTTCTGATGTAAGTGAAGCTACTACTTCTCTTTTTTGGTTTTCATTTGCATGAGATACCTTTTATCATCCTGTATATTCAGTATATGTGTATCTTTATAGGGAAAGTGTGTTTCTGGTAGGCAAGAGACAATTGGTATTGTTTTTTCATGCATTCAGTCACTCTGTGTTTTTCAATTGGAGAGTTTAGTCCATTTATATTCAACGTTATTAATGATAAGTGAGAAGTTACTTTTGCCATTTTGTTGTTTGTTTTCCAGTTGTTTTGTAGTTTTCTCTACTTTTCTTCCTTTATTCCTTTTAGTGAAGGTAATTTTCTCTGGGAGTACATTTTAATTTCTTTTTTTTGAATTTTCAGTGTATCTGCTGTACTTTTTAAAATTTGAAATTACCATGAGGTGTGCAAATAACATGTTATGAGCCATTATTTTAAACTGATGACAATTTAACACTGATTGCCAAAACAAACTAACAAAGAAGCAAAGAGAAACTAATGAAAATTCTACACATTAACTTCATCCCTCCCACTTTTTAGCTTTTTGTTGTTTCTCTTTATATCTTTTCATTTTGTCTGTCTTGAAAACTTGTTGTAGTTATCATTTTACATGGATTCTTTTTTATTCTTACTACTCAAGATGAATAGTTTATACACCACAATTAAAGAGATTTATTCTGTTTTTCTGTGTACTTACTACTGCCAGTGAGTTTTTTACTTTCAGATAATTTCTTATTGTTCATTAACATCTTTTTCTTTCTGATGGAAGTATGCTTTTTAGCATTTCTTATAGGACAATCTGGTTTTGATAAAATTTCTCAGCCTTTGTTTGTCTGGGAAAGTTTATTTCTCTTTTTGGTTGAAGGATAATTTCACTGGATATTCTATTCTAGGAGAAAAGTTTTTCTTTTTCAGTACTTTAAATATCATGCCACTCTCTCCTGGCTTGTAAGGTTTACACTGTGAAGTCTGGCACTAGATATTTTGGAGCTTCTTTGTATGTTGTTGCTATTCTCTTGATACTTCTAGGATCCTTTATCCTTGACCTTTGAGAGTTTGATTATTAAACGTGTTGAGTTAGTCGTCTTACTTGGGTTGAATCTTCTTGATATTCTATAATCTTCTTGTACTCAAATATTGATACATTTTGCTATGTTTGGAAGTTCATTTTGCTATGTTTGGAAGTTCTCTGTTATCCCTTCCGCCTGGGGTTCACGCCATTCTCCTGCCTCAGCCTCCCGAGTAGCTGGGACTACAGGCGCCCACAACCGCGCCCGGCTAATTTTTTGTATTTTATTTTAGTAGAGACGGGGTTTCACCGTGGTCTCGATCCCTGACCTTGTGATCCGCCCGCCTCGGCCTCCCAAAGTTCTGGGATTACAGGCGTGAGCCACCGCGCCCGGCCTCTACCCTGATTTCTTCCTCTACCTTCTACTTCTGCTTTAATGCTAGTGACTCTTTGATTTGCTCTCTTGAGACTATTTTCTAGATCTTGTACATGTGCTTCATTCTTTTTAATTTTTTTCTTTTGTCTCCTCTGTCAGTGTATTTTCAAAGAGCCTGTCTTCAAGCTCACTAATTCTTTTTTGTTTGATCCATTCTGCTATTAAGAGACTCTGATGCATTCTTTAGTATGTCAATTGCATTTTTTCAACTCCAGAATATCTCTTTGATTCTTTTTAATTATTCCAAACTTGTTGTAAAATATATCTGACAGGATCCTGAATTTCTTGTCTGTGTTATCTTGGATTTAATTGAGTTTCCTCAAAACACCTATTTTAGATTATCCTTCTAAAAGTTCATATATCTCTGTCTTTCTGGGATCGGTCACTGGTGCCTTATTTAGTTCATTTCATGAGGTCATGTTTCCCTGGATGGTGTTGATGCTCGTGGATATTTGTGGGTGTCTGGGCATTGAAGGATTAGGTATTGATTGTAGTCTTCACAGCCTGGGCTTGTTTATATCTATATATTTTGTGAAGGCTTTTCGGGTATTTTAAGGGACTTGGGTATTGTGACTTAAGTTTTTGGTCAATATAGCCATATCTGCTTTAGGAGCTGCCTCAAGCCCACTAATGCTGTAGCTCCTGTAGACTCAGACATACCACCTTGGTGGTCTTGGGTAAGGTCTGCAAGAATTCCCTGGATTACCAGGCAAAGGCTTTCATTCTTTTCCTTTGCTTTACCCCAAACAAATGGAGTATCTCTCTCTGGGTTAAGCTTCCTGGAACTGGGGGAGGGGTGACACAAGCATCCTTGTGGCCACCACCACTAAGACTGTGCTGGGTCAGACTTAAAGCCAGTGTAGCACTGGGTCTTACCCAAGCAAGGCCCACAGTGACTACTGCCTGAGTGCTCCTTTTGTTGACTTAAGGCCCAAGAGTTCTACAATCAGCAGGTGGCAAATTCAGCCAGGCTTGTGTCCTTCCCTTAAGTGTGCCAAGCTCCCTTAGGGCCCTGGGCAGATTTGGAAATGCTATCTAGGAGCCAGGCCTGTAGTTGAGAACTTTAGAAATCTACCTGGTGCTCTATTCTACGGCAACTGAACTGGCACCCAAGCAACAAGACAAAGTTCTTCCCACTTTTTGCTCTCCTTTCCTCAAGAAGAGGAGTCTATTCCAATGGTCACCACTAACCCAGGCCCATGGGGAGTACTATCTTGCTATCACAGATTTTTCACTCAAGGCCCAAGGGCTCTTCATTCAGCTTGTGGTAAATTCTCCCAGGCCTGAAAGTCTCCATTCAAGGAAGTAAACTTTCCTCTGTCCCAGGGCAGGTCCAGAAATGCCATTCAAGAGCCAAAACCTGGAATCAGGGACCACAAGTGCCCACTTGGTGCTTTACCCAACTGTGGCCAAGCTGGTGCCTAAGCTGCAAGGCAAAGTTTCCTTTACTTTTCCCTCTCCTTATCCCAAACAGATGAAGTCCTTCCCCATAGCCATCACTGCTGGGAATGTGCTGGGTCACACCTGAAGCCAGCAAAGCCCTGGGTCTCACCCAAGGTTCATGGCAAGTGCTCCCTGGTTATCACTGTTGATTATTCAGGGCCACAAGGGCACTTTAGTCAGTAGATGATAAATCCTGCCCAAACTGGGTTTTTCCTTTCAAGGCAGCAAATTCCCTTCTGGACCAGGAAATGTCTTCTAGGAGCTACGTCCTGGGATGTGGGCCTCAGGACACTGCCTGGTGCCATATTCTGCTGTGGCTGAGCTGGTACCCTAGTTGCAAGACAAAGTTTTCTTTATGCTCCCCTTTCCTCTCCTCAAGGGGAAGAAAGGAGTCTCTCCAGATCTGTGAGTCACACTGCCTGGGGTTTGGGAAGATGTGGCACAATCACTCCCTTGGCTATTCCAGTTGATATCCCACTAGATCACATGTACCTTAAGTCCACTGGTTCTGAGCCCAGCACAGCATCAGGACTTACGAATTATAGTTTCTGTGGCTTAGACTGCATTGCAAGTTTATTTAGAGCTCCAGACCACTTTAGCCTGTGGTGGCAGGTTTTAGTGGAACTCAGATTTTGACCGCTGGGATGGATGACTTGCCCTTGGCTAGGGCTGGTCTAAATGCTCCCTCTGTGGGTATAGGCTGAGTTTTGCCTCCTGTTGCTTTCTACTGTGACAGGGCAGCACTGAATTCCAATGCAAAGTTTCACAATCACTGTGTTCTCCCTCTCCCAAGTTCACAGATTCTTTCTCTGTGCCAGTGGCCATTGCCAGGAGATAGAGGAAAAGTGGTGTAGATGATTCAAGACTGTCTTTTTCACCCTTTCCAGTACTTATTTCCTTAATATGATGTTAAAACCACATACTGTGATTACTCACCTGATTTTTTGTTCTTATGAAGTTGCTATTTTATGTAGATAGTTGTTTAGTTTGGTGTTCTTTTGGAGGGTGATGGAGAATCATCACTGGAGGCTTCTAGTTGGCCATCTTGCTCCACCTACTTCCCTTCTATTCACTTATTGATGAACATTTCGGTAACCTTTAGTTTTTGACTATTACAAATCAAACTTTGATGAAGATTTATGTATAAGTCTCTTACGGGCATATGCTTTTTTCTTTTGGGTAAATTACAAGTGCAATTGTAGGATAATAGTATAGATGCATATTTAACATTTTAAAAAACTGCTGTTTTTCCAAAGTGTTTTCTTTTTACATTTCCATCAGCAGTTTATGAGAATTCTCCTTCTTTCACATCCTTGCAAAAACTTGGTATGATCTAGCGTTTTAATTTTTGCCATTTTAGTAGGTCTCTAGTATAGTTTCATCATGGTTTTAATTTGTATTTTGACTAATAATTTTGGGTATCTTTTCAAGTGCTTGTTTTCCACCCATATAACTTTTCTGATAAAGTGCCTTCAAATGTTTGTCCATTGTGTGTATTGGGTTATTTGTTTGCTTATTAAGTTTTGAGAGTTCTTCATATATTCAGAATAAAAGTCCTTTAATAGCATATAACTTGTGAATATTTTCTTCCAGTCTATAATAGTGTATTTTCATCCTATTAATAGGGATTTTGAAGAGCATTTTTATTTTAATGAAGTCTAATTAATCAATTTTTAAATCTCATATATCATGCTTTTTATGTCGTCTCTAGAAAGTTTTGCCTAACCTATGGTATAAAAGATATTTTTTCAATGTCTGCTTCTGGAAGTTTCATAGTTTTAGTTTTACATTTAGGCCCACGATAGATTTTCAGTTAACTTTTGTACCAACCAAATATGGTATGATATATGGATCAAAATCTACTTTTATGGGCATATGCATACCCAATTCTTCTACTAGTATTTGTTGAAAGACTTCTCCTTTTTCACTAAATTGTCTTTACATCTTTGTCAAAAATAGCTGACTAAGGCCAGGTTTGGTGGCTCACACTTGTAATGCCAGCACTCTGGGAGGTTGAGGAGAGTGAACTACTTGAGGTCAGGAGTTCAAGACCAGCCTGACCAACATGGTGAAACCCCATCTCCACTAAAAATACAAAACAAACAAACAAACAAACAAAAAACACCAAAAAACCCAGGCATGGTGGCGCACACTTGTAATCCAGCTACTCTCAAGGCTGAGACAGAAGAGTTATTTGAACACGGGAGATGGAGATTGCTACGAACCGAGATCAGCCACTGCACTGCAGCCTGGATGACAGAGCGAGACTATATCTCCAAAATAATAATAATGATAATAATAAAAATAAATAAAACTGACTATATTTTTGGGTCTAAATTTGGACTCTCTGTTTATCCATATTTATATTCCAATTCTACACTTTTTTTTTTGACAGAGACTTGTTTTGTCATCCAGGCTGGAGTGCAGTGCCACAATCTCAGCTCACTGCAATCTCCACCTCCTGGGTTCAAGCCATTCTTATACCTCAGCCTCCTGAGTAGCTGGGATTCCAGGTGTGCACCACCATGCCCAGCTAATTTTTGCATTTTTAGTAGAGATGGAGTTTCACAATGTTGGCCAGACTGGTCTTAAACTCCTGACCTCAAATGATCCACTCTCCTCAGCCTCCCAAAGTGCCAGGATTACGGGTGTGAGCCACCACCGTGCTCAGCTTTATGATAATTCTTGAAATCAGTTAGTTTGTCTTCCAACTATGTTTTTCTTTTTCCAAGTTGTTTGGCTCTTCTATGTCTTTTGCATTTTCATATGAAATTTATTATCGACTTGTTAATTTCTTTTTTTTTTCTTTTTTTTTTTTTTTTTTTGAGATGGATTTTTGCTCTTGCTGCTCAGGCTGGAGTGCAATGGCGCGATCTCGGCTCACTGCAACCTCCACTTCACTCATTCAAGCGATTCTCCTGCCTCAGCCTCTTAAGTTGTGGGACTACAGGTGTGTGCCACCATGCCTAGCTAATTTTTGTATTTTTAGTAGAGAGGGGGTTTCACCATGTTAATCAGGCTGGTCTCGAACTCCTAACCTCAGGTGATCCACCTACCTCAGCCTCCCAAAGTGCTGGGATTACAGGCTTGAGCCACTGCACCCAGCCTGGCTTGTCAATTGCTATAAAAATCCTGTGAGAATTTTGAATGGGATTGTCTTCAACATGTAGATCAATTTAGAGACAATTAGCAAGCTAAAAATATTTGGTCTTTCAAACCATGAACATAACATATTTTCCATTGATTTAGATCTTTTGGATTTCTCTCAGTAATGTTTTATAGGTTTCAGTGTTAAGGTCTTTCACATATTTTTCTACATTTCACCAAGTATTTCACATTTTTGATGCTATAATAAATGGTGTTTCTAATTTTCAGTGTCTGAAGGTTTGTTGCTAACATACAGAAATAGAATTCTTTTGTAGGTTAATGTTTTTTTCTGAAATCTTGCTAAACTCGCATTATAGATCTAGTAGCTTTTATATAAATTCTATTGAATCTTCAACAAAGACGACCATCAACTTGTGAAGAAAGTTTTAATTTATCCTCTTAACTCTAGATGACTTTTATTATTATTATTATTATTATTTGCATACCTACTGCATCCAATAGAACCTTCAGCACAATGTGGAATAAAACTGGTAGTGTGGACATTGTTATCTTGCTTCTGTTCTTGGAAGGAAAGCATTCAGTCTGTAACCGTTTTGTATGATGTTAGCTTTTGGATAACCAGAAAAGTCTTTATTTTGCCTTTGTTTTCAATGTTGTTTGCCCTGGCTACAAAACTAGGTCCAAAGTTTTCTCTTTTTTTCTCTCTCTCTCTTATTGTATTTTTAAAATGTTGTACTGTCTTATCTCTTACATTGTTTCCAAGGAGAAATTTGTTATTCTTCTTGTATTTTGTTCCTCTGTATATAACATTTTTTTAATCCTCCGTTTTTTACAACTGATTTTGAGCAATTTATAATGTGCTTTGGTGTAATTTTGCTTATGTTTCTTGTTCTTGGGGTTTCGTGAGATTATTGGATAGTTAGGTTTGTAATTCCTCATATTTGTAAAAATTTTGAGCATTAAAAAATTATTTTCCTATCTTCCCTCCTTTCATTCTCCCTTGGGACACTTACTTGTGTAACAATTACACATATATTAGACACTTTGTGTTTTTCTACAATTACTGTTGTTCTGCCCATTTATTTAATTCTCTTTTCTTCTTGTATTTAATTTTTTATAGCTTCCATAGCTATGTATTCATGTTCTCTAATCTTCTGCCATGCACATCATCTATCATTAATTCTATCCAATGTATTTTTCATTTTCACATTTTAGTATTCATGTCTAGAGATTTTTTTTTGGTCTTTTTTATACTATCCATGTGTACTTAACATTTTTATACATGAAATACAAGTGTAATATTTAAATCTTCTTATCTGCTAATTCTAAATCTTTTATATTTTTTATATCCTTTTATATCAGTTCACATGATTGATTTTTCTCCTTATTATGGATCATTTTTTCCTGCTTCTTTTTAATGCCTGGGATTTTTTTTGAATTCCAGATGTTCTTTTTTTTGGTCTGAATATTTTTAATTCTAAACGAGTATTGTTGAGATTTGTTCTGGTATACAGTAAAGTTACCTGAAAACAGTTTAATCCTTTTGGGTCTTGCTTTTAAGATTTGTTAGGTGAGTCTGGACACGGTGGCTCATGCCTGTTATCCCTGCACTTTGGGAGGCCAAGGCGGGTGGATTGCCTGAGGTCAGGAGTTCCAAGACCAGCCTGGCCAACATAGAGAAATCCCGCCTCTACTAAAAATACAAAAATTAGCTGGGCGTGGTGGCGCGTGCCTGTAATCCCAGCTATTTGGGAGACTCAGGCAGGAAGGAGGTGGAGGTTTCAGTGAGCCGAGGTTGCTCCATTGCACTCCAGCCTAGGCGACAGAGCAAAACTCCCCGCCCCCCAACACACACACAAAATTGTTAGGTGGAACTGAAACTGTGTTCAGTCGATCAGTTGATGGCTAATTATTTCTCACTACTAGGGAAAAACCTATGTATTCTATCCAATGTCCCATGAATTTTAAAGTTTTCCAATTTGGATAGTGGGAACACGGACCATTCCCAGCCCTGTGTGAGCACCGGGCACTGTTACCTCTAATCCTCTGGGGTCGTTCTTTCCATTGCCTCAGTAAATTTCTCTATATGCCAAACAGCACTCAGTTGAGTAATCAAGGGGGATTTTCTGCGGATCTCTGGCACTCTGTCTTGTGCATTTCTCTCTTCTCTGGTGCTCATTCTGTAAACTTTAGCTGCTTTGGTATCCTCAGACCCTCAGCTCCATCTTCTTAACTTAGGGAGTCTGCCAGGCTCCACCTGAGTTACCCTTTCTGTGATAAGACCTAGAAACTCAATTAAGGCATAAAGCTAAGGCAAATTTAGGGTCACCTCATTTGTGTTACATTAACCAGAGATCACTGTTCTCTATCATGTGATGTTTATGGTCCTGAAAATTGCTTTACATATTTTGTAAATTTTGTTTTTGTTTGGTAAAGTGTAAATCTGGTTCTTATTACTCCAGTTTGTCTGGAAGCAGATGGCTCATTAATGGTTTTAATTTTATTTATGACAATGGTATTTTTAATAACAATTTCACATTTTTTTCTCCTTTTATTAGGCTATGCTTTGTATATTTCTTTTGTTTTGCTTTCTTTTAGATGTTTTTTATTCATTTGTTTTCTTCACTATTAATTCAAAATATTTTTCCATATCTACCGTGTAACTGATGTTGTGCTAAGTTCTGGAGTTACAAATAGTTTTCTCTGCTTTCTTTTATGGTTTAGATTAGAAAGAACAGCAAACAAATAGTTAAAAATTACAGAGTGATAGGCCTCGTTTGATTGATTCAAGATTTTTAACAGTTGGTATTTATGTTTCAGGCAGAGCCTGTATTATTCAGTTTTGAAATTCTAGTGCCATGCACAGTGTCTGGAACCCAGTAGTGCTCAAGATAAATAAGCAATTACCATGCAAGGGGATAAGTGCTTGCTTTAATTCCTTCTTTATTCTTACAATTAGTGTTTATGTGTTTGAGTGCAGAAATTGTCTTATGCAGCGTTCAGTGAAATAATGAGATGTTCTTTAAATATCTAGTGGGAAGGGGAATGATTTTAGGCTGGGAAGCTAGAAAACAACATTAAAGAGGCATTTTTGGGTTGATACTTGAGGGATGAGTAGAACTTCCTAGAAGAAGGGTAGAAATCGTATTTCTTTTTTTAATATTAACTTTTATTTCCTATTACACATACTATTTTTTTTATTATTATACTTTAAGTTCTGGGGTATTTGTGCAGAATGTGCAGTTTTGTTACATAGGTATACACATGCTATGGTGGTTCACACACCGGGGCCTGTTGGGGGGTGGGGTACTAGGAGAGGGATAGCATTAGGAGAAATGTCTAATGTAGGTGATGAGTTGATGGGTGTAGAAAGGGTATTTCCACAAGCCTTAGAGGAGGGTAAGAAGGTAATGCACTGAGGTAACACTGGGTAGTTCCAAGTGAAAAGAACGGAGGTTATATAGTGTGTGTATGTGATCGTGATAGTGTGTGTGCTTTTGTGTGTATGTGTGTGTGTGATGTGAAGGGATTTTTCAGTGGAGGGAATAAGATTAAAAAAAATAGGCGCTGCAATGTAAAGAGGCTTGATGCCATAATAAGGAGTTTGGCCTTCATTGCATAAGCTAGAATGAATCAACCTGAGTACTAAATTATGCTCTCCTGTTTGCATATAGCAGGTGGTAGAACAGTGGGTATGCGGATTAGCAGAACTGAGGCAAAAGTTCAAGTGGGAGGTTGTCGCTAGAAAATCAATAGAGTCATAACCAAAATCTACCTAGGATAGCACATTGAAGAATAGCCCAGCATAACATTAAGCAGAGCATTAATTAGTTATATGATAGGAGGAAATTTTAGTAGGCCATGCAATAGAAACTCATGTAGAGAGGAAAGGGTATAATTTATATGGTTTGAGAAGCAGAATGTCTTGCTCTAATAAATAATTTTTTTTCACTTAATATCCTTTAATGTGTGCATTTCAAAACTGTGTTATGCATCGATATTACAGAAATATTAGAGATTATATGACAGAACTTTTTCATTTTACATCCTTCCCATACTGATAAACAACAAATCTCAATAGTACCATCTTATTCATTTAGTGGTATATGTATGTATGAACATTAATATGTACAGATATATTTCTATATGTGTATGTGTGTATATCTATATGGATATATATGTGCATACATACACATGAAACTGATTCACTTTTTCCTCTTTATCTCCTACAACATCTACATCTATAACTGTTTTATTTTTATATCATAAATTATTAGAGAACAACATCTGCTTTAAAGCTATGGAATTATAGGATGGATAATAGCATATTTCTGAAGATAATGTTTACTTCTTCACGCTAATATTTTGATTTATCCAAAATTCTTATAAATGTTTTCAATTCATGGTTACTTAGAATTTTCTTATTGAGGTACATATATCATAAATATATATTAAATGTTATTAGCTAGTCAAGCATGCGATTGGTCATGTGCAACTGCAGTGCATTTTAAAATCACTCAATACATTTCTGATCATTATAAGTTAGAGGAAACGTTATAAAAATTATACATTTGAACAGTCATGGTAAGAATGTTAATTTAGGCTACATTTAAAAGTTATGGTTGCCTTCTTAAGATTGGTAAGATTTTGGTTATTTAGCAATAATAAGTTCTCCTCAATAGAAAAATTTTAAGACCCTTCAAAGCCTAATGTTATTTATACATATTCAGAAACTGTTTTATACAGTTTCATTCCCGAATTGATCCTGAACATTTTTAGCTCATTTACTTGATGATTTTACTATAATGAAAAAAGTCTGTTGTTTCCAATTAATTCACATGGTCTTTCTACACTGAGAGATAAGGCAAGGTCTAGAGATCTGTCTTGCTTCATTTGTCCTTTCTATTTACAAAAGTGTTCCTCAGGTCCCCACCATCTGGGTTTGTGTTGTGTTGAGAATCTTGAGGCAGTTGCCTCAGAGACTTTAGATTACAGTAAATGCCTAAGAGGGTTTAGCTTCAGACCTAGTCCTTAACTTTTGCCTTAAAATGGCCAAGCCAAACAATATTACTGAGAATTAAAACTTTGTTTAAACTACCAAATAAAAGCCTAAAGGTTGTGCTATTTTGTATGAGGTCATCATCTTAGATCTTAAGATTTATTTTAGGTTCATTTATTAAATAAATATGTATTTATCTTTTCCACATATCAGATACTTTGATAGCTACTAGGAATTAAAAATAAAAACATATTATTGCTAGGAATTAAAGAATAAAATCACTAGATATTTGACTCTAAAAACAGAAGTATTTTATTGTAGAGCACTGTAAATATAAAGAACATCCATTTTATATATAAATAAATAAAAATGGACGATTCCAATTTAAAGAAGAAATATTAAGTACCAGATTTTTAACATGACATAATTGGTTTCTACTATTTTTAAATCTATATAATATTTTTTTGCAGTTCATACATCTTCTGTTTCTGTTTTTTCAGTGGAAAAAGTAGAAGAATAGCTTCCTATGGCCACCTTCCCTGCCTTTGTTAAGCTATTGCCTGTGCTCACTGGTTTTATTCTGATGTTTTCCTTAGCTGCTACAGTTGGCTTCTTTCTTCTCTCCAATTATGGTTGTAGTAGTGGTGGCAGTAGTGGTGTGGTGTGTTTATGTGCGTGCACATGCACTTATGGGTCTATAAGATAGTGGAGGGTATTAAAAAAATTCTCAAGATATTTTCACTTCCTACTTAATCCTCAGTAACACTTCTTTGGTATGGGCCTGGAGTTAGCATTCAAACTGCACTGTCATAATTTTCTGTTTCTTTTCTTGGCTATCACTTTTGGAGGTTTATGGCATGAGATTGTATGGTAATTAATGTTGAATTATGGGTTCTTTCCCCCCTGCTGTTTCTGTTGTTCTTATTCATTCTATAACAGTCAGAAAAGGAAAATTATTTGTTTCAGCTTTACTTTTCCATCATTACCCAAAAACCTGGACTTGCTTCTGAAATAGCCATTTGATGTCTGAACAGTTTAATCCCTTATTTGAATGTAATGAAACACAGATTTTTAAAAAACAGACATATTCTTTTTATTTTTCTACATAAGGGGTCCTACAAAGGAGAGAGTGTTCCAGGGGAGGGCAAAAGCAAAAACGAACTAAATTTCTTTTCACCATTTTGTGACACACAAGTGTAAACACCATATATTTAGTCAATCAATCAAGCAAGTAAACACACAGAATCAGACTGCCAACATTGAATTCCATTATATAGTAACCTATATATAAGACATGCTCTTTGTTCAAACAAATTTTCCTTTTCTTGAATTTTTATAGAAGAAATGTATAATCCAATTAAAAAGTAATCAGAGAGGAGAATCTTTGCCCAAGTCAATGAAATAGAAAATAATATATTCCAGGGACTGTTCCTTTGTGTTCTATCTCTTCAGGGAGCTGTATCAATCAAGGGTTATCTTTGCTTTTGAAAGCTGCTCTCCTTTGGCTTAGAATTCTCTGTTGTTTTGGGTGCCAATTTATTCAATGCCACCATCAAGAATAAATGAACTCAGCTAGAGACCTTCTAAGAAAGAAATGATAATTACAGGAAAGACAAGCGCAAATAAATGTTTGCAGGATTTAGTTTTTAAATACCTATGAAATCCTCATATTTTTAAGTGCTTTGAAAATGAATTTTTCCATTGGCCTGTTCATGAATGAGTTTCTGGATATTTTATATTTAAAATTATTTCTAGATATCATAACATTTTATTTTAAAGTTTCTGTAGTTTGAATAAGTGGTATTTCAGTTACACTTCATGCTTTTAAAGGTGCTTTTTTTCTGCTGTTTTTTTTTTTAAAATTCTGTTTTTATAAGTGAGTCTCTAGAGTTCATTGCTCTGAAAACAAAATGATTTCTTTCTTTTCATTAGCTGCTCCCATAATTAGATATACATTTACTTTGATTTTTTCTTAGAAAACATCTCACCTTCCTGGATATAGTTTTGGATTTGTCCTTTAAATCAATTACATAATTGTCAAACAGATATTTATTGAATATAATCTGCACAGAATTTTGTGGGGCATTTTCAAAGGAATGTATAATATAGTTGAGCAAACAAGGTTACATTTATAAAGAAATTTTGCTACATTAGGTGTATAATAAATGGAAACTTTAGTTTATTATGTAGTGTGGAGCAGTCTGGGAAGTTCTTGTGAATGAGGTGAAACTTGAGTACAGCAACATAAGGAGTGAAAAGTATTTGGATTGGCTAAATGGAAATGACAACTCTAGTTGGTAGAAGGGAAATGATGTGGGACGGAAAAGGAGTCAAAGATACTGGCTTTGAAAAACAGCAAAACAGGTTGCGAGCAGTGACTCACACCTTTAATCCCAGCACTTTGGGAGGCCTAGAGGAGGGCAGATCATGAGGTCAGGAAATCGAGACCATCCTGGCCGACATGGTGAAACCCCATCTCTACTAAAAATACAAAAATTAGCTGGATGTGGTGGTGTGCACCTGTAATCTCAGCTACTTGGGAGGCTGAGGCAGGAGAATCGCTTGAACCAGGAGGCAGAGGTTGTAGTGAGCTGAGATTGTGCTGTTGCACTCCAGCTTAGCAACAAACAGAGTGAGACTCTGTCTCAAAAAAAAAAAAAAAAAAAAAAAGGAAAACTTGAAAGAGTTGGAGGAGGAGATTTGTGTTGACTCGAAAAAATTTGTATTGACTTTTAACATAATGTGGTTGGGGTTTAAGTAGAGAATAGATTAAAGAAGACCAGGATCATGGCTTATATAACTCATCCT
Organism: Macaca thibetana thibetana; assembly: GCF_024542745.1. Taxonomy (NCBI): domain Eukaryota; kingdom Metazoa; phylum Chordata; class Mammalia; order Primates; family Cercopithecidae; genus Macaca; species Macaca thibetana. Next base: position 131,942,064 of record NC_065583.1, on the reverse strand, counting down.
GACAGAAGGAAGACTTACACTGGGGCTGGTGGGGGGCGGGTAACTGAGGTGTTTAGAATGCAATGGACCTCAGATAAATCACGTTCTGATGGCGGTCATTTTGATCATGGAGATATAAACAGTAGTGAAAAACAGGAAATGAGAGCTGACTTTTCTCAACATTTGGAGAACAAGTATCTCTCATAGTGAAGGCAGTCTTTGGAATTGAATAGGGGTTGCTTAAATAACAATTATTATTGGCTAAATATTCTGCAAAATCCTTTATATTCATTTTCTAAATTTAAAACTGAAATATTGCTTTTATAGTATTTTTATTCAGACATGGATATTTTCTCTCAATTTATAAAAGATACTACTGTTCATTTTTAAGTGGTTAGTAGATTCTCTCTACCATTTAGTACATCATCCACCCATTTTCTTTGATTTAAAATATTATTCTTAAAATATACTAAATTGTGTTTTACTTCTAGGGTATTTTCTGGACTTTTCACCTCATACTTATGATTTATCATTTTGTTTATTATTATGACTTCTAAGTCATAAATGAGAAATCTATTGAGTAGTTGTAGTATCATACTAAATCTAGTAAGCTTACAAAACTCTCTCATTAATTGTAATAACTTTTAGTTTATTTTCAGCAAATTACATTTTATTTTCAGCAGCAAATCATATCCTCTACAAATGATGATAATTTAATCTCCTCCCTTCTAAACGTAAAATTTATTCATTTTTGTCTCATTAGCTTGGTTACAACTTCTAAAATTATATTGAGTAGTGAAAGTATTAGTGGGCATTCTCATTTATGAGAATATTTGTATTAAAATTAAGCACGTTGTTGGTTATTAGTTAGAGAATGATATAAACTCTGAGATGTTAGAATTTTAGGAAATTAAAGATGTTATTTTCATCATATGACATTTTGATGATTAAAAAGATAAGTATGTTTTTCTTTCTTAACTGCTGAGATGATCAATAACAGTATTACCTTTCAAACAATCTTGAAAGAAAGTTGACTTTGTCTTTATGTAGCATACCATGACTTCACTATTATTTTAATGTATTAGTTGGATGAATTAGCTAAGACTGAAGTTTCCTCTCATTGAGTTTTCTTTTTAAGTGATGGCATTAACAAATAATACCAGTAAAATAAATTGCAAAGCTTACTATCTTATTCTGTGTTCTGCAACACTTGAAATACTATTTCTTGAAAATCTGAAACAAGTCATTGATAAAAGTTTCTGGATCTAGGAACAGTTTTGGAGCAAATTCATTGACAAAACTTCAACAGTTTTCAGATTTTTATCTTTTTATTTGAGTTACCTTTTGGTTGTTTATATTTTCTCATAAAATTTCTACTTAATATTAATTTTTAAACGTATTAGTGTAGTATTCTTTCACTGAAGTTTTAGTGTCCTTGTGTATTTATAGTATCTTTTTATTAGCTTTTCCAAAGGATACTCTATCTGGTTGGACTCTTCTATAATTGTGTTTTTAATTGTTTTCTAATTCATTAATTCTACTTTTAAGTCATGCTCTTCTAGGAATTATTTTGTTGTTTTTATTCTAACTTCTTGAGTGAAACGTATTAGTTCATGTATTATTTTCTTTCCTGTCTAATAACTAAAACATTAAGGTATATAACTATTAATTTAAATATGGTTTTGCCTGCATTCCACATTTTAACATATAGTTCCTAACTTTTAAAGTTTATAATTTCAAGTTGGATTTTCCCTTTAAAATTTAGACTCTATGTTTCAATTGTCAAGTGATTTGATTTTTAAATTGTGTAATATGTTATTCAATTCTGGTACTATTTGATTTTGAAAAGAGGGTGCAGCTTATCTAATTAGAAGAAGTTTCCTTTTTGAAAACTTCATGTGGATAGTCATTCACAAGCAAGTAAGTGGGAAAAGGGGCCAATTGCTCTCATTCTTTATTTAACATCAGAATCACATGGAAGCCTTATTAAAACACAACTTGTTCACTCCATCTGTAGGATTTAGTAAGTCTGGAGTGAGTCTCAAGAATTTCCCTTCCAACAAGTCCCCAGGTGTTACTGATGCCACCTGTGTGAAGACCACATCCTGAGAACTCAAATTATAAAGGTCTTTAGTTTCAATCAGATGATATTGCACTTAATAGAACTGGAAATTATAATTATTGGAAGATTCTTAGGTAAAAGAAGGAAGTTGATAAAAGCAATTTTTAGTAAAATTCATTTGAAAAAAGGAGAAAGAACAGTTTGGATGAGGTTAACAGACTCTAAAGCTAAGATAACCAGCTGGAGAAACTTTCTATAGATATGAGCTTTCCAAGGTATAAGGAGAGTAGAAAGAATGTGAAAGGCATTGAAATAAAAAATTAGAGTGTTGTATTGTTGGATATTGTTGGAATATAATGAGAGAATTGAAGGTAATTGGTAAAGGGAATCTCGGACTGGGACTAGGGTAAGGAGAGGGAGGCTCTAGGGTGCAACACTTAAGGACATAGTCTCTCATCTCACTCATCTCTTTCTACTCCTGGTTCTGTGTTTTATCATAGTGAAGGCAGTTAACTACTCTTGAGGTTACAGTAAGGTATCCCAGAATGGAATTTCTATTGCTGTTGAAACTGTAAAAATATTTTGGAAATGTCAATTCTGGTAACATTGAAATCAAAAGGCTAACCGTTCAGAATTTTATCTTTAAACTCAAGTCATGGCTGGATTGCTTTAATCAAATAGAAGAGATCGGAAGGATGCAGAATTTGTGATTTTATCCACCCATCTAATGAGGAACTTACAGAACTGATCTGAATGCAGATGGTGAATGGCTTGTTAGGGTGACTGGAGTCTGTAAATCCAAGGGCCCGGCTCTAGATGATCCAGTGGAAGCAAACACTGGGCAACAGGGGCAGGTGGGCCTGCAGAGTGGCAGCCAGGAGGAAGTTAGCATCAAGAAAATCAGACAGTTGGTGGGAAGGCAACCAATAACCGTGTCTCAGAGACAAAACACTGGGCAATGGGACAGGGTCTGGCAGGAGAGATCAGTGCCTGCTGTTCTAAAAGAGGATGAAAATACTGGTCCTGTTAACTAGAACTAAGCAGAAAGCCTAAATGTCCAAATGTACCATAAGGTTTAAGATTTCGGAGGAAACAACATATTATAACTTACACTTATATACTACCTTCCACAAAAGACAAGAAGGGGCAGTTGCTAAAATAGAAAAGCTATTTTCTAAATCCTGCTTATGAAATCATTCCCCCAAATGTAATAATAAAGGAAAGCTGTACCAGTGAAAAGCAAGTTAAAGTTGCTACCAGAGAACATGCCTGCCATGTGTTTTACGTATGTGGATTAAATTCTTTCCAGGATACTACCATATGTGTTGACATTATCTCTTAGAAATCTTTGATTTCTGAGGATATGTGTCTGGTAAAAAGAAAATAACTGAGCCAATGACTTGTGCATATATTGTTTCATTCTTTCTTTTGGAGGTGATTTGTACGAAAGCCCCTGTTGGAAAAAAATAATAATAATAAATGAAATTAAAATGAAAAGGGAAAGTAGAAAAGTTGGAAAACATAGTCCAAATGACAGTAAATGTTAATGGTCTGATCTCACACACAAAAATTGTCCTTCAAACTGAAGTGTGAATTAAATAGTAATGGATAGATATACTTCTCTGTGAGATCTGATTTGTCTAGCAAATCCTTACTGACATATACTCTCATTTACTACTATATAGCCTTTTGAAAATGCCATTCCAGCAGAGCATAAAAAAAGGTTATTTAGATTAAGTATAGTTACAAGATAAGCAGTATACTGAGTTCATTGGACTTCATGCACACTCATTTAATTTCCACCGCTCCATTACTCTGAATCAAACTGTCCCTGAAAGAACAAGAGGAAGAAAAAGGGCATTAAAAAACACAAATCACAAAGTAGAGAACATTCTTCTTAAAAACGAAATGGTCTCCATGTGTTACCATTTAATACCATGGAAATACTTTCTTGACTTTTACAGCATGCAAAGAAATTGTACCAATCTATTAAAGAATGCAGTAAAAAAAAAAAGACTTTGAGGTAGGTTAACATTTTCCAGGTCTTTGTCATTCTGGATGGACTTGGAACTTCAAAACACTGTAAAATATAATAAATGGTATCCATTTGCATCTGTGTGCAGCTTATGGCATAATGAATGCATGACCACTTAACCATTTATTGAATACAGGAAGAAATATGATGAGACCTTCGGTGATATGTTTTAAAATAAGGCCCAAAGCCAGATTTTAAAGAAAGATAGTGCCAAAACAGTTTATCTTCTCTGTTTTTCTTTTAACTTTAGTGCCATTAAGTGCCAGTATGGGGCTTTTTGGACTTCATTTGAAATTCAAGTAATTAATATAATTGGGGAAAATAACTTTTAGAGGGATAAGGTATTGCGATAAGGTATAAACAAGAAAGATCTGAAGTTTAGAGGACAAAAAATGACAATGCTAATACAAAAGTTATACTGGATGATTCAAGTAATTGTTGAGACCTTTCACAGGTTGAGCTTGCATTTGACAGTGGCTGAACTTCATTAGCCTTTAATGGCCTTCATTAAATTATATTTGGTATAGAAGAGGCTATGCATTGAATGAGTATCATGAGGACGTTCTTTTTTACTTATGTATATAGCTCAACCAAAAAAGGTATGATTCTCAGTATCTTGTTCTAGGGAATAGTGTGCTTTCTATTTTATTTCAGACAGTGAAATAAGATAATTTTTATAGTTTGTTTTTCTCTATGTGCTGCTTCTCAGTATTTATTCAGACTCTGTCTTACAAAACAAACAGCCCTCCGTTTCCTCTTCATTTACATGTAGGTACCGCCCTAGTTGCTATTGTTCTGTGTATCTTCCTCAGAAATTGAGAAACATTATCTGAACCTTCTCAACTCCAACCCTCTCCCCAATCCACTGTAATCTGACTTTTCATGACGTTCCTCTGAGCAGCTCAAACGAAGGTCACCTGTGTCTTGCGTGTAATTAAGTCAAATGTAAATTTTCTGTCACTATTTAATGCATCTTCCTTTTATCACAAATTGATAACTACTTTGTAAAGAAAAATAAAAGCTTCCTTTTTTATGATTTCTACAGTTTTCTGGTTCTCCCACTTCTTTTAAATTGAATGTTCTCTGTTACTTGAAACTCAGGGATTCCTAAAATGAATTTATCATCTCCACAAACGAATCCCAATCCCCAGCTCCATCTTCCTGTCTTAGGGGTAGGGGAGCAAAACCTACTTCTTTGTTAACACTTGCTAATTTACAGCATGGTATCATGAGCCACCTAGTTGGCCAAACTAGAAACCTGGGAGTCTTTCTTAGCTGCTTTTTCTCCCTAATTTCCTGATGAGCCACGAGACTTTGTCTTTCAAATGCTTCCGTTCTCACCATCCTCACCACCCCCATCACATACCAAGGTATCGCTGTTGTTTTAGACTCCACTTCGTCAACACCTCACTGAATGCTTCCCCAATCTGCAGTTCTAATCCAAGCTTTTTTCCTATGGGTAAATTTCTTTTCTGAAATATAAAGCTAATTCTATCACTCTGCTGCTAAAATCCCTTCAATTTCTTCTTATTGCCCTTGGGGGGCAGGGAAAGCCTAGTGTGTTAGCATGAGATGAAAAGTCCCAATTTGTGCTTCTCTCACCTTACATCATACTAAACCCCATTCAGATAATAAACCCCAGTCATACTAAATTTACTTCCTCAAAAGTTATATCTTGTTTGGAATACATAAGTACTATTTCCATCTGTTGCCTAACATTTTTTAGCTTTATTGAAGTGTAATTGAAAAATAGAATTGTACATTTTTAAAGAGTACAGTTCTGAAGATTTGATATACATATACATTGTGAAATAATTACCACAATCAAGCTAATTAACACATACATCATCTCACATAGCTGCCTTCTTTTTTTTTGTGAGAATGTTTAATATCTATTCTCTTAGCAAACTTCAAGAATGCAACATACACAATCATCATGCTATCCATTAGATGCTAAGGAGTTATTTTTCTCATAAGTGAAAGTTTTTATTCTTTAATTGACATCTCTTCATTTCCCTAATCCCACAGTCCCTGGCAACCAACATTCTACTTTCTTTCTGTGCGTTTCACTTTTTTCAAAAAAGATTTCAAACACAAATGATACCATATAGTATGTATCTTTCTCTCTCTGGTTTATTACACTTACCATAATGCCCTTCAGTTTCATCCATATTGTCAAAAATGGCAGGATTGTCTTCTGTTGTTGGCTGAATAATGTTCGATGGTATACATATATTGCTTTTCTTCACTCATTCATCCATTGACTGACACTTAGGTTGTTTCCATATCTTGGCTATTATGAATAATTCTGCAATGAACATGGGAGTGAAGATATTTCTTCTGGAAACTGATTTTGTTTCCTTTGGATATATATCTAGAGAGGGAATTGACAAATCACATGGTGTTTCTATTTTAATTTTTTAAGGAATTTCTGTATTTTTTCCATAATGGCTGTACCAATTTATACTCTGACCAATGATGTACAAGGATTCCCTTTCCTCCACAGCTTTGCCAAACTTTGTTATCTCTTGTTTACTTTTTATTTTATCATAGCCATTCAAACATACGTGGTTTTGACTTGCATTTCCCTGATAATTAGTCAGGTGATGGTGAACACTTTTTTACGCACCTGCAGGCCACCATTTGTATGTCTTTTTTTGAGAAATGTTTATTCAGACCCTTTGCCCATTTTAAAATTTTTTTAATTTATGTATTTGACTTGTATGGATTTCTTACATATTTTAGATACTAATCCCTTATCAAATACATTACATATCTTAGATACTAATTCCTTATCAAATATATGATTTGTAAATATTTTCTCCTATTCCATTGACCACCTGTTTATATTGTTAATTGTTTCCTTTACTGTGTAGAAGTTTTTTCTTCTCTCTTCTTTCTTTCTTTTCTTTGGAATGCAGTGGCATGATTCTGGCTCACTGTACCCTTGACCTCCTGGGCTCAAGCAGTACTGCCAATTCAGCCTCCTGGATAGCTGGGATTACAGGCTTGTACCACCAAGCCTGCCTAATTTTTGTATTTTTTGTAGGGACAGGATTACACCATGTTGCCCAGGCTAGTCTTGAACTCCTGAGCTCGAGTGATCTACCCACCTTGGCCTCCCAAAGTGCTGGGACTACAGATGTGAGCCACCACACCTGGCCTGTGGAAGCTTTTAATGTGAGGCAGTCCCACTCATTAATTTTTGTTTATGTTTCCGTATTCAAAAAATCATTGCCAAAGCCAGTGTCAAGGAGCTGTCTGCCTTACTCGTTATATGGATTAGCTTTCAGCTGAAGTTTTTAAGACCAGGAAACCTATTCTGATTCACACCCTTGATTACCTCTTATCATATACTATATATTCCTGCTCTTTAGTTCTACAACAGAGCATGCCTTTCTTCTAAGACAGAATTGCTATAACAACAATATAATATATATAATTTTAAAAAAGTATTATACTTTCTTGTTCACTATCTACCTTATACATTGTAACTCAGTGAGGACAGAACCCATATGTGTCTTATTTACTATGTCCGGTACGGAACATATTGTAAATGCTCAGTAAAAAATTCAGGCATTGGAAAACACCGAATGCCTTAGCAATATTGAGAATTCCTAAGACTGCAGTGGTGTACCTTAGAGTAAGTTTCAGCAGAATTTTTATTCCTTTTTTTTATAGCTGAATTTTGCATTAAAAGTGGAATCCCAGTGTTTTCACTATTTATAGAGACATGGAAATTTCTATATGTGCTATACATCAACACTGTCCATAGTTTTATTGTCAATATTGATTCTAAACTACGCCCCTGCTTCTCTGCCAAGAGGAGGCTGACAGCTGTCTCCAGTGTTATATTTATATATGCTAGGTGTTCTAATGGTGATTTATCATAGAAACACTTATCAGTTTGCCCCCATTCTTTGGTTTTCATCTGTCTTTCTGACTGTAACACTTTTCTTTTATGATAATGGATCCTTAGTTCTGCCTTGCTCTAATTTTAAGGAGCTCTGTCTTCTACTTCTATTTTGTTGTATGATAAAAGAAAAAAATGATTCCCTTACAACAATATACAAATGTATACAGTGTTTAATATGGTCTCTCTTCACTTTGCAGAACTGAATAATCTAGGCTTGTCTCCATATCAAAGTCCATGGTCAAGCTATTCTTGCAATTACTTTAGTTGCCTTCATCCCTGTATTTGGGTATAACTATCAGTTACTTCTGAAATGATTTTTCATTTCTCTGCCTCCCATTGTCAGTATGGCAGGAGGACTTTAAGACACCATTAGAACACATCATCCATATCTGAATTTTGTCATCATGTTAAATTCTTAATGTAACCAATGTACATTAAGCCAATGTACACTAAGCCAATGTATATTAATGTAGCCAATGTACTGATGGTCTAGTTGTTTATTGTGTAGGGCTGTGGCTACCTATTCCATTACTGTGTTCTACCTTTTTCCTTCCTAGAGTATTTGTAGTTTAACAACAGTTCTCCACTGAGGACTAGGATGGACCTAACTAAGTAACTATTTATTCTTAAGCATTTGGCATTTGTTGGAGAAAATATTATTTTCCCATTGGGGCTTTCCTTGGAACATTCTAATCAACACAACTGGCAGATCTTCTCTTGTCTACGTATGAACTTGGCTTTCCTGAGAGTTCATGTTAGTAAAAGACAATGTGGCAGCATAGGTAGAAAACATCTGTTCTTTTAAACTGGTTTTGTTCCTCTAAAGTGTTGCTGGTTCACTGTAAAATAGTGAGGCTCAAGGCAAATATGAAATATTTTATGTGTATAGCATATATAAACATTTATAACTTTAAGACCAAGACATTTTCCATGTAAGAAAGATTATAGCTAAGATATGAGCCACCTGGACATCCCCCAAGTCCTTAGCTTGCTTGAGTAAATATAATCTTTAAGTTATGTATAAAATTGTCTTGAAAGCCTATCTCTGCTAAGGCAGAACCCTAGCTTATGTCCTAGTTATCTCCAGGGATTTTAAAAAACATATTTAGTTAAAAATTGAAAAAAAATCATATATATTTGTGGTGTACAACATGATGTTTTAAAAAATGAATACATTGTGAAATGGCTAAATCCAGCTAATTACCATATAATAACCTCATACTTATCACCATATTTATTGAGGTGAGAACAAAACATCTCCTCCCTTAGTAATTTGCAAGTATACAATACACTGTTTTTAACTGTAGTCACCATAACTGAAACTTTGTATCATTTGACCAAAGTCGCCCCAATCTCTCTCCATCTCCTGCTACCCTCAGTCCCTGGTAACCACCTTTCTATTCTCTGCTTCTATGAGTTTGCCATTTTTAGTTTCCACGTAAAAGTGAGACCATGCAGTATTTGTCTTTTTGTCTTTTCTCCAGGAATTTTTGGTGAGGATTTAACTTTCCCCTTGGCTTTTCTGGCCCCAACAACCTTTTATCACCAAACTGATCTCTAGAATGTGTGTCACCCAATTGGTGCTCTATTCCATTTCCATAGTGACTCACCCTGATGCACACCATCCGGTCACTCCCAAAAAGAACTGACAACAGTTTTCATTAAACTTTTAGAACATGGAGAAATATTATAGTTTAACAAAGAATCAAAAGCATTTTTTGAGTGAACTTGGGAGTGATATATTACTGCCTAATCTGGCAGTAATATATCTCCAATACAGTTTAGCATGTCTGTTTGTATAACCATGAGAATTTTCAGTTTGTAATTTTATAATCTGTTGCTTTTTCTTTGATCAGAATATGAAATCTAGAATTTCCTATATTTTCAATATTGGGAAAAAATTACTTGTCAATCTAGTAGAGGTGAAGAGTCAAAAATACAATAGGTGAGGATAGTCTAAATAGTATTTATCAATGTGTGAATTATTTTGGAAATATTATTGAATATACAGATTATTTGGCAATTGTGTTAGTCCATTTTTATGCCACTAATAAAGACATACTCAAGATTGGGCAATTTATGAAAGAAAGAGGTTTAATGGACGTACAGTTTCACATGGCTGGAGAGACTTCACCATCATGGTGAAAGGCAAGGAGGGGCAAGTCACATCTTACATGGATGGCAGCATGCAAAGAGAGGGCTTGTACAGGGAAACTCTCATTTTTAAACCCATCAGACCTCATGAAACTTATTCACTATCACAAGAACTGCATGGGAAAGGCCTGTCCCCATTATTCAATTATCTCCCATGGGGTCCCTTCCACCACACATGGGAACTATGGGAACTACAAGATAAGGTTTGGGTGGGGAAACAGAGCCAAACCATATTATTCTGCCCCTGGTCCCTTACAAATCACATGTCTTCACATTTCAAAACCCATCATGCCTTCCCAATAGTCCCCCAAAATCTTATTTCAGCATCAACTCAAAAGTCCACAGTCTGAAGTCTCATATGAGACTTGTATAATCAAAAGCAAGTTAGTTACTTCCTAGATACAATGGGGATACAGGCATTGGGTAAATACAACCATTCCAAATGGGAGAAATTGGCCAAAACAAAGGGGATACAGGCTCCATGCAAGTCCAAAATCCAGTAGGGAAGTAAAATCTTAAAGCTCAAAAATGATCTCTTTTGACCCCATGTCTCACATTCAGGTCATGTTGCTGCAAGAGGTGGGCTCCCATGGTCTTGGGCAGCTCTGCCCCTGTGGCTTTTCAGGATACTGCTTCCCTCCTGGATGCTTTCATGGGCTGGTGTTGAGTGTCTGTGGGTTTTCCTGGTGCACGGTGCAAGCTGTCAGTAGATCTACCATTCTGGGGTCTGGAGGATGGTGGTCCTTTTCTTACAGCTCCACTAGGCAGTGCCCCAGGAAGGACTCTGTGTGGGGGCTCTGACCCCACATTTCCCTTTAGCACTGCCCTAGCAGAGGTCATCCATGAGAGCCCCATCCCTGCACCAAAATTCTGCCTGGGCATCCAGGTATTTCCATACATCCTTTGAAATCTAGGTAGAGGTTCCCAAACCCTGATTCTTGACTTCTGTGCACTTGGAAGCTCAACACCATGTGGAAGTGCCAAATCTTGAGGTTGCACTGTGGAGGTCCATTCTGCAGACCCTGACCCAATGACAGATGAATAACATACACTGACAAAGATATTCTGCCTGTCAGTCTGGCTAAGGGTCTGGGCCACTCACAGTCACCAAAGAAGGTGCTGTAAAGAGTAGCAGCTGTGGCCCTATTCAGCCAGTGAAGTTCACATTTATTCAGTATAGATTAAATGACAAAGGTCTTGAGTAAACACCACTAGAGTGTAATTGACCTGGTGGCCAACCCCCTGAGTAGAGAGCAATTATGCACCCCAGGTTGATCAAAGGTTGTCTTAGTACCATGTGAGTAAACAAGCTATTTAGATAAACTACTCTACATTCTTATATATCTACCCCCTAAACTTTTAAGAGAGTTCAGCTGCTTTCAGCCAAACACTTTATGCAAACCCCCAGGCCTTCCAAAAGGGTTTGTGTTCAATTCCTATAATTTCATCTTAAAATTTTTCCTACCAGCCTGACTGAACTCCCACATTGCACCCTCTGGAGTCACAACCCAAGCTGTACCTTGACCCCTTTTAGTCATGGATGGAGTGACTGGGCTGCAGGGCACCAAGTACTAGGCTGCACACAGCAGAGGCACGCTAGGATTGGCCCATGAAATCATGTTTTTCCTCCTGAACCTCTGGGCCTGTGATGGGAGGGGCTGCCACAAAGGTCTCTGACATGCCCTGGAGATATTTTCCCCAGTGTCTTGGGGATTAACATTCAGCTCCTTGTTACTCATGCAAATTTCTGCAGCCAGCATGAATTTCTCCTCAGAAGATGGGATTTTCTTTTCTATTGCATTGCAGACTACAAATTTTCCAAACTTTTATGCCCTGTTTCCCTTTTAAAACTGAATGCCTTTAACAGCACCCAAGTCATCTCTTGAATGATTTTCTGCTTAGAAATTTCTTCGGCCAGGTATGCTAAATCATCTCTCTCAAGTTCAAAGTTCCACAGCTCTCTAGGGCGGGACAAAATACCACCACTCTCTTTGCTAAAGTATAGTAAGAGTCATCTTTGCTCTAGTTTCCAATGAGTCCCTCATCTCCACCTGAGACCACCTCAGTTTGGATTTCATTGTCCATATCATTATCAGCATTTGGTCTAAGCCATTCAACAAGTCTCTAGGGAGACATTTTCCTGTCTTCTTCTGAGCCCTCCAAACTGTTCCAACCTCTACCTGTTACCCAGTTCCAAAGTCACATCCACATTTTCAGGTATCTTTTTAGCAGCACCCCACTCTACTGGTACCAATTTACTGTATCAGGCCATTTTCATGCTGCTTATAAAGACATACCCAAGACTAGGCAATTTACAAAAGAAAGAGGTTTAATGGACTTATAGTTGCACGTGGCTGGGGAGACATCACCATCATGATGGAAGGCAAGGAGGAGCAAGTCATGTCTTATGTGGATGGCAGTGAGCAAAGAGAGAGCTTGTGCAGGGAAATGCTCATTTGTAAAACCATCAGATCTCATGAGACTTATTCACTATCAGGAGAACAGCATGGGAAAGACCCACCCCCATGAATCAGTTGTCTCCCACAGGGTCACTCCCACATCCCACAACATGTGGGAATTCTGAGAGCTACAAGATGAGATTTGGGTGGGAGCACAGAGCCAAACCATATCAGGAATACAAAGAACTACTATTGCTAAGGATAGCTACATTTATGTAGAATATATTTGTTTATTCAATATTTGATAGAAAACAGGATATTCAAGATTATATTTTATAATTTCTGGATATTAAATTTTCAAATTAATGACAGAACATGAAAAATTTTATAATATAACACACTTAAGAAAAAATAAGAACTTGTATACCTTTAGGTTTTCTTTTGAATTATACATAAAATATAAAAAACAACATTCTTTACAGGAATATGTAGGAATCCCAAGCTACTCTGGCCCTTATATTTATCCAACTTGCTAGCTATGTAATGCATAGAGCTGGAGAGTTATGAAATCAAATGTGCATAGCTTAATGACAAAGATAAATCTCAGCATGTGAAATGAAATGTTTATGAAGCACCTCAACATCAATGAGTTAGTATACTTCAGAAAATTGTTGGCTAGATGTGGTGGCTCACACCTGTAATCCCAGTTACCTGGGAGGCTGAGGGGGGAGGTCAACACTGCAATGAGCTGTGATTGTGCCAGTGCACTTCAGCCTGGGTGAGCAAGTGAGACCCTGTCTCAAAAAAAAAAAAAAAAAAAAAAAAAAGGAAATAAAACTTTAAACAACTTTCAATAGGCTCAGCGTTCCTTTGAAAAAATACAAAAAAGGTGCAATGCAGTCATTGTTATCTAAAAGTGTTTTAATTTTTAAAGATCAGTGGTTTCAGTATTCAAAACATTTAAAGTCACTTCATTCACTTGTGGTTTCTACATCTTCAACATCTTCAGTTACTACCTTTCCCTTAATCACACATACACAGACACAGACTTGGGCTCATTTTAGTCTTATAAATCACAAGAAGACTAGCTTTATTTTTAAATTAACATTTTCTCTTAACCTTGATAGAAAGAAACAACAGCATCCTTTGTTTTATCATTGCTATTTATCTTTCTTCATTTAACTTGAAGACTCCAGAATATGCCAATAGTAGAAGTAGTGATTATGAGAGAATCGTTTATATTCACATTCATTTTTAATAGAAAACTAGAGAGGTAAACTTATTAAATGTTCCTTGAATTTAATTTCAAGGTTTAAAACATACGGAAAATAAGCAGGATAATATAACCATCACATGTTTACCCACTACGCTATCATTACTCTATTTCAAAATTTTTTGCAATGATTATTAAAATGTTGAATTCTCAATTCTCTCCCCAGTCTCATTATTAGTCTCTTTCCACTCTGGAGGCAACTATTATTTTTTAAAATTTTTAACTACATATCTATGTATTTCATAAAATACATGTAAATATGATCATGTAATTTTTATCTGCTTTTCTTACTTAAATATTTCTGAGGTTTACCAATGCGTTTAAGAGCTGAAAGTCCATTCATCATATGGATATTTATGGTTTGCTTTTTCTGGCTGTTTGCTGCAAACATTGCTATGGTGAACATACTTACACACACTATCTATGCACAAACCCAGGTATTCCTCAGAGTTCATGTGGAGACATGGAATTACGGGCTCAGGGGACATTCACCAGATATTAACCGTCATCCAAAGTGTTGATAATAAGTTACACTGACACAAATATAAAATAAGTGTTCCTATTTTCCTATGCATACTCACTATATGTTTAGGCCTTTTGAATTGGCTACAGTTCCTTGCTTTTGTTACTTTCCTTAGATGGACTCTTACATCACAGAGTTCATTCAGTTTGTTCTGTATGTAGAGATATTTGGCTTCAGTCTCTGTTTTGGATCAATCTTAATTTCAACATAATTTCGAATTAGCCATTAGGTATTCAGCCAAAATATGTATATGGTGTATCTGTAAATGTATAGTGTATTGACTTAGTATATTTACAGATAAATATGTATATTGAAAATAAATAGAAAGTGAGGCTTTGATGGGAGCTATCAATCCTACCTACTAACAACTGAAAAAATAGGCAATGTGTCTGGCATTCATTCATTCTTTCACTTTCTTTCCTGCTTCCTTCTTTGAATTCAATGCTATTCATCCCGTGCTGGTCACTCATAAAATAGTCAAAACTTTACAACAGAAGATATAATACAAATTGCAGATGATTCTCCAACCCTCTTTCTGCAGTTACTTAAAGGTCATTTTGAATTTATGGTGTTCAACAAGTGCTTTTGAAAAAGAAATGTACTTTCCTTTAATTAGCTCTTGAAAATGCTGGTGATGGCCACTTAACGTAAAACGGTATTTAACTTTTCATGTCAGTTAAGTGTCATTTTCTGATGAGAATTTTTTTAATGACATCGTTCTATGGAGAGATGTCCAGAATGATTGCTCCACTTTCCCTGCCTTCCCATTTACTGGGGCAAGAGAAAGAAGAGAAGTAAGCAGTAGCATTCTTGCTTTCTGTGACCCCATAATTAGTCTGAACAGAAAACATGTTATTCCAAATACTCTAGAAGGAATTGAACTTGAGATTTTTATAACTTCCAGATGCTGCTGCAGGTTATTTTAAAAAAGACTTCACTTTTGATTCATCACCAACTGAACTCATAAATTGGTTGAAGAATAATTTTTTAAAATATTTTTATATTCAAACCAAAATGTTGAGTATTTAGACATGTAGCTAATGAGGAATATGTAAAATATTTTCTGAAAGGCATAGAAACAACAAATAATAGCAGTAATTACAAAAAAAAAATCTGACATTTAGTAAATGGTCTTTACATAACAGACACTGTGATTATCTCAAGTATTCATCACAACCACCTTTATGATGTATGTGATATAGCTATCTCCCCCCTCCCCGCCATTATATAAAAGAAGAAACTGCTTCGTTGTACAAGTTTAAACATCTACTAAATAACAGGTCTAAGGCATAGATATATGTGACCCCAAAGCCCGTTATCTACCCACCTCTACCACTTCCCTTTAAATTGAGAATATCCAGGAAACATACCTTTGGACTTACCTAAAAGCTGTAAAAAGCTATATCACTAGATTCAAAAATCTAGTGAAGATAAGCTGAGCTTCCTAGTTTTATAATTGAAGACACTAAATTACAGAACGTGTCAGTGATTTGAAAAAAGTCCTATACAAAGTTAACACAGGTTCTTCATTACAGTGCATAACATATTGTGCAAAATGTATTTATTTTTGTGTAATGTTTTCTGTAATTCCACCTTGTCTTTATTAATTTAATGGAAACCTATCACAAAATTAACGTAGCTGCCAATTTTATCCACATAATGCTCTTCCTTCCATTCTTCTGACAAAATGACTACATTTGCTTTAGGGACTCTCTCTTCTCTGTTCAGTAGGGTTCTGGTTTATATGGTCAGGAATTATACATAGTTTTCCAGTTCCTGCCAATGTATAGATGGGCATGTGACCCATACCTGCACAATCAAAGCTCCATTATCCTGGTCATAGTGATTAATTCACAAATGGACACAAAGCCCAAGACAAATAGATGTCCAGGATTTTATGTAAAGGCACTGGGAAAAGTACTTTCTTTATTCAGTAGTTCTTAAGCTGACTTGATGAAAATTTGAAACTATGTTGAGCCATTTTCTTCAACAAGTGGGAAGATATCAACACAGAGAGATAAACTGTACTGAAAACAAAGAGTACTAAGCATGTGTATGACAGAGAGAGATTTAATAATCTCTAAGATAATAGCTCCATGCCCCAGAATTCCTATTTACTGAGGCTAATCAAATGCATTTTTGCTGAAGCTTGTTTGAATAAAAGGGTTGTGATTAAAATATTTGGATATGGACTGTAGCTTGATAAAGATATAGATTATGTTCTTTTTTCTCCTCCCCCCCACTCTCCCTCCTTCCTTCCTTCCTTGCTTTCAAGAGAGGATCTCTCTCTGTCTTCCAGGCTGGAGTGCAATGGTAGGAATATACCTAACTGCAGCCTCAAACTCCTGGGCTCAAGGGATACTCCCACCTCAATCTCTAGAGTAGCTGGTAGTACAGGTACTGTAAAGTAGAGTACTTCTAGAGTAGCTGGCACACCACCATGCACAGCTAATTTATTTATTATTTATTTATTTATTCATTTTTTTCTTTTTAGAGAGAGACCAGATCTTGCTATGAATGATTTCAAACTTCTAGGCTCAAGTGATCCTCCCACCTAGGCCTCCCAAAGTGCTGGAGTTACAGAAATGAGCCGCAGTGCCCTGCCTTGTTCATTTCTTTCTTTCTTTTTTTGTATACTTTAAGTTCTGAGGTATGTGTGCACAATGTGCAGGTTTGTTACATAGGTATACATGTGCCATGTTGGTTTGCTGCACCCATCAACTCGTTATTTACATTAGGTATTTATCCTAACTCCATCCCTCCTCCAGCCCTCCACCCCCCAAACAGGCCCCGGTGTGTGATGTTCCCCTCCCTGTGTCCATGTTGTCCATTTCTTAAACAGTTCCTCTCACTCTTCTTTTAAAGGCATTTTAAGAGGAAAAGGTAATGGCAACACTAAGTTTGTTGTATAATATTGTTTATAGCTATGTCATCCAGTATATTTTCTTAAACAATGCAGGAAAGTTAGTTTTCTTTAATATTGAAACTAGTTGTCACACATGGTTAAAGAACAAAATAATTTTATTATTATAATAAATGATAGTTAATGATAATAACTATAATAGTAAAATTAATCATGACATTTATTCAAATAGTTTTACAATGTGGATTGCATGAAGAGTATCGAATTTATCATTTTGTTGCCTTTTCCTGGTGAAATCAATGTTCTTCAATGTATAAAAAAGTGAGTTTTGCTTTTGTTCTTTAATGCCAGTAACTTGCTCTCTCTTTATATATATATTTTTTGTTTTTCTCCTGATTTCAGAAATTTGATTTTGTTTAGTTATCTAAAGCTTTCTCATATTTTTAGGAATATGGAATTTGCCAAACACAAATATGCTTTACTCAAGAGAGAAGATAATTTCTGAAGAGATAGTGAAGAATCACTGTACTATTTATGTAGTTTTAATGCTTAATACCACTTCAACATTGTCTTTAAAATTAAACAAATGGTAGGATCCTTTAATAAAATGGATCATTATTATACACATGCAAATAGGTCAACATTTATACCAAGAAAGACACATGTATACCAGAAAAGTTTAGCATAATAAATATATAAGGTAGCTGGTTGTCCCGTATTCTGACATTACCAAAGAGTGATGACATTTTCTGAACCTTACTTTCTATAATTACTGGTTCATATATCAATACTTGAGATCAAGGAAGCACCAACTAAATATTATTAATAGGTAATATTAATATTTATTGATAATATAATATTTACGTTAAACATTCTCTGTGCTTTATCCTATCCTTCAAGGTTTCTATGATATAATATAGTTTATTTCTTTATTGTAAAGAAGTAAGATGAATTTAAAGAGGATATGTAACTGGACTATGTCAGTCTGGCTTGAACTGAAGTCTCGCTGATAACCAGACTCTTAACCCCTAAATAATGTTGTGGCCTAAACATTAATCTCCACTTTTAACTATTGTAAAAGAGTTTAGTTTTATTCAAAACTCCTCAACAGATTTGCAATGGAAAAAGCCAACTATTTTCCATCTAAGCATTTTACTTAGTTAAAAAAATTCATTTTCTAATATTTATATATGTGCAAATGTATGTGCATGTGTAATGGTGAATACATATACTTATATACATGCTTAACATTTAAAAATGCATTTCGAAGAGTTCATCTCTTGTATAAGGAATTAAAATTATGACACTGGCCATTATAATGTATTAAAAAATTCATGGCAACTTTTGAAAAACGAAGAATGTTATTAACCTTGGTGTCTTGACCAAATTACAAGTCGGGTAATTACATTTGTCTTCCCTAATCTCCTTTTCAACTTTCAATTGGGTAGTGTATTCTTAATGGATTTCATTATCCGGCTTCCCTTAGGATTTAAAATAGGACTTATCTTCCGAGGCTAGGTCTACTTCAAATTTATGTTCTCTAACTTCAATTGAGCTGTCACCAAAACTGTTCAATTGTGTGTGTGTTAATTATTCTTTCTTCTTCTTCTTTCTTTTTTCTTTTTGCTTTCTTATGTTGGCTCTTCCAAACCATTTCCATTCTCCTCAAGACTGAAATGTACATTTCAACTCAGTAGTGATTTTTGAGTGCTAAGTATGCACCACTATCCCAAGTTCTAAAAATTCAAGAACAGTTACATATTGTTTGGTACTTTTCCATGAGCTTCCACAGCAGAAAACCGTGTTCTTTGATTCTGGTGGAGAGAAACTCACCTCCTATTCGTTGAGAAAAACCAGTTATCCAGAGTCCATTTTCATAGTCTATCTCTTCCTTGTCAAAATATCTTCCTATGCAACACCCTTAACCCTTTAAAACTCTACCGTCTCATTCTGCCAGTTCTTCCTCCTTCATTTCTGCCTGTTTAGAAGAAAGTAATGTGCTTTCTTTGCTGAATGACTGTCTTCACCTACGTCTTTAACCCCTCCCTTCCTGTCTTACTTCTCTCACTCTTAAATTAACCATTTTCACTAACTACATTCCATAAATACGTAAAATATTTTTTCTTAAGAGGAGGAAAATAACCCATTTTGTCTTGGTTTCCTGCAGACAGTCACACTCTCTCTTCATTCTTTTATCACCATAACACACTTCGCACATTTTCAACCATTCCACACAATGTGAGTTCCTCTCCTCCTATTCTGTTAAAACTGTTCTCCAAAGAAACCATCAAGTTTCAAATTGCAAAATCAATACACTTTTCTTAGCACTCTGAAATTCTTATTCCTCTGTTGACTTTAATATTGTTGTCTGATTCTTATTTATAATATCTGTGTACCTTCAACATCCTGAACATTCTGCTCAACTGATTTTCTCCTCTTGCCTTTGTGACTACTTTAAATATTTTGCTGGTTTCTCTCGGTTTTTTCAAATTTTAGTGTAAGATTTTCTTAGTGTTTTGTCTCTGGCCGTCTTTTCTTTCTGTCATGTTTTTATTGATGACTAATTTTAATTAACTAGCACGAATAAGAAAAAATAAGAAAGAGAAAAGAAAAAAAAATGTAACTCCTGTGTATTAACTTTGTGCCAGCCATTGAACTAAATACCTTACATAAATAATTTTATTATTTAGGAAAATAAACCAGGGAGATTATTACATTTTATAGATAAGAAAACTGAATAAAACCTCTCTATATAAAATATATTATTATATATGTATATATATATGAAAGCACCAGTTATATACATGCTTCTGTGTTTTGTCACTTAATTTTATTAATTCAGCAAGTCTAGACATAGATATTAGTATTTCCAGGGGTTGCAGTGTTTTAGACCAAAGATGATGTGTAGGATAGCTAATATTCTACAGCTAAATTTTATTAGGCAGGGGTCAGGGACCCACTTGAGGTAGTCTGTCCAAGCAGGTCCAAGTCCAAAGTTTACAAGAGTCTATTAGAACATGATCTCCTCGCCTGTTTCCTAAAGCGCAGTATTGGGGTGTGGGAGTTACCCAGATTTTCCAGGTCTATGTATATATGCCATAGTCCAAAGTTTAAACCATTTCCATTCTCCTCAAGACTGAAATGTACATTTTCAACTCATAGAGTCTATTAGAACAGCCTGCCTCAAAATGAATTATGCTATCATATACACCTTCAGTTGTAAAATATCTCTGGATTAGCCATCTCATTTTCCTGATAATGCATTAGTCACATTTTTATGGGCTTCTGCTATCATTATATATTCCACAAATTAAATAGCTTAATTTTAAATGTTCTTAAAAACTCATTTTTCTATATAGTATATTGACTTTCTATTTCTCTCAAGGATGGCTTTCTTTTTCTATCAGTATTTATGTTTCCAGTTTTTAGTTCTTTTCTCTGTAACTTCACCCAGGAAATGTATTAGCCAGCATTCTCTAGAGGGACAGAGATAAGTTCTAAAGTATATGAAAAGCAGTTTATTAAGGAGAATTGACTCAAATGATCACAAGGTGAAGTCCCACTTCATTCCTTACCATCTGCAAGCTGAGGAGCAAGGAGGCTAGTTCAAGTCCCAAAACCTTAAAAGTAGGGAAGTTGACAGTGGGCCCTTCAGTCTGTGGCTGAAGGCCTGAGAGCCCCTGACAAACCACTGGTGTAAGTCCAGGAGTCCTAAAGCTGAAGAACTTGGAGTCCAATGTTCAAGGGCAAGAAGCATCCAACACTGGAGAAAGATGAAAGCTGGAAGACTTAGCCAGTGTAATCCTTCCACCTTCCTCTTCCTGCTTTTATCCTGGCCACACTGGCAGCTGATTGGATGGTGCTCAAAAAGATTGAGGTTGGTCTGCCTCTCCTAGCTCACTGATGCAAATGAGGTTGGCAACAACCTCAAAAAAACACCCAGGAACAGTACTTTGCATCCTTCAATCCAATCAAGTTGACATTCAGTATTAACCATGACAAGAACTCATGACCAGATATCACCGACACAATGACCCAAAAAAGTTCTTGAATAGTGAGCTAAGATATATAGAATATATAATTTAGTGATTTAAAGATACACATCTGCAATAGTGTGTTAAATTGGTAAAATTCAATGATACTATATTAGTCTATTCTCATGCTGCTATAAAGAACTGCCTGAGACAGGGTAATTTATAAAGGCAAGAGGTTTCATTGATTCACAATTCTGGATGGCTGACGAGGTCACAGGAAACTTATAATCATGGTGGAAAAGGATGCAAACATGTCCTTCACATGGTGGTGTCAGTACGAGAGAGAAGTGCTGAGCAAAGTGGGGAAAGCCCCTTCTATAACCATCAGATCTCGTGAGAACTCGCTCACTATCTTGAGAACAGCATGGGGGTGACTACCTCCATAGTTTGATTACTTCCCACTGGGTCCCTCCACAAGATGAGGGGATTATGGGAACGACAATTCAAGCTGAGATTTGGGTGCGGACACAGCCAAACCATATCAGATACTTACTATCTTACACATTAATAGATTGTGAATGAATATATTGCAGTGTGAGTGACCTAAATTTACATTTCTAGGAGTCTTCATACTTTGCACAAAAAAATCAGGATGTTCTGGACTGAATTGTTTATGTGTAGGAACCGTATCCCCCAGTGTGACTGTATCAGGAGATGGGATCCCTAAGAGGTAATTATTAAAATGTGGTCTTAAGTGTGCGGCCCTAATCTAATAAAACTGTGGCTTTATGTGAAGGTGAAGATCTCTTTTCCCCTCACTCTCTGCCATGTGAGGACATAGTGAGAAGGTCGCCAAATGCAAGCCAGGAGGAGAATGCTCATCAGGAAACAAATTAGGTGACATTTTGATCTAGGACTTCCCAGTCTCCAGAACTGTGAGAAAATACATTTCTTTCATTTAAATAAATTTATTCTGTTATGGCAGCCTGAGTTGACCACTACACAGAGCAAATGTGTACATTTTCAGGGCATTTTACAAAGAAAGGAAAGGACTGTAGTTGAAGAGCTAAAAATATGAATAATTAGAGGAATGCATCAATGGCATATAATATTTTGCATTGGTGTCTTTTTGCCCTAAGTCATGTCATTTGTTGTAAATCTTAGAAAAGGATAAATAGCTCTGTGCCCTCTATAACTATTTTTCAAAACAGAAGTTGATAATTGCTACATTTAAGATTTGAGGAAAGTGCTAATGCTCTAACCCATATTCAACTTAAAATAATTGTCATAAATTTTGAATAGTAAAAATTGTTTACATGTACTGCATGCTTTATTCTGTGCCAAACTCTGAGTTTTCATACATAGACTTACTTAATCCTCATAACAATTCTGAGCTTGGAGTATTACCTCCATTTTCATGTTGGTTTGATGACATGGTGGACTAGATACTTGAATAGCCTTGCCTGTTGAAAATAATAATTGTAAAATATGTAATATACATTTCAAAAATCTTCAGACTTTAAAATGACTATTATGCTTAATGATATAAAATCAAATCTTGAAATATGTGCAGCAAATAAACAATAAAGAATAATCAAGAATTGTTGAAAAATAACACAATAAACATTTAGAAATGAAAACCTAAATAATTGAAGTTAGAACTCAGCGGACAATTTTAACAGAAATTAGGTAAGAAATTAATAAAAAAGAAGTTAGAACTAAAGAAAGAGACAAGAAAGAGATACAAAATATAAAATAGAAAAAGTGTTGTTATATAAAGAACAGAGTTAAAAGGTTTAATATACATCTAATTTTAGTTTTAAAAGTAGAAGAGAAAGACAGTATGACAATGAAACTATTTGAAAGTATATTATTCAAAAATTTATTGAACTGATGAAATCACAAAACCAATATGGAAAGGCTAAAAACCCTCAAGCAAGATAATCAAAGAAAAAGTACCCACTGTGTACATAGTGAAAGTATAGAACACCCAAGAAAAAGAAATCTTGGAAGCAGTCAGAGTGACAAGATTCATTTTAATGGTGAAATGGTTAGATTGACAGCTGTCTTTACATATGCAATAGTGGAAACCAGAAGAGAGTGGCATCATATTGAACACAATGTGCTAAAAGATAATGTTTATCCAACCAATATTTTATGGGCATTGAAAATTTATTTCAATAGCAAGAGCAGACAAACACAAACTGAGTTTGTCCTCAACACATTCGTAGTAAAATAAATTCTAAAGTATATGCTTCAGACAGAAGAAAAGGGATCTCAGAATGAACATGTGACATTCAGGAAATAATAAAGAGCACAGAAAATGGTAAATATAAGAGTAAATTTAAAACAATAATAATGGGAAATAAGAATAATGTATGACAAGCTATTGTTGTCCATATTTTACAGACATGTAAAAGGAGTGGCAGAGATCTTGAGTAATTTTCTCAAAATCATATAATGATTAGGTGGCAGACACAAATTTTAACCTGCAAATACTGATTTCAAATTCTGAGCTGAAATTCTTTACTTGTTTAAATAAAACAAAACAAAACAAAAAAACCATGAAAGGATAGAATCTATTTCACAGAATTAGTGAACTAGAAAGCAGATATGAAAAAGAGATTACTAGAGAGACAAAGAATTGAAAAGTCAGTATCAAAAATTCGTAAACCCTTTGCCAAATTACCTAGCCATGTAAACTTGTGTAAGTCCTTCAATAGTTCTAACCGCAGCTTCATTAGCTGTCACATGGGAATAATATCTGTTCCCTCCCTCCGGTAAAGTTATTGTAAAGACAAAACAAATTTGTCTTTAGAAATGCAATGAGAAAAATAATACCACCTCAATCCTCCTGCTGTGGTCTGAGTGGTTACGATTCCCCAAAATTTATATGTTGAAATCCTACCCTTCAAGGTGGTAATATTAGGAGGGCAGGCATTGGGAGGTGATTGGGTTGTGAGGGTGTAACCCTCGTGAATGGCATTAGTGTCCTTACAAAAGAGGCCTCAGAGAGCTACCTTCCCCTTTCCACTATGTGAGGTCAGAGCAAGAAGGTGCCGTCTATGAACCAAAAAGCCCTCACCAGGCACCAAATCTGCTGTTACTTTGATCTTGGATGTCTCAGCCTCTACAACTGTAAGAAATATGCATATTTTTAAATAAGCCACCCAGTTTATGGTATTTTGTTACAGCAGCCAGAACAAAGGAAGACACCTTCTTATATCTCACTTATCACTCAACACAAACGAGCACTTCAAAAAAAGAGAAGAACCCGATGAGGGGAAAAGGTAGAACTGTGAAAAACAGCAAACTACAAAGAAGCAATTGACCATTTCCTTTCCTGCTCTTGGCTTTCTAATAATCTTAAGGATGGATGTGGATGATTTTGAATACAGGGTTACTAGTCCTTTTTTGGTTATACTTTACTTCACCCCTCAATATTTTAATATTTAGCTCATTTTTAGGATTGAACCATAATAACAGAATCACTGTCACAGCAATGGGCCTCACAACAGTCACAGCCATCTCAAATTTTAATTTCCCCTCCTGTGCCCTCTCCCACGTTCTTGATCTTCAGAAGCAGCCGTTCTACTCATTTTTCCTTCCCTTCAAGCACATTAGTTTGCTCTCATTTCCCCATAGACCTTAGCAGAGGAGAGCAACCGGGGTTCTAATTGTTCATTTATTGAGTACATTCATTTACTGAGTATATATTGAGCATGGGCCATGTGTTGTTCCAAGTGCTTAGGTGACATAAGGGAACAGAACATACTAAGGTTCCTATCCATGTGAAGCCTGTGTTCAAGCCAGATTGTCAGACAATTAACAACAACAACAACAAAATCATCAATATTAAAAAGCACATACTACAAATAATAGATGATAAATGGAAAAATAAAGAAATGTAAAGTAGGAAGAAAGATCAAGAATGTTGAGGTCAGGCAGGCTGCATTAAGAAATACTTGGGCTGGGTTAGACCTCAAAGGACAAAGTTGAAATGCTCTGTTTTAATTATTGGATCAATGTTTTAAACATAATCAGTGATTAAGAATTATATACTGTATCGTATATGACAACCAACATACTAATCTCTTTCTGACTCATCTACCTATTTGTAAACAGAAGTAAACCCCAAATGAATGCAAATATCCTCAATAGGATTTTACTCCTAATTTCTGAGGAGAGATGAGAACATTTTCTGTTGGAAATTTGCCGCTCACACAGAGACCTGATTCTCCATTTTGCTCGCTGCCACAAGGCAAGATAATCGCAAATAGAACTTGAAGAAAATTTATATATGGCATCAAAGGAAATGATGTGGTTGCAAATGTGCTTTGAGAAAAAGCTTATAAATAACTATAAAATGAAATGCTTATTTCAATCTATAAAAGGGTCTCCGTATATGTATATATACACACATATATATGTGTACATATATATGTATCTCAACAATTCATAGAGAGGATTTTGAGGGAGAGAGATGTATATATATGTTGGAAGATGCATTAGTGTCCTACAACTGCTGTAATAAATTTCTATAAGCTGGATGGCTGAAAACAACAAAAATTGTTCTCTCACAGTTTTGAAGAACATATGTCCAAAATCAGGGTGTCAGCCAGGGCTCACTCTCCGGAGATTGTCGGGAAGAATGTTTCTTTGCCTCCTCTGACATTTGGTGGCTGTTGATGTCCCCTGGCTTCCTTGGCTTATGGCCACGCCATTCCAATCTCTGCCTCTGTCTTCACACCACCTCTGTGCCTATGTTTTGTCCTCTTCTGTATGTTTCCTATCAAGACACTTGTCATCACATTTCAGGTTTACCTGCATAATCCAAGATGATCTTCTTTTCATCTCAAGATCCTTAATTTAATTGTACCTGGAAATACCCTTTTTTTCCAAACAGGAAAACATTCAACAATTTGGGGATTAGCGTATAAACATATAGTTTGATGGGCTTCCATTCTATCCCACTACAGGGAGTTTGATTTTTATTTTGGTAATCATATTCTTATTTCAATGGCTTTATGGTTTAAAATTTTACCATGATTTCTATTTATTGCCCATCAATAAATGCAGCGAAACTCTTTTAGAAAGTAAAATACAGAATGACAATGTTATTTTTTAAACCACAACAAAGACCTTCTGAAAATACTAACTGTGCCTTAATCTTGCCATAGTTCTTTGGGAAAAATTGACACATGTTGATGAAGATGGAAACATGTCTTTTAAAATCAGTTTGATTTTTTTCTCTCTTGTTGTAAATCCCATACTTACTTAAACAACCCTGTATTTCTGTATAAAGTTAAATGTTACAAACAGCAGTAGGAAACAGAAAGAGTGATACCCTTTTTCCTTTTTATCACAAAGGGCAAAAAAAGAAAAAAGACTAGAGAAAATTGATGAATCAATATAAGAACACAGGGATGAAAATGTAAAGAATTTTATTAAAATAAAAAAGAGACATTCATGCAAAACGGCAGAAATAAAATAGAAAAGTGTCATCGAAAAAAGGCAAAGAACAGTGAAATAGTCATTTGAAAAACATATGGATATATAGGCTGTATCTCAGATTTCCTAGTACATTCTGTTTTTCTCCTGACATTCATATATCTGGTCTAGCTGCCTTAGAGAATGCTGGGTGCTGGAAAAGTCTTTTTACCACTCTGAACATTACAGACCTCTTCCCACCTCAAGGACAATCATCTATTATGTACCAATGGCAAGTCAAAACGGCCATTAGTAAGAACACAGAACACACTCTGACAACATTTTCTTACAGCCTGCTACACTACTCTGAGCCAATCATTTTCTTCACTCTTAAAACCTGCCTTTCAGTGCTGCACTGAGGCCTATTTTCCTCTCTAAGGAAGCTGTAATGTATTTGATTGAGTCTCCCTTTCCTTGAGAGTGACCAGTGTAGATTTATCTGTTCCCTCTCCTCTTTCCCCTGTGTGAGGTTGCAGAACTTTTCTGCTTCAACTACAAAACTGGACTGGAGTTTCTTTTGTTCTCTCTGTTTTTGGACAATAAAGGAATATACAACTTCAATTCAATAGCAAATTAAAATCAGAAAAGCGAAAGCAAATTTGCTGATTTGAAAGTTATCATTTATCCGTGCTCTGTTTTTATGTCTTTGAAATAGATGGAAAGGTCTCTGGCAGACAATACACCATCCCAAGGGGATGTTGGGCATGTTTAATGAAACCAGTGCTGTTTGATCAATTGGCTTCTGCATAATTGAGAGGAAAAGCTTTGCTGTTAGTAACATCCAACTTTTATCGTGGCTCAAAAATACCATCATAAAAATCAACCCTTTAAAATTATATAGCCAAAGCCATAGCATTCTACTTCATTGTCTGTATTCAATAAAGGTTGGAAGGACAAATGAAAAGATCATTATTCAGTTTTCATTCTCACCTGAAATCATTTACTAGTGCTAAAATCGGTCAATGTGGCAGGGAGGAGTTCTAATAGAGATTGACATTAGCTCACTAAGAGGAAGCTAAATTGGAAGTAAACAATCAACGACATTCTGCTAACGATTCTGCATCTTGAGTTTGATTTTTCCCATTTGTATGTTACGTAGGATTGGTACTGTTGCATTTGTCAGTGAGTACTGGATTGGAATTTGGTAATAGGGGAATGTAAGATATATACTAGTCTCTTAGTGGCCAGAGAGAGCCAGTGTAACTTACATTTCTAAGAGAAATGTTTCTTCTTGGGGTTTGGGAAAAAGCATGTAAGAAGATGCTACAACCTTTGAAAGAAAAGCCCAATCCAAATTCAAGGGGCTGTTATCTTGGTCTTGAAGCTCTTTGCCGATCTACTTTAAATGTTTAGCTATTTTGTTAGGTAATAAGAGTATTACAACTTTAATCTCTGCTGTGATTTAGAAAGGAATATAGAAGAAGTGATCTGTTTACAGTACATATTAACTAAATGCATTCATTTGCATAATACCTCTTTAGGGATGGACTGCATTATTCAGAGACTTCTATATGTGGAAATGCAGGGATATTTCAGGCTTCAGTGACACTGAGGTCTTAACTTAAAGTCTATTAGATTAGCACGACAATATTTCTTGATTAAAAATTCCCATTAGTGGTGAGACAACTACTGAGAAGCACTTTTCACCTTATGGTGCTGGCAACAGGGGAGAATAAATATTCTTGTTTGAAAGTGAATTCCATATAGAAAGGCATGAAGTTGCTTTTAAAGGTATGATATGAAAATAACACTCTTTGATTCAGGAGGAATTTAAATGTTCTGGAGAAGACAATCACCACATGGCTCCATGCTTTTTAATATCAAAATTCTAAATTTTGAATGGAATATCTAAGGGTAGTGACTTTTAAAATGCTGATTTAGTGACAAATTTCAATTTTGACATATTCATTAAAAAAGCAAACCACTAATTCTTGTTCTTGATGGCAAACTACTAGTCCTAATTCTAATTGCTTAGGTATTTGTGGTTAATTACTTTACAGGCAGTTCCTAACTTACTGTGGTTTGACTTATAATTTCTTGACTTTAGGATGTGCAAAAGCAGTCTGCCCTCAGTAGAAAACAAGACAATCCTCTCCAGCAATGCTGGGCAGATGCTGTGAGCTATAGCTCACAGTCAACAACGGGATCACCAGGATGAACAACAAATGCTCTACAGTATACTGAGTTGCCAAATGCTTTTGCCCAGTTGTACGAGAATGTAAGTGTTCTGCACACACATAAGGTGGGCTAGCCTAATCTATAATGTTCAGTAAATTAGGTGTATTCCATGCATTTTGACTTATGATATTTTCAATTAAGGTGGATTAGCCTAATCTATGATGTTCAGTAAATTAGGTATATTCCATGCACTTTTGACTTATGATATTCTCAACTTACAATGGGTTTATCAGGATGTAACCCCATCGTAAGTTGAAGAGCATCTGTACAACTTCCAAATGTTTCTTGCCTACGAAAGATTCTCCCCCTCCTCCATAATCAGGCACGATCATGTGATTTTCATTATTCTTCCCTGAATGAGAGGATATTACTTTCCTAGACATTGCAAACTTGCCATGTGTCTTGGTTTAGCCAGTGAATTGTGATTAGTAGTGGTGTATACCCCTTTCAACTAAAAAGTTGAAAAGCCATGAGTGGTACTGCCATCTCTTCTCTACCATGGAGATGACAAAATCCCAGCCCATTTGCTCCTTCAGCCTGGATGTGGGACAGGTCTCCACTTGATGCTCCCTGCAAAATTGGTTTGTTTATATGAGCGAGAAATAAACTTTCATTACTGGAAACCATCGCCAATTTGTGGGGTTATGTGTGTGGTGGTGGTGTTGCTATTGATGTTACTGTAACAATGGCCTCAGGGAAGTTAAATGGCATAGCATTTTTAGGAATTCAAAATCATTATGCCAAATATCTTAAACCAGAAAGATAAAGTTTTACTATTAAAAAGAAGGATGAAACCATCAATGCATGCTTCTTTTTCTTTTTCAAGGTTACAGAGTATCCTTTAACTTTGGGGAAGATTATACTAATCTTTTACCTTTTATGTAGTTATAAACCAAGTATGTGCACAGTTTAAACTTTCAATTACATCACATGAAGAGGACGAATGCCCTAAATAGTTATATACTACTCTCCTCTTCCTCCTCCTCCTTCACCTGTTTTTCTTCTTCTTCTCTTTCTCCTTATTTTCCATTTTTCTTCTTTTTAAAGTAACATCTTTCAAAAATATTTATCACAATCAAACTTTTAAATGACTCCATTCTATGAAAATAATAGAATTGAATTATTTTCTCTATTGTGGAAGTTCTGCTCTGCTACCTCTTTTTCTCAACTCATCCAAGCCAAAAACTTTAAAATAAGGAAAATGTCTGGCAGGTGAATGGTCATACCAGAGAGTCGTTCTTTAGATTCTAGAATTCTAGTTTGAAAATGTTCCTTGAAAGTTACAGCTTCCCCACCTCCCCCCCCCCACATTTTGGCTACATGTAGACAAGCTCTGTGTAAATAGATAACTTCATTAGTTTGGAGGGTATACAAATAGAAATATTTACCTTTGCATTTTTTATACTGTGTAGTAAATTAATATTTAGTTGGAGGTCTTTTTTAGGTGTGTAGTCTATGAAAGAGTCAAAAGGTTTAATAAAACATAACTAAAATATACTATAAAAATAACTTTGAGGCAGTCAAATATAGTTTTCAGCATCTGAAATAAAAATGAAAACCTTATTATAAGTAGAAAATTAAAACAGTGGTAATGAGAATAACAATAAAACATAAGCCATAATCAAGCTTAACACATATGTTGGTATTACATTGCTAATACGTAATTAAGAGTGCCTTGGTCCATATCACTAGCCTCCAAAAAGTTAGCTATATGGTTAACATGAAGTTCGCTATTTTGCATAATCATGTAGATATATATCTTTCTTTTTTTGCTGTTGTTTCTGAAATTGTGTTTTGTTTTTAAAACAGAAACTCTGAAATTTGAGCTCTAGCAACTTTCTATCTAAAATTTAGAGGAAAGAAAACTTAAATTTCACCATATAAAGGGTAGTGCTGTCCAGGTCTGTTACCTTCGATGTAACCACTGCATGGCTAGTGCTAACCACTTATAGCAGGTCATTTCCATCTATTAGCCAAAGAACAGTATAATACTGCCTTAAAACAGGTATTGAAAATAGAAGCACAGATGGCGACGTCAGAGGTAAGGAGAAAAATTATTTTCTATTAAAGGATGGAGCTGCCCCCCATTTCTTATTGACTGTTTTAAATTTTCAGTTATTTACAATATATGTATATTTATTTGATGTTAATGCTCTAATTTGGTCTTATTTATAGGACACTCTATATTGAAGTAAAGACAAGTTCATAGCATCTAAATTACATTGCTCCAAAGTGAAATAAAAATGAAGAAAATCTGCTGTGAGGAAGAATTAGAATCAGTTATATAGACAGAATGAGTAACAAGAATTGAAACAGAATGTAAAATCAAAGGAAACAAGAAAGAAATGAGAAAACCATGCAAAAAGAAAGATAAGGAGATTATTTTAGCCAGGGATCTCCAACTTCTGGACCCCGGACCAGTACCAGTCTATGGCCTGTTAGGAAACTGGGCTGCACAGCAGGAGGTGAGTGGTAGTTGAGCAAGCATTACCGCCACCTGTCAGATCAGCAGCAGCATTAGATTCTCATAGGAGCACGAACTCTATTGTGAACTGCACATGTGCGGGATCTAGGTTTTGCACTCCTTATAAGAAACTAATACCTTGATGATCTGTGGTGGGACAGTTTCATGCTGAAACCATCCCCCTTCCACTATCCATGAAAAAATTGTCTTCCCTGAAACTGGTCCCTGGTGCTAAAAGGGTTGGGGACAGCTAATTTAAGTTCAGGAATTTAGAGTTTTCTAGTGATAGGAGTTCAAAATGGCCAAATGGCCAGATGCAAAAATTCTAAGGACATGAAGAAGCTTAGAAAATTTTCAAATGAAAGATAGCTGGGTTGGTATGAATGTAGAGACACTAGAGAAAATGAGAGAAAACCATGCGTCTCTTTTCCCCACTGTAGGGATACTCTTTTAAGGCATGATCTTTGGAAGAGTTGGGAACAGTGTGAAATCTTGAAATGATTTCTCCCTACCCTGAAATTTTCAAAATATGCTCTCCAATATTATGAAACTCAAGGTGAGGTCCTAGAGAGGAGTTTGTAGTCATTCTGTACTTTGGGAAAGATACAATTTCGGAAGACATCAGTTCAGAGATGTTCCTGAACAAGTTAAATTGAGCACACATGTTGTGCCTTCATCATCTGTAGTTTGGTTTGTGCTTTGGAAACAAAGTCCATTTGGCCTTTTTCATTTTGAAGAATCAAAAACATCTAGCAACTCTCCCACGTCTACTTCTAGCTAATAATCTGCCTCCCCATCTACAGGTGTAGGTGTGGAAAGGGAGGAGTGAAGGGTATGTTGGAAAACACTAGTGATGTGATGAAGGGGTCAAAGTTTTAAGTGGTATGGAATAGGCAGTGACCAGTCAAAATGGGATGGTGCCCGAATTAACTGCAAGAACTCTACTAGTGCTTATCAGCAGAAAATCACCTCTGAACTTGTCAGCAAGACCACTGAATTGGACGCTGGCTTACTGAGATGCTGTTAGGGATTTATCAACATGGCCACAACATTCCCATATAATTTGCTGTAACTTTTTCTTATTAAAATTCCAGCGTAAAAATGTCTAGGTGTGCTTTGTCATCAACGTGCTTTCCCTGTTGAATTAAAATAGTAGTTGGTACAAAGTGGTGTAATATCAATCATCTATATGTTTGTGTGATTACACACCTGAATCAGATCCAGTTCGTCTAGTGGCTTATACTCAGGTATCTCAGAGGCCAGAAGAACATCAATAAGAGGAGGAGTCAGTAACTCCCCTGAGTCACAGTCAACACCTAAAACTATCCTGTGGAGGCCAAAATATTTCCCATCTCCAAGGGAGACAATATATTTTCATGGTTAAGAGGGGGATCTCTAAAACTAGAATGCCTAGGTATGAGTAGGCCAATCTGTGTGACGTCGGCAAGCTACTTACTTTGTCTGTGCCATGGTTTTCTCATCTGTAAAGTGGAAAATATTTTACTTCCTGCTCCACAGGGTTTGGGGAGGATTCACTAAATATATACATATTAACAATTTAGAAAAGTTCCTAGTACATACCAAACACATATACGTATGAGTTACTATTAGATTTATGTTAGGGGTCTAGAGTCTATTTCTCCTGTGATTTCCACATTATTGCTCTGTTCCTGCTTTATTATCCACTTTCAGTTGTGGTGAAAATATTTACAGCTATGGACCGGCCATCCACACGGCTTCTCATCAAGTAGCTCTAGCCTCAGCTCTTGCAGCAGTGAGGTGAAGGACAAAACTTCAACCTATGTTCTACTTAAGCATCCTTGAGAAGGGAATTATATAGAAAGAGGATTTGAGAGAGATTCTCTCAGTCCTAGAACATTCTGGGGACAAGAAATTCTAGATAGATGAGGCTTGGTATTGTTGGAGTGTGTATGTGTGAATGAGGTTATTTATTTAAAATGAAGATAACATGGCACAAGAATGAGGGAAATTATGAACAGAGGTGTTTCTTTCAGAAGCTGCAAAGCTGAAATAGCAAAAGAAAACTGTAGAAACTTACCTATTTTTTATAAAAAAAAGTATTTTTTGTAAACTTCTTATATCTATGTTGATACTGTGGTTCAAAGGAGGTGTCATGTCATCTTTAATAAAAATTCTTTAGTAAAACACAGGCCTTCATAGATATTCAATTTTCTATTCATAGCACCTTTCATGAAATAAGACCATTTGCTACCTTGGTCTTTATTTTGCCAGGGTGTCGCAGATTTCCATCTAAAAGCACATAACACTCAGGGTGACTTACTGCTCTGTTACTTCTTTTAGAGACCAGTTTCCCACTTTGGCAGGAAATATAGTCAAATCCATATGACTCTGAAATGTATTTCAAGAAAGTTATTTTTAAAAAGGGGAGGCATATGACTTAGTAAAATTTTTCTCTCTTTCTAAGATGCACTTCTTGTTCTTCTTACAAGTCTACATTAGTAGTTATTTTTATTCTCCTTACTTGGTTTTTTTTTTTCTCCTTCCCCCTTAATATGGGTGTTAATTTTAGATGGCTTATTTCTCTCTTCTTCTCTTAAACACTTCCTGTGTGTTACCTCAGCCAACAATGTTCTCACTCTTATTTTGTTAATAAAATAGACAGATGCTTTCTGAAGAACTGTTTCGAGAGTTTTAAAATGTATCAAAATCATTCTGAGGTATTTCTGTAAGGAACAGAGGTGGTCCCTCAAAATCTGTACAATAGAGACCCCAATATTTGAGTAAAATCATGACCCCAGAAGTAATATGAGGAAACTCAATTGAATCTTCTTCTAGAAAATCTGGAAAATATTTTTCCTATTATTGGTAAAAATATGTTTTTAAAAAATTGACTTACATTTTAGATGAGTCCTCTTATTAGGGAAGTTTATTTTGCAAAGTTTAATCTGTGATTAATAGAAGTGTTAATGTGTTGAAATTTCAAAGACCATCTAAT
This sequence comes from Macaca thibetana thibetana, assembly GCF_024542745.1. Taxonomy (NCBI): domain Eukaryota; kingdom Metazoa; phylum Chordata; class Mammalia; order Primates; family Cercopithecidae; genus Macaca; species Macaca thibetana. The sequence goes on along the minus strand of NC_065583.1, from coordinate 131,907,777 downwards.
CTGCATCAATGGCTAGAAATATTTCAGGCAGAAAAGAAAATAAATTTTTTTCTTACAAAGAAATAGAAAAATGCAAAAGCCAGGAGGCAGTGTGGGAAAACTTTGTGGAACCACAAAGAAAAGACAAAAGTTGTTCTCAGAAATTTCAGGTTGTAAGCAAACTATTTCTTTTGCTTCAGCTAAGTGGAAGAGATTTTGAAGAGTGATTTGGAAGAGGAGATGACACATGGCTTCTTGTTGATTCAAAATCTGGAAAAAACATGTATATGATGTGCCTTAATTACCTCTTAACAAATAATTAGGTTGAAGAGATAGAATCATATATCAGAAATACTGCTGGAAGACACACAAAAAAAGTCCAGAGGACAAACTCTCCATGCCAACAGTCCTGAAGTCAACCCACAGAAGTGTGTCACTACAAAATAGAATTCAAGGTGATTTAGAAAAAACCAAAACCAAAACTAAAACCAAACCAAAACAAAACAAAACTATTATGCTTAAAGTTTGGGGATGCACCAAGCTCAGCAGCAGTTACGAATATTTCTGAGTGTATCCAATTACATCTAGATATATGTTTCTCATCTATCTGTGGTAGAAGCGTATAAATGTTTATATCACTACTGAACAGTTTTCCACTTGAACAGGTTGTTTTGTTTTTGAGCAAGCAACCCAAGACTCTAAATAGCTTCCCCAAACAGGTTAACTCTACACAGGCAAGCTTGTTTACAAAAGAGCCTGATTTTGCATGTGTGCTTCAGTCAATAAATACACATTAACAATGACAATGGAATGGAATGGTAAATAGAAATGGTATCCATGAAGACATACGAAGAAAAACTTTTTTTTTCTTATTTTAACAGTTCTTCTCCACCAAAGTCCTAATATTTTCCCCTTTTTGGCAACCAGTAAAATACGTACAATCAGGGGCATGTGGACAAGAAACTCTCAATGTAAACCAGCTACAAAATATATTTTTGAGAATCACTAGAGAGAAGGGTCCAATCCCCCATCATTAATCATCTAAGAAACTATAGAAACAACTGTATTCTTTATAAAAATGAGTCAGGCAGAGATTGGATATATATTTATTTTAGTGTGTTTATAGTCTGCATCCACATATATGCAAATTCAGTCACCTTACATATATTAAAATGTTCTAGGTGTAAGTATTACATACATATTTTTTATATTATCTAAAGATAAAATATTTTATTTATTTCATCTGTTACTTCAAATTCCAGAGGATTTTTCACTTTATATCTTGTGTTTTACTTTTGTATTTTCTTTTTTCCTTACTGAAAATTCTGGTGTCCAATTACACACAAATGTTAGAATATGACATAATTACTCATATACAAATATCCCACATTTTGCACAGGACAGTCTTAGAGTGAAATACTAATATAATTAAAATAACAACAATAAAAATTGGGGGATTATGCTCTTTCTATTATTTTTCCTTTAGTTATCATTGTATCTATATTGTGAGGGATTTTATGTAGATATTATATATACTCTCTTTCATCCATATTTTTAAGGATAATAAGAACACAGTTTCAATAAGATCTAACATCTTATTAAAACAGATTTGACAAAATTGCAAAAACTTAAGATGCAATGTAAAACATAGCTAACATAAGAAGCTTCATAATTAATATAGAGAGATATGGATTTGGGAACCATCTCCACATTAGTAATATTGAAAGTGGTGGGAGAGAATCACATCATTTTTCATAAAATTTTAATACCAGTGATCAAACCTCTACTATGTTCCAATGGCTTAGTGCTTTATATGTTGATTTACTATTTCTTACAACTCTTTGAAGCAGGTATTATCACCCACTTCCCTCCTCCATTTATAGAGGTGGAAGTGGTGCCCAGAAAGCACAGATAACTTGTTAAAATTCACACAGATTGTAGGTGGCAGACAGAGATTTGGATACATGTCTGTCTGGCCCCAAATTTGAATTCTTTCACTGCTTTTGTTTGCATCTCGCTCAAGGCAAATAGTTTAGCAAGAAAAGGCAACACGGTTAAAAAATGGAGACCACTCATATTTATGTGGGATGCAGGGATTTAGGTGTGATGGGGAGAAGGCAGCACAATAGCCAAGATCTAATTGGAGAAATGAGAAAAGAATCATACATTTTGTGCATCATTTAACGGAAGGAGACAGAGAAACAACCTGAGAGTAAAGTGAACACTCATAGAAGAGTCAAGAGATGTAGATTACATGAGAGAAATGGCCATAGATGTGGTTGAATACAAGATTATTTTTAAGGGGAGTACCTGATTTTAAGATACGTAAACATAATTACTGTCAAAGCAGTCATTTCCAGGTGACCTTATGTGTCATCATTGGGCCTTTGGAAACCTGTTGGTGCTATCACTTTCAAAGAAGTTTCTTAGCAATACAGATGCTGGTTTTAACTTTCCAATAGAATAAACTAGAAAAAGACAGACCACAACAAAATATGGGCAATATGACTTTGAAATTTTGAGTGTGGCAACATTTAAAAGCAGACAAACAATGATAAACATTTTTGATCTTGAATAGGTTATTTTGTTACTCTCAACCAAAAATCCTAAGACCATAAATAAATTTCCCAAACATGGTTAGCTCTACATAAGCAAGCTTATTTATAAAATGGTCTGTTTTGAAATGTGTATTCTGGTAATAACATGTACAGACAAACACGATCACACACACACTTTTAAAACTATAATAAATTTATGAATTTTGGTGATATTCCAAATATTTGTGGCATTATCAAATTTGAGGCTGTTCTGGAACTATGCCTGGTTTATACAATTAGTTGCCTCTCATCTCATTTTTTCAAACAGATCATGGAGAGTTTGGATGCAAGCAACTGGTACATTACAATTACAGCAACAATTCAGTTTTGGAGACAGAAGACTTGGGCTTGACTCTTTGCTCTGTTATTTATTGACTGGTGAGGGTAGGAACCAACTTACATTTACCATTGCTCAGTTGTTTCATCTGTAGAAGGGGATGATAGTGCCTGTATTTGAGTGAAGTGCATGGTAATATTTGGGAAAATGTTCTCTAAATTGGGAAGTATCTCAAAAATACAAGCATTTGTTACTGTTTTTTCAGTTTCTGCATACATGTTTCTCATGTTTCTTTCTTCCTTTTTTTTTTTTTTTTTTTTGGTCACTGTTTACATAATCAAACCATGATCTTTGAGTGACTTTAGAAAAGCAAGTCCAGCTACAAGACAGTCTTTTTCCATGCTTTAGATTTTACTTATATAGTAGCTAAAATCTCCACCAAAGAAAATATAGGCCAGTTGAAGAGCATAGATTTTTGTGAAAGCAATAATCATATTATAGCTAAGAAAACTAAGGATTATGATATAATTTTTTATTCTTAATTGAGTTTTAATTTAAGGATTTGTGTGTTCGTTTTTGATTATTTTCTTTTTTTTTTTTTTTTTTTTTTGAGACGGAGTCTCACTCTGTCGCCCAGGCTGGAGTGCAGTGGCCGGATCTCAGCTCACTGCAAGCTCCGCCTCCCGGGTTTACGTCATTCTCCTGCCTCAGCCTCCCGAGTAGCTGGGACTACAGGCGCCCGCCACCTCACCCGGCTAGTTTTTTGTATTTTTTAGTAGAGACGGGGTTTCATCATGTTAGCCAGGATGGTCTCGATCTCCTGACCTCGTGATCCACCCGTCTCGGCCTCCCAAAGTGCTGGGATTACAGGCTTGAGCCACTGCGCCCGGCCCGTTTTTGATTATTTTCCAAATCAGCTGCTCAAACCATAAGACTAACACTGACACATTACCCAAAGTTATAAATAAAGAGTATAATTTAGTGTGATTTTTCTTCTAAATTGTGCATGAATTTTATAAAATATTATTAAAAATCACTCCAATAAACTTTTTTCTAATGTAAGACAAAGAAGACCTTGTAAAGGGCATTTTACAATTTCCTCCTGACTCCCTGACACTTGTGGTGTTGTTAAATGTTGCTGTTGAATATATCTCCTCTGCATAATTCAGAATCTTGATGGAAAGTTTCATCATTTGACTTTCTGGAGTACCTTACTGAAGACAGTACACTTAATCATTGTATTTTACAGATTAGATAAGGTTTCATTCTTGCTTTCTCCTTTCCTCCAGCAATTTAATATTGCTGTTAGCTTGCACATTTGTAATTAAAAAATGACTTATGAAAGTGTACTGCAAACAAGACACCTCTTAGCAACTGGTGCTGGTGACTAGATACAATACTAACACAATGTCAAAGCAGTAGGATAATTTCAATAATTACTTCTGTTTTTCTTTCAAAAGATAGTTAAACATGCAGTTATGTTTGATATTCCTCGAAAAGTGGTACGTAGAGCAAAAGAAGAGTGAAACAATGTTATTGTACTTGCAGCTTTATGACAATAGATCAAAAAGCATATCCTTTTTGGATAGAAAAAGTAAACACATTTGTGTTTTGACATCTGTGTTGCCACTTTGTTTTCGTGGCTTTTTAAGGTAAAGTATTCCTGTCAATAAATTTGATTTTCCATATGCTTTAGAGCTGCACTGAACTCAATAGTAATTCCTCCTAAACGGGGTATAGCAAATACTAATGCTATCTTCTATCTGTATTATTGATTATTGATTTGTCTTCAGCATGCTCAATAAACCATATGAGATTCCTAGCTTTGTGCACTTCCCAAACAGGCAGTAAAACTTCTTGCAATCTCTCTCCTTTCCTCTTTCTCTGTCTCTTTGTTTCACTCTTATTTTATGCAGTCAGATCACAAAATTTATTTTAACTTGTAAACCATTATTGTACACCTATACCTCTCTGGGCATAGAATGAGATACTTGAGGATAATTGACATAGTCTAAACTCATAAGGATTTCACAGCAGTGGAGACACAAACATTTGAACACTCAGAAAGAAACTGTAAAATACACATTACATTTCTCTTATCTAAAAAACAAAACAAACAAAAAAAGAAAAGCACTCATTGATGTGATTTTGATAAGATTTTATATAATTCATGCATAGTTTAGAAAATCATAGAAGAGAATGTCCTGATAGTTGGGGAATATACAGTTCTATTATAACCCAGAATGAATGAGATAAACTCAACTTTGAAGTAAATTCATGTCAGTATTTTAGGAAGCATTTTCAAATTAAACTCTAATAATATAATTAAACTTTTTAAACAACAAAATTAATAAAATTGCTTAAAATATTTTAGATAGCATGAAGAATGAGGTTTCCACTCTGCTATGAAATAAGGTGGCCAATCAGAGAAGATAGAAAGAAAGTGTGATATGAGGTGTGAGTCCCAAGGACTAGGTCAGGAGGAAGGACTTGCTTTCAGTATGTGGTTCTGGGGTTTAAACCTAACAGGTGGGTACATGGTCCAAAGATACAAACAGCTAGAAAAATTCTAAAAATGATCTATAAAAGTGTTCCCAATTTTGAAAAGGGGATGTATCACAGGAGTTAAAAAACCTAAGAAATAGTCAAATCTTGGTAGGAAACAGTAAGTTGATCTCCCATAACACTAGTGATTCTAATCATTAATATCGAATACATGGCAAGATTGGTGACTGTAATATTAAGATTCTACCTGCAATATCCTTCCAGAGTACAAGGGGGCACTATTAGTAACCACATTCGCACAGTAGTAATAAACAGGAAATGATCCCTGGAAAATCGGGATATGTAATCACTCTAAAAAAAAAATTCCATTTCTAAGACCAGGTCTGTGACTTTCTCTTTTTCTTTGTGTTTTTGACCTTGGCTTTTCTCTTTACCTTTCTCACTTTCCTTTCTGCCTCACTTCAGTGATGATAGAGGCCATTCCCATGTCAAACACAACTCTATCCCCTGGGTAGGTAGAGAACAATGACCTGGAACTGCCGGAACTGCTGGTCTCCTTCACACTTGAGGAGACACCACCCTGTACTTTACCACCTTCTTCCCAAGCATGGAATTTTTTCACAGCACAGATCATAACAGCAATTCATGTTTTCATATTTAATTGACTATACTGAGGTTAAATTACTTACAATTAAATACTCTCATTTTAAGTTCACAGTTCTGTAAGTTTTGACAAATGTACACACCCATGTGTACACACACCACAACGGAGAAGATTTGAAATATTTCCAACATCCTCAAAACTTCACTCATCTTTGCTGTCAATTGTTCTACCTCCAGTGTTTTCTGAAACTAACATTAGTTTTCTATTCTACGCTTTCATATAAATGTACTCTTTTAATTTTGGTATCTTTTGTTTAGCATGATGGTTTTGGACTCACCCATGATATAGAACCTATCAGGAATCCAATCTTTTATTACTCGGTAGTATTCAATTGTATGGGTATACCACTACATGTCCATTCACTGGTTGTTAGACATTTGGTTTGTTTCTTGTTTTTGGCTGTTATAGATAAAGCTACTTTGAAGATTCATGGACATAGGTCTTTGTATGGACATGTGCTTTAATTTATCTTGGTTGAATACTTTGGAACGGAATTATTGGGTTATATAGTATAAGAAACTGCCAAAAAAATTTTTTTTAATCATGTCAGCCCCTTTATTTTATTTATTTATTTATTTATTTATTCATTTTTTATTATTATTATACTTTAAGTTCTAGGGTACATGTGCATAACGTGCAGGTTTGTTACATATGTATACTTGTGCCATGTTGGTGTACTGCACCCATCAACTCGTCAGCACCCATCAACTCGTCATTTACATCAGGTATAACTCCCAATGCAATCCCTCCCCCCTCCCCCCTCCCCATGATAGGCCCCGGTGTGTGATGTTCCCCTTCCCAAGTCCAAGTGATCTCGTTGTTCAGTTCCCACCTATGAGTGAGAACATCAAATTGTTATTCAAAGTGGTTGTACAGTTTTATATTCCAATCATCAAGGTATGAAAGGTGCTGTTTACTCCACAATCTCATCAACACTTACAATTGCTTGCCTTTTAAATTTTAGCCATTCTTGTAGCTGTCCAGTAGTATCTCAATGTGTTTTAATTAATGTTTTTCTGATGATTAATGGTGAATATTTTTACATATGCTTATTCCATATATCTTCTTTTTGCAACATCTTTTCAAAACCTTACTTTCCTCCAAATTTTCAAATAATTTAAAAAACATAGACAGTAAATTTAAGAGAGATTTACACTTAATGTGTATGTATCCACCACCTATATTCTAATCATTACATTTTGCTACAAGATTTTTTTTTTAAAAAAACACATTTCTATTCACTAATCTATTCTTCATTCATCAAAGAAACTTACGTTTTGCTTCGGAGTACATTGCAGGTAATAGTGCATTTTATCCCAAATATCTGAACATGCAAGTTGGTAAATGAATTTTAATATGTCCAGAGTTTTGATGTAACTTTTTTCATGAAAAATACATACACTTGTGAAACAAACTCATATAAACATATGGAATGTTGTCTTTACTCTAGAATATTTTCTCATGCCTCTTCACAATCAAATTTGGCCCTAATTCTGCCAGACACAATCAACTTTCTGATATTTGTCATCATAGATTGTATTTTCCTTTTCTGGAATTTTATTTTGCCATTATAGATTTTATATTTAGCCTTTTTTCCCTGTGTATAGTTTTTTGAGATTTATTCATGTTGTATGAGTTCCTTTTTATTACTGAGTAATATTCCATTGAATATTTATTTGTCTATTTTCCTATTGATGGAATTTTTCTTCCAGTTTAAATCTATTAGGAATAAAGTTGCTATAAGCACCCTTGTAAAATGCTTTCTTTTGTGAACACATGTTTTCTTTTCGCTTGAGTAAAGTCCTGGAGTAGAATTGCTGGATTATTGGGTAAATTTACATTGAGTTTTAGAAGAAACTGTCATAAATTGTTTCAATAGGGTTGTACCATTTTACGCTTCCCCTGACAATGTCTGAGCTCTCTGGTTGCTCTAACATCCTTGCTAGCATTTTGTATTTTCAGTCTTTTTATTTGTAGTTATTTTGAGGTATGTGAAGTGGTATCTCATTATAATTTTAATTTCCTTTTGCCTGACAACCAATGACACAGAGCACTTTTTATCTGATCATTGGACATTTGTATATCATTTAAAATAAAATTTTAGTTCAAATCTTTTCTCCATTAAAAATGTGACTATTTGTTTTTATTATTAATTTATAATAATTCTTTATTTAGTCTGGCTAACAGTCCTTATCGAATGTTTTCTCCCAATATGTGGCTTGTCGTTTTTTTACTAGTGGTGTCTCTTGCAGTCTTTTATGGCTTATGCTGTTTGTGTGCAATATAAGAAATGTTTGATGGCTTCAAAGTCAAAATATTTTCTCTCCAATGTTTAATTCCTAAATTTTTGTAGTTTTAGTTTCTACATTTTGGTTTACAGTCTAATTCAAGTTAATTTTTTGTATAGTGTGAAGTAAGGGCCATTCACCCTCTCTTTTTTGCATATGATCATCTTGTGGTCCAGTCAATAATTTATTATATGTAACACTACTAAAATGTGGGAGATTAAATAAGTGAATGATACATAGATAGCAATTTATGTCTCCAGTGGAAGCTGAGTTAATGCCTCATTTTAAAGAAATTGGAAGAGTATAAGTCTATTTAACTGTACTTACTAATAGAGTATGAGAAAATGTTGGATATTGACTTCTTTGAAAGTCCAGGTATCGCTGAGCAGCCCATCTTCATGGTGCCCACTCTACGATGCCTACCACTCCATCAACATGGCTTCAATCTACTAGATTTAAGACTCATTTTTATCTAGCTCTAAACCTGGTTTAAAATGCCAGAGACTGCTTTTTCTTAACTTGCAGACAGCACTCCTAATAATAACTGGCATCCTTAGAATCCAAGCCAATGATAGCAAGGTTCAGAGAAAGAAAGCATGTCTCTTCATAGTTTCGGTCTGCTTTCTAATGACTCATTTTTGTTTTATTTTGTTTCTTTCTGTGTTTCATATTATTCCACATAATTGGCAATGGAAATGCATATATCCTTGAACAGATTCCCCCATATCCTTCCCATAAGGATGTAATTCTACCTGTTGTCTCCAAAAAGACAATCATTTCACATTATAATGATTCAGCTTTCATAGAGGAAGTACATGTACGTAGATGAGGGTTGTTTTCTCACATTTTATTCTCTGTAAATTATGTAACAAAAGAAGAGCTCTTTTATTGCTTAGCGTTTCTTAGACTGTGGGTTAATTTGTCACATGTGGTGATATTAGTGTTAAAGGCCAAACTACACCATGCCTAGCCAGAATAGTTTCTTTTTTAATGGCGCTGCAATGTGAGGGAAAGACCAATCATTGTCCATTACTTTGATAACTTCCTGGAGCTCAACTCCTTATTTCCTTTGTACAATAGCTTAAATAAGAATATATGCACATATTTCTCCAAGAATACACAGTACTTTGAAAACAAAGAGCAATGTAAATGCATGTGTAGAAAGTAACTGAATTTAACAAAAGAAAAATAATGTGCTATTTTCCATCAATGTTTTAAAGATCTCATGACCAATTTCTTGCTAAAGTTTAAGCACTTAGGTTATTATTGCTTTGTGATAGTTTCTGCAAAATGTCCGTGAGAAGTAAGCTTTCCCCAAACATGTGTCTTGGAAATAGGAACTCAGTCCTAAGTTGATCCCTACAAAATGTCTATTTTCCCCTTCTTCCTATGACTTGAGGAATCATTGCTATTTCCCCATGCAGTCCAAAACTTGAGGTTTCAGCTAAGTCAATATACATTAGATAAATCTGTTTACATAAGCTTATTTATACTATCTCCTTATCTTTAAAATAATGATAAAGAAATTATAGTTAGTGTAATCTTTATTTCTCATCACTAATTATTAAAAAAAGAACAAATACTAGGAGATAAAAATTTTGATTTATTTTGTCATTCAATGTTACATCAGTCAGACTGATTCACTATAACTCAACAAATAATGTTGATTCCTGAGGTTGAGCAGCATAATCCAGTTAAATGATATTGGGTTGATACCCCAGAAAAACTCTTAGAGCCATTTAAGGAAACTTATTCTTTTTTTCCAAGGAGTAAAAATAAACATACATAGGCTTATTTTTTCTTACTATGTCTTTTTATATTACTCATATGTGAGTTGATTCCATCTGAATCCCAATTTTAGCAGGTAAGTAGATTATATATACATATACACACACTGTGCATGGCCGTGCTCTGAAAATCATGTTTGGTTTTCTCCGTCAAAAAGTCATCAGCAACTCAAGGTTCTAGTCCTGAAAAAGTAAAATCACTAAGAAGTTCTTTAGAAATGTGTTAATTACAAAGTTTTTAGACCAACAGCTTTTTAGGAGAAAGACTATCTCAAGGACATTGACCCACTGGCATTTAACAAGAAAGCCAGCTATGGTTTTAGGTCTAACATTTAAGTCTTTAATCCATCTTGAATTAATTTTTGTATAAGGTGTAAGGAAGGGATCCAGTTTCAGCTTTCTACATATGGCTAGCCAGTTTTCCCAGCATGATTTGTTAAATAGGGAATCCTTTCCCCATTTCTTGTTTTTGTCAGGTTTGTCAAATATCAGATAGTTGTAGATGTGTGGTATTATTTCTGAGGGCTCTGTTCTGTTCCATTGGTCTATATCTCTGTTTTGGTACCAGTACCATGCTGTTTTGGTTACTGTAGCCTTGTAGTATAGTTTGAAGTCAGGTAGCATGATGCCTCCAGCTTTTTTTTTGGCTTAGGATTGACTTGGCAATGCGGGCTCTTTTTTGTTTCCACATAAACTTTAAGGTAGTTTTTTCCAATTCTGTGAAGAAAGTCATTGGTAACTTGATGGGGATGGCATTGAATTACCTATAAATTACTTTGGGCAGTATGGCCATTTTCACGGTATTGATTCTTCCTATCCATGAACATGGAATGTTCTTCCATTTGTTTGTATCCTCTTTTATTTTGTTGAGCAGTGGTTTGTAGTTCTCCTTGAAGAGGTTCTTCACATCTTTTGTAAGTTGGATTCCTAAGTATTTTATTTTCTTTGAAGCAATTGTGAATGGGAGTTCACTCATGATTTGGCTCTCTGTTTGTCTGTTATTGGTGTATAAGAATGCTAGTGATTTTTCCACATCGATTATGTATTCTGAGACTTTGCTGAAGTTGCTTATCAGCTTAAGGAGATTTTAGGTGAGACAATGTCGTTTTCTAGATATAAAATCATGTCATCTGCAAACAGGGACAATTTGACTTCCTCTTTTCCTAATTGAATACCCTTTATTTCTTTCTCTTGCCTGATTGCCCTGGCCAGAACTTCCAACACTATGTTGAATAGGAGTGGTGAGAGAGGGCATCTCTGTCTTGTGCCAGTTTTCAAAGGGAATGCTTCCAGTTTTTGCCCATTCAATATGATATTGGCTGTGGGTTTGTCATAAATAGCTCTTATTATTTTGAGAAACGTTCCATCAATACCGAATTTATTGAGAGTTTTTGGCATGAAGGGCTGTTGAATTTTGTCAAAAGCCTTTTCTGCATCTATTGAGATAATCATGTGGTTCTTGTCTTTGGTTCTGTTTATATGCTGGATTATGTTTATTGATTTGCAAATGTTGAACCAGCCTTGCATCCCAGGGATGAAGCCCACTTGATCATGGTGGATAAGCTTTTTGATGTGCTGCTGGATTTGGTTTGCCAGTGTTTTATTGAGGATTTTTGCATCGATGTTCATCAGGGATATTAGTCTAAAATTCTCTCATTTTGTTGTGTCTCTGCCAGGCTTTGGTATCAGGATGATGTTGGCCTCATAAAATGAGTTAGGGAGGATTCCCTCTTTTTCTATTGATTGGAATAGTTTCAGAAGGAATGGTACCAGCTCCTCCTTGTACCTCTAGTAGAATTCAGCTGTGAATCCATCTGGTCCTGGACTTTTTTTCTTTGGTAGGCTATTAATTATTGCCTCAATTTCAGAGCCTGCTATTGGTCTATTCAGGAAGTCTGCTTCTTCCTGGTTTAGTCTTGGGAGAGTGTAAGTGTCCAGCTCCTCCTTATATCTCTGGTAGAATTTGGCTGTGAATCTGCCGGGTCCTGGACTTTTTTTGGTTTGTAAGCTATTAATTATTGCCTCAATTTCAGAGCCTGTTTTTGGTCTATTCAGAAATTCAACTTCTTCTTGGTTTAGTCTTGGGAGGGTGTACGTGTTCAGGAATTTGAAAACCTGGGCAATACCATTCAGGACATAGGCATAGGCAAGGACTTCATGTCTAAAACACCAAAAGCAATGGCAACAAAAGCCAAAATTGACAAATGGGATCTAATTAAACTAAAGAACTTCTGCACAGCAAAAGACACTACCATCAGAGTGAACAGGCAGCCTATAGAATGGGAGAAAACTTTTGTAATCTACCCATCTGACAAAGGGCTAATATCCAGAATCTACAAAGAACTCAAACAATTTACAAGAAAAAAACAACCCCATCAAAAAGTCGGCAAAGGATATGAACAGACACTTCTCTAAAGAAGACATTTATGCAGCCAACAGACACATGAAAAAATGCTCATCATCACTGGCCATCAGAGAAATGCAAATCAAAACCATAATGAGATACCATCTTACACCAGTTAGAATGGTGATCATTCAAAAGTCAGGAAACAACAGGTGCTGGAGAGGATGTGGAGAAATAGGAACACTTTTACACTGTTGGTGGGACTGTAAACTAGTTCAACCATTGTGGAAGACAGTGTGGCGATTCCTCACGGATCTAGAACTAGAAATACCATTTGACCCAGCCGTCCCATTTCTGGGTATACACCCAAAGGATTATAAATCATGCTGCTGTAAAGACAAATGTACACGTATGTTTATTGAGGCACTATTCACTATAGCCAAAACTTAGAACCAACCCAAATGTCCAACAATGATAGACTGGATTGAGAAAATGTGGCATATATACACCATGGAATACTATGCAGCCATAAAAAAGGATGAGTTAATGTCCTTTGTAGGGACATGGATGAAGCTGGAAAACATCATTCTCAGTAAACTATTGCAAGGACAAAATACCAAGCATCGCATGTTCTCACTCATAGGTGGGAATTGAACAATGAGAACATTTAGACACAGGAAGGGGAACATCACACACTGGGGCCTGTTGTGGGGTGAGGGAACGGGGGAAGGATAGCATTAGGGGATATACCCAATGTAAATGATGAGTTAATGGGTACAGCACACCAACATGGCACATGCATACATATGTAACAAGCCTGCACGTTGTGTACCTGTACCCTAGAACTTAAAGTATAATAATAAAAAAAGACGTCCAACTATTTGAACCCAAATATCCATGTATTTCTGGTTATTTCCCCTGGTGCAGCGTATCTTAGCATGGTCCATGGACTATCCTCATCAGAGTGTTCTTGGGATACTCCACTAAAATAGGTTTCTTAGACACACTCAGACCCCCTGAGTCAGAATTTCTGAGCAAAATGTTAATGTCTGTATTTCTAGAAAGCAGTCTTGAATATATATCTTGAATATATTTTATATATCCTGGTTTATATAAAATATTTTGTTAAACTCTTACATCTAGCCATCAGTGCCATCAAGAGGTCAGAGATTGACAAATTATTCTTAGGATCAGGGTCACTTGGCAGCAAGTATCTTGGCTAAAATTAAGGCTTCCTAGTTACTAGAAAAGAATAGTACTTGATGGGATGAGGGAAGCTCATTTGGAAGCAGTACAATCTTTAGCTTAATGACTGGTCAATAGGCTTAATCACATTTGTCTCTAAAGAAATCAAGGAGGCTGGGGAAGTATGACCTTTATCTTTCCTAGGATGAGTATGACCTTTATCTTTCCTAGGATGGTGGTGGATCAGATGTTGTTCTTGAAGGAAAGAAATGTCTCTGAAGAGCAGAGATATTAAGACAGAAATGATGGCCTATGGTCAGGAATGGATTATCTCACTTCTCTGATAAATCTTTCCTCCAGGTGTCTGATTCTTCTGATTCCAGTGCCTTTATCTCTTTTTTAATGTCTGGAATCCTGACAGTAATATTTCTTCTTTATTTACATTTTAGTATTATCCACAACATTTCAAAAATTGATGTTTCTAATGTGTCTGGAATCTAATTTCCTGTAGTGCCTATGTAGCCACTAAAGCTCAGGACTATTTTACATGTGTACATTTTAATAAATTCTAACTGTTCTCATGGCTTCCACTTTTGTCTCTATCGCAATAGATAACTTTGATTAAATTAACTCTTTGATATAAAAATCTTAAGGGTAACATGTCAAATTTTTTCTCACATTCCTGCATATTCCTCAGGCCAGATCAGTAATCAGCATAAATATTAGAACTGAGAACTGAGGCTAACAACTGAGTTGTGCTGGGATGAACCACTTTAAGAATATAAAGAAAATAACAGTTACTCTGTGTTAAAGAAAAAAGCAACTATCTTATTTTTCACAAGAGATTTAAAAACATTATATTGATATGAAACAGATTTTACTTAAGGAAAGTAGAGTTTGATTTTTCTGCCCCTGCTTTCATATCATTTTTCTCTATGCCTTTTAGCTTACTTCTAGTTTAGCCATCTATAACTAGAATTCCCAAAGCACCCCCGTTGTTTCACAATGCCATGTCTCTTCTTGGAATGATCATTCCCCTGTAACAGAAATCCTGGAGTAAAGGAAACCTTATCAGAGAGGTCTTACATTTTACCTTTAGCTTGTTTGCTTTTCTTTTTCTTTAGCAAAGGGAATTTGCCAGCTCTGTAGAACAGAAAATAGCCTGCAAATCATTGGAAAAAACCTCTTCTCATGTTCAGATACTTTGGAATCACTGGTCAGTCCCCTGAAGGCACTGAAGAACATCCTTCTTCAGGAAGATGTGTGAGTAGAATGATTGTCCAGGGGGGAGGAGTTGCATAGTTCACTTTATGTTTGCAGGTCTAATTGGTAAAGGGCTTCAACTTTTTGTGAACTCAAAAAAAGTAAGGGAGGAAGTTTTGCAGGTTATGGAGCTTCATCCCAGATACTCCTTTGCTGGCTGTCATGTGGCTAACATACCTTTGAGATGTAGCATAGTCCAATGACCCGAACATTAGAAAAGGGAACAAGAGAGCCCAAGAAAGGGGCATGTTGGCTAAGGTAGCTTTGAAGGAATAGGATGATTCTTCTTCAGGGACATGTGGTGGTGGTTTATGCTAGAATGTGGATCAGCGAGATGCCATCATCGTAATGGCTAACCATCTACGGTTACATAATATAAGGCCACCTGTAGGACAACTGTTCAACAATGAGAATTTGATCTGCTCCCTTTCAAGGTCAACACATATCTAGATTACATTATTCCTCAAGGTTACTGAAGAAAACAGAGTGAGGAGGAAAATCTTGAACTTCCTGCCAACAAGGCAGATGCAGACTTAAGCAATTAACTGAGAAAATGAAAGAGATGTGAGTGCATTGGTCCCTTATTTTGTATCAGTCAAGGTTTACCATTAAGATAAGATATTACACATATGTAAATCTGAGATACTTTAAAGCAGGTATTTAAAAAGATCTGAAAAGCTAGGCAGGGAAATGGGACAACTACGGATTCATAATGGCAGGAGGACACCACATATCCTCAACTAGAGGGACAAAGGAAGGAGATAACATTACCAGAGCCTAAGAGTTTTTGGTCATGTAGAAAAAACAGAAATACTGGTGAGTTTGCCCAGTAGAAGTTTTAGCCACAGAGAAGACACACATATACAGACTAAGACACCTCAAGAGATGCAGAAGGGCTATCTTCCAAGCCCCTGAGAATGTCTCAATTGGCCAAACCACAACTTAAAGGCGTCTTTACTTGTGACAAAGAAAAAGAGGAAGGATGAAATAGATCCAAAGGCAAACAAGTCTAAGAAAGACACAATTTGTATTTCGCTTGGTGTAGAGAATGCAGATTTGTTATTCAAGAGTTGTTTTATTTCTAATAATCATTCTTCTCCCTTTAGAGTTGCTTATTTCTTTCTAGAAAAAGAACCACATGAAATTTTGATATTTAGCCACTCTTGACTTACAAAATCACATTTTCATATGACTCAGTTTAATGTCTTTTCTAATTGCATAAGATATCACACTAGTGTAATGGGATTGTCTTCTCTTATGTAAACTTGTGTCTCCTTCCTCTAAGTTGTAAGCTCTTTGTTGGCTGAAGGGTGCTTTACTTAATTTTACATCTCCAATGACAAGGATAGAGTCTGGTACAAAATTGGAACTTAATAAGTGTTTCTGGATTAAAGAAGAAAGAAAAAATACTTGCATATGAACTACATTACTAAGTTAGGCAATTTTATATAAGGCAAAAGTCAGCATTTAATTAAAAATATTTATAAGTTATATATTGTGTCACATTACAAGAATGCATTTTAAAACTATGGATATGCTAAATAGCTAAACAAAATGTAGATATTTAAGGGGGAGGTTTCATTGTAGACTTGAACTATGCAGTCATAGAAGTTTTGAAATACCTCTAATGTAGGTATTAAGATGGAAACAAATCTAAGCTTAAACTCATATATGTTAAGTCATATTGTACAACCACGTTGCATTAGTTGTGGTTTTCCAGGGAAACAGAACCAATAGAACATATATAATTATAGGTATATAAAAGGAGATTTATTATGAGAATTCACTGACACGATTAAGGAGAAAAAGAACTCCCATGATCTTCCATCTGCAAGTTAGAGAACCAGGAAAGCTAGTGGTGTGGTTACAGTCTGAGTCTGAAGGCCTGAGAATCAAGGTATTCAAGGGAATTGCGTGAACTCTTAGTGCAGGCAGAGGCCAATGGCCTAAGAACAGGGGGAGGAGTGTGCAGGTATGGGATGCTGGTGGGGTGCCAAGAACCAGGAACTCTGATGTCTGAGGACAGGAGAAGGTAGATCAACTGAAGAAGATTTCTTCCTCGCCCTTCCTCTTCCTTTGTTGTTGCATTTGGACACTCTATGCTTTGGATGCATTGGATGATGGACACATTGGTGAGGGTGGATCTTCTGTGCTCAGTCTACTGAGTCAAATGCTAATCTCTTTCAGCTACAACCTCTCAGACATCTCCAGAAATAATGTTTTGTCAGCTATCTGGGCATCCCTTAGCCCAGCCAAATTGACACATAAAATTAACCATCACCCATGTTTACTACACATTCTCCAGTTGTGTTAATTCTCATTCTTAAACTCTTTCACACTCTTGTCCATTCCTTGTGGCAGAAAAAGCGATGGAGTAAGACTCTCTTGATCATATGAACCTGGAATGTGAAACAGTCTTGTGGGTAAATTTTTATATCATATTGTAGCTAAGAGTGAAAAGGAAATTTTAGTACATATTGGATTGTTCTTACCTTAATTTAAAACTAAACTAAGAAGTTAACATACAAAATTCCAGAATGACTTATAAAACTATATACTCTTCCGTAAAATAATTCATGAATTGAATATGAATTGAATAAGTAAAGTAGTAAATAACATGCTTTTTTTCTTTATAATATGAAAACCGAGGACACTAACACCATGATAAAAATCAGTTAGAGAGTTTTTTTCTCCCAGAAGTTCATGATTTTTATGCCAAAGAGAAAAACATGTGAGGTGGGATTTTTTTGTATAAAAGATAAGAAGATTAAAAAGCAAAAGCAGTGTATCATCACTTTTTTGTTTGTTTTTGAGTGTGTATTTTGTAAAGATGCTTTTATCACAATGCAGTTACTATATTCACTGAAACTGCAATCATCTTATTATTCACTATAGGAAGTCACTGAACCTATGATTTTATCATTTGCAGATACAGAACTGCCAATCAGAGGGGGAAATAATATTGCTAGAACTGCACAAAACAGTATAGAGCAAATAAAATAAAGATCTCTGGAACATGGTCATTAAAACATAGAGACCCATGAAAAATATCAGTGTACATTATATATGTGTGTGTGTGTGTGTGTGTGTGTGTGTATACTCTTGAGGCTGGGAAAGTTGTGAGCTCAGTGCCTGTATTCTGAAAGATTCCAAAAGGACGATTGGAAGGCCGATAAAAAGCTATCTTTTGATTTAATTGACTCACTCATCAAAGATTTATTCAAAACTCCTATATGTAAAGCTCAATTGGAAGTGCTCAATAGAAGAAAAAGATGTGAGCCTAATATAGATAGTCTAATGTTTCAAGAAGATTACTATCTTGATAGGGAAGAAAGATGAAGTGGTATTTATTTTACTATGGTGCACAAGATGGTGATGAGCCACGCTGTATGTACATAGCAATAGTTAACTCAAAGATTGAAGTTCTCTTTAGCTACAGTAACATTAGATAAATATGGACTGGTATGAATCAAATATTGATAGATGGGGGTTGGAAAGAAAAATATATTAGTAAATGACTAGAAAGGGGTAAGATGGGCAAGCTGGAGTGTACGAATCCTAGACAGGAGTGGAAAGCAATAAAGCCAGAAAGATGAATTGACTGCAGATGGTTGCAAGTTTAAATGACAAGCTGGTGTGTTTGAACCTAATTTCAGTTAGAGGAAGCCATGTGAATTTTGAGCCAGATGTGAAGGAAGACAGAAACCGAGCTCTGCTTCAGGAAAAACACAGAGAAAGACTTACATTAGATCTCTTAGACTGCTTTAACACCATGTGTTCTATGATCCTATGAGTGTTTTGGCAGAGTACATAAAAGAGTTCAACTTTAGGAGATCTAAGAAACGTTTTCTGGATATAACGGGTCTTGAAGCAGTCAGGAGTGTGTGAGCTTCTTTTAGGGAGAATGGGAGAAAAGAGGTATCAGAGCAAAATAGAGAGAAATTGAACAATGCTAGCCAGTAGGGAATGAAGGAGAGGGAGAAGTTAAGGGGGTTTTGAGTTCTGCTGACTGGGTTGTGTCACTATGGAATATTAAAAGTTTGAAAGAGATAGGGTAAAGGAAGCCAGATTTTAAAATTTTAAACTTATAATACTAATATTTAGGTGTTGAAAATACATGTGCTTCAGTAATCTTACAAAATGCACTTGATTTTAATTCTAAGATATGCACAGAAGCCAACATGAGATCATTAAGTATAACATGGAATTTGCAGAACACGGTTGGGGGGTTGGGGCATCATCTTAGAGGATAATAAAGATAAGCAATAAAACTCGTAGTGAATCAAATGCCAAGAACTGAATTGTGAAATCTGAGTGAGAACCAGAATCCCAAACTCAATCTGCCTTTATCATTGTCAAGGCATGCTATAAAATGCAAAGGAAGTACCTTTTAATACATTGGTGTGCAAAGAATTTTGAAGTCATTATTCCCATGAGGTTGTTCTGGAAGCCATATGGTCTATTCCAGCATGCATCATTTGTTATTAAGAAATCAATATCAGAATTCTGGAAGTCGAACAAAAAGCCCCAAAATTAGACCTACTACAGAAAAGATTGCTGAGTTAGGTGCACTTTTAAACTACATTACTAATAAAGGACCACAAGAAGGTGTTGGGGTTTTAGAAATTTTTAGTAATATGATGAATCAGATTTAAACTATTTTGATAAAAATGAATTTCTACAGAAAGGAAAATAATTGTCCAGTTCAGCAAACTGCATAGATTGATTGTTTATAGAGAAATGCTAATTTTAAGTTTTTGATGATCAAATAAAAAATACATAAGAACACCTTTATGTATTACATGGAAATATACAGTTTAAAATAAATGAAAATTAGCAATTATTATATGATTATTATTAGCTATATAATCCATGTTCCTCCAAAGTGAAGGTACAAATGTCCAGGTACTATTTATGAGTTTCATCTTATAGAACTAGCAAAATTCATTTTATGAACAACACTGTGTTCTTTTTACTCTGGTTGGTCACCATTATCTAATAGTTATAACACTGGTAAATGTAGAAAAATGTCAACAAATATATATTGAGGAGGTGGTACTTGCTAAACTGGTATTACTGCCTAATGTCTGGACTAGCATAGTTGCTAATTCTAATGTCCCATCCAAAGGTAAAAAGTTTGGATATCAATGGAGAGAGGGAGAAATAATAGCTGAGGTAAAGACATAACTGGGTTATGAATTGAGGGAAATCTAATATTACATTAACATCTCAGAAGAGGCTCAGAGCAAAAGATGATATTGTGTTTAGCTCAATTATATCATACACCTAAAGGGTGAAGCTGTATGTTTGCCAAGACTAATACTGTGTTTGGAACCTGACAAGACTAAATGGAAGGCTGCAAACCTGAGTGTCCTCCGCCTGAGAGACATTTCCATATGATATGATGATAGGCTGGACTAATCACTCATGACTGAATAGAATTCTAGTAATGTATCAGTACCTTTTGACTTAGATGATCATTTTAATGTAAGGGATCATGAAGAGGTGGGATAACTGATGCTGTGAAATATATATATAATCACATATTAATTTACACACACACACACACACACACATACACGCACACACACATAAAGTCATTAGGTGATTACCAGTGCCAATGATTTAATCAATCAGGCTAATGTAATGAGGTTTCCAAAACCAAAAATGATTTGTTTGAGAGAGTTTCCAGTTAGCTGAACTTCATATTTAAGGGCTCACATAGGATTAAAGTGAAGGGCTGAAAAAAGGTAGCCCATTCAAATGGTAAACAAAAGAGTTCAGGATTGGCTATAGTGAGACCAGACAAAATAGACTTTAAGTCAAAATCTCTCATGAGAGACAAATGAGGACATTTTATAATGATAAAAGGGTTAATCCACTAGGGAAAATAATGATCATAAATATGTATGCCCCAACATCAGAATATCTAAATATATAAAGCAAACATTAACAGACCAAAGGGTAAAATAGACAGCCATAAAATAATAATAGGAGACTTTAATGCCTACCTTCAATAACAGATAGAACATCAGACAGAAGATCAATAAGAAAACAGAGGACTCAGACAACTCTATAGTGCAAACATACCTAACAAAAATATGTAGAACATTTTATCTAACGTGGGAGGAATATACCCTCTTCTCAAGTGTATATGAAAGTTTCTCCAGGATAGATCACACGTTAGGTCACAAAACAAATCTTAACAAATATATGAGGATTGAAATTATACCAATTATTTTTTTCTGACTGCAGTGCAATAACACTAGAAATCAATAGCAGAAAAAAACAGAAAAATTTACAACTATGTGTTAATTAAAAAACACTGTTGAACAACCATTGGTTAAAAAAAATGATTTAAAAAGTTGAATTAGAAAAGAAAATTTGCCTTGAGGCAAATAAAAACAAAAACAAAAGCACAACATACCAACATATGAAATGCAGAAATAGAAGTACTAAGAGAAAGTTTATTTTGATAAATACCTATATTAAAAAAAAAAGATCTCAAGTAAATAAGAAAACTTTACCACATCAAAGACTTAGAAAAAGAACAAACTAAGCCCAAATCAAGCAAAAGAAGGGAAATAATAAAGATTAGAATCAAAGTACGTGAATTAGAAAATAGAAAAGCAATAGAAGAAAATTAATGGAACTGAGTTAAATTTTTGAAGAGGTAAACAAAATTGACAAACCCTTAGCTAGACTAATAATAAAAAAAAGAGAAGACTCAAATCAGAAATAAAAAAAGACTTTAAAATGTATGCCAACAAAATCAAAAGAATTATAAAGACTACTATGAACAATTATATGCCAACAAACTGGATAACCCAGAAGAAACTGGTAAAGTCTTACATGCATATCACCTAGCAAGATTTAGTCCAGAAAAAATAGAGAGCCTGAACAGACCTGTAACTAGTATGAAGATGGAATCCATAATAAAAATCCTCTCAATAAACAGCCCAGGATCAATTATACCAACACTTAAAAAATTATTAATGATTCTCAAAATCTTCAGAAAATATTTTAAAGAAGGAAACACTTCCAAATTATTTTTTTAAAAGCAGCATTACCCTGATACCAAAGACAGAAAGACATTACAGGAAAACAAAACTATAAGTCAATATCCCTGGTGAATATAAGGTAAAACTCCTCAAAAAAATAGTACTGGGCAGCTGTTCCAAACAGCACATTTAAATGATCATACAGAATGATCAAGCAGGATTTATTCCTGGAATGCAAGGTTGGTTCAACATATGGAAATCAACTAATGTGATGCATGACATTAACAGAACAAAAGATAAAAATCATGCCATTATCTTAGTTGGTATAGAAAAAGAATTGGACTAAATTCAACATTGCTTCATGATAAAAATTCTTGACATACTAGGAAAAGAAGAAAAGTGCCTCAACATAACAAAGGCCATGTATGAAAAGCCCAATGCTACCGTAATACCCAATGGTGAAGAATTGACAGCTTTTCCTGGAAGATCGGGAGTAAGACAAGTATGCCTACCCTTGCCACATCTATTTAACATAATACTGAAATTCATGGGTAGAAAACTTATTCAAGAAAAAGAAATAAAAGACAACCAAAATAGAAGGAAGTAAAATTGTTACTATTTGCAGATGATATCTTACATATAAAAAACACTAACAACTCCACCAAAAAAAGTTAGAACTAATAATGAATTCAGTAAAATTGCAGTATACAAAATCAACATACAAACTCAGTTGCCCTAGTATATGTTAACAATGACCTGTCTGAAAAGGAAATCAGAAAAACAACTGTCATTTATAATACCACCAAAAAAGTACTTAGGAAGAAGCATAACTAAGGAGGTTAAAGACTTGTATATTGATAATAGCAAAACATTAATGAAACAAATTAATGAAGACACAAAAAATGGAATAATAACTTACGTTCTTTAATTGAAACACTTAATATTGGTAAAATGTCTGTACCACTCAAAGCACCCTATAGATTCAATGAAACTCCCATCTAAATCCAATAGCATTTTTTAAAATAGGAATAGAAAATAGAGTGCTATAATTCATATGGCACCACAAAAGTTCATAAATAACCAAATGAATTTTGAGAAAACAAAAGAATGCTGGAGGACTCACATTTCCTGATTCAAAATATATTACAAAGCTGTAGTAATCAAAGCAGTTGATTCCAGTATGAATTTTGTCAAATGATTTTTCTGCATCATTTGAGATGATAATATGAGTTTTATTCTTTCTTTATTTGTGATACTGGAATAAAGACAGACATATAGGCCAGTAGAATAGAAAGCCTGGAAATAAATCCATGTATATATCATCAACTATACTTTGACAATAATGCCAATAATACAGACTAGGAAAAGGATAGCCTTTTCAGTAAATGATGTTGCAAAAACTGGATATCCATATATAAAAGAGTAAAATTGAACACTTATGCTATAGCACACACAAACATCAACTCCAAGTAGATAAAAGACTTAAATGTAAGTACCAAAATTTTAAAACTAATAGAAGAAAACAAATAAAAAGCTTCACAACATTGGTCATAGACATGATTTCTTAGCTATGATTCCGAAGCACAGACAACAAAAGCAAAAATGAACAAATGGAATTACATCAAACTAAAAAAGCCTCTGCACAGCAAAGGAAACAGTCAAAAAGCAAAATTCAATCTATGGAATGGAGGGAATATTTGCAAACCATATATTTTAAGATAGGCTAATCTCCAAAATATTTAAGAAACTCCTACAACTAAATAGCAAACAAACTAATAGCCCAATTAAACAATGGACTAAGGACTTTGACAGACATTTCTTTAAATAAGGAACACGAATGGCCAATAAATGTTTGAAAAGATGCTCAACATCACTATCAGGGAAATGCAAAGCAAAACCACAATGAGGTAATGATCTCACACCTATCAGCATGGTTTTTATGAAAAAACCAAACACCACAGGTGTTGGTGAGAATGTGGAGAAATTACAACCTTTGTTACACTATTGATGGGAATCTAAAATGATACAGTTGCTATTGAAAACAATATGAAGGTTACCCAGAAAATTAAAAATACAACTACCAAATGATCCAACAATTCAACAAAGAAGTGTATATAATAAACAGACTTCCTGGTATTTATTAAAGAAAAAAAAAGAAATTAGGATCTCCCAAGAGATATTGGCATTTCTATGTTCACTGCAGCACTTTTTCACAAGAAACAAAATGTGGAAACAATCTAAATATTCATCAACAGAGGAATAATAGATAAGGAAAACGTGGTATACATAAATGTGTACACATATATACAATGGAATACTATTCAGTCTTACCAAGGAAGAAAATTCTCCAATATGCAACAAGATGGATGAATGTTGAAGGCATTGTGCTAGTCAAAGAAAGATAAATAGTACATAATTCCACTTATATGAAGTATCTAAAATAGCCAAATTCATAGAATCGAGAAGTGAAAGGGTGGTTTTTAGGGGCTTGAGGAAGAGTGAAATGGGGAGTTACTAAATCAATGGGCATAAAGTTTCAGTTAAGCAAGATGAATCAATTCTAGAGATCTGCTGCACAACATCGTGTTTATAATCAACAACAGTGCATTGTACACTAAAAATGTGTTAAGATAATTGATCTCATGTTATGTTCCTACCACAATAAAATATTCTTAAATAGAAGAACTCAATTAAATAAGTAATGGCACACATGTAACCTTTTAATAGGGCAGTATAAAAGAATATCTTATGATTAAAAATGTTCAAAATATTTTGGCAAATGTAAAGAAGCAGAAAAAAATGAATTTATTTTTGTAAAGAAATAATTGCATGCATTTGAATAGAAAAAGATATTTTGAAAAACCATCTCAGGTGTTCAAGGTAATCACTGAGTGGTCTGGTTAGAATTAATTCTTCTTTTTCTTTTTCTTTTTCTTTTTTTTTTTACATTTTCATGTTTTCCAAATGAACTGTGTTTAAACAAGATTATTTTATAATAAAAAGGCCACCACAAATGTTGTTGAAATAATGCAATACATCATATCCATGCAAAAAAACACAGTTTTGTTTTGCATTCATATGTGGCTATGGTTTCAAAATTATAATTATATATATATAATTATACGCATATATATATATATGCGTCAATATAATTTGAACATAACACGTTGCCCTCACAGTATTTTCTTATTACATCATTGATACGATTTGCTCAAGATTGTGGAGATTAGGGATTTTGTAACTACGTATATTTATGATATAAATTGAAATCTAAATAATCCCTGGTACAATGTGATCA
Source organism: Macaca thibetana thibetana (assembly GCF_024542745.1). Classification (NCBI taxonomy): domain Eukaryota; kingdom Metazoa; phylum Chordata; class Mammalia; order Primates; family Cercopithecidae; genus Macaca; species Macaca thibetana. The sequence goes on along the minus strand of NC_065583.1, from coordinate 131,882,589 downwards.
TTGGGTTAAGTATTAAAAGTGCAATTATTTTGAGTTCTGGTCTTGACACATAGAGGAAGTTTCTCATTTTTCAAAACAAATTGGTCTACGAAAAAACCCACTTGATGTGAATCTAATTAAAATCGGGTCCAAATTTTTATATAAATGCAATGAGTACTCTATCACAAAAAAGTAAAGATATAATTTTGTATGTTTAATAAAATTTAGTTTACAGTAGTAATTATAAATAGAATGAATAAATAATAAATCTTATGTAATAAGAAGAAATTTTCATTTTTAAGCCCCTAGAGTTTTTCTCTTAGTGAAAAAGATTATCTTTAATTTTACATTTTACTTTTGCACAATCAGATCATGTCATCATGCTCTCAGAATTTTGCCGTCAAAATAAAATTTGGTGGAGACAAATCTCTACTGCACCAATGAGATCTCTTATAAAATTGACTGAGTGGCATCTTATAAAATTGACTGGGTGGTGATTTAAAATTCATTGGCATATCAAGAACTACTACTCTTCATTCTATCTGCCTACCCAGTTTTATGACTGATTCAGCTTAAGGCGCTCCGTTTGCATTCTGAAAGCTCTTGTGGTGTGAGAATTATACTTTGTATTACTTCCAACTTATTGCTTGATCATCATTGCAGAGATAGAAAGCTGCCCAAGGCAGATTTCAGCATGATCGTTCAAATTGGTATTGATTTTGTCATTTTAGGATAACAGAGTTTATGTTTGTTTCTGCTTTCCTATACTAATTCTAAAAACATACAATGCCTTACACTAATGACAAACCGAATACTACCCAGGACCATTATTCAAAGTACCCTGTTATTATAGGGCAGAAGTTTGTCAAACATAAATAAATCTCAGTCATTTACCACCTCCAACACTCTGACAGGCATTAGTACGTGGTGGGATAGTAGCTTAATGATAAAACATAACTTCAGATGAATATATAGCAGTTACACTATAGGAGGCCTTTGAATGCAACATGTCATAACAGGTTTATATTAAGTCATAAATTTTCTTTACATGACTGACGTTTATTATAATTGATTAATTTTAGTCACATTAATTAAATTTCTGGCCAAGTGGCAAACAGCCAAGAGATAGAGTTATGAATTTTGATCTTCTTTTCTCCTTAGTCTCCCATAAGAGTGGCTTTTCAACTGTTTTTCAGTCTCTTAATTTCATTTTTACTACCTTATATATGGAAAAAAATAAAATTACGGGTAATAAATTCCAATTTTTTCTGTATTTTAAACCAATTTAATAAATTAAAAAAATAATATTTATATGTTAAAATCTTAGGTTTAAAATACATAGTCATAGTAAAAATCAAAATATTTTCAGTATGTCAATTGTGTAAAGGTAAGATTTTAAAAGTTCTACAATTTCTATGACACAGAAAATGGATATCTTGCCATATCATCCAGCAAATTTGCATCAGCTACGTAATCCCTGTATTTACATCTTTCTCACTTACTTGCACTAATCTTTAGTTTACTTAATTTATTTTTTGTTGCAGAGATTCTCAAATCCAAAGCATCAAATACTAACATATTCAGGTATCACTGACAATCTAAAGAAAAATAAAGGCCTAATCTCATTAACATTACTCACTTTTATCACACTTAGAAATATGAGAGGGGGAGGAGCCTTAAGTAAATCAGGAACATTTCAAATCTATAGATGAAACTAAATTTTAATATACAAAGCTCTGCTTGTGGATTCAGAGTTAATTTCATAAGATAATTATGATAACATGAATCATAAATTTATATACGGTTTCCCAAGGAACATTAATTTGGACATAAAATGCATCATGATGCTGATTCCAAAATGTATAGTAATGCTTTTATGATGATATTAAATATATGCTTATCTACTTTCTAACTTCCCATTAGATCATTAAAAATACTTTTAAAAAATTTAAATAATTGTCTAACTGTGGAGTAGACCTAAAAGGAAAACTGTTGAAAAGGTCTTAGATTTTTGAGATCTAACTAGTAAGGCTTTATATAAGTTTAACGAAATGCCCAAGCATAACATCACATGACAAGCAAAGTGCTCTTTCTTTAGTGCGTGTTACAAAGGACATTCATTATCTACTAATGGTGTCAGATTCATGGCAAAGACTGTAGGTATTCCTCTGAAACAAGGAAACGATTTCAAAATTACATAATTTGGGTTTATGATAAAATGTCCTATTCTGTTCTTTGAATATTTTAAATATTTCTTTCCAAAACAAAAATATTTAAAAATAAAACTGAACAGAATTTAAAATTAGATGTTATTGCATGTCAAAACACTTTAGTAACTTTATTTATACAGTTTTCTCCCTTATTTCTAAACAGTAGCAATAAGGTTTTTTTTTGTTTTTTGTTTTTTTTTTTTTGAGGCGGAGTCTCGCTCTGTCGCCCAGGCTGGAGTGCAGTGAACAGTAGCAATAAGTTTTAATTGCACATTTACTGCTACCAAAATATTCTAAGGATGAATCCAGGTGTTTCTCAAGTTGTGTTCTTGGGAACATTCATTTTGGTGAATGCTAATAAATGTTTGTTTTAAAGTGCCCTGTAATAAGTTTTAAGAATGTCGAATTGAAAAGCATTTCTGATTTGCAATTTTTAGAATAGCCAGTATGATTAGGTTTCCTCTTAGGAAACTCTCTAAGGTATTTTCTGTGTGTGTGTGTGTGTGTGTGTGTGTGTGTGTGTGAACTGAGTGGAAGAGAGAAGTATCACAGGGGAAACAAAGAGCTGATAAATTAAAGCACAGGCAGCCTGTGTCCTGGCTCCATGAAAGTGCAGCACAATAATGTTTTTTTATGTGAATGAGACCAGCATGGACCTAGCACAGAGAGCCAGCAGCCCTGAACAGCATCCAGTGATGGGTTAGGGGTGGTCTGCATGACCTAGTCACCAAGCATGAGAAAGGGAAAAGGGCATCTCAGAAGACATTACCTGTGGTAAGCAACAACAAATCCTGCCAGAAGTTCCTTATCCTTCTATGGTCCTTGAATGATTAAAACTATTTCTATAATCATTTGGAATACAGGCTCAAAATAGAATTGTGTTTAATGAAAAAACAGTATAGAATATTACATTCCTTGAACATCTGAGTCTGTGGCTTGAAATTGATTTTGACTATAGAAACATTTCTTTGGGCTCAGATTCCTAGAAAAATACTTAAGGAAACAGTAATCAAGTTAATTAATTCATGACAGTATATAGCTCATACTTACTTAGCTGAGCAAGTTTTTCTCCAAACAGCAAATTGCTTAATAAGTTTGGTCTACTTAAATCTTACACTAAATGTATGAGCTATGGAATACTGATAATTGTCTTAATCAGCAAGGAAGAAGAAGCAAGTCATGTCTAAATGATCTGCAACTGTTTAAATCTTGACCTTGGTTTATCTTAGATCTTAGTTAATGCTGTTTTAAGCCTGTGGATCTTTGGTGTAGCTATACCTTATAAAAATAATTAGTTTTAATCTAACAATTTTTGCAATACAAATTTTCCTTTAAAATAATCCTCTTTTTAAAAAAAAAATTGTTGCAATCAATCAAAACAGTGTTATGACACTTTTAAAATATGTCCTTGAATGTATTTTACCAGTCATAATCAAAACTCTACTTTACTGCTTTAAATTCACATGTACTTTTAGATCAAACATAATATTACCTAAATTCATCACTATGTAGGGTCTGGTGATTTTAGAAAGTTTAATGAACCATATCTAGTCTTAAAAATTGAAGGTTTTCCTATCATAAATATGCTTGGTTCATAGTAGGCATGCATTATTTACTTATTGAATAAAAGAAAAAAAGTCATAAGGAAACTTCAGGTCCTTCAAGTATTAACAGAGGCTTGTATATCCAGCTTAATTGTTACCTTCTTATAAAGCCATTCCTCATAACCTTCTTGTTTTTCTTCTATTGTTTGCATTATAGGTAACTTATTAATAACTTAAAATTAATACATACATTTATTTATACTTTTTGTTATTTATTTTAGTTATCTTTGAAGGCGAAGATAATATATATTATTAAATCTTAATTATACAAAGTATCCAGTTCATTATCTATGCTTCAATAATTGTTTATATTTTTGGTAAACTTTGAAGCATTGTTATTATATTTGAATAGGCTTTATTAGTTTTGTTACTCAATCAAGAGAGATATTTTAAGTTACATAGACAATTATGGACCAATACTAAAATATAGTATATAGAACCACGTCAACTATATGTGCCAATAGACTGAAAAAACAATATGAGGTTGTATGATGCTTGACAGTTACATAATGAAAGCAAATTCCCAAAACATGGACATGTATTCTATTTGTGTAAGTGTTTGTATGTGTGTGTATGTGTGTGTATATGTACAGGTATCTAATATACATACACACACATATATATACACACACATATCTATATACATCTATAGATATCTCTTTTAGGCAGTTATTGGCTTTATTTAATGTACAAAAGATTGTAGAGAATGTCTCTTCTTATTTGTTTTTATTCATTAGAGTAGTTGTGGGTATTAAAGTGGAGACTCCACAGTTATATTTCAGGGTTCTGTGAATACTGCCAAAATATATGTTCAATTAGGATGTAAATGTGTTTGTGCAATTCATTGGGTCAAAATTTATGGGCATTTATCATATATTCATTTAATTATTAATAAAAACAGTTCAAAATTATTAATGAATTTCCACATTCTCTCAAATTCTGTAATGTGTAATTGATGTTTTATTTCACATGATTCATATTTTGGCTTTAAAAGAACTATCTTGATTCTTCCTTTTGCATTCCAATCAATCAATAAACATCTTAATAATTATAATGGTTTCACTAATAGGTGTTGAATAAAATTAATACGCTTTCAAGAAATCACAGCTTAGATAGGGAGACTAAGAAATGCAGAGCCAACAAATAATAAATAATAAAATAATATAAAACACATGAGGCAGGAGAATCCCTTGAACCTGGGAGGCAGAGATTGCAATGAGTTGACATCGCACCATTGCACTCCAGTCTGAGCGAGACAAGATGGACCTTGATTGGAAGTCAGGATCTGTGTAGAGACTGTATGAAATAAGGAGAAAAGCTTAGAGCTAACTTTAGCTGTGTTTCCCAACTACAAAAAGTTACCCTTCATTCAAGGAATTCTGATATTTAGATAAGGTTTTATATAGCCTTGTTTTAAACTTCAATGCTGAATATAAAACTGGTCCCCTATCCCATCGAAATGAGCTTTATGGTTTCTCTTGAATAAACCTAGAAATTGACCTTCCCAGTCTTAAAACTTGAGAAAGTTACATTTGTCTTATCTCAATTCCTTTCTCAGGAAACCAACCATCAGGTCTCCTAGATAGTATTAAGGAACTGAAACTTTCCAGATCTCCATATCTGGACAATGAAATGCCAGACCCCTCACTTGTCCTGATCGCCTAACTGATCACCTGCTATCAGTTGACCAAGTTCTCTTCCTTATCCCTCCCTAATTCTTGTATACCCACACATAATTACACCTCTTCCCTGCTATATAAACCCTTAACTTTAGTCCATTAAGGAGATGAATATGAGACTGATCTGCAGCACCCAAATAAAGCCTCCTTCCCAGCAATCTCAGTGATTGATTTTCTCAGTGATTCATTGTCTCAGTGATTGATTTTCTGCGAGGAGAGCAACAGGACTTAGATCAAACCCCTGGTGTTTTGATACAAATATACAATGCTGTTAGTTGGCAGTAATAATACACTGTAAGTTGAAAACACCAAGAAAATCAGCATGCGTGGTAATCAGCATTATTATTTAACCTTTTCATAAATGTTTTTTGCAGAGTTTTGATTTTCTTAGATTCCTATAAGCATTAGAGCAATTAGGTCATCTCTTTTAAAGTATTTTCTTCTTGTTAAGTATAGATTTGCACAATGACCAAGAATGTTTGGCAGGGTCTACACTTTTGACTATATTAATAAGTAGGTATCTTAATGTTTCACAAATGTCAATGAAGAGTAGACTATTCGTGAGATCTTTGCTCTGTAGTACTTCCATTGATTGATTCTTTTTGCTGTGTTTTTACAATAATTTCTAAACAATCGAGCAAATGTGCTGTGAAGATTTCCCATTTTCCATTGTAGGAAGCTTGTGACATAGACTTTTCCCTAACTTCATAGAGTCATTATAAAAAAAATTTTTTTTACAAATTTACTAGTTCTTTGAGATATTATAGGTTCTTCATTAATTATAGATTTTCACGGTGAATAATGTCGGTTTACAAAATGTTAAACAAGTTTCTTTTGGATTTTCAGAGATGTTCATATACTAAAGTGTATGTAAGTCTCTAGCAGTGGATAGATTATGCAGCATCTATTATTTAATCATAAAGTATCTATTAATACTTAATGGAACAAGTATTCTGAGGTACATAGTGAGGGGAATGCTAATATAAGCCAAATATTCAAACCCCTTTCTTTTTATAGATGGAAAATTAGGAGCTAGATCACTTGTTCATAGGAAGAACAAGCGTTTATAGTTTCTCTTTCCTGAGCATACATTATAATGAGAATAAAGGAGTTTTTAAAGTGAAACAGTAGAACAAAAGGAGTGTTTAAAGTAGAATAGTAGAATGAGGGAAATCTTATGTAAGAGGAGTGGTGGGGGAAATGGAATAGAAGAAGAACAGCTGGAATATAGGACATGCACATAGCAAAACAACAGGGCTCCTGATTCAGCTGGATGGTGGAAGCCGAGGAAGAAGTTAGGTAGGAAATAAAGCACTGATGGAGGAAACCTGCATGAGTAGTAGACTCTCCAAACAATCACATGAAGAGAACAGAGAAAGGTGTTTACATTTTCGCCAGAAGAATGCAAGCACATATATTTCTGAACTATTTCTTACAGAAATGAAAGTGATTATGAGATGATGGTTCAGCTAATGTATTTGTGCTGCAAATAAAGCCATTTTTTGTTTTACTTGTGATACCTTCGTGTAATAGCTGCCCCAAAAGCTAATTCCTATGCAAATCCTGCCAGTCAGCAACATCCAGTAAGATACTGAGAAACGCCAAAAACCTTTCCATTGCTTTATTCTTAAATATAAAAGGATAAGAACGAAAACTCCTATGAAAATTTAGAAGAAAAAACAAAGAAGAAAAGACCAGAATAAGTAGAAAACAGACCCTGTGCAAAGCGAGACAATTAAGAGAACAGAAATAAACTTTTAAAAAATCTTGTGATCTCAGCAAAATTTGAGATGCTATATTTGGGAAAAGGATCTAGAACTAGCCATCCCATTACTGGGTATATACCCAAAGGATTATAAATCATGCTGCTATAAAGACACATGCACACGTATGTTTATTGCAGCACTATTCACAATAGCAAAGACTTGGAATCAACCCAAATGTCCATCAGTGACAGACTGGATTAAGAAAATGTGGCACATATACACCATGGAATACTATGCAGCCATCAAAAAGGATGAGTTTGTGTCCTTTGTAGGGACATGGATGCAGCTGGAAACCATCATTCTTAGCAAACTATCACAAGAACAGAAAACCAAACACCGCATGTTCTCACTCATAGGTGGGAACTGAACAATGAGATCACTTGGACTCGGGAAGGGGAACATGACACACCGGGGCCTATCATGGGGAGGGGGGAGGGGGGAGGGGGGAGGGATGGCATTGGGAGTTATACCTGATGTAAATGACGAGTTGATGGGTGCAGCACAGCAACATGGCACAAGTATACATATGTAACAAACCTGCATGTTATGCACATGCACCCTAGAACTTAAAGTATAATAATAATAAAAAAAGCAAAAATTTAAAATAATTAATAAAAATGTAGTATAAATTAGTTTTTTAACTCCCTAAGTCTATGATAGAGTAAAAATACAAAATACCAAAAAACTTGTTCAAGAAAGAACATATCATCATACTACTTGACATTACATTAAATAATATTTATACATTCATAATAATGTGTATTTTAGTGTATCAACTTTTCAACATTTAAAAGTAATGTGCAAATATCACATCAAATTATGATTGTGCAGAATATAAATTCTATCCTTCTTGTTGTAAACTGGTGACAGAACAATATATTCGCTAATATTTTTATCTTATAAAATGTCTACAACAATGGAGCATCAAGACAGGGCCATATGAGCAAATTATTTAGAGGAAAATAACCGGAAAAAACGGAAATACGTCAGAAGATACGGAAACAAAGTACATACGGGCGCGGTATTTTATAGAGGTCAGGAGATCGAGACCATCCTGGCTAACACGGTGAAACCCCGTCTCGAAAAAATACAAAAAAACAGCCGGGCGGTTAACAAGGCTGAGTGAACAGTGGAGAAAGAATCCATTGTCCTTTATTTTAAGCCAATACAATTTTAAACTGTGCATGTATGACATTAATAAAAAACAATCTATAAAACTTACAATAACATTTAGCAAAAAGATTAAAATATGGAATATTTCTCCAAACACTTCAGAAAGATATAAGAAGTCTTGAGGTCTTTTCCTTTTAGAGATTGCAATTGTTTTGTGCTGTCTTTCTAGTATTTCAAATTTAGTAAGGCTTATTATCCTATGAATTTTGCGAGTAGACATATTCCCTAATTGTTTTTGCATGCCCAGACTTTTGCAAGAACTTTCCATACAGCAGATGCTCAAATGTAGGTGTCTTAGTGATTAGCTTTCTGTGAGGGGAGCAGCAGGACCTAGACCAAACCCCCAGCATTTTTGTAACAAATAAACTACAATACTGTTAGTTGGCAGTAGTAATACACTATAAGTTGAAAACACCAAGAAAATCAGACACTCAAGTGTAGGCACTTTCCAAAGAATAGGCCCTTAAATGTTGGTAATACATCAAGAAAACATGATCCATTGAGATCACATTAGTATTCTTTAAAAAATCTATTTACCTAAATTAATAATAAAATAATGGATACTATCTTTCTAAAGTGTGCACAATATTTTTCTTTTGAAGTTCTTTCTTTAAAACAGACATATACACTAAACACATATATGAACACCCACATATATATTATGTATGAATATGGATATCAATCATGTTATTTTTCTGTGTATAAATGTCAGCCATTGATCAATTTTGAAAAAAATTCAGAAGAAGGGTAACTGAGCTTCCTATAATAAATTATTTGAAATTTTATAGACTCATTCATGCATAGGAAATATATTGTCTGAAGTTTACTTACATTAATTATTAACATTGATCTCTCATTCAAGACAGAGACAGATGAATGGATCAATAGTGATTCCAATCAAGAATTCTTAAATGCAGCCGGGATTCTCCCAAAAAATTGGTTCTTATCCTTACTTTTTGCATGCTTACTTACACATGTTAATAAGCATAAGTGTAACCTTATTTCTTTTAGTTTTGTTCTTATTTGGGAATGTTCGTATTATTCACTATTAATGATGATTGCTCATCTTCTTCTGAACCCTGAAGAGTTCGTAGGCTTCATGAACTTTTGTCTCTATATTGTCTAATATTAGAGGTTGGAGTTTTGCCAAATTCTAAGCCATCCTTTATTAAGATGTTAAGCAGACTTGCCTATGTGAGATGAATCATAGATAGTTTTGTCTTTCAAAATAAATACTGCATTTGCTCAGGATCCCATGACAGGATATCTTTTTAACCATGGTGAGATTAGTAAAGGTAGTAGCAAGAACATACTGTCAGGATTTAAAGGAAAAACCTTTTTCTCACTAAGCCATCAAATCTAGAACAGTCTTGTTTGATGGGACGTGCATGCAAATCAGGTTACTTACTATTAACTTTTATATATCCTGAGGACTGCTTGTTTGACTTGTAATTTGTATTCCTGCAAGGCTATGACTTTCTGAAGGAAATTCTGCCTCTTGTTTCATGGAAGATTGAGATAGCGAAACAGTTTGCAATAAGAAAGAAGTCACTCTTTGCCCTGAACACAAAATAAACCTTCAGCATAATTTCTAAGCTCAGCAAAACCTGTATACACTGTTAAAAAGTATGTGTACAGGTGAAATGCCATAATTTTTAATTCTGTCTGGCCCTGGAGACCATCAACATGAAAAATGAGTAAAAAGCCTGTTCTGGAAGAAATTTTTAGTTTCTCTAGATGCAGCAATGAAGATGTGAAGTGTCTGAACACATGTTTAGATTAAGATTCTTCTCATTTCTTCAGAACTTAATAAGAGAATTAAGTAATCCAGAACATAATATCAACCTTTGCTTTCAACACCTAGACCTGTTGAAGAAGTGTGAAAACTAGTTAAACAATTTTCAATTTCTATTCAATAAACAAACTTAAATAGAATTCAAATATCCACATGTACTCTTACTTAGAAAACATATTCACATTTGCTCTTACATAGACTAAATCGGTTCTTAGAAGAAAACATGTCCAATGGAAACTTTTATTATAATATAGTAAGCACATGCAATTTTCTCAAATATGGGTGTCATGTAAGCAAACACAAAATATAAGAGTAATTGCAAATGGGAAGAAAAATAATATGTATCAAGAACCCTATACTTTAATCTTTAAGAAAAAAGCTACTGCATTTCCATCATATATATATAAATATATATACACAGTATAAATATACGTAGAATTTAAAAATCTGAGTTACTGCTTAATTAATGAAGCTAACTAATCAATTTATTTCTTAAAACATTTTTATCAGTTGTTATGTTTTTATCCATGGATGTGTCAATGATTCGGCTTGATAAAAATAGGTCAGTTTTTGTAGTTGGGATTTTTTTCTTTTTTAAAAACATTATTATTATACTTTAAGTTCTGGGATACATATGCAGAACATGCAGGATTGTTATATAGGAATACACATGCCATGGTAGTTTGCTGCACCTATCAAGCCATCATATACATTAGGTATTTCTCCTAATGCTATCCCTCCCCTAGCCCCCCAACCCCTGACAGGCCCCAGTGTGTGATGTTCCCCTCCCTGTGTCCGTGTGTTCTCATTGTTCAACTCCCACATATGAGTGAGAACATGAAGTATTTGATTTTCTATTCCTGTGTCAGTTTGCTGAAAATGATGGTTTCCAGCTTCATCCATGTCCCTGCAAAGGACATGAATTCATCATTTTTTATGGCTGCATGGTATTCCATGGTGTATATGTGCCACATTTTCTTTATCCAGTCTATCATTAATGGGCATTTGGGTTGGTTCCAAGTCTTTGCTATTGTGAACAGTGCTGCAATAAACATATGTGTGCATGTGTCTGTATAGTAGAATAATTTATAATTTATAATTGCTGGGTCAAAAGATATTTCTGGTTCTAGATCCTTGAGGAATCACCACCCTGTCTTCCACAATGGTTGAATTAATTTACACTCCCACCAACAGTGTAAAAGCATTCCTATTTCTGCACATCCTCTTCAGCATCTGTTGTTTCCTGACTTTTTAATGATAGCCATTTTAACTGGTGTGAGATGGTATCTCATTGGGGTTTTGATTTGCATTTCTCTAGTGACCAGTGATGCTAAGCTTTTTTTCATATGTTTCTTGGCCACATAAATGTCTTTTTTTGAGAAGTGTCTGTTCACATCCTTTACCTAGTTTTTTATGTTTTTTTTTCTTGCAAATTTGTTTAAGTTCCTTATAGATACTGAATATTAGCTCTTTGTCAGATGGATAGATTGCAAAAATTTTCTCCCATTCTGTAGGTTGCCTGTTCAGTCTGATGATAATTTCTTTTGCTGGGTAGAAGCTCTTTAGTTTAATTAGATCTAATTTGTCAATTTTGGCTTTTGTTGCCTTTGCTTTTGGTGTTTTAGTCATGAACGTTCCATGCTCATGGATAGAAAGAATCAATATTGTGAAAATGGCCATACTGCCCAAAGTAATTTATAAATTCAATGATATCCCCATCAAGCTACCATTGACTTTCTTCACAGAATTAGAAAAAAAAAAAAAAAACTACTTTAAATTTCATATGAACAAAAAAGGAGCCCACATAGCCCAGATAATCCTAAGCAAAAAGAACAAAGCTGGAGGCATCATGCTATGTGACTTTAAACTATACTACAAGGCTACAGTAACCAAAACAGCATGATACTGGTACCAAAACAGATATATAGACCAATGGAACAGAACGAGGCCTCAGAAATAATGCCACATGTCTACAACCATCTGATCTTTGACAAACCTGACAAAAACAAGCAATGTGGAAAGGATTCCATATTTAATAAATGGTGTTGGAAAAACTGGCTAGCCATATGCAGAAAACTGAAACTGGACCCCTTCCTTATACTTTATACAAAAATTAACTCGAGATGGAAGAAAGACTTAAATGTAAGACCTAAAACCATGAAAGTCTTAGAAGAAGCCCTAGGCAACACCATTCAGGACATAGGCATGGGCAAAAACTTGTAGTTAGGATTTTCTATACACAGAGAAAAAATATAGGAGTTGGTAGAATAGGCAGAGTCTTTTAATGTAAAAAAATGGAGCCTAGCCATTTTTAAAATGTGATTAGATAAAATATTCACAAAAATGTGAATAGATGGAAAATTAATAGGACCTCAATTCAAGGAATTTTAAAATCTAAGGTAAATTGCCAATTATCTTGCTCTATTTCCTTTTACTATCTGTTTTCTATAATTTCATATATAAAATCATACAGTATATTCTCTTTGAATATTTTTTAACTCATCATAATATTTTTAGATGCATTCATTATTTTGCATGCATTAGTAGTATGTTCATTTTTATTGTTAAGTAGTATTTTATATTATAGTTAGACTGTTATATTTATCCATTTACCCATTTATGAACATTTTAATTGTTTCAAATGTTTGAGAACTATGACTATAACTGTCTTGAACATTAGGGTACATGTGTGTCTGTGGGTATGTTTTCATTTATCTTGTGTAAATACGTAAAGGTGGAATAACTGAGTTGTATGGTAAGTATACATTTAACTGTTTAAAAAATTGCTTAACTGTTATCTAAGGTGATTTTACCATATTACATTTTAAGCAAAAAGGTACAAGAGTTATTGTTGCTTCACATCCTTGGAAAAAGTTGAAGTTGCTAGTATTTTACAAATTTTAGTCATTAAAGAATGTGTGTAATTAATGATACATAATTTTACATTTAGTTTGCATTTATTTGATGAGGAGTGATATAATTTTTTATTGGTCATCCATATATTTTACCTTGAAAAGTATTCATTTTAATATTTTGAGCCAGGGTTTTCATCTTGTAACTGTTAGTAGATGATCCTTTAGTGTCCAATTTAAGAAATATCTTTCTGGATATAAACAACATGATAGACTAAGAAGCTATAAGCCCTCCTTTCCTCACAGAGACACTGAGTAAAAAAACACGTGGACCAGAACACCTCTGTGAAAACTCAAGAGACCAGCTGAGAATCAATAACAGCCAAGCTATTCTAAAACCAAGACAGGATTTCAGCAAAAATAATAGAAAACACATAGCATTTGGTGAGCTCATTTGAGACCCTCTCCCTATTCAGCATAGCATGATGCAATTGAAAGGAAGCTTTTCATACTGGGAATCTTCTCTTGGGATGAAAACAAAGGAATGGACCACATAGTCAACATTCTGGGTTGGTCTGAGGGCTGCTGAAGGGATTAGTTGCTGCATGTCTGTTTCAGAGTGTTAATTGAACCTGCACCAGAGTTTAGAAGCTCCTGAAAACAGGCAAGCAATACACTACAGGTATAATTCTACAAGCAGTCATGAGAGGGAGCAAGAGATCAGAAAAGGCATGAAAGGTCCTAGAATCTTCAGCAAGGGTGATTGGTGAAGCTCTTCCCTTGCATGAAAGCAGTAAGCAAAGCCTAGGAGCGATGGTTGTTTTTATACATGCCCAAACCCAGAAAAATATAAAACATGGTATACAAAGGGGCAAAGTAATAAATCGCGATAAAAGAAATTTAAAAAAAAACTTCAGAGACTTACTCTAAAGAAATTCAGAACTATGAGCTGTCTGACAAAGAATTTAAAATAACTATTATAAAGATGTCAACTGAGCTAAAAGAGAACCCAAATAAACAACTAAACAAAACCAGGAAAATTATCCATAAACAAAATGAGAATATAAGAGATAAAAGCTATAAAAAGGTAACAAATAGAAATTCTGAAACTGAATAATGCAACAACTAAACTGAAAAATTTATTAGAGAGGTTTAACAGCAGACTTCATTAGGGAGATAAAAGAATCAGTGAATTTAAAGACAGTTAAAGTCAGAGGAGCAAAAAAAAAAAAATGAAGGAAATCAGAGTTTAATGGACTAATGGGGCATTATCAAGGAAAACAATGTATGCATACAAATCACATAAGGAGAAGAGAAACAGAAAGGAACAGAGAACTTATCTGAAGAAATCATGGCTGAAAATTATAAAATCTGAGGAAACAAATGGACATGCAGATTCAAGAAGTTCACATAATTTAAATTACTATAAATCCACAGAGAAACATGCCAAGACAGGTAATCAAACTGTTTAGAGTCAAAGACAAAGACAGAACCTTGAATGCTGCAAAAAGAAAGCAATTCATATTCAAGGGAGCTCCAAAAAATTATCAGTGAATTTCTTAGCAGAAATTTGCAGGATGGAAGAGGGATGACATATTCAAAGTACAGAAGAAAAAATGTAAATAAAAAAAAGCACTGCATGTAGCAAAACTGTATTTCAAAAATGAAGGAGAAAGTGGCTAGGTGAAGTGGCTCACACCTGCAATCCCAGCTCTTTAGGAGGCTGAGGTAGGCAGATCACTTAAGGTCAAGAGTTCAAGACCAGCCTGGCCAACATGGTGAAACCCAGTCTCTACTAAAACTACAAATATTAGCTGGGCATGGTGGTACATGCCTGTAATCCCAGCTACTCAGGAGGCTGAGGCAGGAGAATCACTTGAAGCTGGGAGGCAGCGGTTGCAGTGAGCCAAAGTCATGCCACTGTACTTCAGCCCGGCAACAGAGCAAGACTCTGTCCTCCATGCCCTCCCCCTCAAAAAAGCAGGAATGAATGGCTTCCCAGATAAATAATAGCTGAGGTTGCCACTAGGCCTGCTGTACAAGATATGCTAGAGTCCTTCAAATTTAGACAAAAAGATGACAGATAGCAATAGGAACCTCTACGAAAATATAAGGTTCTCCAGTGAAGGTAAATATATGGTCAAATATAGTAACCTGTACTATTGTAATTTTGATGACTAGAATTTAAATGATAAAAAAATAAATTTACATCTATGTTCATGGATATATAATATATAAAGATATAATTTTTGACATTGATAACTTAAAGTGTTTGTGTGTGGAGTAGCTGGAGCTGTGAAGGTATAGGTTTATTCCTAGAATTCAAAGATGGTTCAACAATTGGGGTAACACAGCACATTAACAGAATGGAGAAAAAATCTACATGATAATCTCAACTGATGCAGAAAAGACATTTGAAAAAATTGAAAAACATTTTATAAAATCTTTCAAGCTAATTAAGAATAGAAGGAAAATACCTCAACATAATAAAGGTCATTTCTGAAAAGCTCACAGCTAACATCACAGTCAATGCAAGAAAGTCTGAAAGCTTTCTTCTATGTTCTGGAACAAGTCAAGGATCCTGGTTCTTGCCATTTCTTTTCAAAATAATGCTAGAGACTCTGGCCAGAAATATTAGGCAATAAAAAGAAATACAAGATACCCAAATTAGAAAAAAGAAGTTAAATTATCTGTCTTCATGGATGACATAGCCTTACATGTAGAAAGTTCTAAAGATTAAAAAAAATAAAAAACCTGTTAGGACTAATAAATTTACTCAGTAAAGCTGCAGGATACAAAATCAACATGGAAATCAGTTCTTTTTATACACTAAAATTAACTTTCCAAAAACGTAATTTAGAAAGCAATTTCATGTGCAATAGGATCTTAAATTATAAAATATTTAGGAATAAAAATCTAACCAAAGAGGTGTAAGTCACGTATGTTAAAATTACAAAATATTTTTGAAATAAATTAAAGAAAACAAATAAATGAAAAGCATTTTATGTTTATGGGTTGAAAAAGTTAATATTCTTAAGTTGTCCATACTACAAAAAGAGATGTACAGATTCACTACAATCCTTTTCAAAATCTCAATGTCATATCTGGCATATAAAGAATACATACTGAAAATTTTAAAGGAATCCCTAGGAACCCCAAAATACCAAAACATTTGAAAAAGAATAAAACTGAAAGTTCATATTTCCTAATTTCAAAACATATTACAGAGCTGCAGTAATAAAAACAGTGTAACACAAGCGCAAAGACAGATAAATAGAACAATGAAATATAATGGAGAGTTCAGGAATAAATCCTCAAATATATGTCAAATAACCTTCAACAAAAGAATCTTAAGACTGCTCGTAAAAGAAAGGACAGCCTCTTTAACAAATGGTGTGAGGAAAACTGAATATCACCTGTAAAACAATAAAGCTGGACCCTTGTTTAACAACATACAAAAACTAACAAAAAGTGGATTAAAGACTGTATTGTAAAACCTAAAACTACAAAACTCCTAGAAGGAAACAGAATATGACACCAAAAGCACAGGCAATAAAACCAAAAATAGACAAAGTGAGACTACATCAAACTTGAAAAAAATGTGTACACAAAGGACACAGTCAACAGAGTGAAAAGCAAAATATGGAATGAAAAAAGACATTTTATAAGTTACATATCTGATAAAGGGTTTATTTCTAGAATATATAAATAACTCTTACAACTCAACAAAAAATTGAATAACCTGGGAGTATAAATTAGTTCAGTCATTGTGGAAAACAGTGTGGAGTTTCCTCAAGGATCTAGAACCAGAGATATCACTTGACCCAGCAATCCCATTACTGGGTATATACCCAAAAGATTATAAATCATCCTACTATAAAGACACATGCACACATATTTATTGCAGCACTGTTTACTACAGTAAAGACTTGGAACCAACCCACATGCCCATCAATGATCAACTGGATAAAGAAAATGTGCCACATATACACCATGGAATACCATGCAATCATAAAAAAGAATGAGTTAATGTCTTTGCAGGGACATGGATGAAGCTGGAAGCCATCATTCTCAGCAAACTAACATATGAATAGAAAACCAAACACTGCATGTTCTCACACATAAGTGGGAGTTGAACATTAAGAACACATGGACACAGGGAGGGGAACAACACACACTGGGGCCTGTGAGGAGGTGGGGGGAAAGGGTTGGGAGAGCATTAGGACAAATACCTAGTGCATGTGGGGCTTAAAACCTAGATGATGGGTTGATAGGTGCAGCAAACCACCATGGCACATGTATATCTATGTAACAAACCTGTACATTCTCCACATGTATCTCAGAACTTAAAATAAAATTTTTTTTAAATGGGTAAAGTGCTTGATTAGGCATTTCTACAAAGATGATGTACAAGTGGCCAACAAGCATAAGAAAAGATGTGCCACATCACTAGTCATCAAAGAAATGCCAATGAAAAGTACAAAGGGATATCACCTCACATCCTTTAAGAATGGCCATTATCAGAAAATTGTAAAACAAAGTGTTCATAAGAATGTGGAGGAAATTGGGGCCTTTGTGCACTTCTGGTGGGATTGTAAAATAATACAAACACTATGAAAAGCAGTCTAGCACTTCCTAAAATTTTAAAAAATAGACCTACCATACGATTTGGTTTGGATCTGTGTCCCCACCCAAATCTCGTGTTGAATTGTAATCCCCAATGTTGGAAATGGGGCCGGATGGAAGGTGATTGGATCATGGGGGCAGTTTCTCATGGTTTGACACCATCTGCCTTGGTTTTGTCATGGCAAGAGTGAGTTATTGCAAGATCTGTTTGTTTAAAAGTGTGTAGCACCTCCCCACTCTCTCTCTTCCTTCTGCGCTGGCCACATGAAGATGTGCCAGCTTCCACATCCCATTCATCTTCTGCCATGATTGTTAGTTGCCTGAGGCCTCCCTAGCCATGCTTCCTGTACAGCCTGCAGAACAGTGAGCCAATTAAACCTCTTTTCTTTATGAATTACTCAGTCTCAGGTATTACTTTATAGCAGTGTGAGAAAGAATGAATACACTATATGATTCAGCAATCACACTTCTGAGTATATATACCCTAAAGCAGCAGTCCCTAACCTTTGTGGAACCAGGGACCAGTTTCATGGAAGACAATTTTTCCACGGATGGAGTGGGGATGGTTGAAGGAAACTATTCCATCTCAGAACATCAAGCATTAGTTAGACTCTCATAAACAGGGTGCAACCTAGATCCTTTGCATACACAGTTCACTATAGGATTCATGCTCCTATGAGAATCTAATGCTGCCGCTGCTCTGACAGGAAGGGGAGCTTAGATAGTCATGCTCACTCACCCACCACTCACTTCCTGTTGTGTGACCCAGTTCCTAACAGGCCACACACTGGTACCAGTCCATTGCCCCAAGGTTGGAGACCCCTGTGGGAACCCCTGCCCTAAAGAATTTAAGGCAAGATCCCAAAGACATATTTGCATACCCAGGTTCACAGAAGCACAATTCACAATAGACAAGAAGTGGAAACATTCTAAATATCCACCAGTTAATGAATAAAGAAAATGTGATATATACATACAGTGGACTATTATTCAGCCTTAAAAAGGAAGAAAATTATATCACATACTACAATGTGGATGAACCTGGAGGAGGATTATGATAAATGAAATAAATCATTCACAAGGAAACAAATATGCATAATTCCACTTATATAAAGTATCTAATGTAGTGAAATTCATAGAAATAGAAAGAACAATGGTGGGTGGTCATGGTGGCTCAAGGCCTGTAATCCCAGCACTTTGGGAGGCCTAGGTGGGCAGATCACCTGAGGTCAGGAGTTCAAGACCAGCCTGGTCCAACATGGTGAAACCCCATCTACTAAAAATACAAAAATTAGCTGGGTGTCGTGGTGGGAGCCTGTAATCCCAGCTACTCAGGAGGCTGAGGCAGGAGAATCGCTTGAACCCGGGAGGAGGAGTTTGCAGTAAGCCAAGATCGTGGCATTGCACTCCAGCCTGGGCAATAGAGTAAGACTCCATTTAAAACAAAAACAGAAACAAAAGCAAAAACAAAATCAATGGTGGTTACCAGGAGCTGGGAGAATGAGGAAAAAGGGGAATTGTTTAATGGATATAGAGTTTCAGATTTGCAAGAGTAAAAATGTTCTGGAGATCAGTGTCAATACAATGTGAATATAATTAACACCACTGAACTGCATGATTAAAAATGATTAAGGTGGTACATTTTATGTTATGTATTTTTTTACCACATAGAAAAAAACATATTAAAAAAAATTTTTCTAACCCAAAGTTGCAAAACTTTTCCTGATATTTTTCTTTTAAGAGGAAGGTTTAGCTTTTATGGCATGATAAATTCTAGTTTATTCTTTGTGTATAATATGAACAATTGGCTAAGGTCATTTTTATAAATGGATATCCATTTGTTCCTGCATCATTTGTTGAAAAATGATCCTTTCTCAATTGTGTAAACTTTACACCTTTGGTGAAAATTGACTGACCATATACGTGAATCTATTTCAAAACTCCCTATCCTGTTTCATTCATCTATATGTCTTTCTATTCATGAATACCAAATTATTTTTTTACTGTGGCTTTATTGTAAGTCCTGTAATCCAACGATTTTATTTTTAGCCACTATTTTGGTTATTCTATTATATTTGAATTTCTGTATAAATTTTAGAATCAGCTCGTCAATTTTTAGAAAAATTTACCATGAAATTTGCTATTGGGATTCATTGGCTTGATAACTTGATTTGACAAGAAGTGACTGTTTTGAATCATCATGTTACATTTCACCATTTATTTGGATCTTGATTAGTTTTTCTTAATGTTTAACAGCTTCAAGTGTATACAGTTATAGCACTTATTTTTTGTTTTCATTTTCAAAGTTGTATTGTTAGTACATAAAAACAAAAGTATTTTTAATATATTAACCTTTTATTATGAGAACTTACTACACTCATTTGTATAAATACATTTTTTAGATTTTGAAGTTTGGGTATCAGTATAATTAATAATGATAGACACTTCATATGAATTGGTATGTTCTCTTTGGTTTTCTAAACGTGAGATTTGTTATTACTAACAATGTTCTACAGATTTTATACAGGTCTGAGGTTTTCTTTACATTCAATTTTTCATTATAAAGTCAATTTTGTTGATAGATATGCAGCCATTTTTATTTCATTTTGAGTCCATTTTGGTAATTTGTGATTTGCAAATAGTTTGACAATTTCATGTAGATTGTTAAGTTTATTTTCATTATTTGCTTGTAATTTTCTTTCATTGTTCCGGTAATGTCTGTGGCATATGTACTTCTCTCTCTTATTTTATTCCTAATACTAGTAATTTGTGTTTTTTTAAAATGATGATTATAATATAGGAATATAATCTTTTTAAGACATAGGGTCTTGCTCTGTCACCTAGACTGGGGTGCAATGGCAGGATCACGACTGACCATAGTGTAGAATTTCTGGGCTCAAGTGATCCTCCCAATTGAGCCATCAGAGACCTCTGGGATTATAGGTCTGAGTGACCATGCCCACCAAATGTTTTTGATCTTTTTAGAGAACTACCTTTTAGTTTTATTGGTTTTTCTCCCCTGTGATTTTCTCTCTGTGATTTCTGTATCTATTTCATTGACTTTGTTTTTCTTCTATTTGTTTGTATTTAATTTGCTAATATTCTTTTAGCTTCTTATTATGAATTTTTAGATTATTAATTTTTGACTTTTTTAAAATAAAAGCATTGAAAGCAAAGCATACAACTGTAACTTTAATCACTATCATAATTGCCTCCCATAGATTTTGTGGTTTTATTTTCTGTCAGTTCAAAGTATTCTCTAGTTTGTCTTGTGATTTCTTCCTTGACCTATGATTTATTTAGGAGTTTTTTGTTTAGTTTCAAAACACTTGTAAGTTCAAAACATTTTTCTGTAGCTGATTTCTAATTTAATATTGTCGTCGCACTGGAAGTTTCTCTACAAGATCTCAATGTGTTTAGAATGATCAACTTGTCAATTTTAGTGAAAGTTACATGTGCATTTGTAAAGAATTGGTATTACGACTTCAAACTATACTACAAGGCTACAGTAACCAAAAAGTATGATACTGGCACAAAAACAGACACATAGACAAATGGAATACAATAGAGAACTCAGAAATAAGACTGCACACCTACAACAATCTGATCTTCAACAAACCTGACAAAAACATGCAATGGGGAAAGGAGTCCCTATTTAATAAATGGTGCTGGGAGAACTAGCTAGTCATATGCAGAAATTTGAAACTGGACTCCTTCCTTATGCCTTATACAAAAATTAACTCAGAATGGATTGAAAACATAAATGTAAAGCCCACACTATAAAAACCCTAGAAGAAAATCTAGGTAATGCCACTCAGGACATAGGCATGGGCGAAGATTTCATGAGGGAGAGCATCAGGAAGAAAAGCTGTTACCTATGCAAAGAACCTGCACATCTGGCACATATACCCCAGAACTTAAAATAAAAGCTGAAGAAAAGAATGAGAATGGGTATTACACTGTCATTGGGTGGGTGTATTAGTTTCTTTGGACTGTTGTAATAAATTACAACAACTTAAGTTACTTAAAGCAACAGAAATGTATTCTCTCACAGATCTGGAGGACAGAAGTCTGAAATGAAGTTTTGGCAAGGTTCGTTCCTTTTCTAGGCTCTGTGGGAGAATCCATTCCAATTCCTCTTTCTCAGCTTCAGTGGCCGTCAATGATTCTTGGTGTTCCTTGGTTTTTAGAAGCTTAAGGAGTAAAGAATGTGCCATCCTAAAATATGCCATATTGGTGTACTTCTTATTTTGCGTTGAAACATTGGAGAAATTATAGTTTCAGAAAGGTTTAACTGACTTGTCTCTTCCTACTTGCAGCCAACCAACCAGATTCCTGTAGGAGGGGTACCCTTGCCATACCAGGGTGAGAAAATAGCCCTTCTTACCAGAGACTGGGAATTGGGGGCTGCAATGGACCTAAATAAGTATGCTTAATAAAATAACTCATATCTTCCATCTGTTTTACAACTCCCCCATATATCTCCTAGTGATTCCCCTAGAAATTGACTCCCTTAGCCAGGTATTATTTGTCCTCCCATTTCTTCTCAACTTTATAGTACCTTTTTTCTGAAAAGCATAAAAGAATCTTGCTTTGACCACTTCATCGATCTTCATTCTTTTGTGAAAATCCCCAGTACATGTAAAACTAATAAACTCTGTATACTTTTCTCTTGTTAATCTTCCTGAAGTCAATTTGGTTTTCAGATCCAGCTGAAGAGCCCACTAAGAGCTAAAAGGAGGAGGTAGAGATGATCTCTGGTTTCCCTACAAACCATAAACATGTTCCAAGCTATGCCTTGATATTTGTGTCACTTTCTTTGTATCTCCTCTGTTTCAGTCTTTATAAGGATGATATCGTTGGATCTGAGTCCACCTCAATCCAGGATGATCACATCTTGAGATCATTATCGTAATTATATCTGCAAAGATCCTTATTCCAAATAAATACATATCCTGAGGTTTCAGGTGGACATTAATTTGGGTGGGGACATTATTTAACCCAATAGAGTGGATGGAGTATTTTATAAAGGTCAGTTAGGACCAGTTGGTCGATAGTGTTGTTCATGTCTTCTCTATCCTTATTCATTTTAATCTTTTTGTTCCATCAGTATTAGTTGCTGAGAGGAGCATTAACATCTCCAATTACAATTGTAAATTTGTCTCTTTCTCCTTTCAGTTCTGACAGTTTGTTTCCAGCATTTTGGACACTTAAGATTATAATGTCTTCTACATGAATTGACTCTTATCATTATGGAATGATTCACTTTTATCTCTGGTATAATTCTTTGTCTTGAAGACTACTTTTCTGATAGTTATCTCACAACTCGTATTCCTTTGATTAGCGAATAGCATAATATATATTTTTATCATTTTATTTTTAACTCCCCTGGTTATTTAAAATGTATCCTTTAGACAGCAAATACTTCTACCTTGCCTTGTTTAATCTGGTAAGATGTACCTTTTAATTGATGTATTTAGATCATTTGCATTTAATATAAGTATTTATGTTTGGGAGTTTAAATCTACCATGTTGACATTTTCTGTTTGTCTCATCTGTTATTTTTTGTCTTTGCTTTGCCATCATTCTTCACAATTAATTGAACTTTTAAAATTTTTGTCTACTCACCACTGTTTCTTTAAGGGCTACTCTGTGTCCTACAATACCCAAAATTAACTGATTACAGTCAATATTCACTAATATTGTACTATTTCAGATATAATACAGGAACTTATAGAAATTTAATTGGATTTCCTTTTCCTCTTCTTCCCTCTGTTTACCTCTCATACCCTTTACTTATGCATACATTTAAATACACCAAACTGTATTATTCTAGTTTTACTTTAAACTCTCCATTGTATTTTTAAAAATTAATTATAATAAAAATGTGTTTTATATTTACCCACACATTTATCATCTCCAGTACTCTGCATTCCTCTGTATATTCAAGTCTTCACCTGGTGTTGTTTTTCTTCTGCCTGAAGAGCTTTCTTTAATATTTCTGAAAGTCTAGTCCTGTTGATGGTAAGTTCTCTCATCTTTTAACCATCTGAAACATTCTTTATCTTGCCTTTGTTTTTGAGGAATATTTTCACTGAATATAGAATTCTAGGTTTATAGGATTTTTTAAAT
This sequence comes from Macaca thibetana thibetana, assembly GCF_024542745.1. Taxonomy (NCBI): domain Eukaryota; kingdom Metazoa; phylum Chordata; class Mammalia; order Primates; family Cercopithecidae; genus Macaca; species Macaca thibetana. The sequence continues at coordinate 131,858,773 of NC_065583.1, read as the reverse complement.
TGAGATTTTTTTAAAAGATCATTCCTCTATCTTTTTGCTTGCATGATTTCTGAGAAGTTATTCTTTATTTTCTATGTAATGTGTTGGTATTGTTAGCAGCTTTAAATATTATTATTTTTATTGGTGGTTTTCAGAAAGTTGATTATATTGTGCATGTGTTTGGTTTGCTTTGTTTATTGAACTTGGGAATCATTAAGATTATTATATCTGTGGGTTTATAGTTTTTACCAAAATTGGAAAAATTTTGGTCATTATTTCTTCAAACATTTTTTTTTTCCTGATCCCTACTAATATGGTGTGACTCTGTGTCCGCACCCAAATCTCATTTCAAATTGTAATCCCCAGTGTTATGGACGAACCTGGTGGGAGGTGATTGGATCATGGGGGTGGTTTCCCCTATGCTGTTCTCCTCATAGTGAGTGAGTTCTCATGATATCTGATGGTTTAAAAGTGTAGCACTTCCTCCCTCTCTTTCTCTCTCCTGCTGCCATACAAGATGCGCTTTGATTCCCGTGTGCCTTCCTCCATGATTGTAAGTTTCCTGAGACCTCCCCAGCCATGCAGAACTGTGAATAAATTAAACCTCTTTTCTTTATAAATAACCCAGTCTCAGGTCATTCTTTATAGCAATGTGAAAATGAACTACACACATACGGTCACAATCTGGGATTCAAGTTACAAACATGTATGACACATAACATTTTCGCACAATCATTAAATCATTGAATCTTTTTTTTTTTTTTTCTCAGTCTTTCTTCTCTGTGCTCCATGCAGGATATATTCTATTGCTATGACTTTAGATTGTTTTGTTTTCTTCTGTAGTATATAATCTGTACTTAAAAACATACCATAGATTATCATTTTTACTTTCATAGTTATCTTTGGTTTCTTATTATATCTTCTACTTCTTTCCTCATTACATTAATTTAAATAAATCCTTGAGCATATATACTTATAATTGCTATTTTAATGCCCTTGTCAGTTAACTCTTATCTCTGTTTTTTTTTTTTGTCTTTCCCTTTTTGTCCTCTGATGAATATTGGTCACAGTTTTCTGTTTATGTATATGTAGTATTTTCTATTGGTTTATGGTCATTTTGTACTTTACATTGTTAAATGTTGACTTTTGTTGTTTTCTTTTAAAGAGTCTTGGACTTTGTTATTGCACTCAATTAAGTTTTTGGCAGATGAGTTTGAGCTTTCAATATTTTTAAGAAGTGATTAAAAGGCGATCTATCATAATCTATACAGTTGAGCTAATTTAGCCCCACAAGAAAGGCATGATCTTCCTGTGTTTTCAGCTGCAGTTCTCTTATATTCAACAAGGTTTCTTCACTCTGGCTAGTGAGAATTTGAACATTTATTGGCTTTTAGTGTGTTCTGTTGATTATTTAGCTTATAGTTCCCCTATAATTGTTCTTTCCCTGAAAGTTGTTCTTTACTCAATATCATGGAATTTCACTTTACATATGCACAGATTAATAATCAGTGAATCATTCAAGATGCTCTCTATGCATATATGTAAAGGTTTTTTCCTGAGTAGCTCTACCTTTCTAGAATCTGGTGCTACAAATTCTGTACTTCAAGTATTAATGTTTTACGTGAACATTTCCTATTTTTTTACTTCTCTACGTATCTCCTGTCAATTATGTTCTCTTCATTACTAGCTGGTTGGCTTTGCTTTCTAGATATTTAAGAAAACTTGAAACAGTAAGAAGAGAACAATAACGAGCTTTTATCAGACATATCTCCCTACAGACATCTGAGCACATACACTCTGCCTTTCCTACTATCACCTTGGGTGAATGGTTATGCTATTCACAGTGATCTGTGCCAACATATGTGCACTAAGACTCATCTACTCCTCCTTCTCAAGGAGTTTGCTCCAATAATTCTTCTGTATTTCTCTTTATTCAACAGTTTTAATGCTATACCAGTTTTAATGCTATACCCCTTTCCCCCAATCATACAATATCCTAAATCCTTAAAAAACAAACAAGCAAACAAACAAACAAAAAACCAGCCCATTCATGTTTTCATCTGCCCACGATTCCTCCATCCATGTGTTGATCCCATTTCCCTTCTCTTCTATGCAGACAAACTCCTGTGAAAAGAAAATAAATCTTGGAAACCCAACGTCACTAAGTCAAAGGGGAAAGTCAAGCTGGGAACTTCATCAGGAAAACTGGCTCTCATTTTATCGCTAAATAAAATAGCTACAAATATATATATATTTAAAGCTACATACCTCCCTCACAATTTGTCTACAAGGAAATTCCCTGTGGACCTCAAGATATTTACCCTGAAATCATTCTGTTGAATTTCATCCTGGAAACGTAAATTGACCGTTTATCTACATAGCTGCAGGACACAGGATACAACTCTTAGTCATCCCTCTGCTCACCTCAGGCAAATACATACCTGATTGCTTTTTCGGTCCTATTGTTATGTAAAAATACGGGTTCACTGAGCCAGTCTAAGGTATTAAGTGACTATTTGTCTATCCCTCTTTAACATGAAAATTGTGTACTCAGTGGAAGGCTGATCAAAGGCACAAAAGAATGCAAAATTTTGTATCTTATTTACCTATACCTATTTACCTTCTGTAGTGTACAATCTGCACTTAAAAACATATCATCGATTATCATTTTTTCTTTCATAATTCTCTTCGTTTTCTTACTATATCTTCTACTTCTTTCCTCATTATGTTAATTTAAATAAATCCTATATGTACCTATAATTTACCCTGCTATGAGTTGTCCTGTCTTTCTGGACCAAGGTACATCTTACACATCTTGATTGATGTTTTAGGTCTCCTTATAATATACAAGACCAAGCTGTGCCTTGACTACCTAGGGTAGATGTTGTTAGAACCTCTTGAGGCTGTCATGGACACATCCTTAACCCTGGAAAAATGAACTTTCTAAATTGATGGCGACCTATCTCAGATACTTTTGGGTTCACAATCCTCAAAGGGTGATTTATACTTTTCTTATTTGCGTCCTCTCCTCTCATTTTCATTTGGATTTAGTCCAACCCAACTTTTGTCTCCACCATTCCATCGAAACAGCTTTCTCCAAATCACCAGTAACCTCCAAATTGTCTACTCTAATCTGATCCAATCTAGTTCAATCTAATCCTCACCCCTGTGGTACTCAACCGTTGTCAAAATTTGGAGTCATTTACTGGTTTTTGTTTCTTGAAATACTTCCTTCACTTGGTCTCAAATAATTATTGGATAGGCCCTTCCCTACCTCACCATCTGTTTCACCTAGTTCCCCTTTGTTGAACTTCAGTCTTCTCCTCAACCTTTCACCCTTGAAATGCTCTATGGCTTACTTCACGAACTTCTTTCATATCTATACTCATTTTGTAAATTGTATCATTTCATTTTGTATCTGTGAATTTTATCTCCATGCTGATAACTCCCACATTTATACCGTAAAGCTAGGTTGCTCTCTAAAGTCTACTCTTATATGAAGCTGACTATCTGAAAGATTCATTTGGCTCCATAATAAACATCTTATAATCAACATGGTTGAAAACAAAGTCCTCATTTTGCTCCTAAACCTCCTTCTCTTGTCTTCATCATCTCGTAAATGGTAATTTAACACTTATAGCTCCTGAGACCAAGAGCCTGGGAAGTATCCTTGACTACTCTCTTTTCCTCACAATCCAATCCATCAGCAAATTCTGATAGCTCTGCCTTCAAAGTATACCCTAAATCTGTCCCCTTTCCCCTGCTCCTGTCGGTATTACTCTGGACCACACCACCATTATTTATCTTGTTCAATTAAAGCCAAACTTGCTTCCACATTTCTTTTTTTTTCTTCATCCCTCCTTTGTCAGTATTTTCCACATTGCAGCCAGAGATACACCTGAAACATGAATTTTTCCTTCTGTTATGTTAGCCCACTAGCTTCCCTCCTTATTTAGAGTAAAAGTCCAGTTTTGTTTCCCTGATATCTCTTATTTTTATCTCCTATTTGCTTCCCTTTGCTAGCTCCTCTGTCCACACATATCCTTGATGTTTGTGTAATGTACTTTCCACTCAAAGCACCTGCTATTCTCTCTCCTGGACTTACTAGGCACAGAGTAAATATGGACTAACTGACGGAATAAAACAACATAGATGGCGTGTGTAAATTAACTAGTAAAATAAACCAAATTTGGGGCAGAAGAAGAATTAAAACGTAATCTATTTTTCCACAGTGATATTTCTTTGAATATCTAGAATGTAAAATCCAAACAATGAATATATCTTTACAGTAAAATTATGTTATGTCTTCAAGCAGGTAATGGGATTTGTTATGACTTTCTGAACTAATTCTTCCTTGTAACCTGTTATTTCCAAACACCATCTGTATTATTTTAGTATTTAAATTTTTGATTTTTATTTTTTTAACAGAGACAGGGTCTCCCTATGTTTCCCAAGCTGGTCTCAAACTCCTGGGCTTAAGGAATCCTCCTGCCTCAGCCTCCAAAAGAGCTAAGATTACAGGGATAAGCCACCATGCCCAGCCTTAGTATTTAAAAAATATTATCTTATATGTAATCATAAATGTTATTGAAGATGCTTCAATAGATTTCTCTTGATTGTAAGAAAAATTTTTAATTGTGGTGATTTCTTTTTTTTTTTTTTTTTTTTTTTGAGACGGAGTCTCGCTCTGTCGCCCAGGCTGGAGTGCAGTGGCGCGATCTCGGCTCACTGCAAGCTCCGCCTCCCGGGTTCACGCCATTCTCCTGCCTCAGCCTCCCGAGTAGCTGGGACTACAGGCGCCCACAACCGCGCCCGGCTATTTTTTTGTATTTTTAGTAGAGACGGGGTTTCACCGTGGTCTCGATCTCCTGACCTTGTGATCCGCCCGCCTCGGCCTCCCAAAGTGCTGGGATTACAGGCGTGAGCCACCGCGCCGGCACGGTGATTTCTTATTAAAACAATCAGTAAGAACAAAGCAATCTAGTTGCCTAAAGATTTACTCAAACATTTTTTAAAAAATAATATTTTCAAAACATATAGTTTATTTACAATTTGGGATTAAAATCTAAAGAAACACATTGAAAATGACTTATAATGCTGGCACATGAGCTATGAGATGTTTTCTTCTTTAACTTCTATAAAAAGTCGACAGTTCATTTGGATGGGTACCACAGTTGTTTCATTGCACAATTCTTAATTCCATATCACCAGCTGAAAAGAACAAACTGTATTTCAGTAAGAAAGAAATAGTTACATTTTTCCTCAATTCTGCCATAATTCAATTTCCTCTGCTGGCTGCTCCAGTCCACTCATGACTGATGGTAGGCGGCAACATATGGCAGCATTGAGAGGATTTATAAAGAAATCTGCTAATGGTAGTGAACAAATAAACAATTGGGAAAACTCAACAGTCAGGAAGAATTAATAAAGCTGGCAAATGCTTGGTTAGTAGAGCTTCTCAAAGTGAACAATGCCAAGTGTCTGCAAATATCTTGGTTGAGCTTTCTCTCAGCAGGCAGAACATATTAATTTTCAGGGATTTACTAAATTTAACATAGTAGCTGCAAATGTACGTACTTACTACTAAAGCCTCTGTCTATCTTGTGGTGTGGTGATTTGCCAAAATTGAGCCTTCAATAACCAAATGGGTAAACTGATAATCTTAGTAGAAGGCTGAATCTAATTATTTCTGCCTTGCATTGCAAAATGTTTTTAAAAAACATCCAAATTTTGCCACATGCTTAGAGATAGAACAGCTAGAATGTGCCTTCTATATCTTATTAACAACAAGGGATTTTAGTCCCTAAAATGGTTTGCTGTACAGTAAAAATAAATGTATGTTTTGAAAATTGTCTTTTACCAAATCAGCTGTTAAATTCTTTTCTCTGTCTGTAACTTACAAGCATTCCCTTAACTACTTTTTTTCATTTCTGTTATCACAATACACAATAGAAAGGTTAAAAGTTTTCTAATCAAGTAACACAAGAAGACAAAGGAAAATATCAATATTTTAGAAGAATAGGGTTTCCTCCTTTGGTTATGTACCTTTGACGTTACCTTTGTCTAATTTTCTAAACTTTACACACAGGTTAATAAAACTGCTTATCTCTTTGACCCAAACCAAAATGTTCTTCTCAAAAGTGACATTTAGACTGATTTCTTCTTTAAAATTGTAATGCTTTTTCTTATGTGGTTTTTGCAATGTAGAATTGTCTGTTCGAGTTTTGGGGTTTTTAATGTAGTTTTGAGATATTTAAAGTTATCACAATTCCAGACTTTATAGTTCAATGATTGTATTCATGTTTTTCTTGGGGTTCTGAAATAGCTCATAAACTTACCTTCCCATTCACAATGAGGGAAATAATTATGAATTGTTCTCCAATTTAGCTTTCAAAGCTAATCACTAAGGGGGAAAAAACACAAACAACAACAAAAATCAAAAATCTGAGATTTTCCTTCACTATAGACAAATTAAAATCAGAATATTTGAGACTGAAACACCAAAACAGTATTTATTCTCTCCAGCAAATTCAAGGGTTAAAACACAGCCAGGGTTAGAATCTACTGAAATTGAGATTGTAGCCAGAGCTCTTCTTTCTTTTGTCTGTAATTGATGAGGAAACCTCAGAGTTTTGGTCTTTTCAAACTTCTCACAGTACATGTGGGACCCAAAGCTTCCTCATGCCCATTACCCAGATTGAACTTTCTCAAATTAATTGCTCCCCATTTCCATCCAGCTAGGGAGGGGTATATTGAAGAAAACCTATACAGCTCACCGGTATTCATAGGACTCCCTGGAGGACCATTTCAGAGTTTTGGCCTTTGCTGATAGGCAGCCTTGGGCTGAGCCATTTGAACCTTGAGAGGTATTTAACCCTGCTGGACTTCCATTTTAATCTTCTTCCCTTAAAAATTTCACTTCAACTCTTAAATTCAGAACACACCCCTATATACTTTTAGAAAAATCACTTTATTAAGTATAACTGACATACATTTTTACGAGCTTATCTGAATATTGTCTTGTATTTCATTATTGGCAGGATAAACTGTGAGATCAAGAGTTTTCACGTGAGAAAGACTTGTTTGTGAATTCTAGGTGTTTTTTTTTTTTTTTTTTTTTGCAATTTTTTTTTTTTTTTTTTTTAAATTTGAGAGTACAATGGTGTGATATCAGCTCACTGCAACCTCCTCCTACCAGGTCCAAGCAATTCTCCTGCCTCGGCTTCCTTAGTAGCTGAGACTATAGGCACATGCCACCATGCCTAGCTAATTTTTGTATTTTCAGTAGAGTTGGGATTTCACCATGTCAGCCAGGCTGGTCTTGAACTCCTGACTTCAAGTGATCCACCTGCCTCAGCCTCCCAAAGTGCCAGGATTATAGGCCACTGCACCCAGCCTGCAATGTATTTTCTAGCTTTATAGGCTAGAAATCAATACTTCATCGGCTTGCTTCAATGACCACAGAAGGTACTACATGTGAGGTGTATGATATATGGTCTGATACCTAAAATCTACTTCCGTTTTTAATCCTTATACATCTTCAGGAATACAGGCTGTTGGTAAACAAAATTATCCCATGCTGATCTTCTTCCCCAATAGGTTCTATTTGTTCCCGTCCGTCACTAAAACTGAATTCTTCCACAAAATTGCAGCATCTCTGTGGTCCTCCTAAGTGGAAACTATTCATCCCACAACTTCCCTCTAATGTTTCTATATTATATTTCCTTGAATGAGTATATAAGCATATTAGAAATGTTATGATTCCAGAGAGCAAGGCAATCAAAATCAGTGAACATGCATTGACTACATACTCTGCCAGGCTTTGTTCTATACAAAGAGGAGATGTTGCTTGTTATTACATTTTAATTGCCCCAAGGACTAATGTGCTGCAAATGCCCCAACACTGAGATGCAGCTGGTGATAGTGGTGCTACTGATTAGCTTCTGCCTAAAAGTGAATAAGCTTTTGTTCTATGTCTTCATTGGAGTGGATTTCCTAACCAATCAGAAAAGCCCCTAGTGATGCTATGTACCGATAAGATTTATCTCTAATGTCCATCCCCTCTATCAAAAGGTTCATTCTCCAATCAGTAAAGCTGTTTGGAGTTGAAATAGCCTGCTCTACCTCATGAAATATTCTGTCCAGAGAGGAGAGCCAGAAAGCAGCTGAGAATTAAGGGCAAACTCCCTCTTTCAGGAGGAATTCTGCAATGGAGTTGGATGCCTACTGTATACTGAATCAGAAAACTTAGAATTTGATTTGGTGTTTCCGTTACCTGGCTGTGATTACGCAAATCAGTTAACTCCGAGGGCCAGATATTTTTTTCATCTGTATGTACCCATGTTACAGGTACCTCATGCCCTCAATTCCACTAGAAGCTAAAAAAATATAGAAATATAGCCTGAGGGCCTTATACTTTAACTGCAAGGAGAAGATTTTCAGACGTGGCAAAAAGAATCAAATAAAACAGTACATTTGCATTCAACTTGTTTGATTACAGACTAAGTATTATTTAAACACCACAAAGAGCGTAAAAATCGTTGTTACCTGTCATAGTTGGTGCCTTACCCACATGTCATCACTAAAGGTCCTTGGGAGAATTGAGCCGAACAAAGTGTTTCTAGATGGTTTAAAGTATAGATATTTGAAATGAAGTGTAAGATAGCTTTATAAACGTAGTCTATGATTAAATGTTGTTAGTCAATGAGACCAGAAACCCTCGTTGAGATTTTTATGTTAGAGCCACAGTTATTTCTTTTGAGTTGAAAATATACAGGGGTAAACTCATCAATGTGCTAGTCAGTCTTTTATTCTGTATAATTACCTAGAAAGCAGTGGCATTTATGGGGTTTTATGGCCTCTTCCAGTATTATGTGATGTGCTTTCATCATTTACTTCCTGTAACCAACAATCTATCTAGATTCGATTCCCTAGGTACACAATTTTTTAATTTTTTCCATTAAACAGGAAAGGTCACTTGACATCAAAATTTTGGACAGTGCTCAAATATGATTCCAGGCAGACTACTGATGTTCTGAAAGAGACTTGGAAGGCCTGTAGCTCCCTCATAAACCGTCAAAGTTAGATCTGTGATGAAACTGATTTGTTTATATTTACATAGTGTCATTTAAGGTGGTACATTTACAGACTTTGTAAACATTACCTGTCATGAGGTGAAGAACAAATTAGAACATAGCAACTGTTCACTGGCACATAGGGATTTGATAAAATGAAGTGCCATATTTAATTGGAAATATGAGGAAATGTTAGGTAGAAAGAATACAATTATATGAACTGGAATAATGCCAGGCCTCTTCCTCTATCCTGGGGGCATTATGGACTCCCAAGTAATGACCAGATTGTCCGTGCTAAGGAACTGAATGTGAAGGGCATCACAGGAGCAAGTGATCACTGGGGACAGTCACACAGCCACAGTGGGGATTTCATTTCTTACAGTGAAATAGCACTTGTCTAGATGACAGTACATGTGTAGGGTGAAGTGACCTAGAGAAAATTTTCTTACATAGCACATTTTCTATTTCTTTCATTCTTTGTTAAAGATCTCAGAATGGAATATGAAATGTGGCTTAAATTGTACAAAGTGAATTATTGTTCAATAAAGGTAATATTATGTAGAATAGAATTCCGAAGAACTAACTACTTCAAGTGAACCACACATATTTCAAACTAGCTCTGTATACTTTAAAGGCTAATTTCCAGGTGAGAGGATTAATAGTTCGTTTTATATTTTATACCTGAAGAAAATACATACGAAAAAGTCAAGAAAAGGGGTAAGGCTACAAAGACATAACTTCATGTAGACCCTGATCCCAAGCCAGTTTTATTGCTGTTCATATTTTCATAGCACATTTCTATCTTACAATTTATTTGCACTTGTTAATATTTTCTTTTCCAGTGCTTTGATGTAGCGATTTAACAAGGATTCATATATACTGAGTAAAAAACAATTGTACTGATGCAGTTATATATTTTATTTCAATTTTCTTTTATACAGATGGAACAGAAGCATGTGGTTAGCTGAATGGTAAGTGGCACACGTATGTTAGAATGCTAGGGGTGGGAGTGGTGGCTCATGCCTGTAATCCCAGCCCTTTGGGAGGCTAAGGCAGAAAGATCCCTTGAGGCCAGCAGTTTGAGGCCAGGAGTTTGAGACCAGCCTGGCCTTTAGTAGAGACTTGTCTCTAGTAAAAATAAAAAATATTTTTAAAAAATCCATTCAGGACATAGGCATGGGCAAGGACTTCATGAATAAAACAGCAAAAGCAATGGCAACAAAACCCAAAATAGACAAAGGGATCTAATTAAACTAAAGAGCTTCTGCACAGCAAAAGAAACTACCATCAGAGTGAACAGGCAGCCTACAGAATGGGAGAAAAATTTTGCAATCTACCCATCTGACAAAGGGCTAATATCCAGAATCTACAAAGAACTTAAACAAATTTACAAGAAAAAATCAAACAACCCCATCAAAAAGTGGGCAAAGATATGAACAGACGCTTCTCAAAAGAAGACATTTATGCAGCCAACAGACACATGAAAAAAGGCTCATCATCACTGGTCATCAGAGAAATACAAGTCAAAACCACAATGAGATACCATCTCATACCAGTTAGAATGGTGATCATTAAAAAGTCAGGAAACAACAAGTGCTGGGGAGGAAGTGGAGAAATAGGAATGTGTTTACACTGTGGGTGGGAGTGTAAACTAGTTCAACCATTGTGGAAGATAGTGTGGTGATTCCTTAAGGATCTAGAACTAGAAATACCATTTGATCCAGTGATTCCATTACTGAGTATATACCCAGAGGATTATAAATCATGCTATAAAGACACGTGCACAAGTATGTTTACTGCAGTACTGTTCACAATAGCAATGACTTGGAACCAACCCAAATTTCCAACAATTATAGACTGGATTAAGAAAATGTGGCACATATACACCATGGAATACTATGCGGCCATAAAAAAGGATGAGTTTATGTCCCTTGGAGGGACATGGATGAAGCTGGAAACCATCATTCTCAGCAAACTATGGAAAGGACAGAAAACCAAACACCGCATGTTCTCACTCATAGGTGGGAACTGAGAAATGAGAACACTTGGACACAGGGCAGGGAACATCACACACTGGAGCCCATCATGGAGTGGGGGTAGGGAGGAGGGATGGCATTAAGAGAAATACGTAATGTAAATGACTAGTTAATTGGTGCAGCACACCAACATGGCACATGTATATGTATGTAACAAACCTGCACGTTGTGCACATGTACCCTAGAACTTCAAGTGTTATAATAATAATAACTTGGTGTGGTGGTGCACACCTGTAGTTCCAACTGGAGAGAGTCTTTATTCAAGGATTGGAATGGAACTAGCACAGTTCATCTCCTTTGACTTTAAGGACAAATTCTGAGTCATATTTAACACTTCAAAGTTGTGCTCTACAATTGCACTGAAGTTAGGTCTCCTTCTGCAGTCTTGCTCCTGCTTGTCTTTTTCCTCTTCACTGTCCTTACTTCCCCCTTTCTTTCCTCAGTTTTTCCTGGTTTCCTGATATGGTTTTGCTGTGTCCCTACCCAAATCTCATCTTGAATTTCTACATGTTGTGGGAGGTACCCACTGGGAAGTAATTGAATTATGGGGGCAGTTCTTTCCTGTGCCATTCTTGTGATAGTGAATAAGTCTCACCAGATCTGATGGTTTTATAAGGGGGAGTTTCCCTGCACAAACACTCTCTTTGCCTGCTGCCATCCATGTAAGACGTGACTTGCTCCTACTTGCCTTCCACCATGATTGTGAGGCTTCTTCAGTTGTGTGGAACTGCAAGTCCATTAAACCTCTTTTGTAAATAGCCCTGTCTTGGGTATGTCTTTATCAGCAGTGTGAAAATGAACTAATACACCTCCCATCCTTGATAAATCAATTGCAAGCACATCCAGTCCTCAGGGTTGACTTCCTGGGAACCACACCCAAGTTATGGGTAGAGTCAAATGTGTTGTCCTCCAAGAAACTGAGTAATGTTTTGATCCCTGAGGTATGTTACGAACCTTATCCTAAAGAAGGATAAGAGCCTAAGAAGTTTCATTTGGGAAGACCAAAGGAAAACTGTCTTTTAAATTAAAAATATTTCAGACCACTTACACTTTTCTTTCTGACATTTGCTTTTTATGAAAATTTTATGTACTACCATTCCATGACCACCAGTTGTATTCCTGGAAAGGGGTCTCCATCTAGACCCCAAGAGAGGGTTTTTGAATGTCATGCAAGAAATAATTAAGGGCAAGTCCATACAGTAAAGTAAAAACAAATTTATTAAGAAAGTAAAAGAAGAAAATAATGGCTACTCCATAGGCAGAGTAGTGGTATGTGCTGCTTGATTGAGTGTACTTACAGTTATTTCTTGATGATATGCTAAAAAAGGGGTAGATTATTCATGAGCTTTCCAGGGGGAAAGGGATGGAGATTTCCCAAAACTGCATTTCCTCTCCTTTTTAGACTACATAGGGTAGCTTCTGAGCATTGCCATGGCACTTGTAAACTGTCATGGCATTGGCGGGAGTGCCTTTTAGCATGCTGATGCATTATAATTAGCATCTAATGAGCAGTGGGGACAACCAGAGGTCACTTTCAGCATTATCTTGGTGTTGGTGGGTTTGGGCCGGCTTCTTTACTGCATGTTGTTTTATTAGCAGGGCATTTGTGACCTGTATCTTATGCAGACCTCCTATCTCATCCTGTCACTGAGAATGCCTAACCTCCTGGGAAAGCAGTCCAGTAGGTCTCAGTCTGATTTTACCCAGCCCCTATTCAAGATGGAGTTGCTCTGGTTCAAAGGCCTCTGACAGTTGGAGAATCACCTTTTGTTTTTGTCTCAATTTCTGAATAGCCATTGAATTTCAATGAGATATTGTTTTTGTTTTTGAGACGGAGTCTCGGTCTGTTGCCCAGGCGGGAGTGCAGTGGCCGGATCTCAGCTCACTGCAAGCTCCGCCTCCCGGGTTCACGCCATTCTCCTGCCTCAGCCTCCGAGTAGCTGGGACTACAGGCGCCCGCCACCTCTCCCGGCTGGTTTTTGTATTTTTTAGTAGAGACGGGGTTTCACCGTGTTAGCCAGGATGGTCTCGATCTCCTGACCTCGTGATCCAGCCGTCTGGGCCTCCCAAAGTGCTGAGATTACAGGCTTGAGCCACTGTGCCCCCGCTATTGTTAATAAGGTAAATATATTGCAAAGTTGAATCAAATTGTTTTGTGTCTTACTTTTTGTTTTTCAAATAAAAGATCACAAATTTCAGATACAAAAAACTATTAAAATTTTTCATGTGCTCTGAAACACCTACTACTTCATTTTCCTGAGGACATTAATCTTTCTGTTTATCATCTTAGCTTTTTCATATGTTCAGACCTTGGCATCTTATCACAAATTCATAAGAACACAATAAAAAAATGCTTGCTGGTTTGTGTGCTGTAACAAACTGTTGCCACTTCCCCAAAGTGGAACACATTTCAACAGTTCCACTTAAAATCATGTTTTCAATAATATCACTCGTTTGCTATTATCTTGCTTTTTTCTCAGTCTTCACAGTCGCATATGGAGATATTATTCCCACTGTTCATTAAGGTTCCTGCTGTGCTTGAAGGCTACTTCCTGACAGCTCACAGTCACTCCTATGAGAAGAATCTAGGGCTCCCAAACACTAAAACATGCTCGCTTAAGAAGAAAAACGCTATGTGTTTCATTTCTACCATGTTCCAACATTCCTAACGCTGATTAAATATAGAAAGAAGACAAATGAACAAGTTTCATGATAACTTTTGATGCTAGTGCAGACCTCCCACTGGGTCACATTTTCTGCCTGACAGGTGGTCCATTCAGCTGAAATACCACTGAGCTGGTAAACTTAAGCAAGAGCATATGACCCACCTCTCAAACCTGGGGCTGAAAGCAGCAGGGGTTGGATACATACCTAATAATCTCACACTGAAAAATCTTCACTGCAATGTATTTATTAACCTGCGCATCTGATCCTAGAAATTTCTATGGATGGTGAAGGCGGAGATAACAGATGAGTCTCTGTGCCCCACATTTTGTAGGAACATTTCTTACCTGTGTCTGAAAGACTTCCAGTGGGTTCTGATTATAAATTTAAGAAAACCACGTTCACATCAGGAAGTGCTGTTTGTAATCTTTCCTTAGATTGGAACCATTTTTAGTTTTCATTTCCTTTGAGATTGGATAACACATACATGCTAAGGCTTCTCATTAGAGGAGAAACACACAATTATTGGCAAATTTTCAAAGCATTAGAATAAGTGAGAATTTCTTCTTTGTAATAATTATGTATAACAATAATTATTGGTCTGGGACTTGTGTGATTAAGTAGATTTCATACCTAGATTCTTCTGTAAGTCAATACACCTGAGTGTTTTCAGTTACTAAATATTTCTACTTCCTTAATTCTTATCGACCCCACTTCCTTTAAATTGTATCTCCAAGTGTTTGAAGTTCTCCAGAGCTTATCTATTTTATCCTCTTTAAAATTCACAATACAAGCCATGTCATGGTGATTAACTGTGATAACCTATTTTGCATAAAGTTATTATAAGTGTACAAAAGCACAAAAAGTTTCCAGAAATTCCCCCAAATTGTTAAGTTTCTAAATTAGAGCACATATGGCTCTCTTCAAGTGTTGAGTAATATCTGCTGTGAATAAACCATCAGGGTTTAGATAAGTTCTTGAAAAAGATACAATTTAATTATTTTTGAATAAAAAAATATTTTCAGTACATGATAACAAAGAGACTCTGAAGAGAGACTTAATTATCACGTTTTAATTTCATAGATTATAATTTGGTACATCGCATCCAAAGATCATCTATAATTTCACTTGTGCTAATACTTTCTAAAGTTGTGAAGGATTTGATGATGCTGAGTTTAAAAGAAACCTCCTGATTTTCCAAAGAGCCCTCCGCTTTTGGTTACATGACAATTGTTTGAGGTTTCTGCTTTGTAAGTTTGTTTCTTAATGTTTTTATTTCTTATTGGTGAGGACCTCCAGGGATGTATTAATTTGGTTTGTAAATCCTAGTTGACTGACTTCACAGATATTAGAAAGGAAAAAAATATTTTATCTTTAGGCACATTTTAAGCATAAAGCCAATATTTAGAAATGCTCACAAAAGAATGTTAAACAGGGTAACTGGAGGGACTACCAGACAATGACCAGCCATATGTTTATACTGTAATATAAGTTTTCTGCATGGGGAGCCATAATAGCTTTGAATAGCAGCATATTCTTCTTGGACTGGGAAGCTAAACTTTCTCGGTAATAACTAGAATACTAATTAAGTCTTCATGACAACGTGAGCCAAAGTAAAGGAAAACTTGTTTTTGCTTTAGTTATAGACAAATACAAACAGACAAAGGTTTTTTTGGTCCTCTGTGTGTAGAACATTGCTAGTAATTTTTCAGGCGACAGCAGGGGATGTTTCCAAGTGCAAGCAGAAGAGAATGATTAGAAAATCAAGTCTGAAATTCTCTTATGTTGGTGCTTAATGAAGCGAGGGAAGTTGGTATTTTGTAATGAAACCCTCTAGGTTTTTTTTTTCCCCTTCTATCTATAGGGGCAAAGAAAAAGCTTCCCCTTTGCTTCAGAAGGTCCAATGAAAAATCAACTCACAAAAGGCAGATTAATAGGAGAAAAAGCATACACATGTATTTGATGATAGTTTTTCATGACACAGGAGCCTTCAGAATGAAGAACCCAACACCCCAATAAGGTGCAGAAACTTACATGCCATCTTCAGGTTAGAGAAAGACTGGGGACTCGGAACATGGCCCAAAACAGGTTAGGGTGATAAATCACATGGCAAGACAGGTTATGGGAGAGAGAGAAGAGGAGACTTGACTAGTAAAGGTAATCTTGTTATGTAGATAAAACCTCACAGGTCACAGCCCTCAGAAAGAATATACGGTAAGTGTTTTTGTTCGTTTGTTTGTTTTTTCCCAAACCTTTAAATCTGTAAGATTCTCAGTTCATCTTTCCTAGATCCAGACAAGGGAAGTCCTTGCTATATTATAGAAGATTCTCTACAGATGCAAAAGACAGTTTTACAGGGACCCTTCTATTTGCTGGCCCTCTGACAGCCATCACAAAATATGTCAAGGAAATATATTTTAGGGTAAAATATTTTGATTTCCTTCAGTTCCCTCTTTGAAACTTAAAAAAGTTTTACATACTAAAAGCCACACTGATAGATTTGAAGCTATAGGTTAGAGGTTATCTGATACAAATAGACAAAGGAGTTAAAAGACAAATTGGGATAAGCAGAAAAGAGCAAATTTAAATATATCATCCCATATCTTCTAGCTGTCTCTTGGTCCTGAGAACAGATCAGTTCAGTTAAACAACAGTGTGCCATTCCAGGAGGTGGCACTGCAAATAAATGGCCTAAGCCTCTATATATGATACAGGCAAACAGATCTTTGATAAGAGACATTTCTATGGAAATATAAGAAAACCAAAGGTTAATGTCTACAGTAATTTATAGACTAGCTCTTCCAGAATCTTCTAAGCATCTTCAAATTGCAGTGGCAATCTGACAGATTTTTCTTTTTATTTGTGAAAAGAAAGTAAATCTCATGACCCCCAAATCACTAACCCAAAGGGACAAGTCAAGCTGGACACTGAATGAGGCAAACCTGGCTCACATTTTAATCCTAAATAAGATATCTATAAAGGTAAAAGAGCTACTTACTTTCCTTACATATTTCCCTCTAGAAAATTCTCTGTGGGTCCCAAAATCTTTACCCTGAAATAGTTCTGTTGAATTTTGCCCCGACGATGTAAACTGTTAGCTTATCTTCACAGGTGCAGGACAAAGAACAGAACTCTAAGTCATCCCTCTGCTCACCTGAGACAAATACATAACTGATTGCTTCCCCTGATGTAAAAATGCAGATTCACCAAGCTAGAAGAAGGCATAAGTGAAGATTCCTCTATTCCTCTCTGACATATAAATTGTGTATTCATTGAAAGGCTGATCACAGACTCAAAAGAATGCAACTGTTTATCTCTTATCTATGCATACATTTTAAACATTTCTTCCTCTTTTCCTAAATATCTGCCCTTTCCTGGTTAAATATTGAAGTCCTCAAAATCATCTTGGGAGACAGGTACAGACGTGTCTCCTGGGCTTGCATTCTTAACCTTGGCAAAATAAACTTCCTAAATTGTTTGAGGCCTGATATGATTTGGCTGTGTCCCCACCCAAATCTCACCTTGAATTGTAATAATCCCCACGTGTCAAGGGCAGGGCCAGGTGGAGATAACTGAGTCATGGGACAGTTTCCCCTATACTGTTCTCGTGGTAGTGAATAAGTCTCATGAGATCTGATGGTTTAGATCTGATGGTTTTATAGATGGGAGTTCCCCTATGCAAGCTTTCCTGACTGCCACCATGCAAGACGTGTCTTTCTTCCTCTTGGCCTTCTGCCATGATTGAGAGGCCTCCCCAGCCATGTGGACCTGTGAATCCATTCAACCTCTTCCCATTATAAATCACCCAGTCTTGGGTATGTCTTTATTAGTGGCGTGAGAACAGACTAATGTAATAAATTGGTACTGGGTAGTGGGGCGTTGCTGTAAAGACACTCAAAAATATGTAAGTGACTTTGCAACTGGGTAACAGGCAGAAGTTAGAACAGTTTGGAGGACTCAGAAAACAGGAAAATGTGGAAAAGCCTGAAAATTCCTGGCGACTTGTTGAATGGCTCTGACCAAAATGTGGATAGTGATATGGACAATAAAATCCAGGCTGAGGTGGTCTCAGATGGAGATGAGGAACTTGTTGGGAGCTGGAGTACACGTCACTCTTGCTATGTAAAGAGAGGGGTGATGTTGTGCCCCTTCCCTTTGACATACTTAAAAGTTTATGTAATAGTAGAAAATGTCCTTCTAAAAAAAAGTTTTAATTTTCAAAAAGAAAGCGTTAATAATCGATATTTAAGATATTTGAGTCATCTGGGTCAAATTAAAATAATGAATTAAAATTACTAAATGTCTGCTTTAAAATTTAAGGATGCATCTTTACCCATGTGTAACTGATTCTGCCAATTTGAATATATTTGACATTACAGCAAGTCAGTTGTTGGTGATACAATGTAATGAAAAATTTGATGTCTTTTTTTAAAAAAGCTATTTTAGCTTGAAATGCTGCCATTTGAGGGAGGGAAGAAGGAAGTACACAGAATTTGTTGTTAGCATGTACCAATATTTGGACCTGAATCCCGTGCATTTTTGTTTAATGCTGTTCCAATTGGAGGCATGAATGAGCTGGATGCATCATCTGAGGATGGCAGCTCCACAGGCATCCACCAGTTTGCTAAAAGGCTTTGTATGTGTTTATTTTTGCAATTGTATTTCTCAGTTTACAAATGCTTATCCAGCACCAGCGTTCTACAACTGGCAAGCAAAACTGAAGGCACATAGATAATATTTGAGTGTTCTAGTCATACTGATATAGTTTATTGGGAAATTAAAAACTGTAGATGAAAGTAGAATGGGGGAATCTGGTGATTTTTAAAGATTAATAAAATATACTTGAATAAAAATCAGCTGCTGCCTAATAGAGAATCACATGAGATAACTTTGAGAGATGGAGACTTACTATGTTATATGCAGGCCATTTGTTATGGGAAAAGATGATGTCCACGTGTTAACAATGTCAATATGCAAATGAATGAAAATACAGCTTTTTTCTCTTGACCTTTGTCAGGCTTACACAGTCATGTTGAATTTTATTACTTGATCTACTTTTGAATCATATGTACTATGGTTTAGACATGGCCATAAGTCTAGGCAAATATTGAACGTTCATGCAGACAGACATCAGCAGTAATTCTATGTAGAGAAAAGTTAAGAAGCTTGTTGTCCATGGTGGAGATTTCCACAGGTTGGGAGAAAATTCCAGTGACGGAGCAAACTGATGCACCAGTTATGTAAGCAGAAACACATTCATGAAAATTGTGGTAGTATTGTCTTTTCTAGACACATACTCATAGGTCTCCTATTTCTTTTTTTTTTTTTTTTTTTTGAGACGGAGTCCCGCTCTGTCGCCCAGGCTGGAGTGCAGTGGCCAGATCTCAGCTCACTGCAAGCTCCGCCTCCCGGGTTCACGCCCGTTCTCCTGCCTCAGCCTCCCGAGTAGCTGGGACTACAGGCGCCAATCCCAGCACTTTGGGAGGCCGAGACGGGCGGATCACGAGGTCAGGAGATTGAGACCATCCTGGCTAACACGGTGAAACCCCGTCTCTACTAAAAAATACAAAAAACTAGCCGGGCGAGGTCTCCTATTTCTTGTGTGTGCTGCATGTTGTGATATAATTATTTTTCTAAAATATATTAGCTGACTCTTGTTCTAGCCCTCCACATTCTGTTCTTATTTTTTCCCTCCCAACTTTATCCTTCAACATCAGTTCTATCATCTTTTTCTCCAAGAAATAACAAAAACAAACAAACAAAAATCCCTGATCAGATACATAGTCTCTTGAATTACCTGTATCTTACTCAGGCCATTTTCCTCACTGATAAATATTTCTTTCTTCTCTACCTCTCTACACTTATTTAAGCCTTACATAGACCATATCCCATGGAATTTTCTTTGAAAACTCTGGGCAAGACTGACTACTCTGTTCTCTGAATCCTCTCCTCCCCCCACCCTTTGTTGTAGTGTGTGTGTGTGAGTGTGTGTCTGTGTGTAGTGTGTTAATGGCATCTTAGCATATTAATGTTCTATTACTCAGAATAAATCTCATATATTTAGTGGCTTAAAACAACACAAATTTATTAGTTTACAATGTTCTGAGTCAGAAGTTTAGGTGCAGAGTGGCTCAGCTGGTTCTCTGCTTAGAGTCTCTCAAGGCCAATATCAAGGTTTGACCAAGGCTGGATTCCTTTGCTGGAGGTTCTGGAAATAAATTTGCTCCCAAGTTCATGCAAGTCGTTCACAGAATTCAGATTCACGTGGTGGTCTTAAGGGTGAGGTCCTTGCTTTCTTGTTGATTGTCAGCTGACATCTTTTTCAGCTTTCTAGAGGCTCTTTGTACCTTGGCGAGCGGCTTTGTTCCTCCATCTTCAAAGTCATAACAGCAGGTAATGTCTTTTTCATGCTTTGAATCTCTCTGACTTCCCCTTCCACAGCATCTCTTCTGCCTCCAGCTATAGAATTTTCTCTGCTTTAAAAAAAGGTTCATGGAATTAGATTGGATTTAGCTGGATAATCCAGGATAATCTCTCTATTTTAAGAAACACAACCTTGACTACATCTACAAAATCCCCTATAATTGGCAGCCAGAGTAGCATTCGATTGAACAACAAGGAGGTAAAACTCTTGGAGGACATCTTTAGGATGCAGCCCACAGCAGTCATACTACAGGGATCCTCATCTTTATTCCTTGACTTTTGCCACTGTGGTATCTTTTTCAGTTGACTTTCTTTATTTTTTGTTCAGTGTTCTTGGTAAAAATTAAATTGTTCCAAGAAACTCTTTAATGTGAATTTGAAAGACACAAGTTAGAGAAACGTGATTCCCTCTGAAACCCCATGCACATCAGCTAGTAAGGTAGTAATTTTCCAGAAGCAGGTTCCAGCATTTATTTCCAGCTTCCTGAGTGTCAAGAAACAGTGAGGGTTGCATTGGTTTCTTGCTCTGACACATTAATTCTTTGGATCATGGCTTCAACTGCCTTAACCTTTAGTTTCTTGTGGTCCAAGATAATAGGGTAGTGGTGGTGGCTGTAGACCTCAGTGAAACTGCTCCAACAGTGATCTCAGAGGAAGTAGCTCCATGATGAGCCAGTTCTCTACTCTTTTGGTTTTCTAAGAGACTTGGGCTAGAAGATGCTTCTTTATACTTTACAGGATTTTGTAAGAACCTATTCCACTATATTCCTCTTTATGTTTAAACTACCTAGAATAACAAGTTTATTTCCTCCACTGAACTCTGCCTGACACATTATTTGAAACCAGAAATGAGTGCAACAGAGCAGACTTAGAAATATGTGGTTTGGCCGGGCGCGGTGGCTCAAGCCTGTAATCCCAGCACTTTGGGAGGCCGAGACGGACGGATCACGAGGTCGGGAGATCGAGACCATCCTGGTTAACACGGTGAAACCCCATCTCTACTAAAAAATACAAAAAACTAGCCGGGCGAGGTGGCGGGCGCCTGTAGTCCCAGCTACTCAGGAGGCTGAGGCAGGAGAATGGCGTG
Organism: Macaca thibetana thibetana; assembly: GCF_024542745.1. Taxonomy (NCBI): domain Eukaryota; kingdom Metazoa; phylum Chordata; class Mammalia; order Primates; family Cercopithecidae; genus Macaca; species Macaca thibetana. The sequence goes on along the minus strand of NC_065583.1, from coordinate 131,837,510 downwards.
AACCCGGGAGGCGGAGCTTGCAGTGAGCTGAGATCCGGCCACTGCACTCCAGCCTGGGTGACAGCACGAGACTCCGTCTCAAAAAAAAAAAAAAAAAAAAAAAAAAAAAAAAAGAAATATGTGGTTTTGGCCTAGTGGTCATGTAACAGCTATAGAGAATCTGATGCTACAGGTTGAGAACTTGTGAGACCTTAGACAAACATTTGTTAAAATTGTCATCTACAGCTACATGGAAGGAAAATGCTCTACAGTGCCTTCGAGGGAAATGGCTACAGTGCTTGTAGCTTTGAGATGAGAGCAATTATATTGATATATCTTACCTGTTCCTGGTTGTTTTAACAAAGAACAGATGAACCTGGGTAAGAACTTTCCTGTGTGTAAACAGAAAAAGAAAGACATAGAAAGATCCAGAAATTTGAGGCTCCACAAAACTAAAAAGTCTGGCTACTTCTGTATCCCAAGAATCAAGCTTTAAGGAAAAAGAATGAAGACAGTAAATACGATGGTGTTTCCATAATTGTTAAGTCCAGAAAAGAAGTTTACCCATGGTTATTGACACACAGAACCAACTGCAAGCAAATAGACCAAATGCCTACTACATTTTGAGATCATTATATGTTATCAAAGAAACCACATTTCTGGGCTGAAAAATCTATTTTTTCAGTCCCAAAAGCAATCTTTAAGTTTCTAGTCATGAGCAAGCAGAAAGTGGATGGCAAAATTGAAGTCCCCAGGGAGAATTTACTTTCCAACATGTAATTCATACACATCCCCAAGGGATTTAGGAGAAGAAATAGCCTCCAAGATGCGAAAATAGGGAGAGTCATGTACTGCATAACAATATTTGGGCCAATGACAGGCCTCCATATACAATAGTGGTTCCATAAGATTATAATGGATTTGCCCTATTATAATGGAGCTACCTATATAGGTATATCAATTTTTATTTTGTATATTGTAATTTTACTGTACCTTTTCTAAGGGTATCTATGTTTAAATAGATAGTTACCATTGTGCTACAATTGCCTACAGCGTTCACTACAGTAACATGCTGTTCAGTTTTGTAGCCTGGGAGCAGTATGCTATGCCAAATAGCTTAGGTGTGTATCAGGCTATATCCTAAGGTTTGTGTGAATATATTCTACGATGTTTACACAATAAGGAAATCACGTAACTATGCATTTCTCAGAATGTATTCTCTTTGCTAAGCAATACATGATTGTAATGGAAAAGAAATTTTCCTAGAATGCTGAAGCAAGGTCTATATGAGGAACCCGTTTCACTTTCAGGAAAGTTGTGCAATTCTAGCTCGCCAGAATATTTTTTCACTAGATACCAATTATCTTGAGGGTTTTTAACCCCTTCTTTTTTGAATGTCTAATTATTTTTATCTATTGCCTATTTTCCTACATCTCTTTCATATAAATAATTTATTCTGATAATACACAAACTGAAGTATTTTAAAATTATCTTGGCGTAGGAAAATTCCATGTTTCATAAAGAACAATGAACATGATCAGCATTATGTCTGCTATTTCTTTGCTTTAGAAACACTGTGATTTCATACTCAGTTGAATAATTTATGTAGGAGTTAAATTATCCATTTCCTAATGTAACCAATTTAGTGTTGTGAATACATTTTAACAAATGCCATGAATTATTCTATAATTTTTATATTTTCAAATTTCTGTGGTTTGTGAAAGTCATGCAAAATGTTACCTCTTTATCCCCTAAATAATTGAGAAATCGTGATAAAGAGATCTTGCCTTTAGGTGAATCTAACATCATGTGAATGACACAGAATTTGTATCCATTTGCATATTAAGGAATACTGTCATGATTACTTGATGGTTTTCTCAGTTAATTTTTGTTACAAGCTAAGATAATCAGAATGCAGTCTTTGATGCATTAAGAGTAAACTAATACCATGATATACATTACTTTTAGAAACATGATGAATAAATAAATTTTTATTATGATGATGTCATACTCACATCTTCTCTAAAATATCCTTTAAAACTGTTTTTGGAGTTTATAATTATATATATAATTGATATATAATTGTTATATATTATTGTATCATCATATTATCTATCATACTCAAATATATGATGTAAAATTATTACAAATTCTTAAAAACCTATAATTAATAAAAATAAAACTAATAAAAACAAAAAGTAATAATTTATAATTAAAAGTAATTCTAAAAATAAATCTATAATTTATTTAAAACCTACAAAGTTCTAGACATTGTTAGGCATATTTAATGCTACTTATTATTAAGAATCTAGAATTAAATGCTGATAACTAAGTATTGATCTAATATTTCAAATAACATAATTTCACTTAATTTAATTTCTGCTGATACCACATATCTTTAAAATGAAACAAACGGCCGGGCGCGGTGGCTCAAGCCTGTAATCCCAGCACTTTGGGAGGCCGAGACGGGCGGATCACGAGGTCAGGAGATCGAGAGACCATCCTGGCTGACACGGTGAACCCCGTCTCTACTAAAAAAAAATACAAAAACTTAGCCGGGCGAGGTGGCGGGCGCCTGTAGTCCCAGCTACCCGGGAGGCTGAGGCAGGAGAATGGCGTAAACCCGGGAGGCGGAGCTTGCAGTGAGCTGAGATCCGGCCAGTGCACTCCAGCCTGGGCGACAGAGCGAAACTCCGTCTCAAAAAAAAAAAAAAAAAAAAAAAAAAAAAAAAAAAAGAAACAGAGTAAATAGGAATGAGAAATTATTAGAGAAGACAAGGATCTTTAACCAAAGACAAAGGATAATCTGAGTTTACGTTTCTCTGTAAGATTTCCATAGACAGATAGATAGATAGATACATAGATCTGGATCTTGATCAGTTTGTTTTCAATTTGCAATTATGGACATTTTTGAACTATACAAAAGCCAAGAAAATTTTACTATAGACCCTTGAGAGTTACAAAAATTGTCAACATTTCATGAATTATGATTCATCTATCTCCTCCAATTTTCCCCATAGCTGGAAAAAAATCCAAGCCATCTTGACCAGATTACTAAGCCAAATTTAGTGAAGTAATATTTTATAGATGGAATTAGTTATTTATGTTTTCACATACACATCTCACCAAAAGTTTGAGAAGAATTTTCTTAAAAGGTTATTTGCCCTTAAAATTTATATTGTGTTCTTCTTTCTCATTAGTCATTGTATAATTAAATAAAGCCAGTATCCTCCCTTCTTCAATGTTTACCTTTGAATATTTACTTCTTATTTCTGTGAAATGTATTTGAATCAGGAAGAGAACTCACATTTTATCACCAATTCTTTGTCTGTAGAACCCTAAGAGGGACATTCCATTTAAATTAAAGGCATCCTACTCACTTCTTAGGGCTTGGAGTTTTCTCACTTGGGTGGGGTCAATAGATCCTAAGGAAAAGGACTGATTATAAACGTAAAATACAACTTTACTTTTGGTTTACATCTTAAGTTATAGATGTTACTTGGGCTCATATAGTTAGTAGAATCATTCATTCATTAACTCCAAAATATTTATTGAATTCCTGCTATGTTTCATACATTATGTTATGTAATGGATATATATCTATAAATAGCATATTTGCTAATTGATTCCTTCAACAAGCACTGAGACACAGTGGTGAACAAGGCTCTGATACTGTCCTAGAACAAATGGAACCACAGCTAGGAGAATAAATTAGGTACTGCATTAAAGTTAGGAACACAGTGCTGTGGGAACACAAAAAGGGCTAACAGTGTTATAAGGCAGAGGGAGTGGAGGAGGCGGTAATGTGTAAGAAGAGTTTTAAAGAAGAAATAATGAAGGATCTATGTGGTTTGAGAGGCAGAGAAGATTGTGTGGGAGACGGACATTCAATAAAGAGAAACTAGAAAAAAATAAAGCATCAGTGTGAATAAACTATTTGGAGTAATGAAGAAACTAGAATTAAATGCTGAGGAAGTTAGAGAAACTAGAAAAAAATAAGGCATTAATGTGAAAAAACTATTTGGACCAATGAAGACTCTGGGATTAAATGCTAAGGAAGTTAGGCTTCAATGTATAGGAAAACATTTTAAGAAAAGAAATTACATGATCAACTATAATTAATTTAACCAGAGTTCCTGTACCATGGAATTGAAACTAAGATAGCTACATTAAAAGTTTGTATCATTTACTGAGCCAGCTGACTAAATTAAACACAGGGTGAAAAGCCACATAGATTCTACTATAATTTAGCTTGATTTTCCCATGTTGTTATTTTTGAAGTCTGTGACCACAGCTAAAATCCCCAAAGGGAGGGCAGTCATTTTCCTTTTTTCTCCTTGAATTTCTGCTCAATTCAGGTTTATTCTTCAGTGAGAGTAAAGAATTGCTGGTCGGCATCCTGCAGCCCTGGGCACAGCTGGCACCTGCAATGCTTTGGTGCGTGCCGGAGAGCCATGCAGAGAATGAATACAGGGGCCTTGGACGTGATTTCTCTACTCCCTAGAGAAGTCTCTACTCTGTACAGTGGCGGGGGCTCAAAAAGAAGCTGAAGGACAGTCATTTCCATGCACACAGAAACCTTTAGCCAGGGTTCCATTCCAATGTTTAGGCTAGTCTAATGTCTGATTTCTTGGGTGAAATGATCAGGTCGATTTTTTTTTCTATAATTACTATCTTGACTATAGTATTAGCTGCAAGGATTGCATTTGTATTGCTCCCCTTAGGAAAGTCTGTGGATTAATTTACTGATGGTTCTTTAGAGAGGGGGAAAAATCACTATGCATTCAGGAGTGTGGTTCATAAATGCACCAGTGTAACTCATTGCTCTAGAGATTCCCCTGTGAGGAAGAAATTTCATTTGGGTGCAATTTTGTCGAAGCTCTAGGAACTGCTTACAACTTTTGACATGTGAGACATCACAGCTTTGGGAAAAAGCTGATTACCAAGTCATATTTGTTATGGTTTTCCAGGTGGCTGGGTATTTCTAAAGCACCCTGCCTCAAATACAGCTGTACTCACACTGTTTCTTAAGAAGACTGAGTCTATGCAGCAGCAAGCAAAGTATTGTTGCCACTTATGCAGATACTTTAAGAGCCGCAATGAGGAGAATCAGAGAGGCAGCGCAGTGCAGAGATTCCATGCAGATTACATATGATCTGACCCTCCTTGGACCAGTCATTTTTAAGCATTTTAAGGATTTTACTAAATTTTTAGAATTCAATTTACATAACCTGTAATGTGGGGTCCTCCCTCATAGGTGCCATTCGAAACTGCTTGAAGCTTTTTAGTGTACGTACAGCATTTAGCCTAGGATCGGTCACATAATTATCTGTAAATGATTGAAAGCTTTTATTGATATATTTCATAAACCTAAATAGGTTTTAGATCTGGCATGAAATCTGCTTATGTATGTTGAGGAAATAAGTTTATGAGATATTTAAAGACCTATTCACTTCCTTTTTTCTCTGTAAAGCCAGCTTCCATTTATTTGCGTTCTCCACTTTTCAGAAAAGAGGTATAGCATATCTGGGGTCTATATGGAGAATCAATGGATTCCACTCACTGGTCTTTTCACATACAAATCTTCCAGGAGTAGAAAATTTTTGTTTACTTCTTTTGCTCAAAATGAAGTTGACAATTAGTTTTATTTCCTTTAATAAATGGAGAGGCAGATTACTAAAATTTTAGCAAAGAAATGCACCAATTTTAATTCATTAAAAGAAGTAAGGGATTCATTGGAAAAATGCCTTACATCCCATTGCAAAACATTCATTAAATTGCTGTCATTACTATTAATTTTTAAAAACATTTTGACATATACCACATGTCTGGAACTTGACTTTATCAACAAGACTAGTGATGATTTACATTTATCAGTGCCTTGCTTAATCAATGAATTTATAACTAGAGAGTTTAGATTTGCTTTTGTAAACCTGTAAATCTGTATGAGTGTTTAAGTGTTGAGCATAAAATACAATAAAGTAGTTGGCAAGAATTTAGCTGGTTTCGATTTCAACAACCACTTATTTGTTTCCACTTGGAATTGTACTGTATCACACTGAATGCTATTGATCAAGTTAGTTGGGTGATGGGCATAAGTGTCTTTAAATATCTCATACCTAGCACTGCTTGATGCTAGATAATTCATCCCTGTGCACAGAGCATGACTGTCTGGGATTATTGCTGCTTTTTTGAGTGACAGACAATACTGTACTTAAATGAATAGAAGTGTTCGAGGGAAATTACCAGAATTTTTTCTCAGAAAATCTGAGGGGTCACTATGAAAATTACTGATGGGTTTGAAGAAGAAATAAGTAAATGATTATGGAAATCATGATTATATATTATAAATGCTATTTCAGAATTGGAATGTAATGCAAATCTTTATATATGTATATATTTTAGTTGGTTATTACTAAAGATATAAAACATATATATATATACACACACACACTATACACACACATATATAAAGGGCAAAATGAAGGCTCTAAATTATATACAAACGAAATGATATGTCTCCAAATAAATAATAACCTTATTTATATGAAGTATTTAATATCCAAATATTATATTTTCACTAAATCATAATATGTAGTCCATTAATATTTTTAAAATTTAGAGAATATAATCATCAATCTGTTTTATTTTTTAAGAAAATCTCTCAGAGCATAAATCCTCATTTACAACATGGAAATCATCATACCCACCTCATAGGATTCTCACAAGTGTTAAAGGGTAAAACACATATCAGGTGCATGAGAGATGGGCGTAGAGAGTGTTTTTTCTTTCTTCATTACTACTGCCACATTCTTTCACTGAAAAACTAGGATTTATAATTTTTCATTATTTCCTCGCCAACCCAAACACTGTCAAGAAACAAAAAGGAAAACACACAAAAGTGATGCAGTGGGTGATTAAAATTCAATAGGCAGGTAAAGAAATGCAAATAAGATACGATTGGACTTCCTCCTGAGTCTATGGCCTTCCCAGTTGGAAACATTTCCATGAAGGTACTTCAGTTCTATACCAAAAAAAAAAAAAAGTAGGAAAAATAATTACATTCAATTTAAAGAATAACTAGAAAAGCATCAATCAGACTGCATCTGATTCAATGCTAGACTCTTTCTGACCTCCAAATGAGTTTTCACATTGAGCTTTACTTTTAAGAATCTGTCTTCCCTCATCTGGTGATGATTTGAAATAAAATGTGGGAATATTTTAAGACTGCCCTGCTACTTTTTCAACAGAGAAAGATTGAGGAAGAAATAGACCAAGGTAGTCATTTGAAAGGCTGGAGGGCATCAGTAGTTATTTATTCTGGTAATTAAATGATTTTAATCTTTCTTTGAATAAAGCACCATAGAGGCTAGAATCATAGACAATGAGGGTCTATGGTAAAGTCTTGGATACACCTTGGCAACGCTCAGTCATCTATGATGTTCAACACAGATTGTGCCAGAACTGAGTTTAGAGTACAGGGATCCCCCACAGTAAGGGATGTGGGAGGGAGAGCCCAGGACAAAGTCAGATGAACTAAAGAAACTGACAGGTAATTTTGATAGTTGGTTTATGTCACTCTGGAACTTTCCAGAGCTTTAAAATACAGAGAAATATTGTGAATCTTCAAGAAGGGAATCTAGAATGCTTTACTATCTAGATTTGACCACAAAATGACTTTTTATAATCTAGTAATGTCTTATGGAATTAGTTATTTAGTGGGGCATAATTTTAAAAACATGGACCTAGAAAGTTCATAGCCTCTTGAGAGAAATCCTTTCTATTTGTCCTCTGTCTCTTGATACTCCCCAAACTAGGAAAGACTGTGCACTTTTTGGAGGGTCTAGTTGAGTCACAGAGCCATAATTTGGACAATAAGAAAATAAAAATATATATCAATTAATTAATAAAATTCCTAGCATGAATATCAAAGTAATTTTACATTTACTTTTCACCTTTCTTATGAAATAATTCAAGTAGAATTACAATATGAATTAACGAAAGCAACTTTTCAAAGTTGATTAGGAACTAAGAATAGATTTGACTGCTTGAATTATGTTCTAAAGAAAATAAGAATTATGTTGAAATATGCCTTAATTGTTCAAATGCATCTTTTTAAAGTTATATGTTCTTCATGAATATATGAAAATAAGGCTAACAAAAATATTTTGAAACAAGAATAAATTTGCCCTAGTAAAACTTTTTATTGATGAATATCTATATCTATAGCTGTTTTTCTTGCTACAAAATTTTCAGGAGAAATTGAGGACATGACATGAGTTTTATTAAAAAGTACTTAGAATAGATATAACTGTTTGAAAGATCGGAACAGAAAATGATTCAGAATTTTACTTCAAAACGTGGGCAATTCTTTGTGTTGTAAAAGGATGTTCTGGAAGGCTGAGTGGCCCTGCCAGAACCAAACACATTGGAGAAATCTCGGGGGAAGCTTCGGCCTCCAGAGATTTGCTGTTTGCTTTTTAGTTCAAAGCAGTCAGGCTCAGCCTCTTGGTAATAAGCCAATGTGAACATCCAAACATCTGTAGTTTCTGCCTTCACACTCTTGGTCTTTTTGTTGGTGTATCAGAACATGGCAATGTGAATCATAAAGGAAATATTGCTCTTTTAAATACATCTTAACTTCACTGTATCATTCACTGTGTCAAATAATTATATTCATGTCACCTGTTTATGGAAATAAAGAAATAACTATCCGAAGCTGGATGGAATCACAGGTTTTGATTTTGTTTGCAGAGAATAAAGTGGGGCTCAGAAATGCTAAGTGAGTTGCCTAATGGCACACAGTGGGAAAGCAGATTAGCTTCTACTCTATCATGTGCGTCCTGCTTGTGAACTCCTCACCTCCTTTAGCTCACGACTTGCTTGTTGTCCACCCGCTGCTACAACAACCCATTGCCAGGCTCTGTGGGGATGCTAAATCCAAATGCGTGACCTTGCTTTGTAACTAGAGAAGCTAGCACTGTACTTTTTTTTTTCAACCAATGGTTTTGAAAAACATTATAAAATTTTTTATTTTTCAAAGACATTCAGATAAATGTTTGCTTATGACAGAGAACAAAGGACTCAGAACTCAAATAATTTTGGCAGTGTAACAAATAAAGGGACCTAACGGTGATTTTTAAAAATTTTTCATTGAGGTACAATTTATATACAGTCAAATGTATTAGATTGATTTATATCTATATCTATATCTGTATCAGTATCCATTATCATCAGTCTCTCAACCATTTGAGCAAGCTATAAACATAATATGTCTTTACCCCTAAATACTCCAACATATATTTTCCTTAAATAAGGAGATTTTATTCATTACCTCCATACAACCTTCTGAATAGGTAACCAACATTTTAGAAGGCCAACTCAGGGCACAGCCATAACAGACCAATAAAATATATATCATATATAATTGATAAGTATACACATGTGGTTATTTTAACATAAATATAAGAAAAGGTGATGTTTATTTGAAATTATATATTATTCTGTATTTGCTTTTCTGTAGCATTTCTACATAGATGCCATTATTTTAACAGTGGCACTTTTAATTAATATGGTTAATAAAATAAATAATATGCCAATGAATACAACAATATTTTATAAGGTTTCTGTGTTCTGATAGAATCGTGTATTTGAACAAATTAAACAAATCATTATCGAATGTTTATACTGTCCAAGCGTGGTGGCTCACACCTGTAATCCCAGCACTTTGGGAGGCGGAGGTGGGTGGATCATGAGGTCAGGAGATCAAGACCATCCTGGCTAACACAGTGAAACTGTAGCTATATTATGTATTAAGATACATAAGTTTAAGTTTTTTAAAATGCATAATGTTAACACTGTAAAACCAATTAAATAGATATTAGTTTTACTTATTAAGAGGTAACAGTGACATGTTTCTTTCCTTCATATGATACAATAAGATATTTTTACTTTATATTTTCTTTTCTAACATTAGACCTCTAAGCCATCTGCAGCCTTTAGGACATATTTCGCTTCTTTTATATAGTGGTAAAACTGAATAGTCATAAACATAACCTTCACTTTGACTTGCAGGTCTGCTTTTGTCAAGTACACGCTCCACTGATTCCTGGTGTCAGTCCAACGTGATGACATTACACTAAATATCCTTTTAACAAAAGCACTGGTGCTTGGGATACTCAGAATTTTTTTAAAAATATTAATTAAAACAATTTTATTGAGGTAAAATTGTGTAATCATAATCTCTATCTAGTTCCAAAACATTTCAACAGCCCAAACAGAAACACTGTGCCTACTAATCAGTCAATCACTGCCTCAGGTTGTCAGGACTCCAATGACGAAAATACTATCAAGAGAGTGGCTTATAAGAAAGAGACTTTTTTTGTGTGTCACAATTCTGGAAGCAGGGAAGTACAGTATCAAGACACTGGCAGATTCAATGTCTGGTGAGGGTCTGTTCCTCATAGACGATAGCTTCCAAATGTGTCCTTACATGGTGGGAGGGCTAGATAGCTCTCTGCAGTCTCTTTTATAGGGGCACTAATCTCATTCATGAGGGCTGTGCCCTCATGATCTAATCAGCCTCCTAAAGATCTCACTACTTAACCTAATGTTATCACTCTGCGGGTTAAGAATTCAACATATGAATTTGTGGGGGACACAAAGTTCATTCTGGGACATAGCATTCACCATTTTCCCTTCCCCGGGGCCCTGGCCAGTATTAATCTGCTTTCTGTCTCTGTGGATTTACCTATGCTGGATATATCATATAAATGGAATCAATACAATGCATGATCTTTTATCTTCTTAGATTCCTTTCACTAAAGAAACATCAGCATAATGTTTTTGAGGTTCATCTATGTTGTAGCAGATATCAAAACTTTACTGTTTTTATGGCTGAATAATATTCCATTAAATAATATTGCATGTGAATATCACATATTTTGTTTATTCATTTATTGCTGGGCATGTGAGTTGTTTCCACTTTCTGGTTCATGAAAAGCCATATAGATGTGTATATATATGTTTTTCTGAATAAATATTTTCAGTTCTTTTGGATATATACCCAGGAGTGGAAATGCTGAATTATATGGTAATTGTAGGTTTACCTGTTTGAGCAACCACCAAACTTTTTCCTATAGTGACTAAGCCACATTATATTTCCACCAACAATGTACAAGCGTTCCAGTATCTCTACATCTTTGCAACTACTTGTTTCTTTGTTGTTTTGTTAAAAAAGTTTTTTTTTTTAATTATAGCCATTCTAGTGGATGTAAAGTGGTATCTTATTTTTGTGTTGATTTGCATTTTCCTAATGACTAATGATGTTGAACAGCTTTTCATGTGCTTTTTGGCCACATGTGTTATCTTGTTTGGAAAAATATATATTTAAATCTTTTGCCCATTTTAATTAGATTGCTTGCTCTTTTGTGTTTGAGTTATAAGTGTTCTTTATGTATTCTGGATACTAGACCCCAATCAGATAAATGATTTGCAAATGTCTCCCATTCTGTGTGATATCTTTTCACTCCTGAAATTGTCCTTTGGTGTAATTTATGAAGTCAAACTTACCTATTTTTTCAAGTGCTTTTGATTGATGTTGCAATTATTTTATTGTGCTTTTGATTGATGTCATTTCTGATATTCCATTGCCAAATCCAAGATTATGAATAGATGTCACTGTTTTCTTCTAAGAATTCTGTAGCTGAAGATTTCAATCAGGTCTTTGATATGTTTTATATTAATTTTCCTATATAGTGTGAGGTAGAGACAATATTTAGGATTTTACTTACAATTATTACAGATATAGACTTGTAGGAATTATTGGTTTTCACCTCTTCAAACATGTTCAACCTCTGTGTATCTACAAGCTTGTTCTCGTAGACCAGCTATTTTTCAATCATTTGTTGCCCATCTACAAATTTATCATAATCATATAGGCTTTCCTTGTCTACGTGATGAACTACATAGGATAAACCTCTCTTTCTTAGGCAAACTGGTTTTAAAGCACAGTGGTAATTGTAACCTATGACATGTAAGGTTGATTCCAAATACATTTTATTTTTGTAAAGAAATTGAAAACTTTTTTTAAATTGACTACACTTTTCTGTTTTTTTTTTTTTAATTGGCTGTAATATTCTGGTGTCTTTTTTGAGTATTGAACCAATCTTATTTCCAAAAAATGATATTTTTCTACACAGGTTTTGTTATAACCCGCGTATACTACTGAAAAAGGAAGATGCAGTTAATTCTGCCTTTTCAAGGTTCCTTATGGCTTCTTCAAAAATCACCAACCAAATCTTGAAGAAACAAAACATAAATTTTTGTTTTTCTACCATCTTCTTAATGATTCTCATTCTCAATGCATTTTCAGATTGGAAGACATTGCTCTTGTCCCACAGTTTGAAAAATATGATGCTATAACAAAACAATAACTTACTTCTTATTATTGATGGCAATGATGATAGTCATCTTGTTGGGACCTGCCTAAGGAGGCTATCACCTTCAGTTTCTATAGTCAAACATCTCATTAAGTGCTTCCACACATACTGAGAAAACTAAAAATTACTAGAAAGATGATGAAAGTCTCTACACAGTAGGCAAACCAAACCCTGTTTTAGCAGCACTGTGTGCAAGGTATATAAGACATTTAGAAGAAAATATAATTTCATTCTGTAAGAAGGTTATACGTGGAATAGAAAGTGCAAACATTTACACTTGCACCATCTACAGAATATGCAATAGGTGCAGAAAATCTAATTTTTATTTGGGCTAGGTATTAGCAATTTTTTTATGTTATGTTTTGTGCAGTTGTATTATAATTTTCATATAATTCAAGAATATAATTTGAAACTCCATGTTTCAAATCAGAGTATCTAAAAGCTAAGGGAAAAAGTTTTGTTGTTGCTGTGATCTGACATATCACTTGGTATGCTATAGAAGGCATGATACTTGTTAAGCTCTGACAGATCAATTCTTCACTGTAGAGGGCTAATGCATGTGTTATCCAAATCTCTCCTTTTGTTTACCCTCAGATAATTTAGCTGTAACCTCTGATTCTGTTTCATAGATCAATAAGGGAATGATACAATGATGCCCAATGTGGTATGCCCAAGTTAATTCAATGCTGCTATTTCTAACTGAGCATTTGTGTTCTTTTGCCAGATGAAACATTTTTAATTGGTTTAGAAGAACTTTCCTGTCTCTTCCCAGTATTGTTACATTCAGTCCCCATATGTGCTTCCACCACCCTTTTCTAGTGTTCCCAGTCCCAATTTTTTTCTACATATTGTGCAGTATGCTCTTTTGCATATTACCTACCTGATCCATTTGTGTGTGTTCCTCTGTCTTTAAAAAAAAAGTAGGGTTAAATCTTTGTATTCTGTAGTATGTTTCATGATGGCATTCCTATTTTGTTTATTTCCATTTTTCTTATATAAACACTTACAAAATATGCTTCTAATATTTGCAAAGTTAAATACTGAACCAGTACTAGTAGGATCCAAAGCACAACAGCTAATCCACAAGTGGCATCAAAGAATGAATTGTTAACCTCATGATTATAATCCATATATGTTGCACACTTAGGTCACATTGTTGAGTGTGATGCAACCATGAGTGGTCCATAATTGAGATTCATAAATCCTGGTATCAATATTAGTGGCCGGGATAAAGCAGCAGCAGTGACTATGAAAGACAGATAATCAGTGCTGTATTCATTAAACAGCATTACTTTTGTTTTCCATGTTGGGGGACTCATGATAGGGGTTTTGTAATAGTCTTCCTAATCTTTTTCATTTATTTATTTGTTTTTATTTTTTATTTTTGTCACCCAGGCTGGAGTGCAGTGGCATGATCTCCATCCCAGCTCATTGCAACCTCCGCCTCCTGGGTTCAAACAATTCCCCTGCCTCAGCCTTCTGAGTAGCTGGGATTACAGGTGCATGCCACAATGCCCAGCTAATTTTTTTGTATTTTTAGTAGAAATGGGGTTTCACCATGTTGTCCAGCCTGGTCTCGAACTCCTGACCTCAAGTGATCCACCCACCTCGGCCTCCCAAAGTGCTGGAATTACAGGCAAGAGCCACCGTGCCCAGCCTTCCCCTGATCTTCTGTACCTATAATCAAAACCAAGAACATTTTGAGTCTGAAAAGAGGTTTCCCAGGACACTGGATCTTCATTGATAAAATCTGGATAGTCCTGGGCATACCAGGCAGGGCATACCAGGGCATATCATCCTACTTCTAAATTAGGAGATCAACTTTGATACACCACCACCATTCAATTCCCAGACTTCATTCACATTTCTCCACTTATTTTCATTTATATTCTAATGGACAATGTTTATTTTGCCTTTTTGATCCTGGATATAATCCAGGATCACGTGTGATATTTATTTGCCATGTCATTTCAGTCTTTTTTTATGTGGAACAGTTTCTCAGTTGCCCCATTCTTTCAAAATTTTGACAGATTTTTTAATATAAACTGTTTATGTGATGTTTTCCTCATAGTCAACTGGAGCCATACATTGTGTGTAGGAATCTCATGGAAGTGATGCTATGCTTGTCTCAGGAAATTGCATCAGAAGAAAACATTCTGCCAATGGTGCTGGAAACCTCAATCATGTGCTCAATTTGGTGTCAACCAGATTTCTCCACCAGAAAGACAGCATTTTTCAATTTGTAGTTGATGGAAAGTGTATTAGTCCATTTTCACACTGCTATAAAGGACTACCTGAGACTGAGTAATTTATAAACAAAAGAGATTTGATTCACAGTTCCACATGTCTGGGGAGGCCTCAGGAAACTTACAATGATGATGGAAGGGGAAACAAGGCACTTCTTACATGGTGGCAAGAGGGAGGGGAGAACTGCCACACACTTTTAAACTATCAGACCTTGTGAGAACTCATTCACAATCATGAAAACAGCATGCGGGAAACTGCTCTTGTGATCCACTCACCTGCCACCAAGTCTCTCCCTTGACATATGGAGATTACAATTCGAGAGGAGATTTGAGTAAGGACACAGAGCCAAACCACATTATTTCAGCCCTGGTTCCTCACAAATCTCATGTCCATCTCACATTTCAAAATGCAATCATGCACTCCTAATAGTCTTCCAAAGTCTTAACTCACTCCAGCATTTAACTCAAAAGTCTAACTCCAAAGTATCATCTGGCAGAAGGCAAGTCTCTTCCATCTACAAGCCTGTAAAATCAAAAGCGAGTTAGTTACTTCCTAGATACAATGCGGGTACATGCCTTCCAAGTGGGAGAAATTGGCCAAAACAAAGGGGCTACAGGCCCGATACAAGTCTGACACCCAGCAAGACAGCCATTACATTTTAACGCTCCAAAATAATCTCCTTTGACTCATATGACTCACATCCAGGGCACCCTGATGCTAAGGGTGGGTTCCCAAGACCTTGGACAGCTCCGCCTCTAAGGCTCTGCAGGATACAGCCCTTGCAGCTGCTTTCGTGGGCTGGTGTTGAGTGCCTGTGGCTTTTCCAGGTGGACTGTGCAAGCTCGTTGGTGGATCTACCATTCTGGGGTCTGGAGGATTATGGCTCTCTTCTCACAACTCCACTAGGCAGTGCCACAGTGGGGACTCTGGGTCAGGGCTCCAGCCCCACATATCTCCTCTGCAGTGCCCTAGTAAAGATGCTCCATGAGGGCTCCGTGTCTGTAGCAGACTACTTCCTGGACACCCAGGCATTTCCGTACATCCTCTGAAATCTAGGTGGACGTTCCCAAACCTCAGTTCTTCCTTCTGGCACCCACAGGCTCAATACGATGTGTAAGCTTCCAAGGCTTGGGACTTGCACCCTCTGATGTCATGGCCTGAGATGAGATTTGGTTGGGGACACAGAGCCAGACTATATCAGGAGGATAATCCAAATCTAGGCCAATATTCTGCTTCTCCTCAAACCTTTTCTCACCACCTAAGCATCCATAGATTTACATGTGAATCAAGCACCATTATACTTGTCAAATGGTGAATTATTATTTTCATTATTTTCCCTGTAGCGTTTAGTTGTCTTTTTAGTATAAGGATGTACTTTTTCTTCTCCTGCAGATGTTGGTTTCTTATTTATATCAGTATGGATTTATGGATTCCCTTTTTTTTTTTGAGATGGAGTCTCATTCTGTCACCTCGGCTGGAGTGCAGTGGCATGATTTTGACTCACTGCAACCTCTGCCTCCTGGGCTCAAGCAATTCTCCTGCCTCAGCCTCCAGAGTAGCTCAGATTACAGGCACATGCCACTAGACCTGGCTTTTTTTTTTTTTTTTTTTTTTTTTTTTTTGTATTTTTAGTAGAGACAGAGTTTTGCCATGTTGGCCATGCTGGTCTTGAACTCCTGGCCTTAAGTGATCCACCCATCGTGGCCTTCTAAGGTACTGGGATTACAAGTGTGAGTCACTGTGCCTGGTCATGGATTCCTGTTTTAATCAATGAGTTTTTATTCTGTTACTATCACTATTTATTTTGGCACTCAAATAGTCTTAGACTTGGTTTGTAAGACCTTCTGTGTCTTTTGACATATTTCCATCATTTTTTTTGGCACTCACTTTTTCTTGTACAAGATATTTCAGGCTCACCTTGTACTTTTCCTAGTCTGTCCTGGAGTCAGCTATTTCTCTCACAAACTCTAGTTTCTTTTAGTGAAAAATGACATATAGAAGCCAAAGTCTAAGGCTGGAGATGATGGCTCATATTTGTAATCCCAGCACTTTGGAGGCTGATACAGGAGGATCGCTTGAAGCCAAGAATTTGAGACCAGCCTGGGCAAGAAAGGAAGACTGCATCTCTACAAAAATAAAACTAAAATAACCAGGTGTGGTAGCACATGCCTGTAGTTCCAGCTGCTCAGGAGGCTGAGGTGGGAAGATTTCTTGAACCCAGGAGTTTGAGTTTGTGGTGAGATAGGATTACACAACTGCACTTTAGCTAAGGGGATACAGTTAGACCAAGGCTGTTAAAAAAATAAAAATTAAAAGTACTTGTGTTGATTGTTAGTGAGATGTTGTTGCTGCTAGATACTCTCAGCAGAGACAGCTATGAAGTATATGTGTACATATATGCATACACATACATCTATATCTATTTCTTTATATTTAAAATAAAAACTCATTCACAATAATACCTCCAGTTCTAATGCAACATCTCAGCTATTTTCCAATTTGCCTACATGCCTTATTTGTAGATTCTTCTCTAACATTGACAAACCTGGTCATAACCCTCGATGTATTTATGTATTTGCTCAGTCCATCCCTCACCACTTTGGCTACTGGGTGCTCCATCACCCCTGCTCAGATACCCCCTCACTGCTGCCTACTTAGACGTGAGGTATAAGTAGGCTCCTCTCTGCTGGGCACTCACATCATCACACTTTCCTTGGCCACCAGGAATGTGGCTGCATCCACACAGCTTCCTCAACACTGCCAACTTCTTGGCACTTGGCCAGCTCATTCTTCAGCTTGTTGTCCACCTTATTGTCTCCACTATTTCACCCTCAGGGCTCATGGGAGGCTGCTACATCTGCAAAGTCCCCTACAGGCCCGTGAAGATACTTTAAAAAGTTATACTACATATTTTGCAAATTATCATTTATTCAACTTATCTACAACTGTTTCCTTTGTTTTGGAGAGTGAGATAAGGCCCTGCACACTGACAGGCAGCATTTATTCAGAATTATTCAAACAGTGTCTGACATTTAGAGAATAATCAATGGAAGTCTTTTAGCAATACATTTTACTACCTATGATGCATTGAATATTTAATTAATTTTTCTTTGAAGATGTTCTTTTCTTTCAGATTGGGGCATGAAAAAAATGTGATAGTAATCTTTTCAAGAGTGTTATTTTACTTTCCCGAGATTGCTTCTATCAAAAGAAAAATATTTTTTTCTGTTAGACATGAACCATATAAAGTCAACACTAATTAAAGTATTTTCTGAAAGTGTCTTCCAACCTTCTTAATACTTGGCCCACTCATGAACAATAAAACCAGACATGTAAAAATACTAACCTTACTGTATGCAGTAAATAAGTGTCTACTTCATGAGTTCAAAAGTACAAGAGAAAAGACTGAAAGTTTGAAAATACAGAATTTCAATTGCTTCCTATGACAATTGTAGTAAGTTATTTTAATAGCAATTTTTCAAAGTTGTTGGCTTAAACTAATTCATATTACTCATTTTTTTTTCAATTTGTGAAAGGAATGTTTTTCTTATAAGACTTGCTAAATATTTATCAATTTTATTTATTTTGTCAAATAAAATAGTTTTGTCCTTTTTGATTTTTTCCTGTGTACTTTGTAATACCTCTGAATCACTGTAACATGGACTGAGCTTATAAAATATAGTTTGATTATTGCTCTGTGTTATTTATAATATGTTTATCAGTCAGCCTAAATTTAATTCTATGCCAGGCATTCTGAAATTGTATATGAACATATAATATAAATTCTTATATATACAAATGTAACTGTCATGTTTGAAGTAAGCTTTGTGAAATTAAAAATATTGTAAAGGTCATTATGATGATGATAATGCAGTCTTAAAAAAAAAGAGAAATAAAAAGGAGGATATTCAGTTTCCTAAAAGTTGTAATACCTACTTTAAAAAAGTCAATGAAAATAAGTGTATCTTGTTACATCTTACATCTAACAAAGAATGTGAACTGATCTTCACAACTTAATACCTATCTAAAAAGAGTTGAGTGAGAACATATTGTTTGTGAATTCTATATATTATTGTGTTTGTAATTGATTTGTAAACTTATCAGTAATTGTAAATGTAATGCCTAACTTAGAAAACATTTGTATAAAAATTCAGGTTAATAAAATTAGGTACTCACAGTGCCACAAGAAAATTGACATCCTGCATTGTTGCTGCTATAAAAACACCCAAGAATAAGTTATTACATTAAATGTTGATACGAAAACTTAAGCAGTTTTGAGTGTAACTAAAGTAAGTTTAAAAAGATTACTTTGTTGGCTTTCTAGAAAATGCTTTCAAAGTACTTAGATATAATTCATTTTCCAAATTCAGTAAATATATTTCTAGTATTCATTATTGATTTAATAATGGTTTCCTCAATTTATTGTTTAAATGGTTAAGAATTACTATTACTAGGCTGGGCGCAGTGGCTCAGGCCTGTAATCCCAGCACTTTGAGAGGCGGAGGAGGGCGGATCACGAGGTCAGGAAATCGAGACCATCCTGGCTAACACGGTGAAACCCCGTCTCTACTAAAAAATACAAAAAACTAGCTGGGCGAGGTGGCGGCCGCCTGTAGTCCCAGCTCCTCGGGAGGCTGAGGCAGGAGAATGGCGTGAACCCGGGAGGCGGAGCTTGCAGTGAGCCGAGATCTTGCCACTGCACTCTAGCCTGGGCGACTGAGCGAGACTCCGTCTCAAAAAAAAAAAAAAGAAAAAAGAATTACTATTACAGAATTCCTTAGTTACATTATAATGTATTAGGACTTAAAGAAAATTCAAATGTTATAAACTTATTTTATGAAGTCTATTCATCAATTTTGTCTCCATCCAAAGCAAATATTAGTTAAATAACATCACATGCAATTGTGTGTTCAGTCATATCAAGACGTTTAGAAGCCCTGTTTCCTGTCTTCATTACAGCCATTACCTGTTTTGCCTCATTAACTTCTTCCCACAATTTCTGTGGAAATCGTCTTCTTGGCCTGGAGCTTTTGAGGCAGTTCATGAAGTGAGAGCTCATTAAAGCATCTGGCCTAAACTCTACCAGTATTGAGGATATTTGCATAACCTAAGTTTCTTTAGCATCTTCTGGGTCAGATTAGTAATTCTAATTAACTTAAGATACCTATTTTTGTATTATTAGAGCTAAATATGGGATAGGACCAAGTAGAACATGCATAGAAAATTCCTTAAAGCAAATTGCTTGGGTGAAATTCTGAATTCATTGTTATTTTATCTTTTATCTATAGAGTAAATCTGTTTCATTTTCTTTGTGAAGACATGGGAAGCTTTGGTGTATACACTATACAGTATATATAATAGTATATACTATGCACATATATAGATAACCCAATATTCATTATATATAACATATCATAAGACTTCTTTATAATTCTGTAGCAGATGCTGATGGCGCCTTGCCCAGACCCTGTAGCTTTTACTTTCTCAATGCATTAACTTAATTTCTCCTTGCTTTTTTTTTTTCCCTAAGGATTTTCTCTAGTAGCCAAAACCTTCTTTCCTTCCATATGGTAAGTTGGAAATACAGGAAAAATCATGCCCTCTAGGAGTAGCCACCAACGAATGACTGACGGAAGTGGTCTATTAACACCTCAGTTCTCTCAGCCATTAAGTGGCATAATGCTAAAGCACATGTCCTTTACTTTTTCTCAAGATGAACCTGATGTTACCCACAGCGGCAACTTGCTGGATCACATACCTTTTGATTACCATCGTCTTTTGCCTTTTTCTACTTTACTTACCCCACTGCCTTAGTTTCCTGGAATGATCTCGCAGATGAACTCCTTGTGTTTAATCTGTGTTTCTAGTTATGTGTTGGGGGTAAACAAAATTAAGATAAATTTTATTCAGCAAATAGTTGTGGGTAACTTCATATATGAGTAAAACAGACAAAAATCTCTTTCTTAAGGGGCTTATATTCTAGCAGACAGAGGGTAACACAAATAATATACACACACAAACACACCACACACACACACACACACACACACGATTATATTATATCATTGGGAAGCACTGAAGATAATATTAGATGAGAAAAGACCAGCCCAGGAAACATAGTGAGACCTCACCTCTACAAAAATTTAGAAAATTAGCCAGCCATGGGGGTGCACACCTGCAGTCCCAGCTGCTCTGGAGGCTGAGGTGGGAGGATTGAGCCAGGGAGGTCAAGGCTTCAGTGAACCATGATTTCCCGATTGCACTCCAGCCTGTGTGAAAGAGCAAGATTCTGTTTCAAAACAAACAAACAAAAATTAAAATAAAGGAAGATGGAGAAAGAGGATAGAGAGATTCTTTGTGGTTGTTATTGAAATGTATAACAGGGTTGGCAGAGAATCCCTCACGGAGATGGTGTTATTTGAACAAAGTCCCCTGTGGGAAGTAAATAGTATGTGAGGGGAGGAACAGTTTCCAATTCTAAGACACTTAAAATGATATCTTTATACATTTATTGCCTTACAAGTATTATTTTCTTTATAAAATATTATGAGAAAGTAATATTTTATTAAATGGAAATTTAAATCCCATATAACAAGGGGACAAGATCTTTAGTAATGAAAGTCAAGGTGCACTTTGACAGAGATATTTCAATTCATGACTGTTTCAAATGGCTCCATCAACGTTATTTCCACATTAAATATGGCTGTATCAGAATGTTCTGCTCTGAGTAAGGTAATACTCTTTCCCTCAAAAAGATATTAGATTTTAGACATGTAAACAAAGCAATACAAAAATGTAATTATGTTTAAAGAAAGAGTTCCAAGTAATAAAGGATTAATATATGAGATTATGATCAAAGAAATTCTTTGAGAGATACTTGTACGCAAGTAGCATACTGAAGATCAATCAGAGAAACAATCTGGGACATTCTGGATTCAGAACAATAGGTGTAGTGCTGTGAAATCATGTGGTGAATGCCTTATCTTTGTGAAGACTTGTGAGCACATACATTTTAAACATTATGTGATGAAAGGTGAGGCTGAAGAGGGAGGCAGAGTTGGGATCATGTAAGTACTTATGTGCCTGGCTGAGGGGCTCATGAATACCTTTGAATGGGACATCATTAAGCTGGCATGATGAACTCTGGCTGCAGTGGGAATGTGAAGTGGAGGAAGTCAAGAAGAGACTCAAGACAAGTGCAGGAGTTCAGACATTCAGTCATGGTAGATGTTACAGAGAGCAGAAAACAGATTCAAGGTATGTGTGAGAAAAACAACAGAATTTGATCCAGGACTGGAGTAGGAGAGTTGAGGGAAAGGGAGTTATATGTTCTGAATCAAAAGAAAATTAGAAATGTTTGCTCAAAAGGACTATGTAATGTATAACTCTCTGAGATGCTTTAGTGAAGTTACTTTTATGTAGAAATATAATATAGAAATACATATTTTTCATATGATGCATGTGAAATTTACTGCATGTATATACACTTTCACATATATATATGTATGTGTGTATATATTTATTTTATATGTATAAAAGGTTGCTATTTAATTAAATTCATAGTAGCAGAGAGAAAACCCCAGGGGCACTTACTAATGTTGAGTGTTTATTTGTTTGCTCTCAAAAGTACATTGGCAAAAGCATAACCAACCTTCAATTATGTACAAATAAATTTTCATAGATTCAAAACCAAAATCCATTTTGATGGGTACATAAGAATTATTTAAGAAAGAGAAATTTGGCTGGGTTTGGTGGTTCACGCCTGTAATCCCAGCACTTTGGGAGGCCGAGGCAGGTGGATCACGAGGTCAGGAGTTCGAGGCCAGCTTGACCAACATGGTGAAACCCCGCCTCCACTAAAAAATACAAAAAAATATTAGCCAGGCATAGTGGTGGATGCCTGTAATCCCAGCTACTCAGGAGGCTGAGGCAGGAGAATAGCTTGAACCTGGGAGGTGGAGTTTGTGGTGAGCTGAAATCACTCCACTGTGCTCCAGCCTGGGCGACAGAGCAAGACTCCATCTCAAAAAAAATAAATAAATAAAAATAAAAATAAAATAAATTTACAATAAATGTCATTAGATGTCCTTTTTGTACTGAATACAAATTTCCAACACCGTAAATAGAGGTCAATGCTGACATCACTTCTTACAAGGTTATTCATTATTATACAGAAAAACAAGGACTGAGGATTTTAGAAATCAGAACAAATATCACTGTTTAAAAAAGTGACTTCTTAAAACAGACCATTTTCAAAACAACTTACTTAACCAGCGAATGATGCGTAGGACAATTTTGGCTCTAGTATGTTGGTCCTGTAAGTCAATACAGGGTTAGAGCAGAAATGGGATTTAGAAGACAACGGGGAATTGGTTCCCTTGTATTTTCCACCCACAGAGACTTCCCTTTAAAGAATGTGACTATCAGGGCCATTATTTGTATAGGAACATATTATATCTCATCCCTCCTTAAAATCATTTCATGACTCTTGTTTTATAATCTGAAATCCCAACATACTTTCAAAATTTCCAACATAGCCTCGAGCTCACCTTGCCACACTCTTCACTTCCATCATGTTATTTAAACCACTTGGGTTTTTCTGAGGTCCTCAAGGCTCTCATACTCTCATCGCTTTGGGACTGTCATATATGTTATTTCATCTTTCTAGAATACTCCTGTCTGTATTCCACGTCTAGTTAAACTAAACTATTTTTTTCAAGCCTCGACTTGAACCCCGTTTTCTCCAAAAGCATTCTCCTAATTCCACAGTTTGGGCTAAAGCCTCCCATGCCAATTGATGAAATACTATGAATGTTATTAGGGCCTATTTTAATTTGAAGATTACATAGCAACTTAGAAACACTTTCTTGATCTAGTTCTAAGAAAGAAAGACCGATGCAAAGTAAACTGTCGGTTTATCAAAATATGCCTGTCTATGAGAAAATTTAGAAAAGAATATTTAAGAAGCAAAAATAGGTCTGTAATATAGTGATGGTGTGATTAAACAGATGGAAACAGAACTAATACAGTAAATAAGTGCTATTCATGGCCATGAGTACTGTAGGGAAGGTGATATGGTTTGGCGGTGTCTTCACCTAAAACTCACCTTGATTTGTAATAATCCCCATGTGTCAAGGGCAGGACCAGGTGGACATAATTGGATCATGGCGGCAGTTTCCCTCATACTGTTCTTGTGGTAGTGAATAAGTCTCACGAGATCTAATGGTTTTATAAGTGAGAGTTCTGCTGTGCAAGCTCTCTTGCCTGCCACCATGTAAGACATCCCTTTGTTCTTCCTTTGTCTTCTGCCATGACTGTGAGGGCCTCCCCATCCATGTGGAACTGTGAGTCAATTAAACTTGTTTCCTTTATAGATTACCCAGTCTTGGGTATGTCTTTATTAGTAGTGCGAGAACTGACTAATCACAGAAGGAAACATATTTTTTTTTTCCTTTTTAGGTTCTTAGCTGAGATACTCTTCCGAAAACAAAAGAGTAACAAAAGAAAAATAAATAGAAGTTTATTAGCATGTGCTGTACCCATCAAATGGAAAAGACCTTAGTTCAAAAGCCTCCCTCTCAAGGTAATGGCTTAGGAGACTTGTTTAGATAGTATTTTACCAAAAAGTCACAACTCCCGTATGGTGACAAGACAAATGAGAGAATATCTTCTGGCTTCCAAAAGGTTTAAATATGTGGTAAGGTAAATTTATGGGAAGAGTAGAGCCTATTCCTAGATCTTCTGGCACCACTGTCTCTGAGTTCTGTTTCCGAGATTATAAGTAAGTGCTGCAAATGGGCCCATCTTTATGTGGGAAAGGCAGAGGGGAGGGCAGAGTTTGCCTCTGCCTTTTATCCTTTCTCTTAGCCTGACAATGCCTGGTATTTTAGAGGGAAATATTTTCATTTCCTTCTGTACCACAAAATGAGTTAAAGTAATGAGCTTCTATGCTGTATTCTAGAATTCATCATCTATCTGGAACAGAGTAATGTATACTCCTGCCCCCTCTATCACGGTTTCTCAGTTTCTGTACTATTGATATTTTCAGTCAGATAATTTTTGTGTGGGAGACTTTCCTGTGCATTGTAGGATATTTAACAGCATCCTCAGCTCTATCCACTAGATCCCATTAAGTAACCCTCATCCCCTATTGTGACAACTGAAAGGATATGAACTATTTCCCTGTAGAAGATGACTTGGAAAACTGGCCACAGACATTCCTCTGCCTATACCAACGTGTTTAGGATGTGACTTTAAAGCTCTTCTCAAGGTTTTCCTACCTTTTTAAGGTGGATGACCTTTGTGACTTCTTTTGGTCAATACAATGAGCTGGGTGACTACGGGTCTTTAAGCCTAGGACTCATGAAGCTGTGTACACTTCCACTTGCTTTTTTTTTGCATCTTTGTCCCTCTTATCACAATAAGCATAAGCTAGGGGGCTGGAGCAATAAAGATGACATGGAACAGAGTTGAATTAGTGAGATGTCCCGGCTGAGACTCCATACATGTGAGATACCTGAGCCATGATTAACAAAAGATAACTCACAGGAAACCCACAGCTAACCACAATTGCATGAAGAATTCTACTCATGAGTAGAAAAGCATCCCAGTTAAGTCTAGCTTAAGTTCCTAAACCACAGAATAGCAAGCCAAGTCAATAGTTACTTTCAGCTACTAAATATTGGAATGCTTTGCTACATAGCAATAGGTAACTGATATGTTTCGTGACAATGCTTAACTTGACTGCTTCTTGAAAGTGTGTGCTAATGTCAAATCTCTGCGAAATAAAGTTTTGTGTCTTACAGCTTACTCTTCTCTCCAGATTTGCTCACAGGCATTTCCAGTTGGAATACACCTGAGTTTTCCACAAGATGTTGAATTTTCAACATATAGTAGAGACCATCACATCTTATGGATTTTGACTCATAACTAGCTAGATTTATTCTCTAAGATATAATATGTTTTATTTGATTAGAGCTGATTCAGCTTTGTTTAATTTATTTCACAAAATTTTAAATTAATATGTGTTTTATGAAAGTAATGAAGTTGCAAGAAAAAACAGCCTATTACTTTAAGATATTTGTAAGAAGTAAGTTGAAACTGTTGGGATATTTTATGAAAGTAATTGGGTTTGCAGATTAATGAAGTAAAAATTATTATAATTGTATTCTAACAGTAGGACACTTTAGATGCTGGGATTGTTTGTACTGAAATATTTGTGTTGTATAAACTTTCCACTCTATCCTAGCAACCTGAATGGTAAGTGTTCTAATGGAGACGTTTTTGTTTTTATATCTCATCTCACATTGCAGTGCTAAGAATAATTTTATTATGATTTTATTTTACTCTAGTTTGGCCATTGTTGAGTGTTGTTTAAAGCATTTCAAGGACATACTTGGCAACTTTACAGATACGGAGACAGAAATATTTCTAGATTTTAAATTATAACATTTATATTATTTTAATATATTTTCAAATGGTATTTTTCAAATGTCTAAATTTCTCTCTATTTTCTTATTTAAAATTTAGACACTGTGATCAATTGATTGTAAAGTGGCCCCAGTTCTTCCCCTTCCCCTATAGTCTTGCAGTGTGACTTTATATCTTCTTCCGTCAAGAAGTAGAGTTTATTTTCCTACTTTGAATTTGAACTAGCCTGTGATTTATTTTGGCCAACAGAATGTGGGTGAAATGATGGGGTGCCAGGTCTGAGATTAGGTCTAGAGGTATATGCTTTGCTCATTCTCTTGGACTCCTGCCTTTATGTGAGAACCAATCTGGCCAAGCCCACAGGAGGAGAGACCACAGGACTGGAGCCATTGAATCACCATTATGAGGCCAAGCTGTACGAGCCAGCCTCCATCTGACTTGCCAGCTAATTGCAGATGGGTGAGCAAACCTAAGTGAGATCTGCCTTGCCCCACACAGGTAAGCAGAACCACCCAACACACCTGGAGTCTCATGGGCAATAATAAATCTTGTTGTTCAAGCCACTATTTTGGAGTGTTTTTTTTAGGCAGCAAGGACGAACTGTGTTATATGAAATAATTATAATAACACAAATTTTATACCTCATGTACTGTTGTGAGGATTAAATGGTTCCGTGTGTGTGTGTATAAAATGTATATTTTTATATATATGTATTTAAAAACACGTACTTGATCAATATTATTTTATATAATATAGTATATTATCACAAATCATTTTATAATTTACATTGTATTACATTTTCTAAGTAAACAAATTTTATACATTATTTCATACATGATAAATTTTCAGTTTATCTGAATCTCAATTTTTACTAATTTTAAAAAAATTAACCATACGAAATGGGAATACTTATTCAAATTTATTCTTCATGTCCTTCAAAGCATTGATCTGTTACCTAAATTGTGCTTGAAAAAATATTACTGTTATAAAACTATTTTACAGTAGAAAATCCATTGAAATGTTGTCTTTGAAAAGTTTTAGAAATCCAAATTTGGTATATTGTGAGAATATAGACATTTCTCTTTGAAATAGGAAGTGAACACAAGTTAAGGAAACCAAACTAATTGTCCAAATTTCAGTGTGTTTCAGAATTTCTTTATTTTTTAAAATTAGGTTTTCAAAGATTTAGTTATTTATACCATTTATTGAAAATAAAAGTAGGTAAAAATAATGGGTCCTCAACAATGAATTAGAAAATTATACTTGTTACTTGAGTAAAAGGTGAACATTTTAAGCCCCTGCTAACTGATAGTATATTCTCTGTAAGACAACATGTTTACCCTACTCTGATAAGGATGGCTATTACTGTAATTTTCCACCCTGAAAGAGGACATATGGGAAAATAACATTTACTTGATTTTATTGACTTGGCTCAAGAATTGTATTATTAGTACTGACTTCTGCTAGGAAAAGCAGGCAATAATTGCTTCAAAATTCTGCTGGAATCCTGTCTTGGGCTGGTGTTTGTGTGCTAACTTTTGCAGGTGGTATGCTTTTCAGGGGCTTCTGTGAGCTCCTGGCTTTCATTCATTTGCTCTTGTTTCTGTTGACATTGTCATTCATGATTACATGGGGCTCTACATGATGGTCCAATGTCACTTCTTTAATTACTTGGCATTCTGCACTAAAGTTTAATCCTCCTGGGTCAATAACTATTCTCTGTTTGGCATTCAACAAATAAGCATACGTGTATGGATCTATCTCCAGGGGACAGGTGTGTGGCTGATGCTTTAGGGCCTCACTAAGCATACATCTTTGATAAATCCATCCTGAATGAACAAAAATGTTGATTTATTAAGGGCAAGCTTTAAAAAATGTATTTAAATACAACTGTATCTGAACCAGAATGTGCCACACGAACTTAATTTATGGAAATGTGTTTTTCTAATGCTTTAACACATTTGATTAGTTCAACCACACCCAATTTCTTCAAGAGAAGTGTTTTTATTGTTTCCCTTTAGTAGATGAGAAAAGGAAATATTCCTCAGATGTTAGGCAGTTTGCCAGTTTCACACCACAAATCACCAGTGGGGCTGGGATTAGCATTCACTGAACTTAGACTCTATTCATAAATCCACATCCCCTGAATCTAGAGGTCTGATGAAGAGCTTTTAGAAGTTGAATTATGATTATGTTGTGAAAGATTGCATATCTCTTAAAATGCATTGCCTTTTAGAAGTCTAGGGAAAAAAAACAAAAAAAAACTAACGAACTAATAAATAAACACAAACAAATTTTAAGCCCATCTCTTACTGTATTGAGAGAACTTTGTTTATACTCTATTCATTCAGTGCATTAAGGATTGTGTGTGTGTATATATATAAATTCCTGACATATTTAAGAAAAAAGTTGAAAAAATACTTTAAATATTAGCAGAAAATACAGAAAAAGAAGTTTATGGTATATCAATAGCAAATGTCATCTTAAATACAATATGAAATGCAAAGCAAAAGAAAAAGGGAGATCACATTGATAAACTGTAAACTTCTGATCCCAAAAGGAACAGCATCTAAAATGTTAAGAAGAAACACAACACTGACAGGAAAATACTTCAAATATTTAGAAGATGTCAAAAATATATCTGAATAAAAATGAAGTAAAAAAAATAGGCAATTTATTGAAAGGACATTCTAATTGTTAGTAATATATGAAAACATGTTTAATTTCATTGACAATCAAGAAAATAACAATACAAAATGCTATTATTTACCAATAAATATAAGAATAAAAAAGGTAGTTTAGATATATCAAAAGTAGGTCTCATTTGATGTAATTGTTGGAGCATAAATAGTTATAGGCATGCCAGAGGGCTATTTAATGATGATTATTAAAGTTTCACATATTTGCATGTCTTCCCTTACATACATATTCAAGGCAACTTTCACAAAAATGACAGTGACAGCAAAACCTGAAATAATTAAAAAATATTGAAACAAATATAAAAACTCATTGATTAACAATTATTTGAATAAACCACATAGACACACATTC
Organism: Macaca thibetana thibetana; assembly: GCF_024542745.1. Lineage (NCBI taxonomy): Eukaryota > Metazoa > Chordata > Mammalia > Primates > Cercopithecidae > Macaca > Macaca thibetana. The sequence goes on along the minus strand of NC_065583.1, from coordinate 131,808,363 downwards.
TATGGAAGAAATACAATGAAATAGTTAAAAATATTAGAATTTATGTATGCATATTTATAAAACTATTCTCAGTATAGTCCAGAAATGAAAACAATAGGTAATACTCACATAGCGCTTCTATATGCCAGACATTGATCTAAGCTCCAATCATATTAACAAAATCCTTCCAAAAACCCATGAGGCAAAACTATTGTTGTAACCATTTCACAGAGAAGTTATTTAAAATGTAAAAACAAACAATATTATCTTTTTTCTCAGATTCTCAGAAAAGTATGCAATTTTAGTGAACAATCTGTAAAAAGGACATCAAATTTATCCTGATGATTATCTTTCCAAGAGTGGGTCTGAATTTGGCATGGTATTAAAGGGAAATTACATATGCAGATTAACTTTTTTGTTTAACCAAATTCATTTATTCAATTAATCAAATATTTAATGTACATAATGTAATGGATTTAGATCTATGAAATGCAGTTTACTAAATTTTATCTTGAAAATATAAACTTTATTTGCCTAGAATATACTCCTAATTAGTTATTGTATATATCTTCTTATTGGACCATTGATTTTAAAAAATTTATTATTGCTCAACATAGAAAAAATACATAGTAAATATCATAAATGTTCATAATATATATTTATAAATCAACTAGAATGCACGGTTGGTGTGAATAAAATTAAATTATTTTTGAAATGATGTAAATGCCAAAAGGCAGAGTAAACACATCTCAACACAAATGTCTTAGTACATTCAGATATCAAAATCTGCATGTATTTTACACAAAGAGAAATGAAGCATAAATTTAAGTTTGGTGTATTGCCTAGGGAATTACATTTTCTTCCTGATTAAGCTTTTCTGGTGTCATTATTTATATTGACTATTCCATTTTCCCCTACAATTGTGAGAATTATTGAATATTTTAAAATGATAGAGGAAGTACTCAGAAGTACAAAGTAACAAAGATATGTCACAGGGATACAAGGTCCAACCTGAAAGAGCTCCCAATAGCTAGAGCTGCAACATATTATATAATATGTTATTGGATTATGAGCTAAAATATCAAATAAGTATCCATGAGTGTCTATTGGTATAAATAATGATTGGATAATTAAATACATGGGGGAGAAGAGACAATCTCAATTAAAGAATATCAAATAACTTATATATGTACCCATTCCTCAAGGAGGTTGTGTTACTTCATTCTCACACTGCTATAAAGACAGACCCAAGACTGGGTAATCTATAAAGGAAAGAGGTTATTTGACTCACAATTCTGCATGTTTGGGGAAGCCTCAGGAAACTTAGAATCATGGCAGAAGGTGAGAGAGAAGCAAAGGCATGTCTTACATGGCAGCAGGCAAGAGAGAGTGAACCAGTGAAGAGGAAGGAGCCTCTTATAAAACTACCAGATCTCCTGAAAGAATTATCATGAAAACAGCATGAAGGAAACTGCCCCCATGATCCAATCACCTCCCACCAGGTCCTGCCCTCCACATGTGGGGATTATGAGGATTACAATTCGAGCTGAGATTGGTTGGGGACACAGGGCCAAATCATTTCAGAGGTGGAACTTCGAAAGTGAGCTGAGCTCAGTGCTTTGTTTCAAAAGAATAGAGCATTGAAAACAAAGAAAAACAAACACTGTACAATGGAGAAAACTGCAAACACTGTCTTAGCAAGGTGACCCGGTTAACGTTATCTGTGTTAAATCAAACTGAAGTGTGTACCCTTGATGTGATATCATGAGAATGGCACTTCACCTCTGTGGCCTTTGCCCCCAAAATCGTATTATTATTTTTTTTCCAACCATGAGACAGACAAACATTGAAAGCATTCTACAAATTAGCTGAGCAGCACTCCTTAAAACTCTCAGTCATTGAAAGCAAGGTAAGTCTAAGCAACTCCCTCATCCAGAGGAGGCAAAGGACACATAAAGACACTGAAGACTGATTTGGATCATGGAACAGAAAAGGGACATTACAGAAAAACAAATGGACTGCAAATAAATATGATGTTCAGTTAATAAGAATGTATCAATGTTGATTAATTATTTGTGACAAAGATACCATAATAGTGTAAGAAGTTAATAGTAGGGCAAGCTGGGTGTGGGGTAAATGGGAAACCATTATGCCTTTGAAACTTTTCTGTAAATCTCAAACTATTTTAAAATCAAAAGTTTATTTATGAAATGAAGGTACAGTTCTGCTTGGGGATCATCGCCATCTAAACATCAGTGAACAGGGCAATCCACTTCATGGTAGATATGGGTATCAGGATATAAATGACTAGAAATTGGAATGCTTAGGAACAGCATAAAATGATGAGGTCATTTATTTAAAAAAATATAACATTAGGGTTTGTATTGAACCTTGCTTGTGTATTTGTAATTAAATATAACTATAGAAAGCAGTTTAATTTTAGGTTGATCATCTGAAATCTGCTTTTTTTCCCCAATATCATAACACATTTTGGAATCTACACGTACTTACTTTTATGTTAGCCATAGTTTAATCTCTTGGCAGATTTGATGAATCTAAGAATTAAGTTGCTCATGCCTGTAATCGCAGCACTTTGGGAGGCAGAGGCAGGCCTCTGAGGACAGGAGTTCAAGACCAGCCTGGCCAGTATAGGGAAACCCTGTCTCTACTAAAACTACAAAAATTAGCCAGGCATGTTGGTGGGTGCCTGTAATCCCAGCTACTTGGGAGGCTGAGGCAGGAGAATCACTTGAACCCAGGAGGTGGAGGTCGCAGTGAGCTGAGATCATGCAACTGCACTCCAGTCTGGGTGACAGAGTGAGACTGTGTCTCAAAAAAAAAAAAAAAAAATTAAATTGTTGGGTGTCAAATGCCACATATCAGACATTCATGAACTTGGATACCTCATTAACTTGTCATTGTTATGGCTCCTAAGATTGTTGGAAACTTTAGACACATTTGTCCTTGCATTTGCTTTCTAATTTTGTGAGTCATAAAACAGATGTACTTATTACAGATTCCAAGGAGACAAAGAATAGAAAGACATAAAATCATTTTTAGAAATCATCTGCTATCATTAAGTATCATGTAAATATATAAACAGAAAACAAAATAGTTTCGTGGAGTGTATTATCAATGCTTTCACAGGGAGAAATGCCAGCCTTTGCAACTATGATGTTATACAGAAATAAAATTTGTCCTGTTTAAATTGCTTGTTTATGAAATTTTTGTCACTTTTGCCTACTTTCAATGAAAACAAAAAGAAAACTGTGTTGAAATCACTTTGAAATGAGCAAGAATCCCACTTTCCTTCTCTGTAAATCAGCCCTCAATTTTTTTTTTAACAATTTTGCTGAACTTTGCAATACGGAAGTGAGTATCTGCTTGTATATCCACTTATAACGAATGAGAAAATGGAAAGATACTAATTTCTTTAAATTGTATTTTGTTATCCTTATAAAATGGCAAAATGACATTTAGCAGAGAAAAAAGGAAACTGAATAATTTATCTCCTCTCTCCTCCCTCTCTCTCTCCCCATTCCTTTTTCTCTCTGGCTGTCTGTTTCTATTTCTCTCTGCCTCTTACAGCCACTCATGTAAACAGTCGCAGAGTTAGTGTGAAGCAGCCTGTGGTAGACTTCCAGTTGCAAAGCTGTGCATGTTGGGGTCTGGGGACTTTATTTGAAACCCTCTTTCCCTCTAAGGTCACACCAAATGCCAGGGAATTAGACTCCTGAAGCACAACCTTAATTCCATGAAGAACAGGAGTTGGTATACAAATGCTCCAGAGTATCTTCTCCCTTTGCCTAGGAATTTTCCTAGGATGGAAAGATCCTAAGATATGTGTTTACATAGTTCTCATAATTCTCCATGTGGTTAAATTACAGATGATCACTGTGGTTTTTAGCTTCCTGCCCCTTTTTCATCTCTCTTCTTCATTCCCCTGTGATTATGGACTCTGTCTTCCAAATAAAGCCGTTGCACTGGAATCATTGTCTTGGGATTTAGTTTCAGGGAAACAGCCACTACAAAAGGTGGTCAGAGTCATTGTGGAGAAGAATATAGAAAAGTATAAGAAAATGGATTGCAAGATCCAGTGATTTATATAGAGTTTTCACACTGAGCAAATGATTCTGTGTCTTAATCTTGTGTTTAGAATAATACTTTTCTGACATGAGCACCTTTGTGTTTTAATACAATCAAAAGTAATACATATTTTGATGAACGAACATATACTATAATAATCTCATTAATTGTTTGTGTCACCAAAGGTGCAGAATCTCTTTAAGAAAAAAGGAAAACAGAAAATATCAAGTAGGCATAAAGTAGATCCTGTCTCTTAGAACTTCCAAGGGAAGAATTCTCTAAGAATAACTAGTATATTACTTATATTAGTCCCAAACTCACCATTAAAATGTGGAAGACTTTATGGTCCAGTTGCAGCATGAAGGAAGGCATATTGAAGAAGTATTTCTCAGGTTTTTCACTTCATTTACTCATTCATTTATCAAATATTTGCTAAATATACCATTTGCACTTTGCTATATTATCACTCTGATATATAATTTGAAGATTTTAAAATTCAGAGTTTATTTCCTTCTACCGAGTGAACTTTGAAATCAGTACCAATTTCAGAAACTTCAAAGATCACGTATATTACCACCGCAAAGAAGAAAGTAAGTGTATCCTTTCTATGTGTGAAGTGAAAGCTGTATCTCTTTTAGATTACTGTTGTTGCAGGTTATAATCCCAGCACACTGGGGTTTTCAGAAGTTTAGAGAGAACTATTGGATATAATGAAAGACAGTTTCAGAAAGGACTAAAGAGGATATTGGGACAGATGCAATATTTCACAACAATGATAGTGTTAATGATAATTATGTTAACAGTAACCGTTTCTGTGTATTTTAAAGTTATATGAACCAGACATTCTGCAAAGCCCTTTATATGTGTTATCTAATTTAATTTTCAGAACAACACTGTGAGACAACTGTTATTTTGACCATTTTGTATATTAGAAAACTGAAGCTCAAAGCGGCGAACTAAATTGTCCAAGATTACACAGCAGGTTAGAAAAGTAATTAAAACGCAGGTGCTGCTAACCATAAAGCCCATACTCCTTAGTAGTGTGAGATGCCGGTGCTCACTTTGAGGTTAAAATAAAAGGATTTATTAAATATGTAAGCAACACATTAGCATATTTTTTGTAAGTGATTAAAAAAAACCCTGTAGCTGACATTTGAATAACACAGGATTTTATGAAGGAGATCCTTTTTATTCATTTTGGTAATAGACAAGACAAATGTAGTCTCTCAAATTATTTGCTCTAACTTAATGACTTTAACATCATGTTTTTCTCCAGCTGACATTTTTTCTTACCTGAAAATTTAGTATATTTTCCTCTCGTGTATTTTAGTAGTGGGAGCACAAAGAGGAGATGTGTGAATTTTTCAAGAAGAAAGCACAGTAATATAAAGCTCTCATCTGGCTGTGGGAAGGACCCAACTATTAAAACTAGTATCTCAATATGCATTCGTTCCTTATAAATGTCTAACTTGTGAATCATGTGACTAATTTGCATGAAATAAAAAAATCAATTTCCTTCATTTTATAAATGACTTCTTATACTTGGCAACATAAAAAAATTGTACTTTTTAGGCCGGGCGCGGTGGCTCAAGCCTGTAATCCCAGCACTTTGGGAGGCCGAGATGGGCGGATCACAAGGTCAGGAGATCGAGACCATCCTGGCTAACACGGTGAAACCCCGTCTCTACTAAGAAATACAAAAAAATAGCCGGGCGAGGTGGCGGGCGCCTGTAGTCCCAGCTACTCAGGAGGCTGAGGCCGGAGAATGGCGTGAACCCGGGAGGCGGAGCTTGCAGTGAGCTGAGATCCGGCCACTGCACTCCAGCCTGGGCTACAGAGCGAGACTCCGTCTCAAAAAAAAAAAAAAAAAAAATTGTACTTTTTTTCTGCCTTCTTCTAAACTTGGAGTCTAAGCTGCATGTTCAAACTGCTCCTTCACTAAGGACACATTTATATATAACTGATATATCTCCAGAAGTCTTTTCTCATAGGGAGGTGTTTATTAATCTCATTGTTTCTGTGTTCTTTTGCTATCTAAGCTTATTTTACATAATAAATGAGTTTGTAAAAGTCTTTAGGATTGTATCATTTAATGGAAAATTTTGTATGCTCATTTATATTATTTTATCTTGGTGGATTCAGTAATTCATTAGGAAGGGCTGTTTGTGGAGTTGCTAACACAGAGAGGAAATGAGAGAGAAGAATTACTCCTGAGTAAAATCCTTATTAACAACTATTCAATGAATTTAATCCTCTCTGGAATGCTGCCATCATTTAGTTTTGGCATGCTGACTTATATTAAATGTTATGCCAGTAGTTTTCACGTACACACCAGAAACATTCTTCTAATTATTAAGGCACTTGGGAAAATTTAACCTGATCTGACCTGAGATTCTACCGTAAAAAAAAAAAAAAAAAAAAAAATCAATATAACATTAAAAGTCATCAGTCTATCATTCAACACAAAAGAAGAGAGAAACTCATAAGTGAACTAAAATATACTCGTCAAAAATTAAGCAGTCTTAATTGCTAGCAGTGATTACTGTTCATGTAGAGACACTGAGAAAATGATACGTCAGTTATTTCCATCCAAAATATTAAGCATTTCCAAAATGACTAATTAAGAAATGCTGATTCAGAAATAAAATTTTCACTTGGTTTAAAAATGCATATAGCTGTATGCCATTGAATTATTGGGTTTACAGAGGTTTGTGTAAAATACAAATGACAAAAATCATAATTATAATTGTTTTTATTAATTTTTTAAGAAACATATCTGATGAAGAAAATGAAGACAAGAGGAATAAAAAGCACAATGACCATTTAGACAGTTTTTATTTAGTTAGCATATTTATTATTTACCATCGATGAGCAATGCACTTTATTGAGTGTACACTATGTCTAAAGACACATAAAATTTGGCCTAGCTTCTGTTTTAAATTGGGGATTAAGAAAAGTTGACAATTAATAGCAAAGCATACTAGGAAAAAACGTATCAACAAAGATGTACAAAGACATCCTGTTGTCTACTCCATCTCTGAATCAAACAATTTAAATCAACTTATTTATATCTTCTGTGAATACTAAACAAGGCAAGTTTATATTTGGTTTTGGAGAAAACGAAGAGGTGTTCAATGGTGGATCTGAAAAAAGGGTGAGATTGAAATAGAAAAAAATAGAAAAAGTAATATTCTGGGAAAGAAATATTGGCAAGCCTCAATTTATCAAGTTCCCTTGAACCATGCTGTGTGTATAAGGCAGATGGAAATATTTTACCTGCATTTTATAACCCATAATTTTGATAAATTTTATTTTCACTTTATTTTCCATAAATTCATGAAATTTGCTTTGTATTTCTTCTTTGATTTAAAATATAATTTTTATTCACCAGTGGAAGGACCTTTTTTATTTTTGATATGTTTTCAATGTAGGTTTTATTTCATTGTAGTCAGAAAATGCTGTTTGTGCTATTTGAATCTTTGGAAACTATTGGTGGGAGGGATGTTTTTGTTGCTTTTTTCTTTTGTGGTCTAATATTTGAGAAGTTCCTGATGAATGTTCCATAAGTATTTTAAAAAGTGTATTTATTTTTATCATGGCTCGTGTATATATGTATATGTAATAAACACGCACACTTTTGATTATGTTTTTTAGGTTTTCTACATTTACTTACGTTTTGTCTACTTAATTGTAAGAGATGTCTTAAAATTTTCTGTGACCAGTGAGATTCTTTCTACTTTTCCTTGCGTATGTTTTATTTCTGCTCTAGGAGAGTTTTTGGCTGTGTTTTAAGGTGCATAACTATCAACCACTTTTCATTTGCCTTCTCCTAGCATATGACATGTATAAGGAAACGTGAACCTAAGAGTAGTGTTGAATTAACTTTAACAAAGCAAGCACACCCGTGTATTATGCAGGTAGGCAATAAATAGAACATTGCCATCACCCAAGAAGGCTCTGGAGTCCTCTAAGTCACTGACCCCTCTCCCTAAGTAAAAGTATATTGGTTTTGAACATCAGGTTCAACTTTTCCTGTTTTTGAACTTGATATAAATGAAATTATGCCATCTATTTGTTTACCTAACACGATATTTGTAAGATTTATTCCTATTTCATTTAACAATAATTTATTCACTGTCACTGAATATATGATATTCCATAATAGTAGTTGCTGACCTGGCAATGGGTGCTCAGAGCTGTCCAGCTGAAGGCACCAATGTCAGCAAACATTCTCCAGCTGTCATCTCCTTCATGCTCTGTTTTAGCTGCAGAGAACTCCCTCACTTATATTGTGTACTTCCTGGGACGCTCCACATCTGGTTACTGAGCATGATGAGTGTTACAAAACCCCATGAATTTAACCCAATCTAGACAACTCTGATGGGCAGTTTGCATGCCTGAGATCCTGGCCTGTTTCAGACTAAGGCTTTGATGTTCCTGCATCAGTTCGACTTGCCTCTCTGTTCAATGAGTATTTCTTTTTCCTTCCTTTCACAGATGTTGGTCCCCAATAATCATCTTGCACTCCAAACTCCATCTCAGAATCTGCCTCCAGAGAACTCAACCTGTGAAACCATTATGGAAGACGTTTATCCACTCTACTGTAGAAGGATATCTGGGCTGCCCTCAATTATTGGCTTTTTTCAGTGGAGCTACTGCAAACATTCTAGTAAATTTCTTTGGGATATATATTTAGGGGTAGGATTGTTGGATAACAGCATTTATTTGCTTATGTTTAGTAAATACATTTTTATAAAATGCTATACCAATTTACTACCAATGTACAAAAATTTTAGTTATACAACACTTCATTCAGTCTTGGTTGAGACAGAGACAGCATAGGGAGAAAAGACAAAAACCTTTGTATTTTAGTGTACTGTATTTAGCTTTGTTGGTGTAGTGGTATCTTGCTGTGGCTTTAATTAACATTTCTCTGATGACTAATGTAATTCAGCAACATTTCAAATGTTTGTTGGATATCTGGACCTTTGTATATCTTTTTTTTTGCGTGAAGCGGCTGCTTGAAGTCTTTTGCTAGTTTTAATTGAGCTGTCTTTTTCTTATTGATTTTGGAGTCTTTCATTTATCTGAATGTAGTTCTCTTTTCAGATATATGTATTGTAAATGCCTTCTTTTAATATGTGATTTGCTTTAACATTCACATAATGGTAATTTTGATTAACACAAGTTCTTAATTTTAATGTCATCCAATTATCATTTTACTCTTTAAGCTAATGGTTTCTGTGTTTAATTTAACAAATGTTTCTTACCCAAGGCAATGATAATATTGTTCTGTTTTCTACTAAAAGTGCTATTGTTCAGCCTTCTACATACTGTGGGGCAGTTTTCAAATTCTATCTTTTTCCTGCATATAGAAGTCTATTTGACCCAGCATCTCTTGGTAAAAATTCCATTTGTTACCCACTGTTCAAATGGGGGTAACAAATTTGTCATGGAGAAATTCATCATGAAGAAATTCCTCATGTCTGTGTCTGTTTGTAACACGCCTGACTGGCTTATTGTCTGATACTTCTGCTGTAGTTTTATATGTTAATATCGAACTGTGCCAGTGCTCCAGCTTTTACAATTTTTCTTTTTAACATTTGTGGGTACATAGTAGGTGTATATATTCACAGGGTACATGAGATATTTGATACTGGCATACAATGCCTAATAATCACAGCGAAGTAAATGGGGTTTTCATCACATCATACATTCATAGTCTCTTTGTGTTAAAAAAATCCAGTTACACTCTTTTTGTTATTATAAAATGTACGATAAATTGTTGTTGACTGTCGTCACCTTGTTGTGCTATTAAATATTAGAACTTATTTTTTCTATCTAACTATATTTTTGTACCCATTAACCATTTCCACTTACCTCTACCCACTACACTTCCCAGCGTCTGGTAATCAACATTCTACTCTCTATCTCCATTAGTTCAAGTGTTTTAATGTTTTTCAGCTTCTACAAATTAGAATGTGCAAAGTTTGTCTTTCTGGGCCTGGCTTATTTCACTTAACCTCCAGTTTCACACATGTTATTGCAAATGACAGAATTGTATTCTTTTTTATGTCTAAATAGTGCTCCATAAGGTATACCTACCATATTTTATTTATCCGTTTGTCTGTTAATGGACACTCAGGTTGCTTCCAAATCTTGGCTATTGTGGATAATGTTGCAATAAACATGGGAGGACAGACAACTCTTCAATATACTGATTTCCTTTCTTTTGGTTATATACCCAGCATTGGGATGGCTGGTTCATCTGGTAGTCCTATTTTTAGTTTTTTGAGAAATTTTCAAACTGTTTTTCATAGTGATTATACTAACTTACATTCCTGGCAACAGTTTATGAAGGGTTGCCTTTTCTCCACATCCTGGCCAGCATTTGTTGTTGCACATCTTTGGGATAAAAGCCGTTTTAACCAGCAGAATATGATATCTCATTGGAGCTTCGGTTTGCATTTCTCAGATGATCAGTAGTATTGATCACCTTTTTATATACTCCTTACCATTTGAATGTCTTCTTTTGAGAAATAGCTGTTAACATTTTTCTTTTCTTTCTTTTTTTTTTAAGACGGAGTCTCTCTCTGTCACCCAGGCGAGAGTGCAGTGGTGCAATCTCGGCTCACTGCAAGCTCTGCCTCCCAGGTTCACACCATTCTCCTGCCTCCGAGTAGTGGGGACTACAGGCGCCCACCACCATGCACAGCTAATTTTTTGTATTTTTAGTAGAGACAGGGTTTCACCATGTTAGCCAGGATGGTCTCGATCTCCTGACCTCATGATCTGCCCGCCTCAGGCTCCCAAAATGCTGCGATTACAGGCGAGTCACCGTGCCCGGCAGCTGTTAACATTTTATACCAATTTTCTAGTTGGATTATTAGATTTCTTTTCCTATCAAGTTGTTTGAACCGCTTATATATTTTAATTATTAATTCTTTGTCAATTAGTTTGTGAACATTTTCTCCCATAAAATGGGTTGTCTCTTTGTTGAATGTTTCTTTTGCTGAGCAAAACTTTTTAACTTGAAGTGATCCCATTTGTCTATTTTTGCTTTGGTTACCTGTGCTTGTACGATATTACTCATGAAATCTTTGCACAGTTCAATGTCCTGCAGAGGTTCCCCAATGTTTTATTTTATTTGGTTCATGGTTTGAGATCTTATGTTTAACTTTTTAATTCACTTTGATTTGATTTTTGTAAATGGTGAGAGATGAGGGTCTAGTTTCATTCTCTGTATATAGATGTTCAGTTTTTCCAGCACCATTTGTTGAAGTGACTGTCTTTCCCCAGTGCATATTCTTGGCACCTTTGTTGAAAATGAATTCACTATAGATGTATGGATTTATTTCTGGGTTTTCTATTATGTTCCATTGTCTATGTGTCGGTTTTTATGCCAGTAACATGCTGTTTTAGTTACTATTGCTGTGTGCAGTAATTTGAAGTCAGGTAATGTGATTCCTCCAGTTTTGTTCTTTCTGCTTAGCTTTAACTATTCCAGGTCTTTGTGGTTTCATATGCATTTTAGAATTTTTAAAAAATTTCTGAGATGAATATCACTGGTATTTTTATAGGGATTTCATTGAATCTGTAGATTGCTTTAAATAGTATAGACATTTAAACGATATTGATACCCCCAATACACGAGCACAGAATATCTTTTCATTTTTTGTATCCTCTTCAATTTCTTGCGTCAGTGTTTTATGGTTTTCATTGTGGAGCTCTTTCACTTCTTTGGTAAGTTTATTCTTAAGTTTTTTATTTTATTTCATTTATAGCTATTGTAAATGAGATAATTTTCTTGATTTCTTTTTCAAATTATTCACTGTTGACATATTAAAATGCTACCTATGTCTGTATGTTGATTTTGTATCCAGTAACTTAACAATTCCAATTTTTTTGGTGGAATCTTTAGTTTTTTCCGAATATAAGATTATATCATCTGCAAACAAGGATAGTTTGATTTTTTTCCTTTCCAATTTGAATGCTCTTTCTTTCTTACTCTTATCTTATGACTTTAGCTAGGACTTCCAGTACTATGTTGAATAACAGGGCTGAAAGTAGGCATTCTTGTCTTGTTCTAGTTCTTAGATGAAAGGCTTTTGGGTTTTCCTCCTTCAGTATGATACTAGCTATGGGTCTATCATATGTGGCTTTTATGTGTTGATGTATATTCCCTCTGTACCCAGTTTTTAAAATATTTTTACCATAAAGGAATGTTGAATTTTAGAAAATGCTTTTCTGACATAAATTGTAACCATTATATGTTTTTAGTCCTTCATTTGGTTGATATGATGTATCACATTGAATGATTTGCATATGTTGAACCATTCTTGCATTCTTGGGATAAATCACACTCATGTGTAATGAATGGCCTTCTTAATATGTTGTTGATAGTATTTTGTTCAAAAATTTTGCATCAATGTTCATCAGGGATATTGGCCTGTAGTTTTTCTTTTTTTAATGTGTCTTTGTCTGGTTTCAGTATCATGGTAATACTGGCCTCATAGAATGAGTTTGGAAGTAATCCTTTGTCCTCTTTTTCGGAATAGTTTGAGTAGGATTGGTACTATTTGTTCTTTAAATATTTGGTAAAATTAACCAGTGAAGCCATTGGGTCCTGGGCATTTCCTTGCTGGGAGGCTTTTTATTATGGCTTTGATCTGAAGACTTCTTATTTGGTGGTTGAGGTTTTAGACTTCTTCATGGTTCAACATTAGTAAGTTGCATGTGTTTAGGTTTATCCATTTCTTCTAGGTTTTCCTATTTATTGGCATATAGTTTGTCATAGTAGCCTCTATTGATCATTTGCTTTTCTGTATTATGAGCTGTAATGTCTTCTTTTTCATCTTTGATTTTGTTTATTTTAGACTTCCCTCTTTTTTTATTTAGTCTGGCTAAATATTTGCCAATTTTGTTTATCTTTTAAAAAGCACATAACATTTTGTTTCATTAGTTTTCGTATGGTTTTCTTGTCAAATTCATTCATTTCCGCTCTGATTCTCTCATTTTTTACTAACTTGGGATTTGGTTGACTCTTGCTTTTCTAGTTCTTTAAGATGCATTATTAGGTTGTTTATTTGAAGTTTTTCTCCTTTTTTTTGATGTAGGTGCTTATTGCTATAAACTTTGTTCTCGTTGCTTCTTTCACTGTATCCCATAGGTTTTAGTATGTTCTGTTTCCATTTGTATTTGTTTCAAGAAATTTTAAAATTTCCTTCTGAATTTCTCCATTGACCTGCTGCTAATTCAGGAGCATATTAATTTCCATGTATCTGTGTAGTTTATAAAGCTCCTCTTGTTCTTGATTTCTAGTTTTATTCCATTGTGGTCAGAGAAGAAACTTGATACAATTTCATTTTTTTATTTTACTTTTTAGTGATTTATTTTGCCACATAGCATATGACCTATCCTTGAGAATGATTTATGTACTGAGAAGAATGTATGTTCTTCAGCTGTTGGATGAAATGTTCTGTAAATATTTGTTAGGGTTATTGGGTGTATGGAACAGATTTTTTTTTGTTTTGTTTTTGTTTTTTTGTTTTTTTTTTTGGTGGTGGTTGTTGTTTTTGATTTTCTGTCTGGAAGATATATCCAATGCTAAAAGTGGGGGTGTGGAAGTCTCTTGCTATTAGCGTATTGCATTCTTTCTCTCTCTTCAGCTCTAACAATATTTGCTTTATGTATCTGTGGTTTTCAGTGTTGTGTGCATATATATTTACAATTATTATATCCTCTTGCTGAATTGACCCCTTTCTCATTATATAATAACCATTATTTTTCTGTGTTTTATAGTTGTTGTCCTGAAACCTATTTTGTCTCATATAAGTATAGCTACTCCTGCTCTTTTTTGGTTTCCATTGCATAAAATATCCTTTTCCACCCCTTTATTTTCACTCTATTGGTGTCTTTATAGGTGAAGTGTGTTTCTCATGCTCAACAGGTAATAAATTTAATTTATTCAGCCACCCTGTGTCTTTGATTAGTTCAATTACATTCATTATAATTATTAATGAGTTAGGACCTACTCCTGCTATTTTATTATTTGATTTTTTGTTTTGTTTTGTTTTGTTTTGTGGTCTTCTTTTTCTCCCTTCTTTTATCTCTGTCTTCCTTTTAATTAAGGTAATTTTTTTCTGGTGGTGTGTTTTAATTTCTTACTTTTTATTTTTTGTATATCTGTTATACCCCTTTTTTATTTGAAGCTACCACAAGGCTTGCCAACAACATCATTATTTTAAACTGATGACAACTTAACACTGATAGCAAAAGTAAATAAACTAGCAAACAAGCAAAGAGAAAATTAATAAAAACACTACACTTGAACTTCATCCTCCACTTTTTAACTTTTTGTAGTTTCTGTTAATATGTAGTTATTTTGTTTATTTCTTGAAAATTTTTTGGATGTTTTATTTTTTATAGATGCATGTTTCTGTCTTTCTACTCAAACACTCTGATACATTTTTCAGTATGTCAATTGCATTTTTGAATTCCAGAATGTTTACATAGTTCTTTTTAAATTATTTCAATCATTTTGTTAAATATATCTGATAGAATTCTGAATTTCTTCTCTGTGTTATGTTAGATTTCATCAAGCTTCCTCAAGACTACTATTTTTATGTCTTTGAAATGTCACATAACTCTGTTTCTGTCTTTCTTGGGTTGATCAGTGACTTATTTAGTTTGTTTGGTGAGTTCGTTTTTCTGAATGGTCTTGGTGCTTATGAATGTTTGTCAGTGTCTGGGCTCTGGGCATTAAAGAATTAGGTATGTATTGTGGTCTTCACAGCCTGTGCTTGTTTGTACCCATCCTTCTTGGGAAGGCTTTCCAGGTATTTGAAGGGACTTGCATGTTGTGACCCATGTCTTTGGTCATTGGGACTGTATCTGCTTTAGGGGGCACCCCAAGCGTAGTAATGCTGTGGCTCTTGCAGACATGTAGAGGTACTGCGTTGGTGGTCTTGGATAAGATTCAGAAGAATTCTCTGGATTAGAAGGCAGAGACTATTCTTGTCTTCTCTTACTTTCCCCAAACAAATGGTATCTCTTTCTCTTGATGCTGAGCTGCCTGGAGCTCTGGGAAGGATGACACAGGTACCCTGTGGCCACCACCATTGGGACCGTACTGTGCCAGATTTGAAGCCTGTATACCTCTGGGTTTTGCATATGGGCTTCCATGACAATTCCCTGGCTACTAGCTATGTTCACTTAAGCCCCAAAGGCTCTACAGTCAGCAGGTGGCAAATCCAGTCAGGCCTGTGTCCTTCCCTTTAGGATGGTGAGCTCCCCACCCTGCCACCCAGCACCAGGTAGGTCCAGGAATTCCATCTAGGATCCAGGTCCCGGAGTCAGGAATGCTAGGAACCTAGCTGGTGCTCTGTTCTACTGCAGCTGAGCTGGCACTTATGTCACAACACAAAGTCGTTCCCACTCTTTCCTCCCCTTTCCTCAAGTGAAAGGGGCTACCTGTGCCCCAGGCCCATGGCAAGTAATGCCTGGCTGCCCCATTGTTTACTCCAGGCTCAAGGGCTCTTCAGTCAGCTTGTGGTGAACGCTGCCAGTCCTGAGCCTCTCCCTCAGGGCAGAAAGCTGTCCTCTGGCCAAGGGCAGGTCTAGAAATGCTGTCCAGGAGGCAAAACCTTAAATCCATGACGCCCGGAACTTGTTGGTGCTCTACCCCACTGTGGGTCAGCTGGTAACCAAGGTGTAAGACAAAGTTACCCTTACTATTTTATTTATTTCACTCAAGTAGAGGAGACTTTTCCCTTTAGCCACCATGGCTGGGAATGCTTTGGGTCACATCTGAAGTCAGTACAATTCTGAACCTCCCCTAAGGCCCATGGTGAGTATTACCTGGCTACCATTGCTGTTTATTCATGGCCCTAGTTAACAGGTCATAAATTCTTTCAGGACTGGGTCCTTCTCTTCAGGGCAGTGGCTTCTCTACTAATCCAGGGTGTATCTAGAAATGTCATCTGGGAGCTAGGGCCTGGAATGGTGGTCTTGGCAGTCTGCCTGATGCCCTATTCTACTATGGCTGAGCTGGTATCCAAGTTTCAAAGCAAAATCTTCTGTACTCTTCCCTCTCTTCTCATGCAGAAGAGTGTCTCCCAGAGTTGCAAGCTGTGCTGCCTTGGGTTGGGGGAGGGGTATCGGGGTGATGCAAGCACTCCGTCAGCTGTCCCAGCTAGTATCTCACTAATTCATGTACATCCCAATTCCCCTGGCTCTGGGCCAAGCACAGCACTAGGGCTTGCCCAGGAATTCCAGCCCTTGTGGCCTAGGCTGCCTTTCAAGCTTATTTAGAACCCCAGAGAGCTTTAGCCTGTGGTGGCAGAGCTTGCTGGAGCCCAGGTTTCTACTGTTTGCCTCTTCCTAGAGGACAATTTGCCTCTTCCTAGAACTGATCTGGATGCTCCCTCTATGAGTGCTGGCTGACTTCTGCCCCATGTTGCTTTCCATTGTGCCAGGCAGTACTGAGTTCCAATGGAAAGTCCTGCAATCAATGTACTCTTCTCCCAAGTGCAGAGAATCTCTCTCTGTGCCATACAGCTGCTGCTGAGGGATGGGGAAAGGGTGGTGTAGATGATTCAGAACAGTCTTTCCTACCTTGTTCAGTGTATTCTTTCCGTAATATCATTTTAAAACTAGGTACTGTGATCAACTGATTTTTGATTCTTATGAAGGTGCTCTTTTGTTTGAGTAGTTGTTTAGCTTGTTGTTCCTGCAGTGGGGATGATTGCTTTGGCTTCTATTCAGCTATCTTGCTCCCCTACATCTGGTCTAACTTTTTAAAGAAAGATCCTCTTGGCAATTTGTGTATGATTTTATTTATGTATGAATTGCAATCAACTTTTCAATTTCAGAAGAGGACTGGTGATACTTTGATAATAGATTTAATTTATACATATGTTTGTAGGGAATTGATATAGTGTAATTATTAATTCTTTAAATACTGGAAACTATATTCCTTTAAGTTTTAAAAATATTCTCTTAATGGTATTTCAAATTTCTCATTGAGAAATTAGGAATTAGATGTATTTGTTATGTATTTGGTTAGTTTTGTTGCTTTTACAAATGTGATATTTTAAAAGCAAATATACACTATTTTCAAACATTGATTTTGTATCTAAACAGCATTGATAATATCAAGTATTATTACCAATAATTATCTTTAGAGTTTTTAATTTTTCTCATATGTAATCATTTTACTTCAGTATAAGCACAGTTTTGTTTTTTCTCAATGAGTACATATTTTAGTCCTCTCTCTTTATCACCATTGCTTTGATTGAGACCTTAGGTACAATGCTGCATAGAAATAGTGACAGTAGGCATCCTTGTGTATTTCCCAATCTCAGAATAGAAGACTTGTTACTCTTTCGTTATGTGTGATTATGAATGGGTCTTGAATTTAAGCAAGTTTTTTACTGCATCTATTGAGATGGTTGTATGTCTTTTCTCCTTGTAATCCATTATTGTGATAAGCTGTGATTTGTTAATGTGATTTAGTAGCTATTTTGTTGTGTCCTTCTTATATTGTTAGATTAATTCAATTTTTGCCGATTACATTGTGACTCTCTTAACAATAAGAGGAATATGAATAAACTACAAAATAACAATTTTTTGAGCCCAACAGACAGCTAAGGGGAGTTAATAGACAGCTTGAACCTGGCATAGGGACATTCCAGTGAGAGACGATAAGGATTGGTTTACTTGCTACAGCACTCAGGAGGAAGAGTCAGTGATTACCACACATGTGGGGAAAAACAAGTTAGATACAATTGCAACAAATTGCTTACAGTTTAGCTTAACTTATATAACCCCTGGTAGTTTTAAACACAAAAGTAGTTTTCACTTGCTCAATCTTTTTTCCAAAAACCTCCACCACATATTCCAAAAAAAAAAAAAAAAAATGTTGAGAGAGGAGTGGAGACCACAAAGAGCTGCCTTTTGGGGGATGGGTGTGTAAGTGCTGCTTAAGAGTCATGAAACTATGTACGTTTTTTCTGGAAACTTCCCTCATGTCAGGCAAAAACATTAAACCACTGGGATAGTTGTAGTAATTCCATGCAAACATAGGACACAAACCCTGCCCAATTACTGCTGGAAGAAAATATGCTTATGATTCTGTAGGAGAGGACAAAGGTTGTCTTAGGCCTATGAACTTATGCCACTACCATTAAAAATCTCCTTTTTCTGGTAAAGGAAACTCTACCACACAAGACCTGACATAGATACAAGTCTGGATGCCACAAGCAGGAGGAAGAGGAATGCTGTGAAGGTATTATTTCTGACATTCAAGTTCACAGGTTCTTCCTGAGACTGAGGTTGGACAAAGAATGTAAGGGACAAGCCACTTCTCACCACAAACCTGGCAGGCATTACGTAACAAGAAGCAGAAGCCTAGCACTGGAAGAGAGAAAAGAATCAAGAAGTAGTCTCCATGTGTGGTACAGGTAAGCAGGGATAGCTGAATGTGGGATAGGAATAATGAGAGAAGACTTCCATTAATATAGTGCCTGCTGTGGATGTGAAGAGGGAATTTAAAATAATATAAATCATAGGTTAAGAATATAGTGAAATAGGTGGACAACATTATTAACTAGACAGAATTATTAACAGAAACAGGGAATATATAATAATGAGTCAATTGGAATGGCTAAGAATAAAACAAACTAATATGCATCAGAGGTGAAAAATTCCTTCGATGGGCTCCATAATAGATTTAACATAGTGGAGGCAAGGTTCACTGACCATGAAGACAGATCACTAGACATTACCCAAAGCAAAACTTGAAAAAGGAAAAAAAAAAAAAAGTTTTTTTTTTTTTTTTTTTTTTTTTTTGAGACGGAGTCTGGCTCTGTCACCCAGGCTGGAGTGCAGTGGCGCGATCTCGGCTCACTGCAAGCTCCGCCTCCCGGGTTTACGAAAAAAAAGTTTTAAAAATAAAATGGCTGGGCACTGTTTTGTTTTTTCCCAATTACATGGCTCACGCCTGCAATCCCAGCAGTTTGGGAGGCCGAGGCAGGTGGATCACCTGAGGTCAAGTGTTCGAGTCCAGCCTGGCCAACATGGTGAAACCCCATCTCTACTAAAACTACAAAAATTAGCTGGGTGTGGTGGTGTGCACCTGTAATCCCAGCTACCCAGGAGGCTGAGGCAGGAGAATTGCTGGAACCCAGGAGGCAGAGGCTACATTGAGCTGAGATCACACCACTGCATTTCAGCCTGGGAGACAGAGCAAGACTCCATCTCCAAATAAATAAATAAATAAATAAATAAAAACATAAAAATATAAAAATAAAACAAGCAAATATCCATGTACGTGTGACTGGATTCCCAAAAAGAATACAGAGAAAGCATGCATCAGGAAGAATAATTATTTGAAGATGTAATGGTTGGGAATTTCCTACAAATATAAACAACCCAAAAACACAGATTCATAAGCTTCAGATAATCTCAATCAGAATAAAAACATAACAACAGCAATAAAACACACTTAAACATGTAAGATTCAAACTTCTGATGATTAAAGGTAAGGAGAAAATCTTGAAGATAGTAGTAAAACAAAAAAAAGATGCATTACATACAAAAGAAGAAACACATTAATTATGCAGATTTCTCAATAAAACTATGCAACCCAGAAAACAATTGAGTGCCCTCTTCAAAGTCCACTGTTGTTCTGTTCCTCCTGGACTCAAATGCCACACATATTAAATAGTTTGATATTATCTCACAGACTCTGAGGCTCTGTTTATTTTTTTTTTTCCATTTTTTTTTTCTCTTTCTGATTCCTCACATTGGAGATAAATTTTCTGTTTCAAGCTCACCAGATATGTCCTCTATCACTTCATTCTGCTGTTCCTTCCATCTAGTAACTTTTTGTTTATTTTAATTTTAGGTAGTCTTTATTTGAAGTTTTTTTTAAAATTTCTGTTGATTTCAATTTTTCTGCTTGAATTTTCTCCCACTTTTCTCTATCATTTTATTCATTGTCAGACTAATTTGCTTCACTTAATTTAGAATAGATAAGGTAGACATTACACAAAACATAACAAAACAAAGGAACATTTCTGGTCCATCTCAGTGTCAGATTTGGCAGATTTATTTTTCTCTAGTATCAGGGGAACCAGTCCCCAATATTTCAATGTACGTTCTTTCTATTTTCCCTAAGGGTCAGGTGATCTGATAAATAAAGACAAAGAGTACAAAGAGAGGAATTTTACAGCTGGGCCTCTGGGGGTAACGTCACACATCGGTAGGTCCATGATGTTTCTTGAGTCGCAAAACCAGCAAGTTTTTATTAGGGATTTTAAAAGGGAACGGGTATACGGACAGGGAGTAGGTCACAAAGACCATGTGCTTCAAAGGGCAAAAAAGATCACAAGGCAAAGGGCAAAATTAGAATTACTGATGAGGGTCTATGTCTCGCTGTGCACATATTGTCTTGATAAACATTTTATCAGAAAACAGGGTTTGAGAGCCCAGAACTAGTCTGACCAAAATTTTCCAGGCTGGAATTTCCTAATCCTGGTAAGCCTGAGGGTACTGCAGGAGACCAGGGTGTATTTCAGTCTTTATCTCAACTGCATAAGACAGACACTCCCAGACTGGTCATTTATCGACCTTCCCCAAGAAATGCATTCCTTCACCAGGGTATTCCTTGCTGGGAAAAGAATTCAGTGATATCTCTCCTACTTGCATGTCCATTTATAGGCTATCTGCAAGAAGAAAATATGACTCTATTCTGCCTGAACCCACAGGCAGTCAGATATCTTCCCTTGTTCCCTGAAAATTGCTGTTATTCTGTTCTTTTTCTAGGTGCACTGATTTCATATTGTTCAAACACACATGTTTTACAATCATTTTGTACAGTAGTGGTCATGAGGTGATGTACATTCTCAACTTATGAAGATAATGGGATTAAGAGATTAAAATAAAGACAGACATAAGAAATTATCAGAATATTATTAGGGAAGTGATAAATGTCCATGAAATCTTCACAATTTATGTTCTTCTGCCTTGGCTCCAGCCATTCCCTTCATTCGGGGTCCCTGATTTCCTGCAACACTCTAGAGTATGCATTCAATTGTTGCTCTTGTTCTTTTGGGGCTTTGTGAATTACATACTGCTCATTATTCACGTTAATATGTGAGATTGTGGATTCTGGTGTTTCTATAATTATTATTTTTCTTCTCTTGACATTTCCTTAATTGGAGTTGAACTACAAACTCTAGATCTTCAGTGGCATTTCTGGCTTCAGTTGAGATCTTCTTAACATTTTTCTTTTTTTTTAGTGGGTATATTGCGTGAGTGATTTGGGGGTCAGTCAAACTTGTAGTTAGACAGGATTTAGATACCCCTTTTTTGACTCTTTCCTTATAGCATTCTTTAGTCATTTATGATAGCCATGATTTCTCCGGCTTTGTTACACTAACAGTCTCATTAAGAAAAATCATTCTTTTTCCCCTCACACCCCTGCTAACTTGCGTATGTCACATTGGGACTGCATGTCGTTACAGGTTACATGCCTCAAAAATGTATCTTATTTAATGCAGGTCTTTCTAACTGTCCTTCAAGAATATACATTTTACAAGAGTTTGTCTGCTTCTGTCCACTACCCAGCACTTTTAGGTAGCTGCTTTTTAATTTTAGCCATGTGTGATAGATGTTTTATTCTGGTGAGCTATCCAAAGACAGTCTATCACTCTCAGAAAGGAATTTATCTTTTTACGACTAAAATATCTGTAGTGCACTTTTCTTTTAATTTCTGATACTTCTAACATGTTATTTACCTCCTTTTTATGACCTGACACCTATCTGACTTTATTTTTTGTTTTTTTAATTCATAACTTTAAATGTATCATTCATTTTTTTGTAAGGCTGTCTTTTTTCTAATGACTAAATTTAAATATAAAACTTTAAAAATGCTCTTGGTCTTATTCTTATTATTTACTATTTCCTCACTTTCATTAATGTTGAAATTATCTAGTAATCTTTCTTTCCTTCAACAAATCTTTCATTTTCTCCGCAATTTGATTTGAAGTGTTTTTTTCCTTTCAAGTAATCTCTATTAGAAATGAACCATTATATATCAATATCACTTTCATTTGAGGCTCAAAAATACCTGTCATATTTCAACTGGTGAAGGAAAAAGTAAAAAAAAACCTGAGGCATACTACTATAGTATAATTTGGGGTATTGGAGGAATGATGCTTACAATGGTTTAAATATAAATTATGCTTAGAATTTTTGCCATGGGTAAGAATTGAATGGCAGTTTACGACCATGCCCTGAAGGGCTTTGAGTTCCATATTTTTATAATATTAACCTGTTTTTAGATCTTGGGTAGTTTTAATAAAGATAAAACTGAAAAATTCAGATGGTTTTCCTTAAAAAAATTAGGTAGTACTTAAGTGGTTGTTTTCGCTCAAACTTTTCTATGTCTCATTTCTCTATTTTCAAAAGATATCTGTCTTAAATTTGGTTTTCTGACAGCACAGTTTTAGGTGAGAACTCACTTGTCAGTAATTAATTTAGGGACCATTTTCAGGCAAAATCAGTGAAGAAATAGCGGAAGGAGAAGATAGAAGGGGAATAAGCCAAAGATGTCCCAGACTCAGCCATAAATACAACAGAATTTTTTTTTCTTTCTTTTGCTCTGGCTATGGTGGCTGAGCTTACACCTGCATTCATCATTTATTGAGTAAAGATTTCTTCTGCTTTCGCTGCTTATGTAAGCAAATCTGCTCTAGTACCTGGAGTGCAATATCACAAAGACAGTCTGAGATGAGGGCTTGCTTATGCAATCAGACACATGATAAAGCTAGGCATCACAGAAAAAGCCTCAGGGATATGAAGGGACCCACACCTGGAACTGATAGTTTCTACTATGTTAATCTTTAAAAATTGTTATTCTTTTTATATTGGCAAATAACAATTGTACATATTTATGCTGTACAAGGTAATATTTCACTTTATGTATATACACTATATAATAATCAAATCAGGATAATTAATGAACTGTAACAAAAATTCATCATTTATTTTTGGTAGGAACACTCAAAATCCTCTCTTCTTGCTATTTTGAGGTATACAATATCTTTTGGTTAACTCTAGTCACTGTACTATGAAAAAGGATACTAGAACTTTTTCTTCCTTACTCATTGTAACTTTGTACCTGTTGACCAATCTCTCCCCACTCCCTTCATTCCCCTCATTCTCTCATGACCACAGTTCTATCCACTACCTCTATGAGGTCAACTTTTTTGGTTTCCACATGAGTGAGAGCGTGCTTTTTGTATTTCTGTGTCTGGTGTATTTCACTTACCATATGTCCTCCAGGTTCATCCACATTGTTGTAAATGACAGGAATTGTCTCTACATCCACACCTAATCTTAGATATCATAGAGTTTGCTCTTTATGGATAGTTTGAAATGCAAATATTTAAGTCTGTTTTATTAGTATTTTTATCTCTATCATCAAATGAATGGAGAACAATGTTTTCAAAGAGATTTAAAATGCTTAATTATATCATTATAGATGCAAGTAATCGATAATTCAATGGTAGTGTTTTAAAATTGCTAAACAGGCTTTACTATATAAAAATGTACCTAGATTACCATGATTTTCCATTTTAAGAAAATCAATTTTATTATAAATAAAATGAAATGGAGAGGTCTTAAGGATTTTATAAAATTCTGTTTCTAAAGTCAATCAACTAGTTAGTATCAGGACCAACTGGTTAGTGATAGGCTTATATAAATTCATTTAGCAATTCTTTTCACAGTTCTGTGCTGTGATTGTTCCTAATTCCAAATATGTATTGTTCAAATCATCATCAGCTGAAATCCAGCCATTGAATGCTTTTGCGTGGTAGTGGTGGTGTGGAGGAACATGAGAGAGGAAAAAGAAGGTACTGTTTTCTAAGATAGGAATAGGTTCATTAATGCTGAGTGAGCATTATGAGAATCATAATGCTGAGTTCATTAATTTTGATGAGAATGAATTCTTTTGTTAGCATATCTGTGAGTTACTTTATATTATCTATGCTGCTCTAGTCCACTTTCGTTTTCTTGAAATAAAAGCAGCAAGATTTAATAGTTGTATTATTAAAACTCTTTTACCTACATGAACTAGGATATAATGGCTCAATAGTAAATAAGGGAAGATTCCTGTAAAGATAGAATCTTTGAAAATTTAGCTGAATTTCACTAAACTATGAAAACTTTTAATTTTAAAAGTAGGCCAGGACTGTCTCAAGATTAGATTTTAATAAAAGATTGAAAATATCATATTCCTCTAAGTTTTGATGCAGTTAGCAAAACTGTAGGAATCTGAAAATGAAGAACACTTCCAAATAAAATTATCTTATTAATTGCAAATATGTAAGTAAAAGAGATATTTTCCCAAATTCATTTAAACATTTGGGAGGCATTTTATTTTACCTGCATCTGTTCATATATTTTCTGGTTATCATTGCATATTTATTCTCGTGGTTCAAAGGAAAAAATATACTCAACACTTTTTCAAATATATTTGAAAGAGAATTTTGAGCAATGTTTGTTGGTTTGATTTTAACCAGGGCTAGGGAGAACAAGAAGCACCCAAACTCTCCAAATGGTGATAGCAGCCCGAGACAGTTCAATCGAATCGTTAAACAAAATATACTTGTCCACTGTTACTGGAATTTTCAACTCTGCAGCTATGACCTCTGGGTAGGAATGATAAAGCTATTTGAATGCATGAACACCTCAGTTATTTAAACTATGACCTAGTCAATAGAAAATGTTAATAATTGTACCATACCCCCTTACATATTGAACTTACTATCTCAGTATGATGTCTTACTGATAAATCAAGACTACCCTCTTGTATTTCCAACATCTCTACCTTGAATAATTAGTCACAAATCCTTGCCCTGTCCCTTCAAGAAGTTTGTCTAAATAGATCACCCATTTTTTCCATATCCCATTACTATTTATTTCGTGTGAATGTGAACTTTGGCCAATAAAGGTAAAGAGAATCCAAAAATGTGAGGGTGAGAAAGTGATGGCAGACGTGACAAATTCTTAGGTGAGCAATGCACTTTAAAATGCCAAATCCGTGTGCTTCATTTTTAATAAAGGTTGTAGGAAATGAAGAAAAAAGGGTGGTGTGAGAAGCAGAAAAGAACAGGTTTTACAGTGATTCACACAAATGAGCCATACTGGAAAGATGCTGCCTGTCTCTGAATTAGCAGAGAAGGAGGAAAGCTTTGGTTATGCATCATTTCACTATTTCATTTCCACAGAAACTTTCTGCAAATATATGGTTTAAGATAATCAGACTCATTTACTAATTCATGCTTTGAAACAGGAAAAAATAAAGAACTGGTACCATAAGGGAAAATGTAGATGACATTTTACAACATTTATCAAAATCAATTGATACTGACCAGAAGAATATTTTATAAAAAATGAAAATGGTCTTCTGTAAATAATAGTAAGAGGGAGGAGGAAGAGGAATAGGAAGAAAAATTATATCTTTGAAAAATATCTTTGAAAGAAAATTTCAATAATAGGTAGGAGATCATGAAACAAAAGCAAGAGATGAAATGTAAACTAGGGCAACTAAGGAAGAAAGTAAAATAAAATCTGCCCCAAACCACCAAAAATAAAAGAATAAGAAGGAATATATACACATGGAAAAGATAGTAAGGTAATGAAAAATGGAAATAAGGAGATCCACTAACATAAAAAAGATACAATTGAAAGAATAAAGATAAACTATCTCTCTTTAGAGACAGAGCTAAAGCTAGACATAGAAGATGATAAGAGATGGCCAATATACAGAGTCCCCCAAATAAAATTAAAATGACAAAAAATAATCATTTGAAGGTAATTTTAAGGCCTTTTGGAAGTTTTCTAAAGAAAGTACTCCATGTGGTTGAAGGTTCAGACTCCTATTTTGTTCTTATAAAGTCTTCAACATGTGATATTTTCATGATTAAGGATAACTGATTCTCTTCCAACAGTGTATCTGAACGCAGGGCAATGGGATTAGGTAAAGGTGTGTAAGCAAGAGAACACTCTACTTTTTAATTGCTCATATCTGTTCCATTCACGTCGGTTACTTTAACTTAGACATAATGCAGCTGTGAATGTAGCTTCTAGGTTTTAGCAAGGTAGTCCTAGGTCTAACTAAAACATATTTTACTAAGAAAGAAATAGGGTAGCTACTGAGGGGACACTCATTATCTCCATCACAATGCATTAAACATGTACATGGAGGGATGTATAACACTGGGGGGATGAATAGATGAGGGGAAAACTAGGGAAATGAGAGACAAGTATGGGGAGGAATTTAAGTGGATACTTTCACTGATTTTTCAACCATATGAATGCATTGCTTACTCCAAAAAAAAATTTAGTAAGGTATGGTGATTAAACATACAGTAAAATAACAAGCATGCAGTGTCATTAAAGGCATATAAAAGAAGAGGAGATATGCATATGTGTGTTGAGAAAAAAGACCATTATGTCTGTACTTGATGCTTGTATTAAAGATGGTTAGTAAAACTGAATACCTCTAATATTTGTTTTCAGATTTCTTGTCTGAGCAATTTCTTTTCTATTTACTCCAATTTTTCTTTGAAACATAAATATTATCTCTGGAGTATATTAAAACATTATAACAAAATACAAATAAAAGTTTTTTTTTTTTGAATTTGTCATGATCTTTGATATTCAAGTATAATAGTTGTTATATGAAACTGTGAGGTGTTAAATTAACAAATGATTTTGTTTTTAATTCTATGCCTATAACCCATCAATTTGAAGGTGCTGAGCTGGAAAAGCTACTGCTCTCAATGCTCATGGTCATTAGTGCTGGGGGAACAGACTGCTAAATCATTCAAATTGCAGAATGATCCAACAAATTCTTTTATCAATATAATCAAATTTCCCACATTGTTTTAAGATCTGTGTATTCTATTCATTACAGCAATGGGAAGAGATTAACAGCATATAAATTTCTACATATACATGCAAAATGAACTGGATAATGATTATGTTAATCCATTTGCATTGCTATAAAGAAATACATGAAATTGTAAAATTAATAAAGAAAAGAGGTTTATTTGGCTCACGGTTCTGCTGGCTGTACAAGCAACATGTTGCCAGCATCTGCTTCAGGTCAGGTCTTAGGAAACTTACAATCATGGCTGAAGGTGAAGGGAGCCAATGTGTCACACAGCAAGACAGGGAGCAATGGAGAGGGAGGACATATGAGTCTCTTTTAAACAATCAGATCCTGCATGAATTCAGAGTGAGAACTCACTCATTACTGTGAGGACAGCACTAAGCCATTCGTCAGGAATTCTTCCCCATGATCCAAACACCTCCCACTAGGCCCACCTCCAACATTGGAGGTCACCTTTCACCATGAGATTTGAAGGGGACAGAACATCCAAAACATATCAGTAATCGTGTATCAGCAGCTAGATCTATTTAATATCTGTGATGGTTAATTTTATGTGTCAGTTTGGCTAGGACACGATGTCCCAGGATTTAGTCAAAAAGCACTCTGGATGTTGTTGTGAAAGTGTTTAAGGTAAGATTAACAATCAAATCAGTAGGTTTTGAATAGAGAAAATCACACTCCACAATGCAGGTGGGCCTTATCTAGTCAGTTGAAAACTTTGAGATAAAATAAACAGAAGTGTCAGGGAAAAGAAATAGCTTCTCAAAACTGCCATCAGACTCAAGCTGCAACATCAATTCTTTTTAGGCCTACAGCCTGACAACCTACCCTGCAGATGTTGAATTTGACAGCCTCCACAACCATTTGAGCTAATTCCTTAAAATAAGACTCTCTCATCTTCTCTATCCCTTGCTCTCTCTCTCGTGGGTATTTGTTTTGTATGATATGCTTTCTTTAAAAAGATTATATTCTGTATTTGAGTTTAGCTTTTATTTTTGTCTAAAATTTCAATGAATTGAAAAGTGCTCCATGAACACAAACAAAATAGTTTGAATAAAGCAAATTTAATTTAGTCTAACAATTGTTGACAACAGAATATTTCACTTTTAAGAATCACCTGTCATGTAAATGTGATTGATTTACACTTTGAGTGATTATAAGATGACTGGATGATCTGACATTTCAACTTTGTCTAATTCCTAGTGTGATTAAAAAACTATAACTGAAAACATGGGAGTTAGTTATTCCAACAACACAGGGCTTTCTCAGAGTAGATATTAAAATTGTGAAAGGATACTGAAAAATTAGAGAATACCTTAGGCCTCTTGTCTGAAAACACTTTTTAAAAATAAAATGCACACATTTTGGTTAGCATACTTTTCATCCTCAGATAGAAAAAGCTTGACTTCATGGCAGTGATTTTTTAATAAAAAATAAATGACTTCTAACTGCATTTAAGGAAGAGTAGGATATTTATGGGGAAAAGAGCTTTAGGAGAGCTCAAGGGGAAATGTCACTACCTGCTCAAGAAGAATGGAAATGTCATTTTGCATTAAAAAACACACGATTATGGCTTTTCTGTAAAACTCACAAAACTTTCTATTGCAAGGGAAAACTTTACTTGATTAAGTGGCACCAGACATAGATGTATATCAAATCATAACTACGATGCCAACCAGAGAAATTTCCTTTGACATCCAGGGCAGAGAAGCTCTTTAGCATTGCAGTGTGATTTGCACTTGTATTTGTGTGGAAATGCACCACAAGGCCCACAGCATTAAACTCTGTCAATTCTTGAATTGTGATTGTCTGCATGAGTAAAAGTCATTTTCTAATCATAGTCAGAAAGCCTGTTTTTAT
Source organism: Macaca thibetana thibetana (assembly GCF_024542745.1). NCBI lineage: Eukaryota > Metazoa > Chordata > Mammalia > Primates > Cercopithecidae > Macaca > Macaca thibetana. Next base: position 131,779,469 of record NC_065583.1, on the reverse strand, counting down.
TTGCAAACACTTTTCCTTTTGAGGGAAAAGTACTATTTGTGTCCTTAAGAAGTGCGAACACCCCTTGTCAAATCCACTCTCCTCTGTTTTTAGTTATCTCAGCACTGTATTTATGGTCAAGAAGTTGAGCAGTTTAATAAAAAACAGGCTGCCCAAATGAGTGCCTTTCATATCACAGACACTGAGGGCCTATCTATTGAGTAAAATAATGAGTATTTGGAAAATCTTTCAAAAGCAAAGCTTTTGATTTGTATTCATTTATGTATATTTGCCTTAATTCATTGGCACCATTCAAATGTCAATGGCAACATATGTCTTCTAATTGTTATGTTCTTTAACAATAAACTGTCTTTAGCTAGTACTGTTGTAGGGTGTCCTGTGGCAAATTGCACTTATTGTAATATTTGTGTTTAGGATATTACTGAAGAAGAGGTAGTTTGAGACAAGTATGGGAGTGTTTCTATTCTAGTTGACTAGAGTAGCAAAATGTATGATTTTGGGGTACCTTGTTCAGTGTAGAGAGATCTCATAATGTGACTAGATATATGGGTGTTACAGTTAATGTAACTCTGAAATAAAGTGAAATGGGCTTTTGGTACTAAGTTAAAGAATTAAATATACCTTCCCATATTTGAGATAATTTTTATGGGCTTGTGAGGAAAATACTTGATAGTTAAGAAGGTGTTGTGTTCCTTTTCTTTTGTGTCTGTTTGAACTCGGTTCAACCATTAAAAACTGCAGTGAGTTCAGGGCTAGTTTGATGTTTCATTGGTGATCAAGATCTTAAAATAGTTATTTTAAATATTATTTGCTTACCAGTTTCTCTTTTGCAATCATGAGTTTCTCCAAGGTTAAAACTTTTTAATTTTATTTTTACTTTTATTTTTTGAGATGGAGTCTCTATCACCCAGGCTGGAGTGCAGTGGTGCAATCTTGGCTCTGCCTCCCAGGTTCAAGTGGTTCTCCTGTCTTAGCCTTCTGAGTAGCTGGGATTACAGGCCTGCACCACCACGCCCAGCTAATTTTTGTATTTTCCGTAGAGACAGGGTTTCACCATGTCGGCCAGGCTGCTCTCAAACTCCTGACCTCAGGTGATCTGGCTGCCTCAGCCTCCCAAAGTGCTGGGATTACAAGTGAGAGCCACCCCAAGCCCAGTCAAGACTTTTTTAAACATAATTTTCTTTCCTCAGTATATGGTAATACGCATTCATTTTAGCAAATGATCAAAAATACATTGAATTCAATTGACTTCCGTTAATTTTTAAATAAAAGTTTTATATGCACATAATGAAAGATATTCCAAGATATTCTAAGGTGATACACGGGAAGTGAAATAGTACTTTTTTCACCCAAAAAAGCTTTTAAGTCTTTCGATTTTTGTGGTACAAACTTTACCAAACTTAAAATAATGTGCACATGTATAAGAGATGAAGAATTTATTTACTTAACACAAAGGCTGATCTCACCATCCCAAGCAAGTTCTTTAAATTAAATGTTAATGTTTAATCCTTCTATGAATACCGTTGCAGATTGGTTTTCCCAGAAGCAGCCTGAGATGGAGATTAGTGTGTGGGAAGTTTATTAGGAAGTGCTCTGACAATCAAAGGGAAAGAAGAAGGAAGAAGCAGAGGCAAAGTTAGGGTGCCATGAAAACTTGCCTAAAGCCTCCACAGGCTCCATGTAGCCTTTGAAGCTGGAATGCCTTTCAGAGTTATCCCTAAACGGTGTATCAAGGCCTGGGACTTATACCCTCACATGAACAAGTAATTGGATGGTGGTTGCTCCCAGAAAAGGAGTGTGATTTTGGGTAGAGTGATTCTTTCAGCCAAGGGCAACTCTTGGAGTTGGCAGAAGCCAAAAGCTACCAGCTGCTTACAGTCCCAGCAGTGAAAGGTTTACATTCTTCAGTGCTGAGGAAGAAGCAGAGCAGTGGCTCACAGTGTCCACTACACATGACTCTATCATTTTAACTAAAGAATAAAATTCCATTTTCGTTTTTCCATCTTTGATTGCAACTCTTGACTCTTAACAAATGGCTTCTGTATACAATTATTTTATTTTCTTTCGCATAAACAAAGAGAGCATTAATAGGTCCTGGATACCATATAGTGGCTCTACAGTAATCAGGAACATAGGGACCTTCTGTCTTCCAGCTCTTTCTTCCCTAGCCTGGTTTCTGAGTTTCAGGTTACTTCACGCCTAAGATAAATGTTGAAACTTCTTTTCATTCCATTCCAGGAAGCAGAAAGAAAGGGCCAAATGGTATGTCCAAGTTGGCTCTTTACATAATCACATAGCTCATCCAGCATCAAGAAAGACCAAAAATGTCATCTTTAAGTTGAGTATATTGCAACATTAAAATAACATTGGATTTTGTTATTTTAATATAATAACAAAGAAGAAGGAGACATTGAAAACAGGGAACCAGCATTCTCTGAAACATGTTCATCTAAAATACTATTTTATATATATTTATAATGTATATTTGTTGTATTTACATATAATGTTTTCTAGTTTTAGCAAACAATTAGATAAATATCTGAATTTATTTAAGATATTGCTTCAAATTATGTGGTAATTGAATAGCTTAAATGTTATATTCATTACAATTTTTTGACACTGATGAGAAATAGTGTAAACTATGATGTTCTATTTAGTTTATTTAAATACAAATATTTGAAACTTCTATATTTGGGAGAAAGCGTTTCTTTTTAAGTCGCACCACATAGGCAATTCTAATTGCAGGAGATTTATCCAAAAAAGAATAACAATGGCCACATGTGTGATAAGTTTTTAAATCAAATGTACAAAATGCCGGCCGGGCGCAGTGGCTCGCGCCTGTAATCCCAGGACTTTGGGAGGCCAAGGCGGGCAGATCACAAGGTCAGGAGATCGAGACCCTCCTGGCTAACTCGGTGAAACCCCGTCTCTACTAAAAATACAAAAAATTAGCCGGGGGTGGTGGCGGGCGCCTGTAGTCCCAGCTACTCGGGAGGCTGAGGCAGGAGAATGATGTGAAACCGGGAGACGGAGCTTGCAGTGAGCCGAGATTGCGCCACTGCACTCCAGCCTGGGTGACAGAGTGAGACTCCGTCTCAAAAAAAAAAAAAAAAAAAAAAAAAGGTACAAAATGCTGAAAATATTTAAAGTATTAAGAGTGGTTCTGACTATGGTGAGCTAAGGAGCTAAGCATCCTTGTTTAAAAATTACTTGATAAAATATAAACAGTGACATAGATAAAAAGCAGAAAACAAAAAAGTATTACTAAAGAAAAGACAGAAAAAAGAATCAAAAAAGTTTTGATAACATATATTCATTTATTTAACAATACTCCAGGCCAGGTGCAGTGGCTCATGCCTTTAATCCCAGCATTTTGGGAGGCCAAATCGGGTGGATCAACTGAGGTTAGGAGTTCGAGACCAGCCTGGCCAACATGGTGAAATCCCATTTCTACTAAAAATACAAAACATTAGCCGGGTGTGGTGGTGGGTGCCTGTAAACCCAGCTACTCTGGAGGCTGAGGCAAGAGACTCGCGTGAACCCAAGAGGTGGAGGTTGCAGTGAGCTGAGATCCGGCCACTGCACTAAAAAAAAAACACCAAGAACAACAACAACAAAACAGTACTTCATTGCTGTTTAGTATGTGTAAGGTTTAGCCACTTTTAAGTAGGAGTGTACTGTAACAGTTGTGAATTTAAATTGTAATTAGAAAATATGGCAAGGTAGAAAAAGAAACAGCTGCCAAAAAAAGGGGGGGCTTAAGGAGGTGTTATCTTCTTAATTAAAATAAAATCAAATATATTTTATACACTCTTTGCTAATTACTAGAACAGTTAATATTAGTTCTAAACCAAAAATCTTCTCATTGTCATAGTACTTTGAATTTTTATCAGTTGAGCGATATTCCAAAGTAAGAAATGTAAAGTAGGAAAGCATTTAAAGGAAAGAGAAGAGTTGAATAAAATTAGAAAAATAAAGAACTAGGAATTTAACTATTGAAGAAGGATTCCGAAGATTTAATAAATCCTCACATATGTGAAGGGCTTTGTACAACTATAGGAATAAATAACTTTCTTATATTAAAGCCTAGGAAACTAGGCTTAATATTAAGCATGACATATTTGAATCAGCAAGTAGTAAAGTCTTTCCTGACAGTGAGAAAGTTACAGTGAGTCTCTTTCCAAGGTCCTTTTGACGAGAATGGATTCTAACTTTTCTGTGATTCTTTATGTATCGCCTGAGTAATGAATGAAAAGCGGGTTATATTATCCATCTTCACACATAAAATCTCATTATAAAAACTTGGATTTTGTGTGAAATATCATTATCAAAACCCCTCCTCTAATGTAAACATTATCTTTTTATAGAAGAAAATTGACAATAAAATGACCTGGAATTATGCTATGATTCTATTTGGTGTAGTAGGATCCTAAGTACATCATTTAAAATTTGGAACATTAACAGAGTTATGAAGAGACAAAAACAAACATAAAAACTAAAAGACCATGTTATTTAATATGTTTTGCAGTAAGTAAATATATTAAAAACCTTTTGAGAATCAATATTATATACTTATACCAGTGAGTTTCTGTTTTTTCCAAAAATAGTCAATATTCTTTTACCAACTGAATTTTTAAAAAATTAACTCTTTTACAAAGATGAATTTATTTATTTTTTTTACTTATAAATAGATTACAGATGATAAAAGTATTTGTGACATAAAAGAACAACCCATATCTGTTCCATGTTTGTTCAAAATTCATGGTTTCTTCTAAGAAACTCAGAGACATTCTCATGTGCTATTCTCACTTAGGAAGAAAACAAAACTTACTTTCCCAAAGATCTTTCATGTGCAACCACCCATTAGGAAGAAAATTCTTTACACTATTCTATGATGTCGACCCCCGCATAGGCTGCCAACTTTGATTAAACTTTCTAAAAACAGGATATCCCTGAGCAGTCTTCTGTAGCCATAAGTTTCAATAGTAAAAATGACAGGATGAAGTTTACCATTATTCATTGTTATAAAATGGCTCCTTTTTATTAAATTTCATTCAATAGAAAGAGACTGTATCTTTTGGTCTGAGGTCATTGAGGGCAGAATGGGCTGGATGTGTGTAAAGGACAAGAAAATAATTCTTTCTAAGGCTGGTAGTTTAAATGAATTTAGTTTAAACTGATAATGAATTACTAGAACTTCTTAAAGTTAAGTTAGAAGCCTGTAAATTGAATTTTTGTTCTATCTTTACATATCATAATTGCATAAAGCATATTTTTTAGACTGTCTGCAAAAAATCATTTTGTTTATCATCCCCAGGCTAAGACATTTTTTTTTCTTTTGATTAGGAAAATTCTCATAAGCTTCCCATTCTAACTTAAAGAGCTTTCATGAGATTTAGGCTTTGGGCATGATCGAAGATGCTTCCAGAGACTGGATTTTAGCTGTCCTTGATAATTACTTCTGAAAAGCAATGACTAATTCTATCAGCTTCCTGAAAAGGGTATATAAATCTTGATGCTATCAGCTATTTTGTCTGCGGAAACAACTAGAGAAAGAAAAGCAAAGAGCCTACTTTCATTCTGTTTAGAGTACTGTGTTGCATTCAGGCATTTTCTCTGCTTCATATCTGTAAAGGTAAGGATGTGTGACAATTTTGAACCCTCACACAAATGCTTTAGTCTAGAGGGTTCAAGTAACTCTCGACCCGAAAGGGCCTATGAAAGAAGTGTTAAAAACCACTTAAAAGGGAATCAGGTACAAAATAATAATGTCAATGTCTAAAGCATGAGAGAGAAAGCAAGGGAATAAAATACAAAAGAGGTTCATAGAAACCTGTTAATGCCCTCCTAGATGTAGTTAGGAAGAAGAAAGTGCCTTCATTTAACTAGCAGTAGGATTAGTTGCAAACCAAAAGAGCCAACATAAAACTTAATGTTAAAAGTCAGGGTTATTTTTCCCCTTGTATTGGAGAGTTGGGTAGTGATTGAGCAGAGCATAAGGGGAATGTCTGGAGTGCTTTACCTTGTTTGTGGTGGGTGGCAATTTCTTAGATGGGTTTAGTTTGTGATAATTCTTCAAGTTGTAGACTCTTAATTTGTTTATGAGAAGGTGATTTTCAATATATGCCTTTTACTTTGCTGAAAAGTTTATTAAGTGCTCATTCATTAATAAAATTTAGACAATTTTCTGATTCATATGCTAGTGAATAATTGATAAGCCTAGGAGAGCAACATCTGTGTATATTTGAGAGAAATCATTATCATGACTTAAAATAATTTGGCATGCAAAATATAATTGGATTCGAACTTAATTTACATGATCAGTGAATTTCTACTAAGAAAGTTCAATAAGACATTTGTGAACTAATAAAATTAGAAGGTATTAAAATAATCTCAGTGTGTATCTATTGTATATGTGAGTTTTTAACATTTCTTTCACCCAATAAGGCATTTGGAAAATGCACCCATGTTGTTTTATGTATCAGTACTTTTATCATTTTTGTTACTGAGTATTCCATTATATGAATATATTGATTTATCCATTTTGCTGTTAGCACATATTTGGGGTATTTCTATTTTTGCCAATTATTAATAATGCTTCCATAAACATGTTGGTACATGTCTTTTGATTCACATACGTATGAATTTCTACATTCCTATGTGAAATTCTTGGTCTTAGGGTGTATACGTTTTTAGCATTAGAAAATACAGTTTTCCAAAGGTTATACAAATTTTATTTCCTTCTAGCCCCATTTTTGAATTCCTGTTGCTCTACATCTTTGCTGGCATCGGTATTGTCAGAATTTAAGCAGACCGCACTGCAGTGTATGCACAGTGTTATTTTCATATTGCTTAATAAAATTAAAGTTGTGGTCAAATTTTACACATAGATAGCATTTCAGTGAACAAAACAAGTTATTACTTGAATATCAAATTGTTCTTGGACTACTCTAAGGTAGTGTTAGTGTCTGTAATATCTTATGTGCTTCATAATATTCATTTATCATGCTGAACATTTTAGGATTTTATTTTCAATTGCTTTATTTTTATATATCTTTGTGCAAGAAATCATCTTTTTTATCATTTTTCTTCAAGGATTTTAACTAGTGCTATCCGCTATGTACTAACCTCAGTTGATAAATATAGTACAATAAAAATGTCCATAGCAAATGCAGAATTTTACTCATGATAACTACGTTATTACTTAAGTAATAATCTCACTAACTGAAATGAACCAATGGAAAGGTCAGAGAAACGTGCAGCATGGTATAGCGGCCACAGAGCGGTTTATGTTGGTGGGTGTTATCTAAAAAGTCTTACAAGCATAATAAAAATGTAAAAAATAAAGAGTACATGAAATGAAAAGCAAAGCCAAGTATTTTAAATGTTCACATAAAAAGAACTTCACTGATGATTACAGATGAAAATTGAAGTCATAAGACTACCTGGGATATTAAATGTGTTACTCAGGGGACATGTTCGGTTTTAACGTTGTAGAGATTTCTTTGGTGGTGCATGCTAAAAATAAAGACTTAAAGAGCAAGATAATAATTTTTAAATACAAGAGTTTGCAGAGAATGCAATACATGCAGTATTCAAATATAATTCTAAATGTAAATTTTTCAATGGATGTAAAAACTATCTAAATCTCCCAACAAATTTGTAAAGCGCTGTGTAACGCCATGGCACACTGGTTGGGAAGCTCTGAATTTTTTATTCAGTTCTTAAAAAAAAGAAACAAAGAAGGAAAGAGAAGAAAAACAGATATGTCAATACGTTTTAATGTTATAGCCAAATGGTGGTATGTGCCTGTAGCCCCAGATGAGGCCGAGGCAGGAGGATGGCGTGAGTCCAGGGGTTCCAGGCTTCAGTGAGCTATGATTACAACACTATACTTCAGCCTTGGCTGACAGAGTGAGACCCCATCTCTAAAAAGAAATATATATGAATATATTCTTTAATGTTATAAAAACTTAATGCTAGCAAAATGAAGTAAATTTAATGCACTTGAAAGAAAATTTTAGACCTCCTCTCTCTGTCTTTTAATCTTGGAATACATTTACCATGAGTCAAAATGTCTTTAATTTCCGAGCATAAACACGTAGACTTCTGATTTATTTAAATTCTGTGGTTCACAAACTATAGTGCAAGTGAAAATTAACATATCAAGTTGTTATCCCAATAACCTATACTGTAATTTATGGTTAGTTTGTGGCTATTTTTTCAAAGGTAATTTCACAATATGCAAATTTTATAATTGTTTTTTCAATTAGAAATTTCATTTGAGAAACTGACATGTACTAAGCTATGACTTCACTAAGCTAGCTTCTAAGTAGGAAGTAGTGGTATTAGTTAGCAATATTGCTGTATGGATTATACTATAAAGCCATCACCAGAACCAGTAAATTTTAAAATTCAGAGAGCTTTAACACTCTACTTTGATCATAACCTTTTAATCCTTCCAGTTAATAAACAATGAATACATTTCTCTACAGCAGCAGAAACATTTAACCCAGAAAGTATATTTTTTGAAATAAATGTGCCACATTCTTATAGAAATTAAATTTTATTTATAAAGTATAAACATTGTGAACCACTTCAATATTAAATGATGAATTTTTAAATTAGTGGCCTTTGTTCTTTTTTTCTGAGACAGTATATACAGCTTCTCATTCTACCCATAATTCTGACTTTTATGTACTATTTACACATTACTACAGAGTCTTAGGGGTCATCAAACATAATTTGAGTTGTAGGTTAGTGCAAAGGCTAAAACAGATGAGACAATGACAGAAATCCCTGCAGTTCTCAATCTGCATGAATAAATTAATCAGAAATATTTACCCACTTATCCTAATGTGTAAGTTCCTTCATAATCAGATTCTCTTACATTTCAAGCATACTTCTTTGCTAATCCAGCATTTTCAAATTTTAAGCCTAGCAGGCCAACTCCTTTTTTCTGAGAACTTGTTTTAGGCATGCTGGCCTTTATGCCTTGAACATTACTTCCTTCCCTCTTCTCTCTTTCATTCTCCATTTAACCCAACCTGTTTACTCGCAGCACCCACAGCACCACGTCCTGGAGACTGTCCCGACACGGCGACGCTCCCCTGAGAGGTTTCTGGGGCCCGCTGCGTGCCATCACTCAACCTTAACCCTTGATGCCGTTTCTTTCGATATTTATTTCCAGAGTCCAGAGGCAGCAGACACGCCCTCTTAGCAGGGACTTTTACTGGGCTGGTCGGGGAGGGGGAGGTGGGATGGGACACCCAACACTTTTTCCATTTCTTCAGAGGGAAACTCAGATGTCCAAACAAATTTTAACAAACGCATTAAGAGGTTTATTTGGGTAAATGGCCCGTAGTGGCTTTTGCCCCGGAAAGGGGAAAGGAACAAGCAGGTAGATGATTTCTAGCAGGCAGGAAGTCCTGTGCGGTGTCACCATGAGCACCTCCAGCTGTACTAGTGCCATTGGAATAATAAATTTGATATGGTGGTGAAAAAAAAAAAAAAAAGGAGTTTACATCAAAAACATTTAATGTCACAGTGCCTTGTTCATTCTGCCCCCTTGGACAGCCACACTATTTACTGTCTGTGCTACATCATTGACCTATAAAATCTGAATTGAATACTTGGATACATTGAATACTAAGCTTAATCTGACCAATTTGATTGTACCTCCCTGAGGGTAGAGCTTGGGTAATGTTTTTTCTTCTTATCTTACAGGGGCTAGCAATGAAATATGATGTTTTAAGTGAGTTTAAGGCCAGAAATACTGTGAATATCTTTTTTTACTGTTTCACTGAACTGAATTCCTTGCAGTTATTACCATTAGCTAGTAAGATGTCTCTTTTTAAACAGTGAACACTTAAACCACTCCAGATTCATCAACGTTTGTTCTCAATTTTTCTTGGTTTCTCATCTTGCCACTTTAAAACAATTGTAAGATAGGTGACACCAATATCACCCTCTAGGATGTTCAAATAATGTTAATAGCTCAGAGTGTGGGAGAAAATCTATGGTCTGTGCTGCATTGTGGGGCAATTTGGCCAACTTCCCACAGAAAATGTGACATTAGAAAAACACTACAATTAGACAGCAATTTTGTATTGCCCGTATGCATTCAAAATGTATTTGTCAAAATGCGTTGAGTGCTCCATAGGTACTAGGTGCTATTCTAGGTAGTTAGGATTTACTTGCAAAAAGTCTGCACTTTCATGACCACCAGAGTGGATGATCCAAGAAGTGAGTGGAAAGTCACAAGAAATGAGGTAACAAGTCTGGTCAAATCATGAGGGCTTTGTTGGAGATGGTAAACCCGTTTCTATTCTACTTGTGATGGAAAGTCATGGGGAGATTTTGTGAAGAGAATTAAATGGACCTGTCGGTCTGAAATGTTTCCCTTGGTGGCTGCATGATTTTCAGGGTTGAGTTCTCTTGTTGATTAATTTTCCAAAAGTTTTGTATACATATATATACATATGTATATATTCAAATTACATATTTTTAAATTTACACATTTAAATAATACACTCAATTATGTAAAGTTACACTCTATCCTGTATCAGAATTTTCACATGGTTGCCTTTAGTGATGGGGCTGAAAGTACTAGCCAATCTCTGTGGCTACAACATTTGGATGCTGGGGAGGCGACCACATGCTTAATACCAACAGTGTTTAATTTGTCACTATACTTTTGGTGCAATTTAAATCCATCAAATTATCTTTATAAAGGAAGATTTTAATATCCTTTAATGGCACTCTAATGCCATCATGTGAAAACTCACGAATTTTAGTGAAACATAAGAGCCACCAGTCTCTTATCTTCTTATTGTCTTCTTGACACCATATTTAAATCAACCCACTCTCCTTGCTGTCTCCAATGTTTGAGATCTTTCTAGCCTAGGCATTCATCATTTTGCTAGGATTTTTTTTCTACACGCTTTCCTCTGTCTTCTTGTTAATATTTATGTTTCCTCCTTTAATTATTTGATGTCAACTCCTCGGAGAAAATCTCCCTATTTGTCCTAGCATGCTTTTTCAGCCTAGACATCCACTGCCAACCTCTAATAATGTATCTACTATATTGTGTCACAATTGTCTATCTTCCTGTCTTTGTTCTCTCTAGGTTTGTAACCTTCATGGGGTCAGAGATTATATCTTTCTATCTTCAAATTTCTTTATTCAGTTTGATTTTGTGGGGTTCTGTTTATATAGCACTTATTAATAGGGGCACAGAAGGCTACAGCTAGAACAAAGGCCAACTTGATTAACAAGATATTTGGGGGACATAATCTAAAAAACATGTTAAAGCTATATTTGATGTTGCATAGCATTATGAACAAACTTCCTTTCTGAATGGGTCCAGGTTTTATCCCTCCTATTATAATTCAACCTGCATATAAGATCAGCCTCGTGTGTCTTCTAAAGAATAAAGGTATTCCAATTTATGAAAAACTTCAAAGACTCCATATAACCTATCTCTCAGTGTGCAAATATGTTATGATTGTACTCAGTCTTCCACACCTGGGTCTTTGCCTGTGACAGTGGTGAAAAAGAGATTACTCTGTAAAAATTACATCTGAATTTCTGTTTCCTATGAGAAGAAACAAAAGTATTCACTTGGGCATATGCTCTTAGTTAAGAAAAACACCAAGGTAGGCTTTATTTGCCACAAATAGTAAATCATCAAGGCATTGTCTAGAAGGCAAAAGTGAGATAAAATTAAGTAAATTTCTTTGCACAACATGTTAAGAAGATATTTTAGCTTATTAAGGCAAGTAGGAACAATAAGATCTTGGAGGTGGTGCGAGTACAAGGTTCCCCCATACACACACACACACACACACACACACACACACACACACACACACACACATATATATATCAGAGTATAGAAGAGACCGATGCATTCTTCCTATTGCTTCTGATTGCCAGAGTCATAACTCTAATTCCTAGCCTCTCTTGCAGCTAAATCTCTCCAGGACACTAATGGGGCCCAATGGGTTTTGCACAGAAGAGATATATATAGCTGTGAGTCATATGTATAAAGAAGATCCCAGTTTCCCTGGGCTTCCTCCTTCAGCATTTCCATAGGTTTGGAAATGGTGGGCAGAAGAAACCACCCTTTGGGCATAAAAACTATCATACTACCCTGATTCTCCTCAACTCTGTACTTTTACACGAAATTGAAATAAAGTTCTATTTTGCTTGAGCCACTGAATTCTGGATTCTTTTTGTTTCTGCAACTTAATCTATAATTAGCAAGGATTACTAATTCTAATTGTAAGTCCTTTTTTAATGCTTTACTGCAGTTTATTCTTCCTGTTACTTCAACACTTCAATAAAAACCTTCCACATTTCCATTCTTAGTTAAGTGATTGGCATGTTTCCCAAAAAAGGGTTATTTGGAAAACAATAAAACTTGCAGAAATTAAGAAGTAAGTAGAAGCAGAAAATTAGAGTCAGAAGTGAGGATGAAAAACCTCAGTTCTCTTAGAATCCCTGGAGAAAAGCATAGGAAAATAACGAGGTTTTTTAAAAATTTTATTTGACATTCACATGAGTGATTTATTTAAAACCTAAAGATGAGCTAACCTTGCAGACTACAGGACTTAAGCTTCTCACCTAAGTAATTCTTCAGTTGCATTACTTTTCCTACCTCATCTCATTAATTAACCCTTTGCTTTACTGAAAACAAGTACCATCCTCTGGCTTCAGAACATACCACACTCTTAAGTAGACTATTTTCTTCAAGCTTCCCTCTTCATCAGCACATGTCCACTTCTGTCTCCCTGCCTTTTATTACAATTTCTCTATTTGCAGTTTGTTCTCTGGAAAATGTGCAGACAAGCATTGTCTATAGATACCAATAACATCAAGGATATTTTAAAGGAACTTCTTAATATCCCTTGTCTCCTTTTATAACATCTGTTATTTATTACAAAAGTGTGTCTTTGACTTTAGCCATGTAGAACTGAGGTGATGTTGAAAATCCATCAATATGTACAGGTCACAATAAGCTTATAACATTTCGCACACATAAATTTAATAATTTTATCTTTAAATTATATTAGAAAATGAATGACTCAGATAATGGGGCATGCACCTTGACTCCATAGCCCAGAGAAAGTAATTATCTGTTATCAAATACTTATCTGTATAGTATGGATAAAAGTAGTTAAACTATAGATTTCTGCTTTTGATTATATAATCCACTCCCTAACATTAATATTCTTCATTAAACCTACTTGGAAGATACCATAGACTTTGATCAGATAATTGTTATATTTTGATTTTTTTCTTTTTTGTCAATGTATGGAAAGATGATTTTAGTGTTATTTTCCTCCTTGAATTTGCGTTTATCTAAAACAAGTGAGATTAGTAAAATGATTTGTTTATATATTAATGACTTTTTAAAATGAAATCTCACTGATTATTTAATAGATTCCAAAACCTGTGGATGACACTGGAGACACTAAGCAAATAAGATCTATTTCCTATCCTCCAAACAATTAGAGTAGAGAAGGGGTAAACATGTCAACAGTGAATTATAATGAAGTAATATTTAAGTAGGATAAAGTAATATAAATCTTGACAGTATGAACTTTAGTATAAAAACTATGAACAAGCTGGGCACAGTGGCAAGCACCTGTAATCCCAACACTTTGGGAGGCTGAGATGAGATCACTTGAGGCCAGGAGTTAGAGACTAGCCTGGGAAACATAGTGAGACCTCATCTCTCCCAAAAAAGTTAAAAAAAGTATCCACTTGTGGTGGTGCAAGCCTGTAGTCCCAGCTCTTTGGGAGGCTGAGGTGAGAGGATCACTTGAGCCCAGGAGACTAAGAATGCATGCAGTTAGCCATGATCGTGCCACTGCACTCTAGCCTGGGTGACAGAGCAAGACCCTGAGCATATGTATTTAATTTTCCAGTTACTTGCTGAAGCCCATAATGGCCTGATATTTTATCTTGGTAGCCCCACTTGCATTTCCTCTAATTCCTCTTGAAATTGGCTTACAGAGTCTAAGTAGGGAAGCAGTCAGCCACTATGATCAAGAAGATCAATTGCCCACTTCTGCCATTGACTCCCACAGCCACAGCTGTTGAAGTCCTCCATACAGAGGCCAAAGATACCGTGTCAGTGTCATGGTGACTTCTGGTCATCATTCTAGTCAATGCTGCAGTGCTTCTTCAGTGAAATTGTTTTCATTCATTGTAACCTTCTGTCATAACCATGGTTAGTCTTCTAAGACTGTAGTCCAGATCTATGAACTTCCATTCAAAGGTATCAGTTAGAATGCTCCCTTTTCCTAAGAATGTTGCTTTCAAATTTAGTAATGTTCCAACATTTGTTTATCTCAGTAGCCATGTCTTTATTTTCTTCCTGACATTTTTCTTTCCTTTGAATCTAAACTACTATTCCATCTTCCAAGGACAATTATCCTTAAGTCTACTGTTCTACATTGTTTTTTTGGTGAAAGCTACTTCCAGAAACTCTAAGGTGATTTTGGCGATCTTCTAGAGCAATTCCCTTTAAAGATTATTTAGCATCTGTCTACATTAGGGAAAATTAAAAATCTAATTTTAATCTCTGGTGGGGTAGCCTACTAGTATTGTAATTGCTATTGCAGATGTACAGGGACCAGAAGTAGAACAGAAGAGTGTAATCAATTGGTTGATTACAATCAACCAATGCTTGTAAGATGGTTTTAGAAAAGATTTCATACAGAAGCCGATATATAAAAGAAATATTGAAATATTATTATTGGTTAGGTAGGGCTGGACATGGAAGTCAAGGATATTTCAAAGTGGGTCCTATGGGAATAGGCTTAGAGGTTGACAAAGATAATAGTACTTTCTGAAAATTGTAAATAGTATGTGTGGCTGGCACTTTGAATGTGAGCAGAGATCAGTGTAAGACAGGGCATAGTGGCAGGTAAGGTTTAGATTTTAGATACTTTGGAATGCTTTGAAAGTACTTTGGTAATAATCCTGTTGGCAACATAATGACCAGTAAATTTAAAGCCTTTAATTAGATATTTGGCATGATTTATCTTTAAATTTTCACTTAACGGTAGTATGAATGATGTATTGGAAGGATTTTAGATTATTAAGCTTTTCCAGTTAGGAGACAATTATTGCCTGAATTAAGAAGAAGAGTTCAGCTTACATATAAAAGTTGTATTGACAGGTCTTGGTCAGGTTCGAAGCCCCTCATCTACATAAGTAAGACAGGTGAGTATAATTTTGCTGATTTTTATGCTTTTGTTTCTTAACTAGATTGGATGGTAATTTTTGTTTTCATCCAGGTCATTTATTTTATCTTATTTTCTATCTATGCTGATAATCTGCCCTCAGATCCACTCTTCACTCTTCCCTGTTTGCTATTTTGTAGTGATCTAATCCCTGCAGTCTCCTGTTCCAGATTTTTCCTGTCAACAAGATTCTATCTAATCTCTCCCAATAGGAAGGCACTGGTAGAAAGAATTAAAAAGTCAGAGTTTTTATTTCCAACTTCTCTGCTTCAGGCACATCCCCAGCAGTGGCTACATCTTGTCAGGCATTCCAACTCCCAGTTAAAACTCTTTTTCCCGTTAGTTCGTCCTTTTTCTTTTCTTTTTTTTTTTTGCAAACCAGTCACCTTGTCCTCTCAGGTCTTAGGCTTTAACACCGACCCCTGTCCGTGAACTTTGATTCCTGTAGAGTTGGGTATATCATGGGGACTGCCTGGTAAACTTTCGTTTGCCTCACAGTCTCCATTTTGGCCTTTCAGATCATCCAAGACTTCAGCAACTAGTTCCCCATAATAAGTAATCTCTTTTGAACTATTAAGCCTGAGCTCTGTTTTCCTGAAACACTCATTGAATTTTATTAAAAGTATTATCAGTATTCAGTGACTGGAAGGGCTATCAATAGTCTCTGTGTAGAGAGATCATTCATGTATAGAACTTTACATTCTTCAAGCAGTTCACATGCCTTCATACTTTCTCCCTATTTTATCCTTAAAAACAATCTGAGAGGAGAGGTAGCAATACAGAGATATGTGATGCCTTCCAAAAGTTTATAACAAAAAATATTAACCCCATAAGAACAACTGTAAGACAAAACAGTTTCTGATTCAGCATCTGAAACTACACTCTAGTGCCTTTTCTTTGTGGATTAATGTCCTTGACTCCTTCTCACTATGCTGTATATATTGCCTTGCAATTTCTAGAAACGCTTTTCTCTGAAGTCAGAGAGAAAAGTGAAATTTAATATATTTTATCACATAATTGATGCCAATGTTGAAAGATTTTTAATAGACTATTTGGCTACAAATCAGCTTCGTGTGATCAAAATATTTCTTATCAGAACTTAGAAGTTTGAAAAACTTTCTGGTAAAATATAAAGGGAAAATTTGAATCTTCAACTCAGATTTAGATTATAAGTTCCTGGGAGCAAGGAGTGATGGCCATTTTCCTCTATTACTCACACAACTCTCATCACCTCCGTTTCTATCCTGCCTCACAGAACCCTAGGAATCACAAGACACTCAACGTATTTATAATAGCATATAAACTTAAACATAACTCTAGGGAACACTTTCTTAATCTGGGGCTAAAACATCTTCAAGATTGTCTAAAGCATTAGGCTGGAACTATGAAATCTAGAAAGCATAAATTTTCTTGATTCTTAAACTTAAGTCTTCAATCCATTTTTATTTGATTCTTATAGACAGGGTAAGATAAGGATCTATTTTCATTCTCTGTATATAGATGTCCAGTATTCCCAATACCATGTGTTAGTGAGACCATTTTTCCCCATTGAGTGTTCTTGGCACCATTGTCAAAAATCAATTGATCCTAGATGTGTAGGTTTATTTCTGTATTCCCTGTCCTATTACATTGGTTGATGTTGCTATCTTTATGCCAGTGTGATGTTGTTTAGATTACTATAGCCTTGTAATATATTTTAAAATTCAGTACTGTGATGCCTCCAGCTTTGGTCTTTTAGGTCAGGATTTCTTTGGCTATTTGGGGTCTTTCATGGTTCCATATGTTCCATTTTTGAGTTTTCTATTTCTGTGAAGAATGACATTAAAATTTTGATAACAATTTTATTTAATCTGTAGATTGCTTTGAGTGCTATGGGCATTTTAACATTATTAATTCTTCTAATATATTAATATGGGATATCTTTCAATTTATTTCTGTCATCTTTCATCAGTGTTTTATAGTTTTCTATAAACAGAAAATTCTGTCATTTGCAACATCATACTTGAAGCTAGAGCTCATATGTTAAGTGAAATAAGTCAGGCACAGAGAGGCAAATACCATGTTATCTGATTAATATGTGAAATCTGCAAAACTTCAACTCACAGAAGTAGAGAGTAGAACGATTGTTACCAGAGGATGTAAAAGGGATGTGGTGAATGAGAAGAGAGAGAGAGGTACAAAGATTCAGTTAGATAAAAGAAATGAGCTCTGGTGTTCTATTTCACAGCATGGTGACTATAGTTCATAATAATGTATTGATATTACAAAGTAGCTGAGGAGATTTTAAATGTTCTCATCATAAAGTAATGACAAATATTGTATTTGAAGTGATGGATATTCTAATTAGCCTAATTGGATCATTCCACAATGTATACATGTACTGAAATATCACATTCTGCCCTATAAATATATGCAATTATTATTTGTTAATTAGGAATAAAATAAAACCTAAAAATAAAAATAAATACAATTTAAAAGACCAGCAACAACAAAATTTCCCTGGGGTTATCACACAGTCTGAAGACTTTTGAGTACAGACACTGAAGTTTCCTCTCCAAAGCTGCTCTGAGAACTGCCCTCCGAGGCTGCTTTATGCCAGAGGGCCTGAACTCTCTCTATGGCCAGCTGTCTATTGTGGTTTCCACTGCTGGCATTGTTCTGATCACCATGACTGGAGATCTTGGAGTCATTTTTAACTCATCTTTCAGTCTCTATTCTCCACTGGTGTCCTGTTCTAAACAAAAAGCAAGTTTACCTTATTTATTTCCTAAATATTTCCGATATCTTCTCCCCCACCCCTGATGCACACACACTTTTAAAAAATCTTTACCAGGCAGGGCGTTGTGGCTCATGCCTGTAACCCCAGCACTTTGGGAGGCCGAGCTGGATGGATTGCCTGAGGTCAGGAGTTCGAGACCAGCCTGGCCAACATGGTGAAACCTCATCTCTACGAAAAATACAAAAAATTAGCCGGGTGTGGTGGCGTATACCTGTAATCCCAGCTACTCGGGAGGCTGAGGCAGGAGAATCACTTGAACCCGGGAGATGGGGGTTGCAGTGAACTGAGATCGTGCTATTGCACTGCAGCATGGGCAACAAGAGTGAAACTCTGTCTCTCTCTCTCTCTCTCTCTCTATATATATATATCTTTACCACTAATTTTCACATTCTTACAATTTCAGTCTCATATCCCTCTGGAAATGTCTTATTTCTTCTTCTTTTCTCTAACTGGTGCAGTTCATTCTAAATCTCTTTCATCAGACTGTTCCTCATCAGAAATAGCTTCAGTGGTTTCCTATTGCCTATGGGATGAACGTCAGATTATGCCTTTGGTATAATCTCCATCGTAAGGTCACTCATAATTAGATTTTGCCTGCTTTTGCAAAATTATCTGTTCATACTGCAAAGTATTTCCCTCAAGAATTCCTATTCAAGAAATATAACATTTAGATAGTGCCATTTAAATGATATGTATGTACTTGTGTATGTATCATTTTCTCAACTAATTTTATTTTTGCCCCGTTTTCCATTCTTTGAGTGTCCTTCTCTTCTGAGCTCATTATTACACATCTGTCAAGTTCAATCCAAATGCCACTTTCTTTTTAATTATTTCCTATTTACTTATCACTTGATGTAAGGATTTTATTAAACTCTTCTATAGTACTATTGTGTATGTGCGTGTGTGTATGCAAACAGAATACTGATGTGTTGAAGTCTCATGTCTTCATTTCAATTGTAAACATTAGAAATGGGAAGCCATAGTGTGGACTTCCTTGTGTTACCAGCATCACTTAGTCTGATAGTTTGAATTTCTTCATGTAATATGAGTCAAGGGAATATTTGTTTATGTTTTAGCCCTGATTCTAAACTCCAATAACATTCTACTCTGTTAGAACCTAGAAGATACGTGTATATATAGCATTTATTGTTTGGGTTGCAAATGAAAGCAGATGTTTGTTCAGCATTATTATTTTATTTAGTATTTTTAAATTCATTTATTGATTTTGGTATGCCTGTGTCATCTTTGAACATTTTGAGAACTTGTCAGCCCTCCCCATTTCTTCCATTAAAATGCTACCAAACCTTAATGCATATATCCTTCAATTTGAATGCACAAATGCTTATTTTAACCTTCTCTTTACCATTTCAAATCCAAGATTTGTATACACAATTTAAATGGGGTATTTTGATAAATGACTTATTATAACTTGTTTATTGGTTAAATTACATAGAAAATCCATATATTTCCACTGTATCTCTAATAACAGATTGGTACTTGAAAGAGCCAAAATCCCAGTAAAAGCAAACAAAAGCAACACCAAAGATTTGTTTTGTATCATTTGTTTTCAATGTACTTTAATTGCACTGGAACTTTAATTGAGCTGTAATTGCACTTTATTGCATGCATTTGTATGAATTAAAAAATACTTAAATTTGAAATGTGGTGGATGAAACAATTTTGTGCATATAGTGAAACAGTTACCATAAAGAAAAGTTTTATCATTGCTTTTTAATAGTATCACTATCGTGTACTTTAAAAGTTAAGTTTGCAATCCAATCACATTGTATTCATCTGTGCTTTTCATTTTGTTTATCCTCTCTCCCACCCCAGAACTCCTTATTCAATCCCAGCTCTTCTCTATACTGCTCTGTGGCCTGGGAGTTTGAACCTTAGAGATTCTGTCAGCTCCTTGTCCTCTGGTTTTCTGTTGTATTCAGCCAATGGGAGGTATGTGATGGAGATGACAGCTAGGAGGAAAGACTGGTCTGGGTATTAATACTTACTGCTCTCTTGTTCTGTGAGTGGTTATCTTCCTCCGTGCCTTCAACTCCTGTTGGCTGTCCACTTGCGTAGAGATCTCTCTGGTTGGACTTTCATAAACACTACACTCTCTTTTAGCCCCTTCAGCTCAGGGAGCTATTGGTTTTCTGCTGTTGCTATTCCCTTGCTGTTTCTCTAGCTTTCCTTGTTGTTCTTAACTTCACCCTCACCTCCATGTATAGACACCCTCTATGAAATTTGTTTCAGTTAAACACTTTGAAGACCATCTGTTTCATGCTGGGACTTTAACTCATACATCATCCATGTGAATTCATAAATCAGTTTATTTTATGCATCTTTAATATACAATGTATGATATGAATGATGATCAACTGGGAAATAAATGAACTATTTACTAAATACGGTATGTGAGATTAGTTCCCAGACTAAACTTTCACATCTTGATTCATCAAATGCCAAGAAAATGTAATATTTGCAAAAATGTTGAGTTCAAATTCTTAGGTCAGATGAAGAGCTCTCCTATTATTAATTTCTATCAACATGTATGACTTTGTTGAAGTGGGCTGGCATTCAACTTCATTTTTAACACTGAGACAGACTACCAGTAAAGTTAGTTACTGCCGTATACTTAGGTGAGAAAAGGTGCTACTACTGAGATAAGGCGAACTGAATATGGGGTTTCAGTTTAAATATTTTCATTTTCATAGCTCTCTATTATGTTTTGCTATGATCAATCTAAAATTTATCTAAGAATATTATTTGTTTATTTATTTTTCTTTTTCAAAATGTCACCTCTTTCTCAGCTTGCTATGAGCATACTTAATGACCAGATTTCTTCAGGTCCTACAATTCTTGCTTGTTTCTTCCGCATTTATGTAATTAATGGGCCATCAGCTACTCCCTGCAAGGTTTTAGCAGATGTAGCATTATTTTCCCAGGTTAAATATTTGCAAAGCAATAAGCAGTTTATTGGCCATTTCTAACAAAAAACAATTCCTAAAATGTTTATATATTTGGTTTATGGCATTAGTTGAGCTCGGTTTGGTATGCATAGCCATTAATGTTTTCACAGCCAGGCACGAATAACAACTGTTGAAAAGGATCTGCCAAAACAGTGTATGTTGTAGCTTAAGAAATGAGACTTATAACTGAGACAGCAAATGGCCTTCAATTAGTGTTGAAGTATTTAATTTATATTTTTGTCTGTATTTATTATAACCTGTGAACTATAATAATAATGACTGATGCTTTATTGAGGTCTAACATGTGTCAAGTGTTTAAGTGTTGTTTACATCACCCTGTTTAAATCTACTATTTTAGCATATATACTAATGAAATCCTCAATTTTAGGAAAAGAAGTCAAAAGATTAGGGTAGTTCAGTAGTTTGGTAATATGCCTAAAATCATACAGCCAGTAAATGGTTGAGAAATATTTCAAATTAAGCCTGTGATAACCCAGAATATCATAGGTTCTCATAAGCACTTACTGAGACCTTTCCATATGCTGGTAAGCTAAATTGTAGCATAATCATATAAATATTAACAGAATAATTTGGAGCACATTTGACCAGAGTCAAGGTACTTAGGTAGGTATTAAATATATTAGATACATAATTTATTTTTATTCCATGTCTGACAAATAGAAATAAAAGAAGAATAAGAGAACATCCTAATTGAAAAATAATCAGTATTCTTTCTAGCTGTGTCAATTTTTCATTATTATTCAAATATTCTTTTTCAAATTGTAATATAGGTCATAGATAGCATTTTCTGTTTCTATAGAACTGCAAGTTGCTGCCTCACTTTTTTCTCCTCTAGCTGTTTCATTTCTGGAATAAAGGCCTTTTGCAATATCAAGATCATCTTATATTCATTAGAAAAAACATATGTGATAATGTAAATGTCATTTATGTCAGTGGCAAGTTTTTTTTTTTTTCTATTTGCACTTATGTAGGGCTTTAATTTATCATGTCATCTACCATCTGGTTCTCAGAAGAGATTTTTATTACATTTTAATAAAGAGCATATTGAAGAAAGTAATTTTTGTTGCTTAGTAAAATATGCAAGCATTTACTTTTTTTTTCCTGGTAACCTTTCGTTGATAATTATTTTCACAAGGTCAGGAGATCGAGACCATCCTGGCTAACATGGTGAAACCCCGTCTCTACTAAAAATACAAAAAAACTAGCCGGGCGAGGTGGCGGGCGCCTGTAGTCCCAGCTACTCGGGAGGCTGAGGCAGGAGAATGGCGTGAACCCAGGAGGCGGAGCTTGCAGTGAGCTGAGATCCGGCCACTGCACTCCAGCCTGGGCGACAGAGCGAGACTCCGTCTCAAAAAAAAAAAAAAAAAAAAAAAATTATTTGTCATTTACACTTTTAGTTAGCCTATTTTATGTTACATAGAAAACTCATGTGAAAGTCTTTGATGTATGTTGAGAGTCATATAAGAGACCATATCAGATGCAAAATATCTATTAGATAAAAGTTATTTATTTAATATTTCAAATATATTTTAAGTTTATCTTTATGAATCTTGGAATAATTATATATGCTTGGAGGGAGAAAGATGTAGTGAGTACATCCTAGCATATTTTCTTTAAATATTTAAGAATTTTTTCAAAGTCTTCTTCAGCCAAAGCATAATAGTCTTAAAAGAGAAGGCCTTTTCCAAATCCATTACTTATTGTTCACCTAATGAGAATAATCAATATTGACTCACCCCGAAGGAATCAGGATTAGATCATCTCTTTGACATTGGAATTTCCTGTAAACAGTACCTCCATTGTGAACAATCTATGGATGGATTCACAATTCTAAAGTAGGAGTTTAGTCACTCAAGACCAGCCATATATTATTTTAATGCATCTTCTTCTATTATATATTATTGACTTACGAAAATGCATGTGTCAGGGTCTTTTTTGTACCTAGAAAGTATTCATCATAGCATTTTTGGACCCTAGTGCAATGTCATCTTTTCTACACAAGTGAAATGTCTGGTATTTCTATTTTCTGAACTTCAGTCTTCCCCAAGTGTGAGGACGAAACAATTAGCTGATTAAGGAAAAACACAAACAAAAGAAATATGAGCAAACATTCAGAGGCTGCCCTGGCTTTATTTTTATTTTTCTAAAGGTAAAGAAACCAAAAAGAGAGCTCAATCTCTGGAACTTCTGATACATTTTTTCCTACACTTCTCGTTTGCTTTCAGTTCTGGAATACCGTGAGACAGTCAGACAGACATTGGTGAACCTTTGATCTCACTCTATTTAATTAGGGAAACCAACAGGATCTTTTATGTTTAGAGGCCAGCGATGTGTAAAAAGCCATGTATAATGTGAAGCCTGACAAATTGTGGTGAGTATTTTTGGACAGCAGACTTAGCAGTCCCTTTGTTGTCTGTGCACTGTCAGCTTTTGACTCAAAGAGAATGGATTAACATAAAAAGAGAATCCTCCATCATTCCCGGGGCATGCCTGGAAAGCATGAATCTGCCTCTTTTGATTTTTTTTTTCTGAGCTAGGTCAGGTACAATATAAAATCATCTAGAATTTATAGCTTTCAGCTTTATTTTAAATGGCTTTAGATAGGTAGCTACGCCATGCCTCAGTTTTTCCTGAGATAAAATAATATGTTTCCCTTCTGTATCTTATAGTAGTCTTCCAAGGATTAATTCATTAATGAATTTCAATTACTTTCTGTTCCTCAATTACATTATCACATATTACAATATATTAGATTTAACTTATACATAACCTCCAGGGGAGACATGAAAATTACTCTTTTTAGGAAATTTCAATATAAGGTATAACTTCAAAGTAATGAGTTTGACTTTTTTTCAGGTAAAGAGAAGTGTATGTGATATTCACTTTTATGGTACCTGAAAACTGGAGAAAGTACACCTGTTTCAGCCCCTCTTAACCACTGTTGAAAGAGTCAGAATCTAAGCTCATGTGATCCTTGAAGTCAGGCAGCTTTATGGCTTTGTCAAGCTGAGATATTATAATCTTCATGCTTGCAAGCTACTCTGTTCTCTGGTCTGCTCTCCCAGGGGCACTTCCCATAATGCCCCAGGATGTTCTGCTCCATCCCTCCATTATTGCTAAGGAGTAAATGCTGTCTCCAAAACATTGACAGGACCTAGTGGCCTCATTCCCTGGAATGGCCTGGAGACTCCCCTTTAATCTTTCAATGGACACAATGCTTAAAGTTCAGATTTTTATAATATTTTCAAAAACTCCGCTTGCAATAAAGTCATAAATCCCACCTCTGTCTTTAGTCAACATAACTTAACTTTCATGCAGATAACTCTTCCCCAACCACAGTTTTTATCTGTGATTTATTTCAGCATCCTGTGCTGTGAATGCATATGATCCCTGCAGAAGCAAGGGGAAAGAAGCTTGATATTGATCTTGACTACATGTCACTTCTTTTGTATTCTTCTCTCGCTAGGTTTCCAAGCCTCATTGAAGAGAATCAAAACAGGTGAAGACTCCTTTTGTTACAATGCATTAGAATGTCGTGTTATCCAACCTTGGCTCAGCTTTCCATGATGTGTGCAAACTGTCAGCACTTTTTCAGGAATTTCTACACATTTGCTTTCTTACCAACCGTATTCTCGCAGCCACACCATCCTTGCATACCTAAAATTTCTCACTGTATTTGCATTGTTTCTCCTTTTCACTATTATTATATCCCCAATTTATTTTCTCTAATACTATTTGTGATACCCTCTCCATCCCCCACTTCTGTTGTCTTCCTCCATTAAGTATTCTTGGCTTCTTCTATATTCTTACATTTTTAAAAATAATCATCTTTGCTTATACTTTTGCCAAAATTGATGTTGTTTAGTTCAAGTCGATGTATATTTTTCAACACTCAGTGCAAAAAAACCCCAAATTTCCTATGTATCATAGGATATACAAGTAACTCATAGTATTAAAAAGTCTTTTGTAGATCTGGTTTACACATTAAACAGGACTTCCTTCCTTCCTACATCTCTGAATATCTTGAAATACTAACAGTATATTTTGTATTTCTCCTAAAACACTTATTACTCTTTGACTTTAGGCCCTATCACAAAGTGAAACTATACTGAAGGTCAATAATGACCTTCCTTGTACAACACTTTCAGCTCTCTGAATAATATTGTTTTAAATTATCTCTCTACTGCATGTGACACTATAGGACAAAGGTTAGATTTAGCACTATAGTTGACCCTTGAACAACCTGGGTTTGAACTGTGTGGATTCACTTATACACAGATTTTCTTCTGCCACTGCCACCCCTGAGACAACAAGACAATCCCTCCTCTGCCTCCTCCTGAGTCTATTCAATATGAAGATGATGAGGCCGAAGACCTTTATGATGATCCACTTCCACTTAATTCATGGTAAATATATTTTTCTTACGATTTTCTTAAAAACATTTTTTCTTTCTAGCTTGCTCTATTGCAAGAATGCAGTATACCATAGAAAATGCATGTTAATCAACATTTATGTTATTGGTAAGGCTTCTGGTAAACAGTGAAATATTACTAGATAAGTTTTTAGGGAGTCAACTGTTACATGTGGATTTTTTTACTGTGTAGGGAGTGGTATTCCTAACTGCCTAACCCTCTATCCCCACGTTGTTCAAGGGTCAATTGTCCCTTTTCTTTTTTTCTGAAAGGGTGTACGTTCTTACTTTTTTTTTTTTCTTGACACAGAGTTTCACTCTGTGCCCAGGCTGGAGTGCAGTGGCATGATCATAGTTCACTGCAACCTAGACTTCCTGGGCTCAAGTGATCTTCCCACCTCAGCTTCTCCTTTATCTGGGGCTACAGGTTCACATCACTTTACCCAGCTAATTTTTTGATTTTTTTCTAGAGTAGGGGTCTTGCTTGTTGCCTCAGCTGATCTTGAACTCCTAGACTTAAATGATCCTTCCACCTCCGCCTCCCAAACTGCTAGGATTACAGGCTTGAGTCACAGATGCCTGGTCAGGTGCACATTTTTGAATCTGCTATTATTGTGCTGACCATTCCCTCTCAGCTTTTCTATGATTTTCTTATTGCACAATCTCTTCCACTGGCATATTTTTTTTCTAGGGCACTTGTCTGTGTCACTGATTCTTTCCTCTCATTCTAAGTGTTTTCTCCAGATTTTATCAACATCTACATGAGGCTTTAATTAGAGGCTTTGTATATATTTCCTTGGACTATCTTCCCAATTTGGGTTATATTCCAGTGTTTCTGATTTGCAGTGGGGCTTTACATAGGGCATTTCCAAACAGTCTGCCTTAATCTACTGGTCATTGAGCTCCTGCTCCAACTTGAGCTCATTATTTTCACGGAAATATCCTTCACCCATATTCAGTGCTGCATTAATGGTATTATTCCAACCTATCTAGTAGAAATCATTTGCCCCTTGCAGAAAACACAATTCATATACAACAAAGATCTGGTTTGTTCACACTCAAAATTGTTTTGTAAAAAAATAATAAAACAATTGATTAGATCAAAGTCACATAATTTTTGAGCTAAGAGGTTTGATCATTAATGTTCCCATTGTTTAGTTGAGAACACTGTGGCTTCTGGAGGGGGAAAACATGTCTCTGAGTTATCTAGTGGTGAAATAAGGTTTAAGTTTCGCTTTCTCCCAATCTGATAAATCTATTGTTTTTTTCTATGTCATAGTTTATTACTTCATTCTTAACTTCCTAGAGATCATCTAATAGATCCTTTCCTCCACCCTCTTTGTTTGATTTATCAAGCATTTATTTGATACCTCCTAAATGTCCTAATTAATATATTCTTACTATAGTGCTTATCACATAATTTTTCTACTTGTTAAACAAAAATAATGACTCCACAGCTTCTTAAATATAGCTTAAATTCCTTAGAGAGATGATCTATGACCTGGTCCCAAGTCTTCTTTTCAGTTTAATTTGCTACTACTGTTCTCAGGAGCTCTACACAACAACCTCATAAAAATATGTTCTTTAATGAGATCATATTCTCCCTCAGGGTCTAATGCACATCTTCCAATTCAGCAAAACCATTTACATTTTTTCATTAAAGTGAAGTTTGGACACTATTATAGCAACGTGGATAAAATATCATCCTTTTTCCAGTTTATCTAGCGACTGTTTTCAGAACACAGTTTTGGGTTTGAATTCTGACCCTGACACCAATATTGTGACCTTAAACAAGTACTGTAACAATGCTGACTGAGCATTTAATTAGTGGTAAATGACATTACTGCTATCTACTTTTCCAGAGCAGCGTGAAGATTAACCAAGATGAAGTGTGTGAAAACCTAGCTTTGCTATTGTTACTAGGAAAAGAATTGGTACTATGAGGGAAAAAAGAGGAGGAAGAGTAGAGGACAAGGAGGATATTGTATATTATCCTGTTATCGAGAGGTCCTGTATACTAATATATCTCTGAGATTTAGACACAAATTCCACTTTTTGTATCTACAAAATTTATTATACCTAAAATGTGATTGATAATTTACAAAAATCACATTGTGTAGGTTTTGTCACATATAGTCTCTTCAACTTGAGTATATGTATTACAAGTTTTCAAACATAAAAGGTCATATTTTCAAGAAAAATTGTTCCTCAGTAAAAATGTTTTGAGTTGCAAATAAGAGATGCATGGGAAAGCAACATATTTGCTAAATGAATTAGAGATCTGTATAGATTAACTTCATGCTTAGCAAGATGGATTTATTCAATATCTTTCTTTTAAAGAATGGGGAAAAAAATGGGATGGAAGAATAGGAACAGCTCTGGCCTGCAGCTCCCAGCATGATTAACACAGCGGATGGGTGATGTCTGCATTTCCAACTGAGGCACTTGGCTCATCTCACTGGGACTGGTTGGACAGTGGGTAAATCCCACGGAGGGCAAGCCAAAGTAGAGTGGGATGTTTCCTCACCTGGGAAGTGCAAGGGATCAGGGGATTTTCCTTTCTTCACTAAGGGAAGCTGTGATAGACTATACCTGGAAAATTGATACACTTCTGCCCAAACACTGCACTTTTCCTATGGTCTTAGCAACTGGCAGACTAGAAGATTATCTCCCATGACAGGATCAGTAGGTCCCACAACCATAGAGCCTTGTTCTCTACTAGCGCAGAAGTCTGAGATCAACCTGCAAGGCTGCAGCCTAGCTGGGGGAGGGGTGTCCACCATGGCTAAGGCTTGAGTAGGTAAACAGAGTAGCCAGGAATCTCGAACTGTGCGGAGCCCACCGCACCTCAGCAAGGACTACAGCAAGGACTACTGCCTCTATAAACTCCACCTCTTTGGGCAGGGCATAGCTGAAAAAAAGGCAGCAGAAAACTTCTGCACACTTAAATGTCCCTGTCTGACAGCTCAGATGAGCAGTGGTTCTTCCAGCATAGCATTTGAGCTCTGAGAACAGAGAACTTGCCTCCTCAAGTGGGTCCCTGACCCCTGTGTAGCCTAACTGAGAGACACCTCCCAGTAGGGGCTGACAGACACCTTATAAAGGTGGGTGCCCCTCTGGGTTGAAGCTTCCAGAGGAAAATCAGGCAGCAATATTTGCTGCTCTGCAGTATTTGCTGTTCTGCAGCCTCTGCTGTTGATAGCCAGGCAAACAGGGTCTGGAGTGTACCTCCAGAAAACTCCAACAGACCTGCAGCTGAGGGACCTGACTATTAGAAGGAAAACTAACAAACAGAAAGGAATAGCATCAACATCAACACAAAGGACATCTACACCAAAACCTCATCTATAGGTTACCAACATCAAAGACCAAAGGTAGATAAAACCACAAAGATGAGGAGAAACCAGAGCAGAAAAGCTGAAAATTCTAAAAACCAGAGTGCCTCTTCTCTTCCAAAGGATCACAGCTCCTAGCAAGCAACAGAACAAAGCTAGATGGAGAATGACTTTGATGAGTTGACAGAAGTAGGCTTCAGAAGGTCAGTAATAACAAACTTCTCCAAGCTAAAGGAGCACGTTCTAACCCATTGCAAGGAAGCTAAAAACCTTGAAAAAAGGTTAGATGAATGGCTAACTATAATAAACAGTCTAGGGAAGACCTTAAGTGACCTGATGGAGCTGAAACCATGGCACGAGAACTTCATGACACATGCAAAAGCTTCAATAGCTGATTCAATCAAGTGGAAGAAAGGATATCAGTGATTGAAGATTAAATTAATGAAATAAAGTGAGAAGACAATATTAGAGAAAAAAAGAGAAAAAGAAATGAACAAAGCCTCCACGAAATATGGGACTATGTGAAAAGACCAAATCTACATTTGATTAGTGTACCTGAAAGTGACAGGGGGAATGGAACCAAGTTGGAAAACACTCTTCAGGATATTATCCAGGAGAACTTCCCCAACCTAGCAAGGTAGGCCAACGTTCAAATTCAGGAAATACAGAGAACACCACAAAGATACTCCTCAAGAAGAGCAATCCCAAGACATATAATTGTCAGATTCACCAAGGTTGAAAAGAAGGAAAAAAATGTTAAGGGCAGCCAGAGAGTAAGGTTGGGTTACCAACAAATGGAAGCCCATCAGACTAACAACAGATCTCTTGGCAGAAAGAGAAGTGGCTGAAGAGAGTGGGGACCAATATTCAACATTCTTAAAGAAAAGAATTTTCAACCCAGAATTTCATAACCAGCCAAACTAAGTTTCATAAGTGAAGGAGAAATAAAACCCTTTACAGACATGAAAATTCTGAGAGATTTTGTCACCACCAGGCCTGCCATACAAAAGCTCCTGAAGGAAGCACTAAACATGGAAAGGAACAACCGGTACCAGCCACTGCAAAAACATGCCAAATTGTAAAGGCTGTCATTGCTAGGAAGAAACTGCATCAACTAATGAGTAAATAACCAGTTAACATCATAATGACAGGAACAAATTCACACATAACAATATTAACCTTAAATGTAAATGGGCTAAATGTCCCAACTAAAAGACACAGACTAGCTAACTGGATAAAGAGTCAAGACCCATCAGTGTGCTGTATTCAGGAGACCCATCTCACGTGCACAGACACACAAAGTTTAAAATAAAGGGATGAAGGAAGATCTACCAAGCAAATGGAAAGTCAAAAAATGCAGGGGTTGCAATCCTAGTCTCTGATAAAACAGACTTTAAACCAACAAGATCAAAAGAGACAAAGAAGGCCATTACATAATGGTAAAGGGATCAATTCAACAAGAAGAGCTAACTATCCTAAATATATATGCACCCAATTCAGGGGCACCCTGATTCATAAAGCAAGTCCTTGGAGACCTACAAAGAGACTTAGACTCCCACACAATAATAATGGGAGACTTTAACACCCCACAGTCAATATAAGACAGATCAATGAGACAGAAGGTTAACAAGGATATCCAGGACTAGAACTCAGCAATTCACCAAGCTGACCTAACAGACATCTACAGAACTCTGTACCCCAAATCAACAGAATATACATTCTTCCCAGCACCACATCACACTTATTCTGAAACTGACCACATAATTGGAAGTAAAGCACTCCTCAGAAAATATAATAGAACAGAAATCACAATAAACTGTGTCTCAGATCACAGTGCAATCAAATTAGAACTCAGGATTAAGAAACTAACTCAAAACTGCACAACTACACAGAAACGGAACAACCTGCTCCTGAATGACTAGTGGGTAAATAATGAAATTAAGGCAGAAGTAAAGATTTTCCTTGAAACCAATGAGAACAAAGACACAGCATACCAGAATCTCTGGGACACATTGAAAGTAATGTGCAGAGGAAAATTTATAGCACTAAATGCCTACAAGAGAAAACAGGAAAGACCTAAAATTGGCAGCCTAACAGCACAATTAAAAGAACTAGAGAAGCAAAAGCAAACAAATTCGAAAGCTAGCAGAAAGCAACACATAACTAAGATCAGAGCAGAATTTACAGAGATAGAGACACATAAAATCCTTCAAAAAAATTAATGAATCCAGAAGCTGGTTTTTTGGAACAATCAACAAAATTGATGGACTTCTGCTCAGATTGAAAAAGAAGAAAAGAGAGAAGAATCAAATAGACACAATAAAAAATGAAAAAGGGGATATCACCACCAAGCCCACAGAAATACAAAGTACCATCAAAGAATACTATAAACAGCTCTACACAAATAAACTAAAAAATCTAGAAGAAATGGGTAAATTTCTGGACACATACACCCTCCCAAGGCTAAACCAGGAAGAAGCTGAATCTCTGAATAGACCGAAAACAGGCTCTGAAATTGAGGCAATAATTAATAGCCTACCAACAAAACAAAGTCCAGGACCAGATGGATTCACAGCCAAATTCTACCAGAGGTACAAAGAGGAGCTGGTACCATTCCTTCTGAAACTATTCCAATCAATAGAAAAAGAGGGAGTACTCCCTAACTCATTTTATGAGGCCAGCATCATCCTGATACCACAGCCTGGCAGAGACACAACAAAAAAAGAGAATTTTAGACAAATATCCCTGATGAACATGAATGCAAAAATCTCCAATCAAAACACTCGCAAATCGAATCCAGCAGCACATCAAAAAGCTTATGCACCATGATCAAGTCGGCTTCATCCCTTGGATGCAAACCTGATTGAACATACACAAATTGATAAATGTAATCCATCACATAAACAGAAGCAATGACAAAAACCACATGATTATCTCAATAGATGCAGAAAAGGCCTTTGACAAAATTCAACAGATCTTCATGCTAAAAAATCTCAATAAACTAGGTATTGATGGAATGTATCTCAAAATAATAAGAGTTATTTATGACAAACCCACAGCCAATATCATATTGAATGTGCAAAAATGGGACGCATTCCCTTTGAAAACTGGTACAAGACAAGTACACCCTCTCTCCCCACTCCCATTCAACATATTGTTGGAAGCTCTGGCCAGGGCAATCAGACAAGAGAAAGAAATACAGGTTATTTATTTAGGAAAAGAGGAAGTCAAATTGTCCCTGTTTGCAGATGACATGATTGTATATTTAGAAAACCCCATTATCTCACCCAAAATCTCCTTAAGTTGATAAGCAACTCAGCAAAGTCTCAGGATATAAAATCAATGTGCAAAAATCACAACCATTCCTATACATCAATAACAGACAAACAGAGAGCCAAATCATGAGTGAATTCCCATTCACAATTGCTACAAAGAGAATAAAATGTCTAGGAATCCATCTTATAAGGGATGTGAAGAACCTCTTCAAGGAGAAATACAAACCACTTCTCAACAAAATAAAAGAAGATACAAACAAATGGAAGAACTTTCCATGCCCATGGGTAGAAAGAATCAATATTGTGAAAATGGCTATACTGCTCAAGGTAATTTATAGATTCAATGCCATCCCCATCAAGCTACCAATGACTTTCTTCACATAATTGGAAAAACCTACTTCAAAGTTCATATGGAACCAAAATAGAGCACACATTGCCAAGTCAATCCTCAGCCAACAGAACAAAGCTAGAGGCATCATGCTACCTGACTTCAAACTATACTACAAGGCTACAGTAACCAAAACAGCATGGTACTGGTACCAAAACAGAGATATAGACCAACAGAACAGAAAGGAGGCCTCAGAAATAATGCCACACATCTACAACCATCTGATCTTTGACAAACCTAACAGAAACAGGAAATGGGGAAAGGATTCCTTATTTAATAAATGGTGCTGGGAAAACTGGCTAGCCATGTGTAGAAAGCTGAAACTGGATTCCTTCCTTACACCTTATACAAAAATTAATTCAAGATGGATTAGAGACTTAAATATTAGACCTAAAACCATAAAAACCCTAGAAGAAATCCTAGGCAATACCATTCAGGACATAGACATGGACAAAGACTTCATGACTAAAGCACCAAAAGCAATGGCAACAAAAGCCAAAATAGACATGGTATCTAATTACACTGAAGACCTTCTGCACAGAAAAAGATACTACCATCAGAGCGCACAGACAACCTACAGAATGGAAGAAAATTTTTGCAATCTACCCATCTGACAAAGGACTAATATCCAGAATCTACAAAAAAATGAAACAAATTTACAAGTAAAAAACAACTCCATCAAAAAGTGGGTGAAGGATATGAACAGACACTTCTCAAAAGAAGACATTTATGCAGCCAACAGACACATGAAAAAATGCTCATCATCACTCGCCATCAGAGAAATGCAAATCAAAACCACAAGGAGATACCATCACACACCAGTTGGAATGGTGATCATTAAAAAGTCAGGAGAAGACAGATGCTGGAGAGGATGTGGAGAAATAGGAACACTTTTACACTGTTGGTGGGAGTGTAAATTAGTTAAGCCACTGTGGAAGACAGTGTGGTGATTCTTCAAGGATCTAGAACCAGAAATAACATTTTATATATACCCAAAGGATTATAAATCATGCTACTATAAAGACACATGCACACTTATGTTTATTGTGGCGCTATACACAATAGCAAAGACTTTGAGCCAACTCAAATGTCCATCAATGATAGACTGGATTAAGAAAATGTGGCACATATACACCATCGATTACTATGCAGCCATAAAAAAACAATGAGTTAATGTCCTTTGCAGGGACATGGATGAAGCTGGAAACCTTCATTCTCAGCAAAATATCACAAGGATAGAAAACCAAACACTTGCATGTTTTCACTCATAGATGGGAACTGAACAATGAGAACACCTGGACACAGGGCGGGGAGCATAACACACTGGGGCCTGTTAGGGGGTGGGGGACTGGGAGAGGGATAGCATTAGGAGAAACACCTAATGTAAATGGTGGGTTGATGGGTGCAGCAAACCAACATGGCACGTGTATACCTATGTAACAAACTTGCACTTTGTGCACATGTACCCTAGAACTTAAAGTATAATTTAAATAATAATAATAAAATAAATAAAGAATGGAAAAATGACATACATCAATGTCTCCAGGTACCAATTTCAATTTTAGGCTTGAATATCCTAGTTTCTGCTTATTTTGTCAGTAGAGATGCTCAGCCTCATTATGAAACAGTCAAATTTGATTGGTAGAACACATTTGAATTATTTTTTTCTATATACTTTGTTTATGTGTGAGTTGAATAATTATTTACTTACTTTTTTCAAATTATTTCAGAAACTTTCTTAATAGTAAATGATTTTCTTCAGTAAGATGTCAGTCATGATTTTGTAAATTTTAATTTATTTGTTATTGTTTGACATGTATTTTTGTATGTATTATCTTATTTTAGCACTAAAACAATACTGTGAAGGAATTTTGCCTTTAAGTTAACTGGGACTCCCCAGGCCTAGCGTGGTTAAGTGGTTTGATCAAAGCCTTCTAACTAATAAGTGGCAAAACTAAGATTTGAAATGAGATTTTATAACAACATAACGGTTGATTTGGTCTTTCATTTGTTCACGAATATATTCTTGTGAATCAGGAAGAACTACTTTAAGTACTAGGATTATATAATGGAAACAAAACAGATGAGTTCAATGCTCTCATTGAATTTACAAGGGGAGAAAGATAAACAAATATCTTGAAATAGAAAACAGTTTCATAAACATAATAAAAATGAATAATATGATAAAGGGTGACCTGTGGAGAGTAGGATCATTCTTGGATGAGAGAGTGTCAAAGACCTCTGAGCTGAGAAGCCTTTAGTGATACACACACAAAAGCCATCTACGACAAGATACAGAAGAGGAAAGAATTTAGTTCATTATTGAAGTAAAATCTTCTACATACTATTGCTTTTCTTTGTATACAATCTAATATGCAGTAGACATATTAAATTTCATACATGATATATTTTTACACACAGGTTCTAGAAAATGGGCAAAAATATATGGTACACTTCCCTATCACATGGTGCAATATGTTTCATGGATTAGAATTTCAAATGAATCTCTCAAAGTCTCTGTCAGAACCTTGCTGTATTTTAGATATGCTAATAGAATTTTTAAAAGCATGACACAATTTCAAAAATCCCATTTGGAACTCATGCTATTTGCCTGCAAACATAGTATTCTATC
Organism: Macaca thibetana thibetana; assembly: GCF_024542745.1. Taxonomy (NCBI): domain Eukaryota; kingdom Metazoa; phylum Chordata; class Mammalia; order Primates; family Cercopithecidae; genus Macaca; species Macaca thibetana. Next base: position 131,744,405 of record NC_065583.1, on the reverse strand, counting down.
AGAAAACAGACACACAAATCATTGTTGTTAATTTCCCCAAGTTGAATATTAAAATAATACTAACTGAATATTTAAAATTTAAAGTCACCTAATCATGGACTATAGTTTTGGCATAAATCTCAGAGGTCATCTAGTCCAATATTCCACAAGATAAAAGTATATTTTCATTTGAGCATATCCAATCACATTGTTTTCCAACAAAACAACTTGGTGACTTGTCGTCCTTAGTATGAAGCTTAAAGTCATCAATGTGACTTACAAGACCATATATGAGAAGGGATTCTAACTTACTATGTCTGAATACAATTGACAGGTCCCTTATACGATATCTAGATTAAAAAAAAATTTGCCCTCTGAAATTATGGGGAACATATTCTTTCTTTGCAATAATAAGAGAAATGTTTAAAACACACATATATATTAAGTTAATGAGAAAATAATGGCTTAATATTAGGAAGAAAAAAATTTAATTCTCTAAGCTTCAATTTCTTCATTTGAAAAATGTAGATTCATTGATTTCTTTCTCCTTCTTTAGGCAAATATTCATTTACTTATCAAATACTTTATGACAGGCACTGTGATAAGATTACAATACCATAGTAAACAACATAGTTGGAATTTCTACTCTCAAAGATCATACAATCTACTTACAGTCTTGTGAGGATGATAAGTAATACACACATAAAAGAAAGAGTAAACTAATCAAGTTTTTATTAAGGAAATTAATGGACTTATGTAATAGAGAAAAGCTGGCAGGTTTTACAGGTTAAGCTGAAAAGAAGTTTAGATTGTGAGAAGCTGGAGAAGAATATTAAAAGGAAAAGTACAACTAAAGGGGAGTCTGAATGTGGCAAAGAGACTAGTGTTTTCTGGGAAGTGACAGAAGTAAGCCAGTGATACGGTCTGGCTCTGTGCCCCTACCCAGATCTCATGTGGAATTGTAATCTAATGTAACTCCAGGTGTTGGGGGAGGGACCTCGTGGGAGGTCATTAGGTCATGGGGGCAGTTCCTCTATCATGTTCTCAAAATAGTGAGTTCTCAAGAGATTTGACGGTTTTATAAGGGGCTTTTCCCACTTTCCTATGCACTTCTCTCTCCTACCGCCCTGTGAGGAGGTGCCTTCTGCCATGATTGTACGTTACCTGAGGGCTCCCAAGCCATGCAGAACTGTGATTCAATTAAACTTATTTTATTTATAAATTACCCAGTGTCAGGCATTTCTTCATAGCAGTGTGATAATGGACTAATACAGTAAATTGGTACTGTGGGGGTGGGGTGCTGCTATAAGGATACCCAAAAATGTGGTAGCAAGTTTGGAACTGAGTCACAGGCAGAGGTTGGAACAGTTTGGAGGGTTAAGAAGAAGACAGTAAAATGTGGGAAAGTTAGGAACTTCCTAGAGACTTGAAAGGCTCAGAAGAGAAAAACATATAGGAATGTTTAGAACTCCCTAGAGACTTGTTGAATAATTTTACCAAAGTACTGATAGTGATGTAGACAATGAACTCCAGGCTGAGATGGTCTCAGATGGAGATGAGGAACTTGTCAGGAACTGGAGCAAAGGTGACTCTTGCTATGCTTTAGTGAAGGGGCTGTTAGTATTTGCTGCTGCCCTAGAGATCTGTGGAAGCTTGAACTTGAGAGAGGTGATTTAGGGTATCTGGTAGAAGAAATTTATTAGCAGCAAAGCATTCAGGAGGAAGTAGAATATAAAAGTTTGGAAAATTTGCAGCCTGATGATGCAATAGAAAATAAAAATGCATTCTCGGGAGAAATTCAAGCCCTCTGAAGAAATTTGCATAAATAACAAGGAGCTGAATGTTAATCCCCAAGACAATGGAGAAAAAGTCCCCAAGGCACATCAAAGACCTTTGCAGCAGCCCCTCCCATCACAGGCCCAGAGGCCTAGGAGGAAATAATGGTTTCCTGGGCTGGTCCAGGTCCTCTCTACTGTGTCCAGCTTCTGGACTTGGTGCCCTGCACCCCAACCACTCCAGCCATGGGTAAAACGGTTAAAGATATAGTTCAGGCCATTGCTTCGGAGTGCACAAGCCCCAAGCCATGGTGGCTTCCATCTAGTTTTGAGCCTCTGGGTGCACAGAAGTCAAGAATTGAGGTTTGGAAACCTCCATCTAGATTTCAGAGGATCTAGAAAAATGCCTGGATGTCCATGCAGACGTCTGCTACAGGGGCAGAACCCTCATGGAGAACCTTTGCTAAAGCAGTACAGAAGAGGAAATGTGGGGTCTGAGCCCCCACACAGAGTCCCCACTGGGGCACTGCCTATTAGAGCTGTAAGAATAGGTCCACTATCCTCCAGAGAGACCCCACAATGGTAGACCCACAGACAACTTGCAACATGTGTCTGGAAAAGTCACAGACACTCAATGCCAGCCATGAAAGCAGCTGGGAGGGGGACTGTACACTGCATAGCCATAGGGACAGAGCTACCCAAGGCCATGGGAACCCACCTCTTACATCAGGATAACCTGGAAGTGAGACATGGAGTCAAAGGAGAACATTTTGTGATTTTAAAGTTTAATAAATGCCCTAATGGATTTTGGACTTGCATGGGGCCTTTAGCCCCTTTGTTTTGGCCAAGTTCTCCCATTTAGAATGGATGTATAGCCAATGCTTATATTCCCATTATATCTAAGAAGGAACTAACTTGCTTTTGATCTTACAGGCTAATAGACAGAAGGGACTTGCCATATCTCAAATGAAATTTTGAATTTGGACTTTTGGGTTAATCTTGAATGAGATAAGACTTTGGGAGACTGTTGGAAGGACATGATTGTGTTTTGAAATGTGAGGACATAAGATGTGGGAGGGGCCAGTGGCAAAAAGATATGTTCTAGCTCTGTGTCCCCATCCAGATCTCATCTTGAATTGCAATCTGAAATGTAATCCCCATGTATTTTGGGAGAGACCTCATGGGAGGTGATTACATCATGGAGGCAGATCCCCCATGCTGTTCTATGATAGTGAGTGAGTTCTCACGACATCTGATGGTTTTATAAGAGGCTTTTCCCTGCTTCACTCTTCACTTCTTTCCTGCCACCCTGTGAAGAGACGCCTTCCCCCATAATTGTAAGTTTTCTGAGGCATCCCCAGTCATGTGGAATTGTGAGTCAATTTAACTTCTTTTCTTTATAAATTACTCAGTTTCAGGTATTTCTTCATAGCAGCATGAGACCAAACTAATATAGCCAGTGTGATATGATATTAATGACTGATGCCTGCGTTATCTGAAGAGCTTGGAGATGTCGGGAGCTCAGGCCAAACATAGGAAGGGTTTAGGTTTAATTCTAAGAAAAGGTGAACTCTTACAGGGTTTCAGGCAGGAGACATTCATTCCATTTATATTTGTAAAATAATTACTCAGATTGTGGATAGTGGATTTTGAAAGTAAGAGTGAAACTAGAAAGACCAGCTTGAAGGCAATTGCATAATTTCTAGGGCTCGAATATAGTGTGGAGGATGGTGATTGGCCATTGACTTGTTATACAAGTGGGTTTGGGAAACATTTTGGAAGTAGAATCAACACAAATTGATATATAAGGAGAGGGAATTTTTCAATATGAACTCATTACTTCTGACTTTAGTAAAATAGATTAAAGGTGGTATTAATGAGAAAAAAATATATTTGTAGGTCTTTGCAAATATGTATTAGAAAAGATCTTTTGAGTCTGATAAGAAGAGGCAAAATAATTAGAAAAAGAAAGACGAATGTAAATACATAATAGTTTAAAATTTACACCTAAAATGATTTTTGTATGTTAATAGTGAATGTTTCTAATAATAATGTGAAATCTACAAACAAGTAAAAAAATCTAAAAAGATTAACATTTAAGGAAAATAAGGCTACTGTACACTAGCCTTATTTAAAGAGAGAAATTTAAAATTTCAAATAAGAAAAATAAGCATTCTAGTAAAATAGTGAGCAATAATCATCCTAGGCAATTAAAAAAAGAAGAAATATAAATGATGGATATAGTCTGCCTCATTGGAGATCAAAACAATAAAATATTTACCAATATAACTCTCGGAATACAATATAAAAATATTTGAGGCAAGAGTTTGAAAGAAACAATCATTATAATTTACTATAGGGAGAGTGTAACTATGATGTAATCCTTTGTAGAAAAATATGTCAACATTGACACAATAATTTCTGCTCTAGGATATTAGCAATAAATAACTATATGTGCAAAAATTACCTATACAACTGTGATATTGTTTATAATAAAAGAAGCCTTGGAAACAGCTAAAAGATGGTCAAATAAATTACTTAAAATGCATATCATAAATGTATTTTATAGAAAGTTGACATGTAAAGATATCCACAATATGTTGTCATATGAACATAAACATTTATAAAACATTGTACACACCATATTAGTGTCTATGACACATGAAATAATGTACAGATAAAAGGAAGACAGATATGATGGAGAGCGATGATAAAGAGGTGAATGGATGGATAGATGGATTAATAAATAGATAGGTAGACAGAAAAATAGATATAGAGAGACAAGTAGGCAACATAAGCGAAACGGAAACAAATCTAGACATTTCAAAGAAAACCAATTTATTACAGGTAACTATTTACAAAGTGGTATAAGGATAGAAAAGATGAAGGGAGAGGGAAGGGGTAGACCAGGTGCGGGGCCTGGAATATCAGACAGGAGAAAATGGTGAGGCCAGTGGTGAGAAACTGCAGATGATCCTGTGATGAGGGCTACAAAGCTACATCTATGGCTGTAATGTTGGAGATGTTTTTGTGATTGGTTTTGGATCCCCTGAAGTAGTGCAGCTTCAGTCAAAACTAGAACCATCCAAAGGTCAGATGTCTCCTCTCTTCTCTCCCCACCCCATCCCCAACTCCTCAAGTTATAGTGTTAGCAGATTCCTGGTATTGGTGGCAAAGGTCACATATCAGAACCAGAAGATGATATCTCCTGTCTTCCTTTTGCCATTTGATCTCTTGCCAGTGCTTCTTGTTGTCAGGAGTTAGTAGGAAGCTACTATGGTTTGGCTGTGTTCCCATGCAAAATGTCATCTTGAATTGTTGATATGGTTTGGCTGTGTCCCCACCCAAGTCTCAACTTGAATTGTATCTCCCAGAATCCCCAAGTGTTGTGGGAGGGACCCAGGAGGAGAAAATTGAATCACTGGGGACAGTCTTCCTATGTTAATTTTGTGTTAGTGAATAAGTCTCACAAAATCTGATAGGCTTATCAGAGGTTTCAGCTTTCGCTTCTTCCTCATTTTCTCTTGCAATTGCTATGTAAGGAGTACCTTTCACCTCCTGCCATGATTCTGAGACCTCCCCAGCCATGTGGAAGTGTAAATCCAATTAAACCTCTTTTTCTTTCCAGTCTCAGGTATGTCTTTATCAGCAGCATAATAACGGACTAACACAGTAAATTGGTACCAGTGGAGTTGGGTACTGCTGAAAATATACCTGAAAATGTGGAAGTGCTATTGGAACTGGGTAACAGGTAGAGGCTGGAACAGTTTGAGGGGCTCAGAAGACAGGAAAATTTGGGAATGTTTGGAACTTCCAAGAGACATATAGAATGGCTTTGAACAAAATTCTGATAGTGATATGGACAATGAAATCCAGGCTGAAATTTGGGTGGTTTCAGATAGAGATGAGAAGCTTGTTGGGGACTGGAGCAAAGGTGACTCTTGTTATGTTTTGGCGAACAGACTGGTAGCATTTTTCCCCTGCCCTAGAGATTTGTGGACCTTTGAACTTGAGAGAGATGATATAGGTATCTGGCAGAAGATATTTCTAAGCAGCAAAGTGTTCAAGAGTTGACATGGGTGCTATTAATGGCAATCAGTTTTAAAAGGGAAACAGAGAATAAAGTTGGGAAAATTTGCAGCCTGACTATGCAGTAGAAAAAAAAAAATTTTTCCAGGGAGAAATTTAAGCCAGCTGCAGAAATTTGCACAAGTAGCAAGGAGCCTAATGTGAATCTCCAAGACCATGTAGAAAATGTCTCCTGGCCATTTCAGAGACATTCATGGCAGTCACTCTCCTCACATGCCCAGAGGCCCAGGAGGAAAAAGTGGTTTCATGGACCAGACCCAGGGTCCCCATGCTATGTGCAGCCTAGGAACTTGGTGCCTTGTGTCCCAGCTGCTCCAGCCTTGGCTGACAGGGGCTAAAGTACAGCTCAAGCTGTGACTTCAGAGGATGGAAGTCCTAAGCCCTGGCAGCTTACATATGATGTTAAGCCTATGGGTACACAGAAGTCAAGAATTGAGGTTTGGGAATCTCCACCCAGATGTCAGAAGATGTATGGAAATGCCTGGATGTCCAGGCGAAAGTTTACTGCAGGGGTGGGGCCCTCATGGAGAACTGCGAGGGCAGTGTGGAAGGGAAATGTGGGATCAGAGCCCCCACACAGAGTCCCTACTGGGGCACTGCCTAATGGAGCTATGAGAAGTGGGCCACCATCCTCCATACCCCAGAATGGTAGACCCACCAACAGCTTGCACTGTCACCTGGAAAAACCACAGACACTAAATGCCAGCCCATGAAAGCAACTGGGATGGACGCTGTACCCTGCAAAACCACAGGGGTGGAACTGCTTAACACCATAGGAACCCACCTCTTGCATCAGCGTGACATGGATGTGAGACCTGGAGTCAAAGGAGATCATTTTGGAGCTTTAAAATTTGACTGCCCTGATGGATTTCACACTTTCATGGGCCCTGTAATCCCTTTGTTTTGATCAGTTTCTTCAATTTGGAATGGCTGTATTTACCCAATACCTGCAATCCCATTGTATCTAGGAAGTAACTGACTTGCTTTTGATGTTACAGGCTCATAGATAAAAGGGACTTCCCCTGTCTCGGATGAGACTTTGGACTGTGAACTTTTGGGTTAATGCTGAAATGTGTTAGGACTTTTGGGGACTGTTGGGAAGGGATGATTGATTTTGAAATGTGAGGACATAAGATTTGGAGGGGTCAGGGGTGGAATGATATGGTTTGCAGTTTCCCCACCCAAATCTCCACTTGAATTGTATCTTCCAGAATTCCCATGTATTGTGGGAGAGACTTGGGGGAGGTAATTGAATCACAGGGGCCAGTCTTTCCCATGCTATTCTCATGATAGTGACTAAGTCTTACGAGATCTGATAGGTTTATCAGGGTTTCCACTTTTGCTTCTTCCTCATTTTCTGTTGCTGCCACCATGAAAGAAGTGCCTTTCACTTCCCACCATGTTTCTGAGGCCTTTCCAGCCATGTGGAACTCCAAGTCCAATTAAACCTCTTTTTCTTCCCAGTCTTGAGTATGTCTTTACAGTATGAAAATAGACTAAAACAATTGTAATTCCCATAATCCTCATCATCCCCATATGTCCAGGGGATGATGAGGATTATGGAAAGGTGGAGGTAAATGAAACATTGAGGCAGTTTTCCCCCATGCTGTTCTTGTGACAGTGAGTGAGTTCCCATGAGATCTAATGGTATTTTGTGTTTGATAGTTCCTCCTGCATTTGTTCTCCTTCCTATCGCATTGTGAAAAAGGTATATTGCTTCCTCTTCACCTTCCACCTTGACTGTAAGTTTCCTGAGGCCTCCCCAGCCATGCTGAACTATGTGAATCAATTAAACCTCTTTCCTTTATAAATTAACTGGTCTTGGGCAGTTCTTTTTATCAATGTGAAAATGCACTAATACACAAGCCATCAATCATCTGGCAATGAAATAAACTGTGCAGATTCCCAATTCCAGAAAATAGAGAGCATAGATAGGCAAGTATGAAACACAAGACAACAAGGAAATAACCAGGAGAGATAGGCAGACAGACAGCAGGAGACTATAAGGTGGGAAGAGGGATGGAAGGAGAGAAAAAGAAAGCCAGAAAAAAGTCAGACAGGAAGAAGGATTGAAAAGAAGAAGGAAGAAAGGAAAGGAAGAAAAGCTACAGTCTAGAATCAATATCACAATATGTAGGACAATATCACATTGAAAACTTCATTGTGATTATCTTTGAATCCTCCTAAAGGAATTTTTTTCATATTTTTTCAATGACAGTATATTTTTGTTTTATTAACAAAAAAAATGTTGAATTTTCAATAGATTACCAATTTTTTGTTTGTTTGTTTGTTTTTGTGAAATGACATAGTGTCCAGTCCTGGCTTTGCCCTAAAGTCTATAATCCTAAGTAATACTCTCATACCATTAGCCAGTTAATTTTTTTTGCTATAGCCTATGTGGATATAAAAGTATATAATGTTTAGTGCAACTATAATGCCAATTTATTTAGAATCTGTTTATTTAAAGAGACTCTATTTTGTCAAAATTCATAGAGGGAATGAAGTATATTTCCTGCAAAGGATGTTTCTTGGTAGAAATGGTTTGTAGCAGATCACTAACACTATATTTCCATTATAGTAAAAAAATAGAATCAAGTGTATAAACACATAGTTCTTATATTCATGTTCAATATTAGCTTTGGATAAGATAGTGACTTTGAATAGGCATATGTATATATTCCCATAATAGCGATCTTAATTTTTTACCTAGTAATTACTTGTTTTAGGCCAAATTAAATATATGCACTAGATTCAAATTTATTATTTGATTGTTAAGCCAGTGTTCCTTTCTGTAAGAGAGCTTTTGAAGATTATACTCTTGCTTACAGCTTAAAATGGGGCAAAAGTCTGCAGACATATAAAATATTTGAATCATTCTTTATTCTATTACTTAAGATCATGTTATTTATATTTATGTAGACTGCTTTAAAGAAGCAAAAAAATTGAAAAACAATGTGTTCTGCTATTTGATATTAACACTCCAACATTTCTCCTTAATGCTGCCAAATAAAATAAGTAAAATTGATATTATAACAAATGGGGGGAAAATGTATCATTAACTGCTGTAGTGTATGCTTGTCCTCCACATGGTTTTCATTTTTGTTTGTATAAAATAAAATAGAATTCTTGGACTTGAAAGTCACAAATAGAGCATTTAAAAGGTTAAAAATTTAAATGCTCTATTTGTGATTAATGTATAGAGTTCTTTGAAAGATATTTTATTTAGTGAAATAATATAGAAGTCATAACAAGTCCCCCAAATAGTATTGCAATTAATTCATGAGATTAACTTAAAAACAGAAAAAGTGGTTTCCAAAGGATTTTAGTTTTTAAATTTTGTTCAATATAAATAAAGGAGGTATGTCTTAATTTTGTCTTAAATCTAATATTTATAGACATTATTTGTTTTGATGTATTTACTTACTATATATTCAAAAATATTTTGTTTTATATTACACTTTCTAACAGAACTCTGAATTGCAGTTTGCAATTACAGGTAAGGTTTATAAAATTCTCTTTCTCTCTCTCTCTCTTTTTTTTTTTTTTTTTTTTTTTTTTTGAGACCGATTCTCGCTCTGTTGCCCAGACTGGAGTGCAATGGCATGATTTCGGCTAACTGCAACCTCCACCTCCTAGGTTTAAGCAAATCTCCTGCCTCAGCCTCCTATGTAGCTGGAATTACAGGTGTCTGCCAATACACTCGGCTAATTTTTTGTATTTTTAGTAGAGATGGCATTTCGCCATGTTGACCAGGCTGTTCTTGAACTCCTGACCTTAGATGATCCACCCATCTTGGCCACCAAAAGTGCTGGGATTACAGGCATGAACCACCCCGCCCAGCCAAAGTTTATGAAATTCTAAGTGTCGTGAAGGGTGATGCCAAGAACTCATCTTTTGGCAGCTCAAACAATTCAGGAGTAAGAGAGAAAGAGAGAAGGTGCTATAGAGGAGAAGCACATTATGTGAGGAAACAGTCAAATCAATGGATATATTCATTTGACATAGTAATTGGAAAGAAGTCTATAGGGAGAAATGGAGAAAAATTGAAATTAATTGAAAAGGCATGTTTTTCTTTCACATTTAATTATTTTCAAAATAAATGAATTATTCTGAAGTTCTTGTTCAAAAAACTGAAACTGCTTGTTCTTATAGAGTTATGCTTTAAAATAGTGCACATTATTGGAAGTAATTTTCCATAGCTGAGCCTACCACTGTTAGTCCTTATAAATTTCAATAGTGATATATTCACCAAAAAGAAACAGCTTATTTTCCCACAGCCCCCCATAAAAGCACCAGTTTGTAGTGGTAATAGCACATCAGCTCTTTTAAATTGTATTTATTTCTTAAGTACTGTACAGATAATATTTCCTCAGCATTTTCCATGAAGTAAATATTAATTATGGAGTAAATAAATAATGCTGGAAATAAAACCAATTTTATCCCCATTTTGAAAGTAAAGAAATTGAGGCTTTGAGAGGCTTAATCACTTTCCCAGTTGAATTCCTTTGGAGAGTATTTGGGCAGGCCTTTAAATCCAATTACTTCCTCTTCAGGGTTAAAACTTGTATATTTTCATGGTGGTCATAATGTGATATATATTCATATTAGACATTAAAGATACATTTTATGCTTTGGAATTCCTAACAGTTAAAAAAATTAGCAGACTAATAGTTTGAAATTATATTGACAATATATAAAATCCGGAGCATACATAGATACTTATTGTTCATATTGCCTGACAGATAAAAGCAGCTATTGGCTTTTGCTTTTAGTTGTTATTATTACAGCTATGTAAAAATTTATTCGTTTATATATGAAGGTCAATATATGATGAAATTTGAGTTGGGGGAAAGGATAAGGATGATATTATCATTGATATTAACTTTTTTAGTTATAAATAAAATCAAAATATCAATAAAAGTAACAAGTAGCTGAAGTTAATGTCTAATCTGATTTTTTAAATCAAGCTAGATTGCAAGAGAGAACACGCACTCATTTTACTTCTGTTCTAGTTGAAAAGGAGCATTGTCAGTGTTGCTGGAAAAGAATCTATGCTGTTTTCACATTGTCTGGTCATATTCTACCCTACTCAAGGCAAATCTCCTTTGAGCTGTTTTGTTGCTTTGTTGCTGTTGTATGCTTGAAGTTGCTACAGCTCACTGCTTGATGGTCACAGACAATAACCCTGAACCCTAAGCTGCAGCCAGAAGACTTTCTTATTGCTCACATGGACCTCTGAACAAGAAGCTTCATTTTTCTCTATATGAGTTCTTAGAATCCCACTCCCAACAATTGCAACCCGCTGACTACTGAGTGAATTTACACCGAATGCTGACATACTGGGAAATATAACTAGATCTCAGAGGCAATATCCACAGACCTATAAAGAAAACATATGAGGTTGAAATTCAAAGTGCTTGCACTTACCCACAGTGCTAGTCATTTACAAGACCCATAGATCAAAATGCTTAACGATGCAATCTTGAGAGCTTAGTGTGAGTGTGGACAGACAAAAGAATCCATGTCGATACCTGCAGTGTGGAAATAAAGATTAAAATATCCCGTTTATTCCCATGGCTCTTTCGAATCATTACAATGGTTCTTTGGAGGTAGATAATATCATATTTACTTATTCCCCAATGATATTTAAACCAAAGCTTTCCTTTTCTCTCTATTTAAATGGCACACAGAAGAAAAATTGAAAATGATGGTCTTTTTTTCATGAAGAGGGATATACAGAAGTATTGATTTTCTCATGAATGTGAAAATATCTAGTAAGCTAAAGATATACACGGCAACCATGATATGTACATGGCATGGTACACACCTTGTGCTTGTGTATAAGTTATTACTTCTCTCAAGGAAAAATATGATTGGATTGTTTAATTTTTTTATTGGCTGACTCCAGTACTAATAAGGTGGAGACACTTTACCTACTAAGAACTGTTATAATGCTTTCTAAGCACAGGGATGTCCCTTTAAGGAATCTGCAGCTCAGCATAGACATCTTTCGAAACTAGATGTTATTAAGGATCTGACAGAATTAGAATTTATACCTTTTGGTAGGCTACCACTCATTTTTATGGCTAGCAATTAAGGGAAAACTTTTAGAACACTTATAATCTGTCTAGAGACTACTCTATGGATTTTTTGAAAATATTTATATATTAACCACATTGTTTTATTTGTCTGCTTGTGATCTTTTGTCTTGAGGTTTTACATGGGTACGCATATCTCAACCCTGCTTTTCTTCAAAATATATATAAAGGATATTTACCACAAGGTGATATTCATTCTAACTCCTTTTATTTCTCTTAGGACAGACATCGGCCATGGTGAGGTCCACTCAGAGCTCCATGGCTGCATTTGGGGCTGTTAAAGTGGACAGGTCCTGCTGTGTGTTTTAACAGCAACTTTCACAGCAAGTCAACACATTTTTAGACAATTTGTCCCATGGAAATTTTGTAAATATTACTAATTCTGGAATTTGCTTATATACCTTGATGTCTCTTGAGATAGAACACTGCCACAAATTGCTTTTATGTGGCCACTACTTTTTTATTTAAAAAGGGAAATAAAGAAACATATTAAATACAGAATGAGGAATAAGGGGTTTACAGTACTATAAAAAAGGAAGTAATACAGTTCACTGTTACACTGCGTAGCATGAACTAAAGTAGCATGTCAATTTGGTCAACTTCGCTTAGTGTTTTTTGACAGATTCAATATATTAGACCATGACAGCTAAGTATTCCTCTAAAAGATGTAAGGCACCCAAAAATCATACCAACTTTGGTGATGATATTTCATCCTTATTGTAGCAAAACCATTATGGGAAAACAAAGATAAATTACTAGGAATTTTTGTATTAAACTCTTCTCTGTTAGGCCATGTGGCACAGACTTTTGATTTGTTTGATATGGTTTCTTTCCTCAGTAATTACAAATGGGTGCCAATGAGCTTGATGGGAGGTAAAAGTAATCTAATCCAACACATTTTATCTAGCAGTGACTGGGATAGCTTAGGGCCTTTTGAGGATAAAGTGTTTTAGTGGACAACAATAAAAGTGCATAAATACAACACTTTTGTCATGTTTCCAATAAGATGGAGCACAACGGAGACTGGCATTTATCATGTACTTTTTTGAATCAGTATTCTACTAAGAACTTTCCATACATTTTGTTACTTCATTTAGTTAATATTATGTTTAATTAAATTAATTGAGACAGTATTTCTCAAGTGCTGAACATAATATCTGATGCAAGAAAACAGCAAATACTTACCTATGACCTTCTTTTGGTCTTAGGAAGTGTCATTAGTATATTCTGTAAAAAGATATCGAAACTCAGAGAGTTTAAGTAGTTCACCCTAGGTTGTATTGCTAATGCAATTGTTTATGTGAACACACATTCCTGCAAATATTTGTAATTTTAAATAGTCATACTGTATAAATCTGTAATTAGATAGGCACTTTATGTAATGTTTCTGTAAAATAATGGCAAGAAATATTATTATCTGCATTATAGAATCTGAAAATTTTTGCTTTGTAATTTATTTTCCTTTTGTCTATAATGTAATGTTAGAATTATTTTTCAGCAATCCCATGGCCCATAGATTTAAAATGAAGATGTATTTACATTAATGTGGTCATCTATCAAGTAGTAGTTCATGCTAATGCTTATCGGGATGTGTGTAAGCATAGCTAACATATGGCTTGTTTTCTATCATCCAACATTGTGACAGAATCCTCTGGAAAAAATAAATTCAGGGTCTAAAAATTTGGTTAGAAGAGAGACAGTACTTTACAGTGCATGAGAGATTGGCACTGTGCTTCAAGAAGGAGATTTATCGACCTATAGATTTTACTCAAAACATTAATGTGTAATGCTGCAGGCATAAAGAAGCATTAAGTTATCAAGATGGATAGGCACAGAGTACTGTTTTCCTTGGTTCTACTTTCTTCAAGATAAATGTAGTAGTAGAGAGGCAAAGAACAATGGGCATTGAGTAGTTGAAGGAAGTTGAATTTTACAGATCTTAGCTAATAGAACATAAGGGCAAACTTCTGAAACTCCTTTTTCTCTACATCAGACAATGCAGTCTGTGCTAACTATATTATTACTTTTTTCTAGTGAACGTTTTATCTGTCTTTTAAACATCATAATTTCTCTACTATTATTTACTTTACTATTTGGTTGAGTATTTCTTCTGCAATAACCCGTTAATACAAATTATTGGTGGACTTTATTGGAAATAGTCAGTTGTTACTTGGGCACAAATTCAGTGGTCAGTAACTTCCATCCAAATTTGAGATAAGTTTGAGAATATATCAGTAACTATTAATACATTTATAACTATATTAACTAAGCTGTTGAATTAGACATGCATATGTAAATTACTTAGAGGTATGTAATATAATTGATAAATATAAGTGACTGGTAGTAAATAGATACGTTTCATATTTTCTCTATAATAATCACTTAATCCTATTAGTTATCCATTATGACAACAAAGTTGAATATCAAAGTGCTTCAAACGAAGTGGCTTAAAACAACTTATTCAAATGGTTGCTCATGAGACTATGGATAACTAGAACTTTTGTTCTGGATTCATTTGAGCTCACTCACATGTTGGCAGTCAGCTGTGAGTCAGGTAAGGGGCTATGCTAACCTAGGTTTGACTCTCTCACTGGCTTGGGGTGGATGTCAGCTGGCCATGTGTTTCCTCAGCTTTGTTAGTCACATCTTCTATTATCTAGGAGACTAGTTCAGGCTTTTTGACATGGTGAAAGCAAGGATCTAAAAGAGACAGAGGGTATGAGTCTTTTCGAGGTCACACTGTCATTTCCACCACATTCTATTGGCTGAAACAATTCACAAAACCTACCCAGATTCAAGGGAGCAGTGTAAGATAAATGCTGCCTCTTGCAAAAACATAGATTTAATGAGAAATAAAGAATTGAGGTAAATTTTGCAATTAATCTACCATGCTGACTCCCTTTTTTCTTATTTTTCCAAAGTCATCTTTATTCAAAAGTGGTAATAGTGGGCACCCTGGCCTTATTTTAATTCTCTAAGAAAAAGATTTTAATATAATACTACACTGGAAAGTTTCTGATGTAGCTTATGTGAAACAATCTTTATCATATTTAGTAGGTTTCTATATTATTTCTCATTTGCTAAAGGTTTTTTCATGAAGTTATTGAATTTTATCAAATAAATGATTTTTTCTACATCAAAGTTATTGATCACGTTTTATTATTTCTTGTAAAAATCACACTGTTAAAATTTTTGAAGGCTAACTCACTTTCATCTTTTGCATTAGTTTTCTATTGCTGCTACAAATTTAGCAGCTTAAAAAACACAAACTTATTATCTTAGAAACTCTGACTCATAGGTCAGAAGTTTAGTATAGGTCTCGGGGGTTAAAATTAAGGTGCTGACAGTGTTGCATTTCATTCTGAATTCTCTAAAGACCCTCTAAAGGAGGGTCTGTTTCCTTCTCATTTAGATTGTTGGCAAAACTCAATTATTTGCTGTAATGGGACTGAGCTTCCTCTTTTTTTTTTTTTTTTTTTTTTTTTTTTTTGGAGGCTATAAATTGATGTCTGTTTCCAGCTTGTAAAGGCCACAGACATTCCTTGGATCCTGGCCCTTTCCTCCATTTGCAAAACCACTGATGATAAGTCATGTCCTGCTCAAATCACATGTCTCTGACCCATCCAGGGAAGGTTCTCTGTTTTTAAAGATCCATGTGATTAGACTAGGAAGCACACAGATAATCAAGAATAATCTCTTCATCTCAAATACTCCTACCATAAGCATATCTGCAAAGTCCCTTTTGTCATGGAATGTAACATATCCACAGGTTCTGGAGCATTAGGGTGTGAATATCCTACCAAATCTTACTATAAAAGACTGATTTGTTCCTAATATATTAATTTCTTTGCTAACATATTTTGTTTCAGATTTTTGTCTTTTATGAGAATGACTAGTTTAAATTTTCTTTTTTTAATGTCTTTTTTGAGGTATAATGGAGATACCAAAAACTGCACATATTTCATGTATACAATATGATGAATTTGGACATATGCATATACCCATGAAACCAACACCATAATCAATGTAATAAACATATTCATCACCTCCAAAAGCTTCCTCCTGCTCCTTTGTGGTTCTTGTTGTTTTGTTTTTCTGTGGTAAGAACACAACATAAAATCTACCCTCTTAACCAATTTTTAAGTGTACAACACAGAATTTTTAACTATAGGCACTATGCTGTGTAGCAGATCTTTAAAACTAATTCATCTTACATAACTGAAATCTTATGTCTCTTGAACCAAAATGTCTCATTTGTTCTTCTCTCCAGGCCCTGATAACTACCATTCTACTATCCGCTTCTGTGACTTTAAGTATTTGAGATAATTCATATAAGCAAAATCATGCAATATTTGTCCATTGAAGTATTACTCATAATAAACAAGAGAAGGGAACAACCTAAATGTTGATCAATGTGTAAATATATTAAAAAATTGGCATATATGTACAATGAAATATTATTCCACCTTAAAAAAATGGGCATCCTGCCATTTGTGACAACTTAGTTAAATAAGCCAGTCACAAAGGGATAAATACTGCATGATATTTTATCTTCTTAAATCGAGATATTTGTGAGTAAAAACTTCCTTTTTAGTATGGATTTTGCTATATGCCATATGTTTTGGTGTATTTTATTTTCATCTTCATTTTATTAAAGATTTTTTATTATTCTCTTTTGAATTCTTTTTAAATCCATTGGCTATTTAGGAGTACATTATTTAATTTCCACGTATTTGTAAATTTTCCAATTTTTCTTCTGCTGTTGACTTCTAGTTTCATACTATTGTGGTCAAAAAAGATACTCAGTGTAATTTCAATCTTCTCAAATGTGTTCCAACTTATTTTGTGATCTAAGACATGATCTATTTTGGAGGATGTTCCATGTGCATTTGGCAAGAGTTGTATAATCTGCTGTTGTTGAGTAGAATGTTCTGTATGTATCTGTTAGTTTGACTTTTTCTAAAGTTTTGTTTACATTCACCATTTACTTATTTTCTGTCAGCATGTTTCATCCATTATTTAAAATGAGATGCTGAAATCTCCTACTATTATTGTTGCTGTCTAAACCTCCCTTCAGATATGTCAGTATTTGTTTTGTAGATTTAAATGCACTTATGTTGGGTGTATATATATTTATAAGTGTCATATCTTCCAGATTAATTGGATGTTTATTAATATAAAATGTTCTTTATCTTTTGGTACAGTTTTCAACTCAAAATCTATTTTGTCTAATATATATAGCCACCCCTTCTTTATTTTGCTTCCCATTTGCACAAACTGTCCTTTCCATGCCTTCACCCTACAGCTTAAGTGTATCCCTAAATATAAAGCGAGTCTCTTGGAAAAAGCATACAGTTGGGTTTTGTTTTATTTTTAAGAACAATTAAATCACTATATGTATCTTGATTGGAGAGTTTAATCCACTTAAAATAATTTGTGGTAGAGAAGAATTGCTATTGCTATTTTGTTAACTGCATTCTATCTTATAGTTGTTTTCTTTTTTTCTTCTTTTTCTCTCTTGTTGTTTTCCTTTGTGTTTCATTGATATTTTTGTAGTGATGCTTTTATTTCTTCTCTTTTTCTTTGGATATCTTCTATAGGTGTTACCTTTGTGATTACCATGAAACTTACCTGAAATATAGTTATTACAGTCTATTTTAAGATGACAACAATCAAATTTTGATCACATATAAATAACCAACACTTTTACTTCCCCACCCTCACATACTTTGTTATTGATGCCACCATTTACATTTTAATATTGCATATCTATAAAAAAATTTGGTAGCTTTAATATTCTTAATATTACTGTCTTTTAACTTCTGTAATGAATTATAAGTGATTTATACACTATTATACTATTACCATATTCTGTGTTTTTCTACATATTTGCATTTATCAGTGAGTTTGTGCTTTCATATGTATTTATGTTGCTGTTTATCATCTTTTTATTTCAATGTGAAAAACACCCTACAGCATCTCTTATAAATCAGGTCCTCAGCTTTTGTTTTTCTGGCAAAATATTGCTTCTTCATTTATGAAGGATAACATTTTCGGTCATAGTATTCTTCTTTGGCAGACTTTTTATTTCAGCCCTTTCCATATATTGTCCTGCTTTCACCTGGCCACATAGCTTCTGCTGATAATTTAACTGATAATCTTATGAAACCCTCCCATATGACAAGTTGCTCTTCTCTTATACTTTCAAAATTCTCCTTTTGTCTTTTACTTTTGACAATCTTATTTTAATGTGTCTTGGTGTAAATTTTTTTGGTTTCATTCTCTTTGATATTTTGGCCTCAAAAATATGGATCTGCATATCCTTTCTCAGCTTGAGGAGTGTTAAGTCATATTTTCCTCCTTTAAATAAGGTTTCTACCTGTCTCTCTCTATTCTTCCTGAGCCCTTAATGCATTTGTAGGTCCGTATGTGGGTCCTATAAGTCCTTTAGGTATTCTTCATTCTTTTTCATTCCTTTTCTTTTTGTTTCTCTGGCTGACCTATCTTTAAATTCACTGATTTTTTTCTTCTGCTTGATCAAGTATACTATTGAAGCTCTCTATTAAATTTTTCATTTCAGTTATTGTATTATTCAGCTTCATAGTTTTTTCATTATTTGTTACTGTTTATCTTTGTTGAAATACCAATTTTCTTCATGTATTGCTTTCCTGATTTTGTATTATTGCCTATGTATATTCTCTTGTAACTCACTAAACTTCCTTAAGACAAATATTTTGAATATGTCATCAGAAAAATTTATAAAATTCAATTTCTTTAGGGTAAATTACTGGAGATTTATTTGTTCCTTTGGCCTTGTTCCCTTATTCTTCATGTCCCTTGTAGCTTTGCAGTGGTATATACACATTTGAAGAAATAGCCACCTCTTCCAGTCCTTACATATTGTCTGTGACAGGGCAAAGACCTTCACCAGACAGCCCAGCTAGAGGTTCTGGGAGCCTCTCAAAAATTTCCTATGAATATTCATGCTCTATTTCTCTCCCTCTCGTTTAAAGGAGAAGTCTTAAGTTATGTATCTTCTCCCCACCTTGCAGAGCTGTACCAGCTGTAGTGAGCCACTCACTTTTTTTCTTTTTTCTTAGCTGTCTCTAAGGGTTTAAATTATGCCAGTTTCCTCAGTGCTGCAGATGAAGTAGAATAAATAGAGATCTCCTCAGGTTGTGGCGCAAAATGCCAGGGATGTTGGAAGTACACTAAAATCTCTCTTTCTCCCTAATGAGGGGCTGAGGTGACTTCCCTCTGCTTTGAGTCCTTTGTCCTTGAGGTAGGAGCTGATGTGAACAAAATGATACTGCTTTTTTAACCCTTTTTAATGTGGCTGTTTTTGGCTTTGTGTTTCTCTGGAGTATAGCAACTTTTTAATTGGATTCTGGACTTCTTATAAGTATATTTTGCTCTGTATATCTTTGTTAAATTGATCATTGTTTCTGTGTGGGAATTAGGATTGGGACTTCCATTCAATCATCTTGACACAATTCTCTAACTTTTCTTTCTTGTAGTGTCTTATCAGGTTAGTTATCATGGTTAAGCTGATCTCATAAAAACCTTTTCATATAAATGTTTCTATTTTTCTGTGCTCTGGAAAAGTGTTTGTAAGATGGATATATTTTCTTCTCTAAGTGTTTCATAGAATATACAAGCAAAACCCATTGGGTCGGTGTTATTTTGATAGTTTTTAAATGAAAATATAACTGAAAATTAGTATTTTTCAAAATTTCTATTTAGATTTCTGTGGTTTTAATAATGTGCCCTTTTCTGGGAACTTAATCTAAATATTGAAATTAATTGATACATAATTTTTCAAATAATCTTATTTTTATATGAGTTTTGTTAATATTTCCTTTATCATTCTCAATATTAGTTATTTGTGCCTATCTTTTGTCTTTTTAATTTTGTCAAATAATTTTTACTATTGAACTCATTTATAAAATAATAATTTTTCATTTGTTGATCTTCATAGTATATTTATTTTATATTTTATTATTTTTATACCTATATTGATTATTTTTTCAACTGCTTGGTTCAATTTAATGTTCTTGCTTCATAACATACATGTACAGAAGACTAATTTTTTTGTAATTTTGGAAATTATATTTTATTATTTAAATCCTTTGTAACTCCTAAGACTTGTCTTCTGACCCAACATATGGTTAATTTTGCTAATTTTTCCATTCTGATTTAAAAATCAAAGTATTCTATCTCGGAATGTGGTATTATACATAGACTAATTAGTTCAAGCTTGCTACTCATGCCATTAAATTTTTATAATTATTTACTGAGTTTTGGTGTTCTTATTCTATAATGTGAAAAATATGTGTTAAAGCCTTTTTGTTCTGTTTATGAATTTGTCCAGTTCTATTTTTATTTCCATCAAATTTTCTCTGATTAGTATTACCTAAATTAGAATTTAACCGCTTTGGGCATTGTCACTTTTATTATTAGACATATTCCTCTTATACTCTAATAGTGCTTCTTGCTTTAAAGTCTAACAATTTGTATAATATTACTGTAGCTTTCTTTGGGCTAAAATGTATGCAGTGTATTACATCTGTCCTTTTATATTTAACATTTTTATGTTATTTTTAAAAAGTTCTATCTCTTTTAAGTGGCAAATGGCACTTATTTATATTTTGATTAGAATATTTTAACCATTAGCATTTAGTATAATGAAGATATTTTTATTTATGTATACAATCACATTCTTATTATGTATTCATCACATGTATTTAATGCCCCTTTCTTCTTTCCTTTCCTTTTATAAATTATACTTTTAGAATTTATTTATTTTACTCTCAATTTTTTGTTTCTATATTCTTTTAGTACAGTCATCTCTCAGTATCTGCAAGGGATTGGTTCCAGGATCCTCCTTGGATACCAAAATTTGGGATATAATATTTGCATGTAACTTACACACATCCTCCATATACTTTAAATCATTTCTAGATTACTTGCAATACTTACTTTAATGTAAATGTTATGTAAATTGTTGTTATACTGCATTGTTAGGGAATAATTACAAGAACAAGTCTGTAAATGGTCAGTATAGTTGTACTTATATTTTTGTTCATTTGTGGAAATATATTTGATCTCCATTGGTTGAATCCATAGATATAAAAAACATGAATATGAAGGGACAATTATATTATTAAATTATTGTCTTTGAGGTTACAAGATCCATCCCCAACTATGAAAGAATATTATAAATTAGTATTTTATTATGTATTTTGCTCCATTTAACCTCTTCTGCCTTGAATTCTCTTGTTCAGTTAAAACTTTATTGAATTTGTAACCTCACAATGCATTGCTATTAATAGTACTGGCTCATTATGTTTGGACAAATATTTGAATTTTCATTTCTTTAATTTCTTTCTTTTTTTAAACTTCTTTTATATTTTATATTTCCACATAATTAAATGGTATTAATTTCTTTCTGTTGGTGGTAACATGCTGTCACTTTCTTGGGTTGCTTGAAATATTTTTATTTTTTTCTTTATTGTCCAAAGGTGTTCACAATGGATACAGCATTCAACATTTTTCATTATTATTTTGAATCACTTAAAACATTGGCCATTATCTTTCAAAAATTGTCTTGACGATGTCATTCCTTTGTCTTTCATATTTTTTTTTCTTTTGTTTATTTTTTTGTGAAGTTAGTTTTCAGTAAAATCATTTACTTTTGATGGTAATGAGCCCACCCCACACCATTTGGGTTCTTTTAGTTTTCTTTTTGTGTTTGGTTTTCGCAGTCTTTAATGATGTGCCAATGTGAGAGCTTTATTTATTTTAAAAAAGCTTGAAGAAATTTATCGTTCCTGAAGTTTATAACTGATCTTGAATTTGCATCTTGATGCATTTTAAAATACTGCTTCTGCATCATTGTTTATATTTCATATAACTAAGAATAAAATTATTATTATTATTATTATTATTATTATTATTATTGAGGCAGAGTTTCACTCTGTTGCCCAGGCTTGAGTGAAGTGACTCGATCACAGCTCACTGTAGCTTCAACCTTGTAGGCTCAAGCAATCCTCCCACCTCAGCCTCCCTAGCTGGCACTACAGGCATGTGCCACCATGCTTGGCTTATTTTTTATATAGACGAGGTTTCACCATACTGCCCAGGCTGGTCTCAAACTCCTGAGCTCAAGCAATCTGCCTGCCTTGGTCTCCCAAAGTGCTGGAATTACAGGTGTGAGCCACTGCACACAGCCCAGAATGTAATTATTTATGTATTTGTTTTACTGACCTCTGCCAACTTTTCTCATCTTTTCTCTTAATTTCGTGACTATAAATCATTCTTTTTAAAGTCTTTGGCTGATAACTCCAATATCTGCCTCTTCCCCTAGGTCAGATTTTATTGTTTGTTTTGATTGACTATTATAAGTTAAGTCTCATCTTTCTGTACTCTGAGTGGTTTTGATTAAAAGTTGGACATTATTTAAGAAAACTAGAGAACAAATATAATGTTCTGGATGGTAAGATTAGATTGGATATTCTCTCAAGAAAGAAGAAACTAAAGTTAAATCAATATGTGTTAAGATTCTAAAGTTGTTTTAAATTACTTAACTAGGATTTGCTTGGGCTTGATTAATTTGAATCTATGGATGGGTTCATAAGTCCTATTAACTTACTGGAATTATGAGCAAATTATTTCATCTGTATTTGCTTTTAAGTACATGGGCCCCTGGAGAAAAGTTTAACTTTCGCTGGTTGCACTAAAGGTTCATTAATGAAAAAGCTTTAAGAACAATCTTTAGGTAGGTTGATTATGTAGTTTTAGAATGAAATTTTTCAACCAGACTTGAATATGTAATGAAGATAATAAAAATTGGTTATTTTCTGCAGATATCTCTAAAAAAACGCACTTTACTTATATTACATATAACTAGCCTATATGCTGATTCTTAGAGCTTTTCCATAGGAAAGAAAAAAAAGAGAATGAGTTAATGCTCAAATTAGAATAAATTACGTGATCTGAGAAAATAATTAAGTAAAGAGAAGGAAAACTGAGGAAAGTATTAGTAATATTACTTGGTTTTGTCTAAGAAATCCTCTCAGGTCAGCATAATGCTATTTGACTACATGTGTTCACCATTTATTATTTTCTCCTTCAAGCACTAGAAAATATTCTGATTTATTTTTAAAAGTGTTTTTGATTAATATTCTATCACCTTAGTAAAGAAAACACTCAAATTATTACAGTTACTAGAATCTAGTTTGATAACACATCAAAATCCATGTTTCACTTTTAGTCTCAATTTTCTTTGCCTGAAGCCAATGGCAAAACTGTAAAACAAAAACAACGGGGGGCGGGGGGTGGAGCAAGATGGCCGAATAGGAACAGCTCCAGTCTCCAACTCCCAGCGCGAGGGACACAGAAGACCGGTGATTTCTGCATTTTCAACTGAGGTACTGGGTTCATCTCACTGGGGAGTGCCTGACGATTGGTGCTGGTCAGCTGCTGCAGCCCGACCAGCGAGAGCTGAAGCAGGGCGAGGCATCGCCTCACCTGGGAAGCGCAAGGGGAAAGGGAATCCGTTTTCCTAGCCAGGGGAACTGAGACACACAACACCTGGAAAATCGGGTAACTCCAACCCCAATACTGCGCTTTAAGGAAACGGGCACACCAGGAGATTATATCCCACATCTGGCCGGGAGGGTCCCACGCCCACGGAGCCTCCCTCATTGCTAGCACAGCAGTCTGTGATCTACCGGCAAGGCAGCAGCGAGGCTGGGGGAGGGGCGCCCGCCATTGCTGAGGCTTAACTAGGTAAACAAAGCCGCTGGGAAGCTCCAACTGGGTGGAGCTCACAGCAGCTCAAGGAAACCTGCCTGTCTCAGTAGACTCCACCTCTGGGGACAGGGCACAGCTAAACAACAACAACAACAACAACAAAGCAGCAGAAACCTCTGCAGGCGCAAACGACTCTGTCTGACAGCTTTGAAGAGAGCAGTGGATCTCCCAACACGGAGGTTGAGATCTGAGAAGGGACAGACTCCCTGCTTAAGTGGGTCCCTGACCCCTGAGTAGCCTAACTGGGAGACATCCCCCACTAGGGGCAGTCTGACACCCCACACCTCACAGGGTGGAGTACACCCCTGAGAGGAAGCTTCCAAAGCAAGAATCAGACAGGTACACTCGCTGTTCAGAAATATTCTATCTTCTGCAGCCTCTGCTGCTGATACCCAGGCAAACAGGGACTGGAGTGGACCTCAAGCAATCTCCAACAGACCTACAGCTGAGGGTCCTGACTGTTAGAAGGAAAACTATCAAACAGGAAGGACACCTACACCAAAACCCCATCAGTACATCACCATCATCAAAGACCAGAGGCAGATAAAACCAAAAGATGGGGAAAAAGCAGGGCAGAAAAGCTGGAAATTCAAAAAATAAGAGCGCATCTCCCCCGGCAAAGGAGCGCAGCTCATCGCCAGCAACGGATCAAAGCTGGACGGAGAATGACTTTGACGAGATGAGAGAAGAAGGTTTCAGTCCATCAAATTTCTCAGAGCTAAAGGAGGAATTACGTACCCAGCGCAAAGAAACTAAAAATCTTGAAAAAAAAGTGTAAGAATTGATGGCTAGAGTAATTAATGCAGAGAAGGTCATAAACGAAATGAAAGAGATGAAAACCATGACATGAGAAATACGTGACAAATGCACAAGCTTCAGTAACCGACTCGATCAACTGGAAGAAAGAGTATCAGCGATTGAGGATCAAATGAATGAAATGAAGTGAGAAGAGAAACCAAAAGAACAAAGAAGAAAAAGAAATGAACAAAGCCTGCAAGAAGTATGAGATTATGTAAAAAGACCAAATCTATGTCTGATTGGGGTGCCTGAAAGTGAGGGGGAAAAATGGAACCAAGTTGGAAAACACTCTTCAGGATATCATCCAGGAGAACTTCCCCAACCTAGTAGGGCAGGCCAACATTCAAATCCAGGAAATACAGAGAACGCCACAAAGATACTCCTCGAGAAGAGCAACTCCAAGACACATAATTGCCAGATTCACCAAAGTTGAAATGAAGGAAAAAATCTTAAGGGCAGCCAGAGAGAAAGGTCGGGTTACCCACAAAGGGAAGCCCATCAGACTAACAGCAGATCTCTCAGCAGAAACTCTACAAGCCAGAAGAGAGTGGGGGCCAATATTCAACATTCTTAAAGAAAAGAATTTTCAACCCAAAATTTCATATCCAGCCAAACTAAGTTTCATAAGTGAAGGAGAAATAAAATCCTTTACAGATAAGCAAATGCTTAGAGATTTTGTCACCACTAGGCCTGCCTTACAAGAGACCCTGAAGGAAGCACTAAACATGGAAAGGAACAACCGGTACCAGCCATTGCAAAAACATGCCAAAATGTAAAGACCATTGAGGCTAGGAAGAAACTGCATCAACTAACGAGCAAAATAACCAGTTAATATCATAATGGCAGGATCAAGTTCACACATAACAATATTAACCTTAAATGTAAATGGACTAAATGCTCCAATTAAAAGACACAGACTGGCAAACTGGATAAAGAGTCAAGACCCATCAGCCTGCTGTATTCAGGAGACCCATCTCACACGCAGAGACATACATAGGCTCAAAATAAAGGGATGGAGAAAGATTTACCAAGCAAATGGAGAACAAAAAAAAGCAGGGGTTGCAATACTAGTCTCTGATAAAACAGACTTTAAACCATCAAAGATCAAAAGAGACAAAGAAGGCCATTACATAATGGTAAAGGGATCAATTCAACAGGAAGAGCTAACTATCCTAAATATATATGCACCCAATACAGGAGCACCCAGATTCATAAAGCAAGTCCTTAGAGACTTACAAAGAGACTTAGACTCCCATACAATAATAATGGGAGACTTCAACACTCCACTGTCAACATTAGACAGATCAACGAGACAGAAAGTTAACAAGGATATCCAGGAACTGAACTCATCTCTGCAGCAAGCAGACCTAATAGACATCTATAGAACTCTCCACCCCAAATCAACAGAATATACATTCTTCTCAGCACCACATCGTACTTACTCCAAAATGGACCACGTAATTGGAAGTAAAGCACTCCTCAGCAAATGTACAAGAACAGATTATAACAAACTGTCTCTCAGACCACAGTGCAATCAAACTAGAACTCAGGACTAAGAAACTCAATCAAAACCACTCAACTACATGGAAACTGAACAACCTGCTCCTGGATGACTACTGGATACATAACGAAATGAAGGCAGAAATAAAGATGTTCTTTGAAACCAATGAGAACAAAGATACAACATACCAGAATCTCTGGGACACATTTAAAGCAGTGTGTAGAGGGAAATTTATAGCACTAAATGCCCACAAGAGAAAGCAGGAAAGATCTAAAATTGACACTCTAACATCGCAATTAAAAGAACTAGAGAAACAAGAGCAAACACATTCGAAAGCTAGCAGAAGGCAAGAAATAACTAAGATCAGAGCAGAACTGAAGGAGATAGAGACACAAAAAACCTTCCAAAAAAATCAATGAATCCAGGAGTTGGTTTTTTGAAAAGATCAACAAAATTGACAGACCACTAGCAAGACTAATAAAGAAGAAAAGAGAGAAGAATCAAATTGACACAATTAAAAATGATAAAGGGGATATCACCACCGACCCCACAGAAATACAAACTACCATCAGAGAATACTATAAACACCTCTATGCAAATAAACTGGAAAATCTAGAAGAAATGGATAATTTCCTGGACACTTACACTCTTCCAAGACTAAACCAGGAAGAAGTTGAATCCCTGAATAGACCAATAGCAGGCTCTGAAATTGAGGCAATAATTAATAGCCTACCAACCAAAAAAAGTCCAGGACCAGATGGATTCACAGCTGAATTCTACCAGAGGTACAAGGAGGAGTTGGTACCATTCCTTCTGAAACTATTCCAATCAATAGAAAAAGAGGGAATCCTCCCTAACTCATTTTATGAGGCCAATATCATCCTGATACCAAAGCCTGGCAGAGACACAACAGAAAAAGAGAATTTTAGACCAATATCCCTGATGAACATCGATGCAAAAATCCTCAATAAAATACTGGCAAACCGGATTCAGCAACACATCAAAAAGCTTATCCACCATGATCAAGTGGGCTTCATCCCTGGGATGCAAGGCTGGTTCAACATTCGCAAATCAATAAACATAATCCAGCATATAAACAGAACCAAAGACAAGAACCACATGATTATCTCAATAGATGCAGAAAAGGCTTTTGACAAAATTCAACAGCCCTTCATGCTAAAAACGCTCAATAAATTCGGTATTGATGGAACGTACCTCAAAATAATAAGAGCTATTTATGACAAACCCACAGCCAATATCATACTGAATGGGCAAAAACTGGAAAAATTCCCTTGGAAAACTGGCACAAGACAGGGATGCCCTCTCTCACCACTCCTATTCAACATAGTGTTGGAAGTTCTGGCTAGGGCAATCAGGCAAGAGAAAGAAATCAAGGGTATTCAGTTAGGAAAAGAAGAAGTCAAATTGTCCCTGTTTGCAGATGACATGATTGTATATTTAGAAAACCCCATTGTCTCAGCCCAAAATCTCCTTAAGCTGATAAGCAACTTCAGCAAAGTCTCAGGATACAAAATTAATGTGCAAAAATCACAAGCATTCTTATACACCAGTAACAGACAAACAGAGAGCCAAATCATGAATGAACTTCCATTCACAATTGCTTCAAAGAGAATAAAATACCTAGGAATCCAACTTACAAGGGATGTAAAGGAGCTCTTCAAGGAGAACTACAAACCACTGCTCAGTGAAATAAAAGAGGACACAAACAAATGGAAGAACATACCATGCTCATGGATAGGAAGAATCAATATCGTGAAAATGGCCATACTGCCCAAGGTAATTTATAGATTCAATGCCATCGCCATCAAGCTACCAACGAGTTTCTTCACAGAATTGGAAAAAACTGCTTTAAAATTCATATGGAACCAAAAAAGAGCCCGCATCTCCAAGACAATCCTAAGTCAAAAGAACAAAGCTGGAGGCATCACGCTACCTGACTTCAAACTATACTACAAGGCTACAGTAACCAAAACAGCATGGTACTGGTACCAAAACAGAGATATAGACCAATGGAACAGAACAGAGTCCTCAGAAATAATACCACACATCTACAGCCATCTGATCTTTGACAAACCTGAGAGAAACAAGAAATGGGGAAAGGATTCCCTATTTAATAAATGGTGCTGGGAAAATTGGCTAGCCATAAGTAGAAAGCTGAAACTGGATCCTTTCCTTACTCCTTATACGAAAATTAATTCAAGATGGATTAGAGACTTAAATGTTAGACCTAATACCATAAAAATCCTAGAGGAAAACCTAGGTAGTACCATTCAGGACATAGGCATGGGCAAAGACTCATGTCTAAAACACCAAAAGCAACGGCAGCAAAAGCCAAAATTGACAAATGGGATCTAATTAAACTAAAGAGCTTCTGCACAGCAAAAGAAACTACCATCAGAGTGAACAGGCAACCTACAGAATGGGAGAAAATTTTTGCAATCTACTCATCTGACAAAGGGCTAATATCCAGAACCTACAAAGAACTCAAACAAATTTACAAGAAAAAAACAAATCACCCCATCAAAAAGTGGGCAAAGGATATGAACAGACATTTCTCAAAAGAAGACATTCATACAGCCAACAGACACATGAAAAAATGCTCATCATCACTGGCCATCAGAGAAATGCAAATCAAAACCACAATGAGATACCATCTCACACCAGTTAGAATGGCGATCATTCAAAAGTCAGGAAACAACAGGTGCTGGAGAGGATGTGGAGAAATAGGAACACTTTTACACTGTTGGTGGGATTGTAAACTAGTTCAACCATTATGGAAAACAGTATGGCGATTCCTCAAGGATCTAGAACTAGATGTACCATATGACCCAGCCATCCCATTACTGGGTATATACCCAAAGGATTATAAATTATGCTGCTATAAAGACACATGCACACGTATGTTTATTGCGGCACTATTCACAATAGCAAAGACTTGGAACCAACCCAAATGTCCATCAGTGACAGATTGGATTAAGAAAATGTGGCACATATACACCATGGAATACTATGCAGCCATCAAAAAGGATGAGTTTGTGTCCTTTGTAGGGACATGGATGCAGCTGGAAACCATCATTCTTAGCAAACTATCACAAGAACAGAAAACCAAACACCGCATGTTCTCACTCATAGGTGGGAACTGAACAATGAGATCACTTGGACTCGGGAAGGGGAACATGACACACCGGGGCCTATCATGGGGAGGGGGCGGGGGGGGGGGGGAGGGATTGCATTGGGAGTTATACCTGATGTAAATGACGAGTTGATGGGTGCTGACGAGTTGATGGGTGCAACACACCAACATGGCACAAGTATACATATGTAACAAACCTGCACGTTATGTACATGTACCTTAGAACTTAAAGTATAATAATAATAAATAAATAAATAAATAAATAAATAAATAAAAAACAGCACTTCTACATTAAAAAAAAAAAAAACAACAACGACATAAAGCCACTACAAAATAGGATTTCTTTTGTTATTTTTAATTAATTAATTAATTATTTATTTATTTGAGATGGAGTCTGGCTCTGTCGCCCAGGCTGGAGTGCAGCGGCAAGATCTCGGCTCACTGCAAGCTCCGCCTCCTGGGTTCAGGCCATTCTCCTGCTTCAGTCTCCTTAATAGCTGGGACTACAGGCACCCGCCACCATGCCTGGCTAATTTTTTGTATTTTTTAGTAGAGACGGGGTCTCACCGTGTTAGCCAGGATGGTCTCGATCTTCTGACCTCATGATCTGCCCACCTCGGCCTCCCAAAGTGCTGGGATTACAGGCATGAGACACCACACCCGGCCAAAAATAGGATTTCTTATCTAGTTATGTATATTTTTTAGATAATGATAGAACCGAAGTATGAAAGAGAATGATGAAAAATAACTACTAAAGTAAAACTTTCATCATACAATATTTATTTTTATAAATTATGTAATTTAAAGTTGCTGTGATAGTCAAATGCTCATTTAATGGAAATAGATATAATATTTACTTAAAATTGTTATATAACAGGTAATATATCATCATGTTGATTGCTGGCATATGATGGACACTTACATAACCATAAAAAGAAAAATATTGCCTGGCTATTTAAAAAATACTCTGCCTCTTTTATACTTATCTATATTCTAAACTGAAGCAGATTTTTGAACATTTGCGTTCACATCTACCTGATTCAGAAGGATAAATGTATTTTCGGCTTACCTGCTTTATTGACCTGCAGAAGTAGCAGATAATGATCCTAAAACTGGCCAAATGAAGCAGGCTAATTTGCCACCAAAACTTTTGTTTTACTCTGTTGCTATCCTAGTTCTCCTATAATTCTTAATTTGAGTATCAAGAGCCCATAGTTGAAAAATAATATACATATATTTAATTTGAAGTCCTGTTTTAAAAAAATTCTAGCAGTGTTTTGTTTAGCATGTAGACAGAAAGATTCTTTTCCCCCACGCAGAAGTAGTAAGCACAAATCAAAAATATATAATCATTGTGAAATTATAAACTAAACATGGAATCTTTTACTTTTCAATATTCAAGCCCAAATAATTTTTTCTTTCTCCTTCAAAACAATAGATAATAGGGTAGAGATATTTACAGACAAAATAGGAATTTCATGCTTGTTTTTTCTCTCTGCAATGGGGAAGTGGAACTTAAATGGAAGAAATAATGTCTTTAACCAAGACATAAGCCCCTACTGGCTTTGTTCTGTCTTTTCTGGAAGTCTGC
Organism: Macaca thibetana thibetana; assembly: GCF_024542745.1. Lineage (NCBI taxonomy): Eukaryota > Metazoa > Chordata > Mammalia > Primates > Cercopithecidae > Macaca > Macaca thibetana. The sequence goes on along the minus strand of NC_065583.1, from coordinate 131,713,606 downwards.
TTAGAAAGATACTTTACTAAGCTGTTAAATTCCATGTGGCTGACTAGGTAACAAATAGTAAAGACAGAAGCTGAGGGCCACAGGGGTTTGCAGTTGTCAGCATGGTGATGAGCCAGAGTTTTATCATCAGAAACTAAAGAGTACTTAAATGATACTGGCTGCAGTTGTGGTCATAATTTATCAGCCTCAAGTGACTCTGTGTATATGTGTGCCTGCCCTTCCTAACTTCACTTTCTGTTCTGCTGGAGTCTGCATTATAAAACTTCAGTGACCCTCCTTCACAGTCTTTATTTTTCTAACATCAAAAGAATCAGAAAGGACACATGGAATGAAATATAAGAAAAACATTACTGCAAAAACATAAAGTCAGAAAGTTAGTGCAAATAAAATGCTACTAAAAAGGCTGTAGACAGATGACTATCCAAATAGAAAAGTGGAGCATAGTCAGACTCAAGCAGAACTATAGAAATGATGTTTTAAAATAATAATTCACCCTTAGGTTGCAACATGAGTTAAAAGAGGTCAAATAATGTTTTGTTCTTTTGTAAAGTGCATTTTCCAAAAGGAATTAATTTTGATATCTTTATGTAGTAGGTCAGGAAAAGTTTTAAATAAATAAATTATAAACAAGTGTTTAAAAAATCTTTTTTAATCTTCTGATACAATGAGTTGATTTTTGTTTAAACTGTGAGCCAAACATTTTTGTCCATCCTTTTGCCATCTTGAAGCTACCATTAATGGAGAAATTTTTGGAAAAAAAAAAAAAAAAAAAAAAAAAAGAAAAAACACAAGTAAAATATTTTTTCTATGAACAATCATTCTATAATTTGTTTGTTCCATGGTTTTGTTCTTATCCAAAACTCAGTGAGGAAACCTGAATTAATTAATTCTTTAGCTCTTCCTTTTAAATTTATGTCACATTCTGTAGGTTGCCTGTTCACTCTGATGGTAGTTTCTTTTGCTGTGCAGAAGCTCTTTAGTTTAATGAGATCCCATTTGTCAATTTTGGCTTTTGCTGCCGTTGCTTTTGGTGTTTTAGACATGAAGTCTTTGCCCATGCCTATGTCCTGAATGGTACTACCTAGGTTTTCCTCTAGGGTTTTTATGGTATTAGGTCTAACATTTAAGTCTCTAATCCATCTTGAATTAATTTTCGTATAAGGAGTAAGGAAAGGATCCAGTTTCAGCTTTCTACTTATGGCTAGCCAATTTTCCCAGCACCATTTATTAAATAGGGAATCCTTACATATAGACCATGGAATACTATGCAGCCATCAAAAAGGATGAGTTTGTGTCCTTTGTAGGGACATGGATGCAGCTGGAAACCATCATTCTTAGCAAACTATCACAAGAACAGAAAACCAAACACCGCATGTTCTCACTCATAGGTGGGAACTGAACAATGAGATCACTTGGACTCAGGAAGGGGAACATGACACACCGGGGCCTATCATGGGGAGGGGGAGGGGGGAGGGGGGAGGGATTGCATTGGGAGTTATACCTGATGTAAATGATGAGTTGATGGGTGCTGACGAGTTGATGGTGCAGCACAGCAACATGGCACAAGTATACATATGTAACAAACCTGCACGTTATGCACATGTACCCTAGAACTTAAAGTATAATAATAATAATAATAATAAAATTTATGTCACACAACATATTAATTAAACAAGAAGATAGAATCAGGGTAGCTAATCTCAGTCAGAACTTGCTTAAAATATGAAGTTAATTGTAGGGTATATGTGCATTTGTTGTGTAAGAAATTGAACAGTCATGACCATTCCGAGCATAACCCATTCCCTGACAGTTTCTTATCCCAAGACACAGATGAGAAGTCAGAAGTCATAAGTCAGTCTTCTTAAGATAGATGCCGACGTGGAGACTTACAGGCAGGTAGTTATTAGGGAAGCACTGTCAAAAAACATCACTTGTAAGAGCATATATCACCCATGAAAAACCCTGGCCAACAAAGAAAAGCCACCATTGAACTTCTCAACAGTGCTTCTGTCACCCTTATCAGCTCATTCTTTGTCACATTGGAAACAAAGGATTCCTCTGACTCCCCTCAAGGAACATAGCTAATGATTGTTTTGGTCACATATAGTCACTGGCTATAGACTGCACTCAAGGTGGGTGACAACCTGGGGAAATAGCAATATCCAGGGAGGGACACAAGTGTGAGATGTCAACAAACAACATTTCTAGCCTGCAGCTGGGGTAATGAGTGCTTAGTACCCAAGAGTGGGCTTTGGGTGAAAGACCATAGCATGAGCAACATGAATCCTGAACTCACTTCTTCAGGTACATCTACTATTACCACCTTATCCACCATATGTTGTAGGGTCCAGCCCCACAGGGTTGGTGGGTATTTCTCCCTGTGTGCAGAGACAAGAGATTGTAAAAAAGACGCAAGACAAAGAGATAAAAGAAAAGACAGCTGGGCCCAGGGGACCACTACCACCAAGATGCAGAGACCGGTAGTGGCCCCGAATGCCTGATATTTATTGGATACAAGACAAAGGGGCAGGGTAAGGAGTGTGAGCCATCTCCAATGATAGGTAAGGTCACGTGGGTCACGTGTCCACTGGACAGGGGGCCCTTCCCTGCCGGGCAGCCGAGGCAGAGAGAAAGAGAGGAGAGACAGACATCTTACACCATTATTTCTGCATATCAAAGACTTTTAGTACTTTCACTAATTTGCTACTGCTATCTAGAAGGCAGAGCCAGGTGTACTGGATGGAACATGAAGGCGGATTAGGAGTGTCACCACTGAAGCACAGCATCACAGGGAGACAGTTAGGCCTCCAGATAACTGCTGGCCGGCCTGACTGATGTCAGGCCCTCCACAAGAGGTGGAGGAGTAGAATCTTCTCTAAACTCCCCAGGGAAAGGGAGACTCCCCTTCCTGGTCTGCTAAGTAGCAGGTCTTTTTCCTTGACACTGACGCTACTGCTAGAACACGGTCCGCTTGGCAATGGATGTCTTCCCAGATGATGGCGTTACCGCTAGACCAAGGAGCCCTCTGGTGGCCCTGCCTGGGCATAACAGAAGGCTTGCACTTGTCTCTGGTCACTTCTCACTATGTCCTCTCAGCCCCTATCTCTGTATGGCCCGGTTTTTCCTAGGTTATGATTGTAGAGCAAGGATTATTATAATTTGGAATAAAGAGTAATTGCTACAAACTAATTATTAATGATATTCATATGTAATCATATCTATGATCTATATCTATTATAACTATTCGTATTTTATATATTTTAGTAGACTGTAACAGCTAGTGCCCTCGGTCTCTTGCCTCGGCACCTGGGTGGTTTGCCGCCTACAATATGTGAATATGTGCACTGTGTATATGATGCAACATCTGTGTGTATTTGTGTTTGTGTACACTGGAGAGGGAAAAAGTGAGGGTCATTTCTGCTGTTGATCAATTGCCAGGATGGTTTTGATGTCATTCACAGATGATTTCCTATGATGTAAATTTCTTGAGGAGACATAATTTACCCTATAATATTTGTGGGTTTTTTATCTACCTAGAGATTTGTTAAAGAATAGGCAATAACTCTATATGCAGAAAACAGAAATTGGACCCCTTCCTTTCACCTTATACAAAAATTAACTAACGATGGATGAAAGGCTTAAAGGTAAAATATAAAACCATAAAAACCCTGGAAGAAAACCTAGGCAATGCCATTCAGGACATAGGCATGGGCAAAGACTTCATGACTAAAACACCAAAAGCAATTGCAACAAAAGCCAAAATTCACAAATGGGATCTAATTAAACTAAAGAGCTTCTGCACAGCAAAGAAACTATCATCAGAGTGAACAGGCAACCTACAGAATGGGAGAAAGTTTTTGCAATGTATCCATCTGACAGATGTCTAATATCCAGAAGCTACAAGGAACTTAAACAAATTTACAAGAAAAAAACAAACAAGAAAAACAATGCCATCAAAAAATGGGCAAAGGATATGAAGAGACACTTCTCAGAAGAAGGCATTTATGTGGCCAAGAAACATGAAAAAAAGCTCATCATCACTGGTCATTAGAGAAATGAAATCAAAACAACAATGAGATACCATCTCATGCCAGTTAGAACAGCAATCATTAAATAGTCAGGAAACAACAAATGCTCGCGTGAATGTAGAGAAATAGGAATGCTTTTACACTGTTGCTGGGAGTGTAAATTAGTTCAACCATTGTGAAAGTCGGTGTGGTGATTCTTCAAGGATCTAGAACCAGAAATACCATTTTACCCAGCAATCCCATTACTGGGTATATATCCAAAGGATTATAAATCATTATACGCATGCACACGTATGTTTATTGCAGCACTATTTACAATAGCAAAGACTTGGAACCAACCCAAATGCCCATCAGTGATAGACTGGATAAAGAAAATGTGGCACATACACACCGTGGAATACTATGCAGCCATAAAAAGAATGATTTCATGAACTTTGCATGAAATTTGATGAAGCTGGAAACCATCATTCTCAGCAAACTAACACAGGTACAGAAAATCAAACATCGCATGTCTCACTCATGAGTGGGAGTTGAACAATGAGAACACATGGACACGGGGAGAGGAACATCACACACTGGGCCTGTCAGGGCATGGGCGGGGGGAAGGGGAGGGAGAGCATTAGGATAAATACCTAATGCATGTGGGGTGTAAAATCTAGATGATGGGTTGATAGGTGCAGCAAACCACATGGCACTTGTATACCTATTTAACAAAGCTTCATGTTCTGCACATGTATTCTGGAACTTAAAGTAAAATTATCTATATGCAAAACATTTTCTGATATTCTGAATAAATAGCAATGCATGTTTTTCATTGGGCACATTATTGTAAATTGCTATGGGCCTTTTTTTTTTATTTTTTTCTTCTTTCTTTTCTTTTTTCGTTCCCTTCTTTTTTTTATTCAGTCTCTCTTTCTTTCCTTCACATTTTTTCTCTTCCTTGTTCTTTCCCTCTATACACCTTTGTTTCCTTTCTCACTCTCTAATCAGCCAGACATAAGGTTGTATTATGGAAATTTTTTATGTTCAGATTTTTAGTTTAATTTATTTTAACTTACATTTTTGATATTTTATTGCAGAATTGCATCTAATTTTGAAAAACTGACAAAACTTGTAACTGTTCAATCATGATGAAAAAAATAAAGCTCTTAAATTTTAAAAGCAACTTTTTAAAGAACAGAGTGGAGAAAAAAAACTAGTAGCTTTCAGGGGAAGACCTCTGGCAGATACTTCCTTTACCCCATGGTGAGTGATGTTGATATCATGTTAATATCATGTGCCCCCATAGAGCACAATGATGAGGGCTTTCATGTTTGTGTTCTTCTTCCTGAAAACACATACTTCAATTCTAGTCACACACACACACAAAATCAAAGGGACCCAAATTGAGAATTGCACTGAAGAAATATGTGATGAAGACTCTTTAATATTGTCCTCATTGACCACCCCACTCGATGACCCTTAATGTCATGGGGTGGGGGGAAGAAAATGAAAAGCACAAATACAAAGAAACTGTTGCAGATTGGAGGAGACTAAAAAAAAAAAAAAAAAAGTAATGATTAAATTTAATATGGTTTCCTGGATTGGTCTCTGGAATACAAAAAGGACATTAGTGGAAAAACTGAAAACTGGTAACATCCAAATAAAGTCTGCGATTTAGTTACTGCTAATATAGTGTTAATTCCTTACTGTTGACAATGGTATCATGGTTATGTAAGATGGTAATATTAGGAAACTACTGACATTAGGGAACTTTTATATTTGATGACTTTGATGGGGGCTTAGCTAAAGTGGTAAATAATTAGATATTCACAGAACTTTTTTTTTCTAGACTGATTAGACTTACTAGACTTTCTATACTTACTAGGCTTCCATGTGCCAGTCAGGGTTCAACCAGCGAAGCAGCAATAATCATAGACTGATAGATGCTAGATGACAGATTTATTACAGGAAGTTGGATAAAGCAATTAGTAGGACTAGCGAAGCAGTCTCTGCAGGGCTGTCTCCACCTGTAAGGCTGGAGCACAAAGCCGTCAGTCCATTAGTCAGGAAGGGAATGCCATGAGCCAGCTAGAACCCAGTGAACACAAGCTGGGAACCCCACCATCACTAGCAGCAATGCAAACAGGATGAGGTAGAAGCCTGGGAGGACAAGTTTTCATTTATATCAGCCTTGTTGCCTCTTCCTTGTGGAGCTGAACGTATGTGCTTCTAGTCGAGGAGTCAGAGACAATGAAGAAAGCATGAGTGGGGAAGGGAAAGAGAAATGCAGGCCCCACTGATGCTTTATGCCAATGAGGTGAAACCAGCAACAAGGTGTTTATGCTACAAAATGGCTGACACCTTTCTTCTAGTAGTTTCCTTGACAGGATTATTATGCTTTAGCCGATAGACTATTTTTTTAAATTCTATGCTGTCTCCCTGGAACCTTGTTTCATATAGCAAATGTTCAGCTTTCTTAATATGCTGCATTTGTATCTAAATATATGCCTCATTTTCTAGTTTTAGTCTAAAAATAAGATAATGTAAGTCACCTAATTACTCTAGCACATTTGTATTTTGCTTTTCATTAGATGGAATGAAGATGTTAATAGAGCCCTTGATATTTCTACTCATTTTATTAGGTTTCAAAAGTGTATTTATAAACATAAATATCTAACAGAATGTGTTGAATATTTATGCATTGCTTTGCTGCCAAAGTCCATATACATATATCCATGGATTTTGAGATAATTTTCTGAATTGATGGATCTATCCTTATAACACAAGGACTCTTTCTGTATTACTAGCCTTTTAGTTACAAATAGCTGTAAGCTATTAAGCATGAGGAATTAACTCTCAGATGAATTTTGAACACAAATAAATGCTGGTAGTGCTTAAGATGTATTGTGAAATGTTTTGATGATATACCATTAAATTTATTCCAAAGTATATTTCTAAAATTGCCAGTGGAAATCTAAGACTGCTTTTTTTTTCCTTTTTAATCATGAAACTTGCCCCAGGTTGCCAAAAATGCAGCCATCAGCATTCCTTCGTGAAGACAGCTTAGTGCTGTCAGCCATCTTATCTCCCCTGTTGTAAGGCTGATTTTCTTCTTTTATCAGTGAATACAAACATTAAAATGGACCCATAATCTTACCTTAGCTACACAGAAGTTCTCCAGCTGCTTCTATGATATTTGGAAAGTATCTGCCAAAGAAATTAGGCCCATGTGCATAACAGAACATACTCACAAGTTATACATATTACAAAGTAATACAATTACAATAGATGAAAATAAAATGATGAAGGAATAAAGTCTAATTAAAAGAAAAATAATTTTAAAAGACTAATATTTTAGTAACTTTAGAAACAGCAGATTAGATCTTGGGAGCTGAACCCAAAATATAATACCTACCTTAGTTCCTAAATCAGGTTATTTTCCATAAGTATATCATTAGCTCATGTTACAGTGTGATCATGTGCATACATTGACTTCTTAAACCATGCATAAAAACCTCAGGATATTTTATTGTGATCTTTATACAAAGAACCGGAAGACATTATTTTAGGCATAAAATGACAAAGAGAGGAATAGCAGCTATAATAGTTATGAAATCCTAAAACTTATAGTATACAATAGGTTTTAACTTTGCTTCTGAAGCAAAGGGAACTTCATAAAAATTTCACAAATACTGTATTGCTGTATTGAAGCAGAAAGTTATTTTTACATAGGCAGTTGAACAAAAGAGAATAGATGAGGATAAAAACCTGAAATTTTATAACAATATCTTATATACAGCTATATCAATGTGTCAATGTGTACCTTATAGTCACACCTGCTTTAAAAGCCAGGATCATAATGATGAACAATGAGCTTTCTCTGCCTTTTATGAGCTCACAGACTAGTGGGGTAGCACACATACATAGCTAATTATAAACTTGATTTTACTGTCTTTTTTTTTTTTTTTTTTTTTTTTTTGAGACAGGGTCTCACTCTGTTGCCCATGTGGAGGGCAGTGACACAATCTTGGCTCACTGCATCCTCAACCTCCTGGGCTCAAGCGATCCTCCTGCCCTGTCAGCCTTCCAAGTAGCTGGGACTACAGGTTTGAGCCACTACACCCGGCTAATTTGTGTAATTTTGGAGAGACAGGGTTTCAGCCTGTTACCCAGACTGGTCTCGAACTCCTGAGCCTTGGCCTCCCAAAGCGCTAGGATTGTAGGTGTGAGCCACCACGCCCTACCTGTCCTCTCTTAAACTCAGCAGTGAGCGCATGGGTGATTCTACGATTATTTGTTAAACCGCCCATACACATCACACACACACACACACACACACTCTCACACTGTTTAATATATATGATATATTTCATAGTACAAACTAATATTGAAAATGCAGATTCTTCCAGAACAGAGCCATGATAGCTAAGTTTTCCATATTTTAATTTGGGAAGAACTGCAAATTAAAAAGAACAACAAACAACAAACAAACTCCTACAGCATACTGTGTTCACAGTTATTTACCTATGTCTGCTAAACATCTCTGTGTGGTAAATTATACGTAACTAAATGTCACCTTATTTTCCATGCACTTATTAATATAATTTGTAATTGTCAAAATAACTAGGTTTGGACTTAGCAAAATGTACTTGTGTGTGCACTCAGAGAGTTATTTGAATTGGCTGTGTTTTTTTATCCTTAAAATATCTAGGTGATAACAACTATTACACTGCTCCCTCCTCCCTTGCCCTTCCATCCCTCACTAAAACTGCACAGCTTTTTGTCCTCAAATACTTTTCTCAAAGATTCCTACCACACCCTCTTCCCCCAGTGTCTAACTCAGAGTTCCAGGGAGACTCTCCTGGCCCTTAAACATCGAGTCCAAACTCCGACTTACCATCACCCTATCATAATACCATTTTAATTTCTTATCAGAGAAGTTAGCACAATCTGAAATGATTTTGCAGTTTATTTATTAATCCTTTATTTCTCCATGCTGGCCCTTAAACTCCCCAAGAGTGAGTAACTTGCCTGTGTTGTTTTTTACTACATTACCAGCTCCTAGCCTAGTGCCTGGTACAAAATGGGGCCATGAATACTCGAAGAGCGGAAGAGTAAACATACGTAACACATACTAAACATTCAACTTGACACAACAAAATTAAATACAAGTTATTGTCCTTGCCGGCAAATCCATTCTCCCCGATTCCAGGTTAATCTTCTTAAAATATGATTTTTTTTTTACATTACTTTATTCCAAACAGATGTTTTGATAGGCAAAACTTAAAACTTTTTATTATGAAAGGTTTTCCAACATGTAAATCTGAATTTGCATCCTCACTTTATCTTTGGCCATGTTCCCTAAGGCTGTGCTCTCCACCAAATTAATCTCTACCGTTTTGCTTCCCACAGTCCCTGTACCTGAAATGCTACTTTCTTATCTCTACTACCTTATAACTCCTTCAATTCCAGCCTTAATCCGATCATGGGAAAATTTTCCTTAGGGGAAGGACCCCTCGAAAATAAGTGCCATATAGTAGAAGTTTCTCTCCTCTCAAAATAAAGCCTAGCGTTTGTCCTGAAATAAACAAATGAAGAGTAAAATTAATGTCATCAATTTGAAGCTTAAAAATGTCTAAAGATATTAACATAATGCACGATTAAAATTTTATAATCTCATCTAAAAGCGTGCCCTAATTATCTGGTACCCTTGATCGTATCCCCATTCTAAATGCCTTCCACTGTCCTCTGAACTTTTCCTAACCCTTACTCTACAGCAATTTCTATCCACTCTGCAATCTTAAAGCATTATTGCTTACAACAATCGTTTTCACGATTTATTTCTCTATGACTGCTTTCAAGGAATATCCTCTTCTTTTGTATATTCTAAATTAGGCCTTGTACATAATAAATGCTTAATAATTTGGGGTTAATTAGATGAATTCTATGCCACACCATGCAATGCCAATTCAATTTTGTAACCTGTCTTTACAAGACAGATACTGATCCCATTAACAGAATTGCTTATGTGGCAATTAGCATCATTAAGATAAATTAATGAATCAGATGTCCATTTCTTTAGTCTATAAAACTGGCTTTAGTGATTGGAAACTTTTTTTTTTTACCAAATTAACAACACTCATCAAATTATTATTCATATGTTTTTATTCATCCAAAACGTATTTATGTAAAAAAATAGATTAGATCAGTCTAGGTGATACTAAAATTGTATCCACTATTAAATTCACTTAAATAAAACCTTCTGTAAATTAATTCCAAAGAAAATATTTCCTAGAGATAAAGTAAACTCCTGCTTATATTAGTATACTATGAGTTTTTTTTTTTTTTTTAAATAAACTAACAGTTTATTCCATAGAGGTTTTACATAGATGCATTGCATTGCTTAGTAAGGAAAATTCTTTTAGTTCACAAAAGGATTTAGACTGAAAATTTCAAAGACTGGGCATTTTTATTTTTTTATTTTTTTTATTTATTTTATTTTTTATTTTTATTTTATTTTTTTTATTATTATTATACTTTAAGTTCTAGGGTACATGTGCATAACGTGCAGGTTTGTTACATATGTATACTTGTGCCATGTTGCTGTGCTGCACCCATCAACTCGTCAGCACCCATCAACTCGTCATTTACATCAGGTATAACTCCCAATGCAATCCCTCCCTCCTCCTCCCTCCCCATGATAGGCCTCGGTGTGTGATGTTCCCCTTCCCAAGTCCAAGTGATCTCATTGTTCAGTTCCCACCTATGAGTGAGAACATGCGGTGTTTGGTTTTCTGTTCTTGTGATAGTTTGCTAAGAATGATGGTTTCCAGCTGCATCCATGTCCCTACAAAGGACACAAACTCATCTTTTTTGATGGCTGCATAGTATTCCATGGTGTATATGTGCCACATTTTCTTACTATGAGTTTTTATTAATTTATTTGCTAATTTCATTTGATCAGTAACCACTGGGATTAAACTAATATAAAAATACAGATATATCAACTTGAACATTGATGTTATGTTTTGATTAAAAAAATGAAAATATTTACAAGAATTTTTTTTGACATGAATGATGGACAAAGCTTATCCTGAATTATTGATGGAGATTTGTAGCTTTTCTCCACCATAACAGTCATAACTAACTGAAGAAAATTTTTCTCCCATTACTGTTTTCAAATGTGCCGTGTTGGAGTTTCTTTCCCTTACCACTAAACATTTTGAGCAGTTTCCATGATATTTTGATTAATTTTATCATTAAGAGGAAACCTAATTTTGCATAACAATTGTTAACAACCTAATTATATTCATTGAAAACATATGTTGTATCTGATTCTACATAGATTTTTCTCCTAATTTCAGTACTGACGGGCTCAAAAATTCCTTTTGAGAAGATGAATAAACTCGTGTTTTGTCACCTTTTGGCTTTTTCCTTTGTGTCTGCCCATAATCTTTTAGACTTTGTACTGGGGAAGGTTTGGACCGGAGAAAAAGAGGCAAACATCAATTTGCATGCTATTTCTATTAATATTCCTTTCTTAGCTAGTATGGATGGGAGGTTGTGCTCCATTTTGTGTCAAGCATACAATCAGCTCTATCACAGATTGCCTTTGTTCATAGTTACACGGCCACTCAGAAGCACAGCAATGCCCGGTTCTCAGCTTTCTGTCATTGGTGATAAAGATTTCAGTTAATTTCCTGACACTTCCCTTCACGCTATGGCCGTTCTTAGTGGTCCATTTCGTAATAGGCAACCTCTCCTCTCCAGCAGATGTAACATGTGATTGTGGTGTTGTTAGCAGTATTATTATTGTTAGGCTGGTTTTATATAATGAATTGAGGCATATTTTATCTTTTTCTGTTTTCTGAAATACTTTGTAAAAAATCGAGATGATGTCTTGAAAGTTTGGTGGAATGTACCTGGAGAAAACAACCTGAATCTTCTGTGTCCTTGTTGAGAAGATACAAATATAAATGTAAAGTATTTCTTTTATTTTGTTAAAAGTCAGAGCTGTGCTTGTGCTTTATGTTTTCCTTGACACCATTTTGGTGTCTAACTCTGTTATGAGAGAAATATTTTATTTGTAATTTAATTCTGTAGTGTCTAATCTTTCATTATTATTAATTTTAAAGCCAAAACTAGGCTCCTAAAGCAACCATCTTTAAGGGTGTCTTTCCTGAATAAGTTTTAAATACTTCACTTGAAATTCTTTTGTATGTGCGCACAACTTCTGAGGCTTGTATTTCTCTAGTCCTGAGAATATTTTCATCATGATTTCATATTTGAATAACAGTTTGGCTGGCTATAAAATTCTAGTCTCAAAGATATTTTCCTCCCATACTTTGAAAATACTATCAGTCTGTCTTCTTGTACCAAATACTGCTGTGTAAATATACATTATTGGCTGGGTGTGGTGGCTCACGCCTGTAATCCTAGCACTTTGGGAGGCTGAAGTGGGCAGATCACCTGAGGTCGGGAGTTTGAGAGCAGTCTGACCAACATGGAGAAATCACGTGTCTACTGAAAATACAAAATTAGCCAGGCATGGTGGAACATACCTGTAATCCCAGCTACTCGGAAGGCTGAGGCAGGAGAATCGCTTGAACTCGGGAAGTGGAGATTGCAGTTAGCTGAGATTGAGCCATTGCACTCTAGCCTGGGCAACAAGAGTGAAACTCCATCTCAAAAAAAAAAATATATATATATAATTCTATGTACATTCTGTTTTTGCTCTCTGAAAGCTTCTAGAATTTCTCTTTCTCTTTTATATTCTCAAATTTTAATAAAATTGCAAGTGAGATTTTTTTCGTTGCTCCTCTTTGTTATCTACAGGTGCTCTTAGTTTTATTTTGTACATCAGAGAAATTTATCTCTATTATTATTTTTCAAATATCATTTTCATTTGTATTTTTACTCCTTCTGGGACTTATATTACCTGATGTTTAGTATTTTAACTCTCTTCTCTTTTTTATTATACTCACTATATTTTTATTCTTCTCTTCTTTTGGGAGTAATTTTCTCAATCTTCTTTCATAATGAACTAATTTATTCCTCAGATGTGTTCATGCTATTATTTACTTCAGCTGTTAACCAAGTGCATTAACCTCTAAGTGCTCCATAAGTTGCACAGGTAAAACTAATTTATCTGAGGAGTTTGGAGGAAAATAGTCAATAGAATGCATATAGTTCGCTAAACTCCTGCCATCACACTGAAAAGACTACTTGGACCTGCTTTTTGTTTGTTTGTTTTCTATGAACTGTTATACTCCAGAAAGACACATTCGTAGAAAGAGTAGAGAGAGATCCACATGATATTTGGAAATGTCTAAAATTTACAATCTGTGTTACCATCTTGCTGTTCTGCAAAACATTCTTTTCTTGGTTTCAGCTGACTGCTGAGTCTACATCTTCCAAGAACGGTTGTGGCTGAGTTACAAACATCACTCAGAGATAGAGTGGCTTGCCTTTCCACACTATCTGTTATGTTCTTTGTTTCAACTATTACATTCCTTTCAGCTAAATCTTTTTAAAATTTCTTTTTGTTTCATTTTGTTAATATCATCTCAGTTTTTAGTATGTTAGCTAAATTATTCTGAATCGTTGATCCTTCTATTCTAATATGTCTGTGTTAGATGGCATGCCTCATTTGCTCTTTTTCATCTGAAAGAGTTAGCTCCTCAAATTTCAGATTACTTAGGCCTGTGAGTTTACATTTCCATTGAGGATATTGAGACCCATGCTCAGTATTCAATAATGTGCATAAGAAAAGGTCCCAAGGTCTGAATCAGCTTCAATAAACTAAAGGTAAGTAGCAATGAGTCCTACAATAGAAATCTACAGATGATAGGAATACAATTAATCTATTCTCAAACCAAGGAGACAACTCATTCCTTCAAGGCTTTCCCCTGCACCTGCGTAAGAAGCAGACGTGAAGGAAGGACTCCACGCTTTCGATTGTTCTTCCTCAGCCTAGGATGTTACTACGACTAGTGTTGGGAAAGCAAATTCCAGAAGTTGGTCAGTTCCCACACATTTTTTTCTCCCAGCAACTAACCCACAAAATTTTTAATTTTATTTCCGTGTACACCCACCACAGAGGTCTGATTTGCCATAGGTGTATGATTAGACAGTGACAATTTGAAGGCAAGGTAAGCTTAGATATAAGAAAGAATATCACAGAATCTATGTTATCTTACTAGAATGATACCTGTCTGCCTCTTTCCACAAGCTAAAACAACTACCACTAAGACATACCTGTTCAAAAGGCAAACATTTTCCCCAAGAGTTTTACCTCTCATGGCACTTCAGTCTAATTTCTCTAGGGTTGGTTTGGGAAAGATGCCAACATTTTTTGCTAGATCAGCATAATGATAGAAACTGGTTGTTCTAAAATTTCTACATAAAGAGATTCATTGAAGTTTACTTTCAGTCAATTTTTATGACTATTTTATGTCATCTAAAACTATTTACTAGGTGTCATCCGAGTTTAAAGAGTGATATGTTTACTAGAACAATGCATTATATTATTCACAAACTTTATTATCTCTGTTATCTGAACTCAAAGTAGTTAAGTTTTCCTACTGTAGACTTTACTGAGTCTCCCTTGCACTTCCTTGATTTTTGCTTTATATTTTCATATTTTGTTTTAATTTGGTAAAAAAAAAATTATAGTGCTTGTATCCTTTGTGGCTTTATCTCTTTTGTTATCTTTTAAATGTCAATTTCTGAATTCATATTTGTCTAATATATTGTGATTCAAACTAAGTTATAAACTTAATAACTGTCTTGGTTTTTAAATTATTTCTGATATCTATGTTTTTGTGTGGTTAATTGTTTACTTGCTTTATCTGTGTTTAATTTCTTGCCTTTGTGTTCATTTGAATAAATTATACTATGATTTTCGTAGAGTGGGTTAGACTTATATTTTTAATTTACTTAAAATTTATTGTTTATCAACTTTAAAAGTGAAACAAGTGTTCTAGATTTTCTAGTACAATAGCATCAAATGAAATTATAATATATCAATATATCTTCCTAAAATTCAAAAATCAAATCAAGAGAAAATAAAACCACCTGTAGACCATGATTTTATGTTAGTAGGAGACAAGGACTTTCATTTTATTTATGTAACTTTTATTTACATATAAGTGGGAAAAACATATCTGAGACTTACAAAAATGTGTACAGAGCCTATGTTATGCCCCCATGAATGTTAAAGGCAATAGGGAAGAGAGCATAGTATATTAAGGTCCTCGAGGTGAAAATGAGTATCTCACCAATGCCGTTTTATTCCCAGAAGAAGACTTTTCCATGAATGGAAATACTACAAGCAGGTCTGAATTGTAATGAATCAAAGTGTTAGCTACTGGTGATTAGAAATTTGGAGAGTCTGTGAGACCACCAATGGCAGTCTTAGAAAGATGCCATTTCATGATGACAATCGCATTTTGGAGAGGAGAAATGTTTCCTTGTAGGCTTAGTGCTAAAATAGAAAAGCCAATGTTGAATGACCATAATAAAACAAGATAGAATAAACGAAGCAGAAGGTGAGATGCAAAAAAGAAAAGCACTATACATTGAAGAAATGGTGCTTTGTTGTAGCAACAGAACTGTCTGCTCTTAAACTACAAAAGCTTTCCTAAGCTCCCCTGCTACTGCTAGTTTAAAAATCTTAAAAATGAATATAAACACCACCAGAAAATTCATTAACAGCACAGTTGTTAAAAGAAAAATGAAAATAAGAATAAAAAAATCATTAGCAGAAAATACACAAGCATGCACATATGCACATACACACAATATAAACCCATGAAGCAAATTATAATAACAAAACAAGCAAATTTACGTTTGAAAGCAAATGTAGATACAGGGTAATTTAAACCAAGCCAAGTAAATTTTAGGAAAGATACTTAAGAATAAGAAAAAGAAATCATTTCAGAAAATAAGAACAAATTGCGAAGTATGAATGCATATGCTGAGAATTCAATAAGAAAAACAAAGAATTGCATAAAAAGATTCAAGAAAATGACACAGGAAAAGAAGGATTTAAAAAATAGAAATAAAGTGATAGATGTTGAAGGCAGAAATGATTCAAAGTAAATATGATTGGACGTTCCGAAAAATAGAAATAATCACAATGTAAAAAGAACTAATTTTTATCTTTTTATTTTTATGAATACATAATAGATGTATATATTTATGGGGCACATGAGATATTTTGATACACACATGCAATATGTGATGTTCACAACAGGGTAAATGCAGTGTCCATCACCTCAAGCATTTATAATTCCTTTGTGTTATGAACATTCTAATTATATTCTTTTAGTTATTTTTAAAGGTACAATAAATTATTTTTGGCTATAGTCACCCTGTTATGCTATGAAATACTAGATCTTACTCATTCTAAGTATATTTTTGTACCCATTAACCCCCTCCACCCACTACCCTTCCCAGCCTCTGGTACCCATCATTCTATTCTTTATTTCCATGAATTCAATTATTTTAACTTTTAGCTCCCACAAATGAGTGACAACATGCAAATTTGTCTTTCAGTGCCTGGCTTATTTCACTTAACATAATGGTCTCTAGTTCCATCCTGGATACTGAAAATGACAGGATCTCCTTTTTATGGCTTTGTAGTACTCCATTGTGTAATATGTACCATATTTTGTTTATTCATTCATCTGTTGATGGGCACTTAGATTGCTTCCACATATTGGCTACTGTGAATAGTGCTGCAATAAACATAGAAATGCAGAAATTTCTTCAATATACTGATTTACCTTCTTTGGGGTAGATACCTAGCAGTGGGATTGCTGGATCATATGGCAGCTCTAGTTTCAGATTTTGAGGGACCAGTCTACTGTTCTCCATAGTGGCATTATTAATTTACACTCCCACCAACAGTGTAAAAGGATTCCCTTTTCTGCACACTTTTGTCAGAATTCATTATTGCCTGCTTCTTGGATAAAAGTCATTTTTACTGGAGTAAGATGATATTTCATTGTAGTTTTGATTTGCATTTCTCTGATCATCAATGATGTTGAGCATCTTTTTTATAAACCTGTTTCCCATTAGTATGTTTTCATCTAAGATATGTCTGTTCAGATCTTTTGCCCATCTTTAAATCAGATTATTAATTTTTTCCTATTGAGTTATTTGAGTTGCTCACATGTTCTGGTTATTAATACGTTGTTAGATTAATAGTTTGCAAATATTTTCTTCCATTCTGTAGGTTGTTTCTTTACTTTGTTATTTTCTTCTTTATGCAGAATTTTTTTTTTTTTTTAAGATGGAGTCTTGCTCTGTCGCCCAGGCTAGAGTGCAGTGGCGCGATCTCGGCTCACTGCAAGCTCCGCCTCCCAGGTTCACACCATTCTCCTGCCTCAGCCTCCCGAGTAGCTGGGACTACAGGCACCCGCCACCACGCTCGACTAGTTTTTTTGTATTTTTAATAGAGACGGGGTTTCACCATGTTAGCCAGGATGGTCTCGATCTCCTGACCTCGTGATCCGCCTGCCTCGGCCTCCCAAAGTGCTGGGATTACAGGCGTGAGCCATCGCACCCAGTCCAGAAACTTTTTAACTTGATGTGCTCCCATTTGTTGATGTTTGCTTTGGTTGCCCATGCTGTGGGGTATTACCCAATAAATTTTTGCCCAAACCAATGTCCTGGAGAGTTTCCTCAGTGTTTTCTTTCAATAGTCATAGGCTGAGATCTTAGATTTAAGCCTTTAATTCATTGTGATTTGATTTTTGTATATGGTGAATGATAAGGGCCTAGTTTTATTCTTCTGCATATGGATATCCAGTTTTCCAGAACCATTTACTGGAAAGATTGTCCTTTTCCCAATGTATGTTCTTGGCACCTTTGCCAAAAATGAGTTCACTACAGATGTATGAATTTATTTTTGGGTTCTCTACTCTGTTCCATTGGTCTATGTGTCTGATTTTATGCTGTGCTGTTTGCTTCCTATAGCTATATAGTATAACTGGAGTCAGGTAATGTGATTCCTCTAGTTTTGTTCTTTTTTTCTCAGGATGACTTTGGCTATTCTGAATCTTTTGTAGTTCCATATAAATATTCTATTTTTTTTTTTTTTTTTTTTTTTTGGCCGGACATAGTGGCTCATGTCTGTAATCCCAGCACTTTGGGAGGCCGAGGTGGGAGATCATCTGAGGTTGGAAGTTCGAGACCAGCCGGACCAACATGGAGAAATCTCATCTCTCCAGAAAATACAAAAAATTAGCCGAGCTTGGTGGTGCATTCCTATAATCCCAGCTACTTGGGAGGCTGAGGCAGGAGAATCACTTGAACCTGGGATGTGGAGGTTGCGGTGAGCTAAGATTATGCCATTGCACTCCAGTCTGGGCAACAAGAGAGAAACTCCATGTCAAAAAAAGAAAAAAAAGTAAAAGATTTTTTTTTTCTATTTCCATAAAGAATGTCATTTCAATTTTTTTTTTTTTTTTTTTTTTTGTGTCCTCTTCAATTTCTTTCATTTGTATTTTACAGTTGTCAGTATAGAGATCTTTCACTTCTTTGGTTATGTTAATTCCCACATATTTTATTTTATTTGTGGCCATTATAAATTTCATTACTTTTTAAGTTTCTTTTTCAGATTGCTCATTGTTGGCATACAGAAATGCTACACACTTTTGTATGTTGATTTTATATTCTGCAAATTTACTGAATTTGTTTATCGGTGCTAATAGTGTTTTTGGTGGAGTCTTTAGGATTTTCCAAATATGAAATTATATCATCTGCAAATAAGGATAATTTAACTTTATCCTTTCCAGTGTGGCTGTTCTTCATTTCATTTTTTTCTCTTGTTAATTTGCTCCAATTAAGACTTCCAGTACTATGTTGAGCAATGAAAGTGGGCATCCTTGTATCATTTCAGGGCTTAGAGGAAAGGCTTTCTGTTTTCCCCCAATCAGTATGATACTAGGTGTGTATGTGTTGTATCTGGCTTTTATTGTGTTAAGGTATGTACCTTCTGTACCCAGTTTTGTGAAGTTTTTTAATCATAAAGGAATGCTTAATTTTTATCAAATACTTCTATAGCATCAATTGAAATGATCACATGATTTTTGTCCTTCGTTCCATTGATATGATATATCATGTTGATGGATTTGTGTAAAACCATCCTTCCATTCCTGCGATAAATCTCACTTTGTCATGAGAAATCATCTTTTTAATGTGTTGTTGAATTCAGTTTGCTAGTATTTTCTTGAGGACTTTTGCATCAATTACATCAGGGATATTGGCCTGTAGTTTTCTTTTTTATAATGTGTCTTTGTCTGATTTTGGCATCAGGGTAATACTGGACTTGTAGAATGAATCTGGAAGTATTCCCTCTATTTTTTAGCGTAATTTTAGTAGAATTGGTATCTTCTCTAAATGTTTGGTGGAATTCAGCACTGAAGCCGTCAAGTTTCTTTGTTGATTTTCCCTTTGGATGATATGTTCAGTGCTGAAAGTGGGGTGTGGAATCTCCAGCTAATAGTGTAGCTGTAATACTGTTTGCTTTTATGTCTGTTTCTATGTTATATGTGTATATATTTACAATTATTATATATTGCATATTACATTACAAATATTATATTCTCCTGCTGAATTGACTCCTTTATCATTACATAATGACCTTTTTTTCTCTGTTTATAGTTTTTGTCTTGAAATCTATTTTGTCTGATATAAGTATAGCTATTCCTGCTGTATTTTGGTTTCCATTTGCATGGAATACCTTTTTCCATCCCTTTATTTTCAGTGTATGTATGTCTTTATAGTTGAAGTGTGTTTCTTGTAGGCAACAGACTGTTGGGTTTTGTGTTTGATTCATTCAGTCACTGTATGTCTTTTGACTGGAGAATTTAGTCCGTTTGCATTCAATATTATTATTAATAAGTAAGGACTTACTCCTGCCATTTTGTTATTTATTTTCTTGTTGTTTTGTGTTTTTCTCTTCCTCCATTCTTTCCTTCCTGTCTTCCTTATTTTTTATTTATTTATTTATTTATTTATTTTTGATATGGAGTCTTGTTCTTTTGCCCAAGCTGGAGTGCAGTGGTGTCATCTCGGCTCACTGCAACCTCTGCCTCCCAGGTTCAAGCAATTCTCCTGCCTCAGCTTCCCAAGTAGCTGGGATTACTGGAGCATGTCAGCATGAATGGCTTATTTTTGTATTTTTAGTAGAGATGGGGTTTCACCATGTTGGCCAGGCTGGTCTTGAACTCCTGACCTCAAGTGATCCACCCACTTTGACACCCCAAGTGCTGGGGTTACAGGCATGAGTCACCACACCTGACCCTGTCTTCCTTTAAGTGAAAGTAATTTTCTCTGGTGCTATGTTTTATTTTAATTAAATCTGCTTAGTGTCCTGTAACCTTCTTGTAGTTGAATATTGATATCTTTTTCTAGGTTTGGTACATTCTATTCTCTGTTATCATCCCTTTGAATAACTTTCTACCCTAATATCTCTTTTCCTCCTCTTTAAGGCAAATAACTCTTACATTTACCCTTTTGAGGTCAATTTTGCAGGCATTCTTTATTCTTTTTTATTCTTCTTTCTTTTGTCTTCTATAACTGTATTTTCAAATAGCCAAATTTCAAGTTTACTAATTCTTTCTTCTTCTTGACCAATTCTGCTGTTGAGACTCTGATGCATTCTTTAGTCAATTGAATTTTTCAGCTCCAGAATTTCTGCGTAATTTTTAAAAATTACTTCAATCTCTTTGTTAAGTTTATCTGATAGGATTCTAAATTCCTTCTCTGTGTTATCTTGAATTTTGTTAAGCTTCCTCAAAACAGCTATTTTGAATTATCAGCCTAAAAGATCACACATCTCTGTCACTCTGGGATTGGTCAGTGGTTTCTTATTTAGTTTGTTTGGTGAGATCATGTTTTCATGGATGCTTTTGATGC
This sequence comes from Macaca thibetana thibetana, assembly GCF_024542745.1. Taxonomy (NCBI): domain Eukaryota; kingdom Metazoa; phylum Chordata; class Mammalia; order Primates; family Cercopithecidae; genus Macaca; species Macaca thibetana. The sequence goes on along the minus strand of NC_065583.1, from coordinate 131,692,667 downwards.
TTGTGGATATTTGTAGATGTCTGGACATTGAAGAGTTGGTATTTATTGCAGTGTTTGCAGTCTGGGCTTGTTTGTCCCTATCCTTCTTGGGAAGACTTTCCAAGTATTTAAAGGGTATTATGTATTGGTTACTGGAGCATATCGGTCTCAAGGGAGCACCCCCAACCCATATTGAGGTGCTCTATTGCAGGCTCATGGGGGTACCCCTATGGTGGTCTTGGGTAAATCCAGAAGAATTACCCAGAATTAACCAAGGCAGAGAATCTTGTTATCCCTTCCCATCCCTTAAACGGATTACTCTCTTTCCCATGATCTAAATCTTTGGTTACTGGAGCCATATCTGTATCAAGGAGCACCCCAAGCCCAGTAATGATGTGGCTCTTGCAGGCTCATGGGGGTACCACTTTGGTGGTCTTGGGTAAGATCCAGAAGAATTACCAGAATTACCAGGCAGAGACTCTTGTTTTCTTCCCTTCCCTTAAACGGATTACTCTCTTTCCATGATGAGATACCTGGAGGTGGGTTAGGGATGATACAGGCACCCTTGGGGTCACCATCACTGAAAATGCAGTGGGTCAGACTCAAAGACAGCATAGCACTGGGTCTCATCCAAGGAACATGGTGACCACTGCCTGGTCACTGTCAGTGTTCATTCAAGACCCAAGGACTCTTCAGTCAGCAGATGGTAAAGCCAGCCAGGCTTGTGTCTTTCCCTTGGGAGTGGCGAGCTCCCCCTGGTCCAGGGCAGATCTAGAAATGCTGTCCAGGAGCCAAGACCCACAGTTGGAGATCTTAGGAATCTACTTGGTGCTCTATTCTATTCCAAGTGACTTTGTCACTCTTCCCTCTTCCTTCTTCAAGCAGAAGGAATCTCTCCCTGTGGCCACCACTGCCCCAGACCTGTAGTGAGTACTGTCTGGCTACCACCAGTGTTCTTCAATGTCCAAGGCTCCTCAGTCAGCTTTTGGTGAATGCTCTTAGGCCTGGGTTATCCCTTCAGGGAAGTTGGCTCCCTTCTGGCCCAGGGCAGATCTAGAAATGTCACCCAGGAGCCAAGCCCTGGAATTAGGGACCCCAGGAGCCTGCTTCATGCACTACCCTACTGTAGGCAAGCTGGTGCCCAAGTTGGAAGACAAAGTTCTCTTTTCTCTTCCTTCTTCTTTCCTCAACAAGGAATCTTTCCCTGTATGCACACACTGCTGGGAGTATGCTCTGTCACACCAAAAGCCAGCACAGCCTTGTATCTCACCCAAGGCCTGCACTGAGTGCTGCCTGGCTACTATTGCAGATTATTCACGGTCCTAGTGCTCTGTAGTCAGCAGGTGATGAATTCTGCCAGGATTGGATCCTTCCGTTCAGGCAGTGGGTTTCCTTCTAACCCAGGCTGTGTCTAGAAATGTCATCAAGAAGCTAGAGGCTGGAATGAGGGCCTCAACACCTTTCCTGGTGCCTTAAGTTACAGTCACTGGGATGGATCATTCACCTCTGTCTAGGTCTGGTCTAAAGACTTTCTCTGTGGGCACAAGCTGAGTTCTTCCCCATATTACTTTTGGCTGTGAGAGGGCAGTACTGAGTTCCAATGCAGTCTCACAAGCTCTCTCTCCCAAAACACACATATTATCTCCCTGCTGTGGAAGGATGGTGAAGGATGGCATTGGGAATTCAAGACAGTCTTTCCCCTCCCTCTTCAGTTTCTCTTTCCTTGTAACGATGTTAAAACCAGGTACTGTGATTACTCACTTGATTTTTGGTTGTTATCAAGGTGCTTTCTTGTGTAGATGCTTGTTCAATTTTGTGTTCCTATGGTGGGGAGAGGAGATATTTGGAGGGTTCTGTTTGTCCATCTTGCTCCACCTATCAATAGTACTAATATTTAATGTTAAATGAATTTCTAACTACGTTTCAGAAATAAAAAAAATAAGAAACTTCATTTTGAATGGAGCTAGTTATTCCTTTTTTTTTTCTTTTATTTTATTATTATTTTTTTGGCAGTCTCACTGTGATGCCCAGGCTAGATACAGTGGCATGGCCTCAGCTTACTACAACCTCTGCCTCCTGGGTTCAAGAGATTCTCCTGCCTCAACCACTTGAGCAGCTGAGATTACATGTGTGCACCACCCATCTTGCTTATTTTTGTATTTTCAGTAAAGGCATGGTTTCACCATGTTAGCCAGGCTGGAATTAATGGAAGTAGTACTTAACTAGAAAATTTAGCTAGAAAGATCAATTCTGAAAAATAATTTTTCTATCGTTTAACTTTGACATGAGGAAAAACGTCCTTTTGGGTGTTCATGCAAAACATCCAAGAAAAGAAAAAATCAAAAGAAACAAAAAATAAAGCCAAACAGGTTTAGTATAAAATGTCTTAATGATATCCTTTATAATTTATAACTTTAGAGTAATTTTTTTTTAAAATTCATGATGAACATTTTAAGAATCAAGAATATAGAAAACTAGTTTCAACATGCAATAATTTGGTGGATATTATACTTATGAGCTGTTCAGGTAAAATTTATTGTAGATGATTTATTATAGAAGAGAATTTCTTTTAACCAAAGAATAACTGGGAAAATAATTCTAAAGGATTGGTGGTGAGAAATTCTTTTCACAGGCATACACATGTTAATTCTATGATTATAACAAAGATTGAAATGAAGGTGAAAGAGTAATCTGTAAAAATTCTATAATTTGAAAAAGTAAACATTACGATATGTTTTTAACTAGGGAAAGATGCTATTAAAAAGAGAAATTTAATGTTGTAATTTCACTAAAACAATCTGTCACAACTTTTATGTAATAAACTTTCGAGTTATTTTTTAGTTGCTATGAACCCCCAGGTTGAAGGTCACATGAACTGAGCATGTCCATATGAACCAAGCACATAACCACTTAGGTGAAACCCAAGTGCTCCAAACCAAGGAGTGGGGACTGAATTAAGAGCTGGATACTGCATGGCAGGATCTAATATTCAATCAGATCAAGTCCTTTCTTGTATTGCCCTAGGGAATGATCCAGTTAGATTATGTCTCCTGGCATCACCTTATTGCAAGATCCAATCAGCTCACACCTCATAACCTTGCTTATATATCCCAATTCATCCTTCAACTTGGGAGACAGATTTGAGAGTTTCCTCTTGTCTATCTGCCAGTCAACTTGCAATGAAGCTTCTCTGTTCTCAAAATCTAGTGCCATGGTATTTGCTTCTATATGCAAATATTGTTTGGTAACAATATTGCTTGGTAACAATATTAGCCTATTGATACTATTTAGATACTATCAATACAATATTAGCGTATTGATAATATTTGGATACTAAGTAGCAATACAATAAGAATAAATAGGAATAAAATATTAATTAATATGTCAAACCAAATATTATAAGTCTAAAAATTGAAAACAAAGCGACTAAAGACATGAAAGATCATATATAAACTGGTTATTAAAAGTGTGTATAGATTTAACTCAACTAAAGCTGAGACTCAGTAATTTATAAAGAAAAAGAGGTTTAATTGGCTCACAGTTCTGCAGGATGTACAGGAGGCATGGCTGGGGAGGCCTCAGGGAAATTACAGTTATGGCAAACGGAAAGGGGAGGCTGCCACAAGTTCAAATAGCAAAGCAAGAAAGAGAGAGAGCAAAAGGGGAAGTGCTACACAGTTTCAAACAACCAGATATCATGAGAACTCCATCATGAGACAGAACTAGGAGGATGTGCTAAACCATTAGAAACCATCTCATGATCCAGTCACTTCCTACCGGGCTACACCTTCAACACTCAGGATCAGGATCACAATTCAACATGAGATTTGAGTGGTGACACAAACCAAACCATATTCTGCTCCTGGCCCCTCTCAAATCTCATGTCCCTCTGACATTTCAAAACATGATCATGCCTTCCCAAGAGTCCCCCAGAGTATTAACTCATTCTAGAATTAACTCAAAAGTCCAAGTCCAAAGCCTCATCGGAGACAAAGCAAGTCCCTTTCATCTATGAGCCTGTTAAAAGAAAAAAAAAAAAGGTACCTCCAAGATACAATGGGAGTACAGGCATGGGTAAATTCTCCCATTCCAAGAGGGAGAAATTGGCCACCCCCATGATCCAATCACCTTCCACCAGGCTCTACCTCCAACACTCAGAATCACAATTCAGTGTGAGATGTGGGTCAGGACACAGAGCCAAACTGTATCAATGATCTTAGAGGAATATTTATATGTTATCAGAGAATTGTCAGCAAATATGGAAAGATGCACACAGGATTGTATTTTCAGATTTTAGAAAGGAAGATCAATTGCTTCTAAGTCTCTAAATGGGAAAGTGTTAGAGCAGTATGGGTAGGTTTTGAAAAAAATAATTCTGAATGCATAATTACGAATGACTCATTGAGGAAGAATTTTGGAATGTATTGAAATATAATCACCTTAAATGTTTTGTGGGGAAAAGCAAGGCATAAATCATAAATATGTAAAGAGGCTGATCTGATTTTACAAAAAAAAAGAAAGAAACAAAAAACCTCTGGGTTAAGCTCAGATGGAATTTTTTTGCATAAAACCTGAAAAAGATATAATCAAGAATCAGTCACATCCCAAATGATAAACTGACATTTATAGGAAAAGATGAAAACTAATCAAGAATTTAAAAAGGTGATTTTAGCAATACTAAGAGAAAGAGGAGCCAAAAAGCTGTCAGCCAACTCCTTGAGAAAATATTACTAATGACACTGAGGAAAGAAATATTATTTCACTAATGTTGTGCCCTCTCTTTTTGTTGTTAAAGAAAATATTTTACACTAGAATGGAAAATGTAGCACTGGCTATTAGTAAGAGGAATTCGAGTCAAAAATAAAGAAATTGTGAGAATGACAAAGTTGTTTTTCATATTCTGCACTGGACGAATTAAATTTTGAGTCACTAAAAGATATGGCAATTAAAATGTGGAATTTTTACTACTAACACTTAGTCGAGTAGCATAGGAGAAATTAGACTGCCAAAGGCATTTGCAAGTTTTGAGCCCAAAAACAAGGCATATTCTGCAAACCAGAGATCTTGATGCCAGTTTGAATAATTTCCCAGAGTCTATTAATAAAAGAACAGTGTTAGAACACCTATAAAGGAGAGTGGTGATGATGAGGAACTAATATAAGCCATTAAAGAAGTCACACTAAGCTAGTTCAATTGTCTTTTTTGATATGATTATGAGACTATAAGCTCAGGGAAGTGCTGCAGAGAAAATGAAAATGGTGTTCAGAAAGCTGCTTGACAAACCTTCACATGATACCCTGTTGAGTAATATGGAGAAATGTACACAGTATGGCAAATTGGGCAAATGAGTATAACCAAAGACTCATCAACAGGGTTCAAGTTCAACTCATTTTGACATGTTCTGTGATTTTCCCCTGACTCTCTTCTTTGCCATATCTCTATGAATTGGATGCAAACTTTGATAAGATCCTTACTAAACTTGTGCAGGCATGGAGTTGGAAATAATAATAGATATTATGGATAACAAATAAAGCATTCAGAAGGCTCTTAGCAAGCTACAAAGATAGGTCAAATGTAAAAGTTTGAAATAAAAAAATGGATAGTGATGGGTAGACAAAAGCAGCAGAGATAAAAGTAGAAGGAGGAGGAGGAAAGAAATGAGGATATTAAAGGCCAAGAAAAAAACAAATTTTAATAACATAATGTTGGAAAAATAAACATTTTAGTTAGGGGATAGATTAGCCTAAACTAAAACTATACTCTAGATATGCCAACTAAAGCAAAACTATTTTTTAAGTACATTTACCCAAAGATGGATACCCAATGAACCATAACTCCCAGTACTTATATAAATCTCTTCCATATGAATTTGGGCTGGCTCTATGACTCATTTGTAACTGATAAAATGTAGTCAATGTAACATTGGGATGACAACTGGGGCTAGTCAGAAAAAGTCTTGCAGGTTCTCATTGCTCTCTTGGAATGCTCACTCTGGAAGAAGCAACCTGCCATAGAAGTCAGCCTGCCTTGGGACCACTATGCAGTGAGGGGTGTACACCAGCCACATTGAGAGAGAGATGAGTAGACAGGCCTGCCATGAGGCATGTAAATGGAGAAGCCTCCAGCTGACTCCAGCCTCAGCTGCCACCTGGTTACAACATATCTGATACCCCAAGCAATAACTGTTCAGTTGAGTCTGTCAATCTTTAGAACCAGAACACATCATAATAAATTGTTGTAAATTGTTGTATTTAGGCACTCAACATTGGAGTAGTTTCTACACAGAAAAAGATAATTGGAATGATCCAAAACTTGATTTGGACTTAGGCCACATTACTATAATTATGTTCTCATTTAGAGCAAAGATGGCAGGGAAGGGAGCTGTTTCCCATTCTTCTTACTTCAGGTGACACAACACTCAGTGTATTGCTTCATTTTGATGATTCTGCTTTAACAAGTTTACTCACAAACTGGATTTCACCAGAAGAAAAGAAAAGGATGCTGAAATGAGCTATTTTGTATAAGAATTGCCAAGCCACTAAGAGTGTTTAGCTTGGAGAAAGAACAAACACAGATGAGGTAAAAACGAATCCCCCTCTTTACCTGGGTCTATTGCCTCAATTCCTCTTTTATTTATCATTGAATCAATTCTTCATTGCATTAAAATAAACCCTGATGAACTTATTTTTCTCATTTTGTACTTCTGGTTTCTATCATGGTCTCTTTTGGTAGTGTATGAGACCTCTGCATTAAACAGAATTCTCACTGTGGTTTAATTTGAACAATAATCAGAAATAACTTGAATCTTTTCTCAGCCTTTTCTACGTATAACATAACCAACATCTTCCTTTCCAAAACATAGCATGTTACACTAACAAAACTAAATGCTTTTGGACACAGGTACCTAAGAAAAGCTAAGTCATTTGGACTCAGACTGTGATCAGAGAAATGCTAAATGTGCACTGATCCTGCCAGCAGTGAAGTTGAGGTCTGGGAGGTCAGTTATTAGGTTGCAGTCAGCAGTATCATTTGAAAACAAAATAAACTACAGGTTACAGCTACCCAAGATGTGCATGAGAAATAGAAGATGAGCAACCCTATTAAGTAATGAATATAGGGAGATAAATTTGAATGTCCTTGATTTTTTTTTCATAGATTGTATTGAACATTATGGTTTGATATGTGCAGCATCAAATGTTGTCATTACATATCATACTGTAAAGCATGACTTTCCATTTAGATCAAATGCCAGGTTTTCCAAATTACTCTTGCTCCATTTTTATTCCAAATTGTCTTGCACATGTAAAAAGAAATGAAAATGAAATTAGTATGTTGACTCTGTTAGAAGAAGTTCATGAATTCTTCATTGACACCAGTGACATCAGATTCTTCAAAACTAATTCTAGTAATGGTTTGATTTTTTATCATTCAACAATTCATTGAATAGAGATTTTAGAGGTTAATTCTGTCAATGATAAAATATCCAATATTATTGTGAATTCTATTATAAATTTATTTAAGATATTAAGTATTGAAGCTACATTTTTTTCTGACAATAATAAAAATAGAAAATTTGGAGTACTATTATGATTGCAACTATGATCTTAGAATAAACAAACAAAGAAAACCAAGAAGACTAAAACCCCAAAACTTTGAGACAGACATGTATTTGAAGCTGGTTGAATGCTCACATATTTCTTATTGTATCCAGAAATTTCAATATTCTGGAAATAGAGACTCTGATTTCAGCTCTAACATATAAAGAGCTTAGCAATTGTTATCTCTATCCTTACAACAAGAAGATAGTTAAGCAAACTGAAAATCAGCTTCCTTTAAACTCATCAGATAACTGAGGTGACAGGACAAATTGTCCCACTGAACGCTGGAGAAACTGATGTTTTTGTCTATTTGAGCTAATGTAGCAAAATATCATAAGCAGGTGGCTTATAAGAAACAAAAATTATTTCTCACAGTTTTGGAGACAGGAAAGTCTAAGATCCAGACAAAGGAATATTTGGTGTCCAGTGAGGGCCCACTTCCTGGTTCATAGAAGGCTGTCTTCTCTCTGTGTCCTCACACAGTATAAGCGAGAAGGGAGATCTCTTTTATTAGGACATGAATATCATTCATGAGAATTATACTCTCATGACCTAATCACCCCCCTAGGACCCCACCATCAAATAACATCATATTGGGAATTTAGTTTCAACATATGACTTTTGGATGAATACATTCAGTCTGTATAATCTGGCTAATAAAGTCAGAGTCAGAATCTACTTACCTGGAGTAGAAGATGCTGGAGCCATAAACTGGTAAGAACATTTAATAAAAATGTTGAACAATTTTCTGGAGGGTAATTATGGACTAGCATGAGAAGCCAATGAGGAATGTGTTCTTAGATGGTCTCCACACGTTTGTGAGTTTTACATTCAATAACCTAACAGGTCCTTATGCTGTGGAGTCAAGAAAAATCCTTCATGGCTCTACCAGAGGGATGGGAGAGTAACAATTTTAGCATAAGGTTAGAATATTCCAGACAAAACAAACCTACTCTAAAGGGGAAATATTTTGCCAGAATCTTATTCCACCTTCAGGAAGGGCAGATACAACACTTCTACACCCCTCTAGAATTCTTGTCTCACCTAAGGGAATGAGAATAAGAAACTCTTGTGAAGATCACAGTCCAGCAGGGACACAGACTAAAAGACTGAGACTAAATCAAACGATAATGGAGCACATTTTCTTCCAAACATCTCACAACCACATCAAGAGAACTACAATATAACAACACTGAATAATAGTAAAAACAGCTACAAGGTATAGTATCTATAGAAGAGGGATGCTTAGTGAAGCCGAAAGTCTAGAGGAGAGATACAAATACATTGGAGGTAGTTGAAGCCTTAGGCATTTATACTTATAGCAGACTTCAACAAAGCCCAACTCCTACTCATGTTAACATAAAATTCTAACTAAAGGCCTATTTACCACAGTTTCTATTACTTGATAAAACATCCCTGGATATCAATAACAATTTACAAGGCTAGCTAAAAGACAAGACAAAACAGTCTGGAAAAAACAAAGCTAAGATTAGAACCAGATTCAGGTATGACTTACATTTTGGAATTATCAGGCAGGAATTTAATATAACTATAATTGATATGTTAAGAAGCCTAATGAAAAAAGTAAACAACAAGCAAAAGAGACTTGTGATATAAGCAAAAAGATGGAAACCCTAAGAAAACCAAAAAGAAATGCTAGACATAAAAACAACAGAAGAAATGAAGAATGCCTTTCATCAACTCACCATCAGATAGGATATGGCTGTGGAAAGAGTTAATAAGCTTAAAGATATGTCCATGAAAACTTCCAAAACCAAAATAGAAAAGGAAAAAGAAAAGAATTAAGAGATAAACAGAAGAAAATATTGAAGAACCATGGGACAATCCCAAAAAGTGTAGCCTATGAACAATTGCAAAATTGAGATCCAAGAAAAAAAAATAGAAATGAACACAGCCAAAAATATATGTATATTTGAAGTGATAATGGCAGAGTAATTTTAAAAATTAAGGACACACAACAACATCAAGCATGATAAATACCAAAAAATCTACACCAGAAATATTATTGACAACACAGAAAACCAAAGAGAAAGAAAACATGTTGAAAGGAACCAGGGTGAAGGAAAGATGCCTTATAGAGGAACAAGATAATAATTTTTGTCTAAAACTATGCAAGCAAGAAAAGAATGAAGTAAAATATTTACCATGTTAAAAAAGAAGCTCACCAAACTTGAATTCTATATCCAGCAGAAATAGCTTTTAAATGTGAAGTAGATTTTCTCAGAAAACAAACACTGAAAGAATTTGTTACCAGCAGACCTGCCCTATAAGATATTTCCAAATATGCTTCTCATAGAGGAGGCAAATGATATAGGTCAGATAGTCAAATCCCTATAGAGAAAGAAAAAGTGCTGGAGAAAAATAAATGAAGTCAAAATAAAATGTTTTATTATTCTTATTTTTAATTGACCTAAAAAATCAACTGTTTAATAACAGTAATAATGTATTAACTGATTATAGCATATGAATTGGTTAGATGAATAAACTAAACTTATGAGGCACAGGAAGTAGGATTTGAACTACTCTCTCATAAGGTACTTCCACTGGATATGAAGCATCATGGTGTTATTGGAAGGTGGACTTAGATTAGTTATAAATGAATATTGCAAACTCTAGAGAAACCAGTGTTTTTTTTTTTTTTAAGTTAGGAGATAAAATGGAAATATGAAATGGTCAATTAAAACCACGAAACAGAAAAAAAGAGTGGGGGTATGGACAAAAACAAATTCAACAAATAGAAAATGTCCTAAACTTTATAAATATTATAATAGTTAATTTCGTATGTCAACTTGACTGGGTCATCGAGTTTCTAGATATTAAATTAAACATTCTCAGTGTTTCTGTGATGATGATTTTGGTAAAATGAACAAAATTGGCATTGAAATCAGTAGACTGAGTAAAGCTGATTGTCAGTCCTCTTATGGGTGGGCCCAATTCCTTCAGTTGAAGGCCTGAATAGATCCAAAAGTCTAACCCTCCCTTGAGTAAGAGGGAATTCTTTCGTGCCTTACTGCCTTTGAATTGAGATATCAACTTTTCCCCTGACTTTGTTCCAGAGCTGGAACTTCAGCTCCTTGTGGGTCTCAAGCCTGCCAGTCATCAGATGGAAGCTACAGAATCAGCTTTCCTAGGCCTCAGGCCTTTGGACTCTGACTAGAACTCCACAATCAGCTCTCCTGGGTCTTTGCCTTGCCAGTTCACTCTGTGGTTATTGATACTTGTCAGTCTTCATAATCACTTGAACCAAACCTTATAATAAATATTTTTGTGTATGTTTGTGTGTGTATGTGTGTGTATCTTATTGGTTCTATTCTCTGGTGATAGAAATGTAATGAAGTTATATCAGTAATCACTTTAAATTTGAATTATCTAAATGTGCCAATTAAAAGAGAGATTATCAGAATATATTAAAGAAAAAGCTATATTAATTTCAGACAAACTGGACTTTGGAACAGGAAGATTATCAGTGATAAAGATGGGCATTATCTAATGATAAAGGAATAAATTTTTTAAGGAGATATAACAATTCTCAGCGTAAATGTTTCTAACAAGAGATCCTCAAATGTGAGACAAAAACTGACAGAACTGAAAGGAGAAATAGACAAATCCAGTGTTACAGCTGGAAATGCCAAAACCTCTGATTTAGTAACTGATAGATCAAGCAGGCAGAAAATTTGTAAGGATATATATAGTTGACATGAACAGCAAAATCAATCAACTTGATTTAACTGACATTTATAGAATATTCCTCCAACCACAAAATACATATTCTTCTAAATATAATATGAAACATTCACCAAGAAAAACCAAAGTTTGGTTCATAAAAACACTTTAACAAATTTTAAAGAATAGATACCATAGAAAGTATATTCTCAGGTCACAATGGAATTAACCTAAAAATCAATAACGGAAACATAACTGGATATTATAAATATTTGATAACTTAAAATATAATTCTAATGAGCAAAATGATCAAAAAGAGTGCTCAAGAGAAGTTAAAAAAATTTATTCTAAATAAAAGTAAAATGCAACTTATCAAAACACGTGGTATGCAGTAAAAACAGTCAGTAGAGAGGGACATTTCTAGTGTTTAATTAACATACTAGAAAATATCTAAAATCAACACCTCAAGATTTTAGGTTTATGAACCTAGAGTAAGAAGAACAATGTAAGCCTAAATTGAGCATAAGGAAGAAATGACAATTAGAGGTGAAATCAATGAAATTGAAAACAGAAAATAGCATAGAAGTAAATGAAGCTAAATGCTGATTTTTTGAAAAGATTAGTAAAGCTGATAAACTTCAATCAAGAATAACCAAGACAAAAGACACAAAATGCCATACCAGGAATAAAAGAGGGGCTATCAAAACTGATTCCATAGACATTAAAAGGATGATAAAGGAAGACTTTGAATAACTCTGTGCCCCTAAATTTAATAATGTAGATGAAAGGGACCAATTCTTGGAAAGATACAAGCAACTCAAACTCATACAATGGGAAAAGGATAATTTTAATTGCCCTGTATGTATTGACTAAATAAATTAAAAATTAATAATCTTCAAACAAAAACAAAAACAAATCCTCAGGCCCAATGGTGAATTCTAACAAACATTTAAGGAAGAAATGATACACATTTTCCACAATGTATTTCAGAACATAGGATGAGAGGGAACACTCCCTAAACTCATTATATAAGACCATCATTATCTAAATATCAAAATTAGGTATAAGAATTACAAGAAAGGAAAAGTTTGGGTCAATATTTCTTTTGAATATAGATGTGAAAAATCTCAACAAAATATTAGCAAATAAAATCCAACAATATATGGAAAGAATTATACACCATGACAAAGTACAATTTGTTCAGAATACACAAGGCTAATTTGATATTTGAAAATGAATTGGTATTTTGCACCAAACCAAAAAGCAAAAGAAGAAAATTTATCTATCATATCAATACAGAAGAAGTATTGAACAAAATCCAAAACACGTACATGTTAAAAATCTTAGCAAACTAGAAATAGAAATCTTTCTAAATTTGATAAAGAATATCTACAAAAAATCTTAAAGCTAACACCATACTTGATCCTGAGGAACTGGATGCCATGATCGAGAATAAGGCAGGATGTCTTATCTCACCACTCCTATTCAGTATCATATTGGAAGTCCTTACTAGTGCAACAAGACAACAAATAAATGATATATAAATAGATGAAGAAGAAAGAAGTAAAACTTTGTTCACAAATGATATGATTATTGAAGTAAAAAATTTCAAATAGGCATGTCTTATAAGCTTGTAGGATACAAGGTGATATAGAGAAGTCAATGCTTCTTTATATACAAGCAATGTCCAATTAAAATATAAAATTAAGAAATTATATTATTTGCCATAGCATTCAATAGAATAAAATACCTAGGAAAAAAATTAACAAAATATGTAGAGAGCCCAGATGTAGAAAACTGTTGCGGGAAGCCAGGGCAGAAGAACATAAATTGTGAAGATTTCATGGACATTTATTAGTTCTCCAAATTAATACTTTTATAATTTCTTGTGCCTGTCTTTACTGCAATCTCTGAACATAAATTGTGAAGATTTCATGGACACTTATCACTTCCCCAATCAATAGCCTTGTGATTTCCTATGCTTGTCTTTAATCTCTTAATCCCGTCATCTTCGTAAGCTGAGGAGGATGTATGTCAGCTCAGGATCCTGTGATGATTGTGTCAACTGCACACAATATTTGTTTGTAGAGTATGTGTGTTTGAACAATATGAAATCTGGGCACCTTGAAAAAAGAACAGGATAACAGCAATCTTCAGGGAAGAAGGGAGATAACCTTAAACTCTGACTGCCAGTGAGCCGGGTGGAACAGAGCCATATTTACCTTCTTTCAAAAGCAAATAGGAGAACTATCACTGAATTCTTTTTCTCAGCAAGGAACATCCCTGAGAAAGAGAATGTGCCACTGAGGGTAGGCCCCTCAAAGGGCTCCTTTAGGGGCAGCTGTCTTTTACGGTTGAAGACAAAGGGATGAAATAAGCCCTGGTCTCCTGTAGTGTTCCCAGGCTTATTAGGATGAGGAAATTCCTGCCTAATAAATTTTGGTCAGACTGGTTGTCTGCTCTCAAACCCTGTCTCCTGATAAGATGTTATTAATGACAATGTGTGCCTGAAACTTCATTAGCAATTTTAATTTCGCCCCGTCCTGTGGTCCTGTGATCTCACCCTGCCTCCATTTGCTTTGTGATATTTTATTACCTGTGAAGCATGTGATCTCTGTGACCCACACTCTGTTCATACACTCCCTCTCCTTTTGAAAATTGCTAATAAAAACTTGCTGGTTTTATGGCTCAGGGAGCATCATGGAACCTGCCGACATGCGATGTCTCCCCGGGACACCCAGCTTTAAAATTTCTCTCTTTCGTACTCTTTCCCTTTATTTTTCAGACCAGCCAATGCTTAGGGAAATAGAAAAGAACCCATGTTGAATATCAGGGGTGGGGTTTCCCCTGATAGAAAACTATGAAAACCTTGTCAAAGACATCAAAGGAGATTGAAATAAATGGACACCAAGAATTGGAAGACCCAATTTTGTAAAGATGTTAATTCTTACCAAGTTGAGCTATAGATTCAATGCAGTCTCAGTTAGAATCCCAGGATGCTATTTTGTAGATAGTGTCAAACTTATTATAAGTGTTATATGGAAAGACAAACAACCTAGAAAAGCCTAGACAATAGTAAAAAAAGAACCAAGTTGGAGGGCTCACATTACCTATCTATATTTACCATAAAGCTACAGTATTTATACTGTGTTTATACTTAATATAAAGCTACAGTAATCAAGATAGCAAGGCATTGACAAAATAACAGACATATTGATTAGAGTGACAGAATAGAGAGCACATAAATAGGTGACCATAATGGTAGGTAACTGATTTTTTGACAGAGGAGCAAAATCTTTTGAACAAATAGTGCTGGAAAAATTGAACACCTGTAGGTGGGAGTGTGGGAGGGAGGGGATAGGGAGGGATGTATCTTTCTATCTATCTATCTATCTATCTATCTATCTATCTATCTATCTATCTATCCTTTCTCAAAAATTAACGAAAAATGTATTATTGTTCTAAGTACAAAACCCAAAACTATAAAACTTCTTGAAGAAAGCGTGTAAACACAAAACTAAGTGACCTTGAATTTAGCAGTGAGTTTCCTCCCCAGAAACACATAACTCCAGAGTAATCATAAGAAAAACATCAGACAAATCAAAACTGAGTAGCATTCTACAAAATACCTGACTAGCACTCAAAATCGTCAAAGTCATCAATCAAAAAAAGAAGGACGGTCTGAGAAAATGTCATAGGCAGAAGGAGCCTGAGGAAATATGACAACTAAATTCAATGTGGCATCCTGAATAAGATCCTGGAACAGAAAAAGAACAGCAGGATAAAACTGAGGAAATAGAAAAAAGTAGGGAATTTAGTTAATTATAATGTATCAATATTTGTTTATTATTTGTACCAAATGTACCATACTAATGTAAGATGATAGTAATAGGGGAAATTAGGTTAGGCCCACATGAGACCTCTCTGTATTTTGTTCCTCGCATTTCTTTAAATCTAAAACTGCTCTAAAAATATCACTTTTTAAAACTATAAAAATATAGAAGCTTTCATTGTGAACATATATAAATGACTACGTGAATATTAATAAGCTGCAACATTTGTCAAAATGCTGATGTAGAACACACAAAAAAAATTGTGAAAGCAGTTTGTATGTTTTTTCCATTATTAATCAGAACTTTACAATTTTGAAACCTATTTTCTGAATGAATCTGAGGATCCTACAAAGTATTAAACATCACTGTGAGCTCTTGAAATTTGGTTATAATTTCTTCAAAATCAGTTGAGAATTTTTAATTATGGAAGTCAAATACTATCATCCCAAAGATTTGTGTTTTGAAGCTTTTTGAGAATTACAATTGTTTTGAAAGCAAACCTTGAAATAAAAAAGACTTTCAAATATATCTCTACAAAACCAATAAAATAATTAAATAAATTAAAGAATGAAAACTGAAGGGCAAAACAATTAATTCTGGATATGTGTAATCGAACTAGGAGGATACCATTTGATAAATAAAATTTATGCTTCATATTGCACTGGAATGAAATTGAGAAGATCTATAATTGTGCCCCATTTACTTTTGGTAAAATATTTAAAAGAATCATAAATAGATATAGTAATGTCTTTGATTAGTTTTGTCTTATGAAAGTATTTTTGAAATCATTATTTTACATATAGACAAAAGATACCATCTGTGAAAAATATATGAATTATTCTGTGATTTAACTTATGTGTAATGAATGATTAATTGTATGACTATATGCTCCATGGGGGTCATAACAACCGACTTGAGATAAGTGAAATATTATGAAGTGTTTAGAATTAACTATTTGTGGCCAAAAGATGATTAATAATGTTTTTAAACAGTGACATATACATCAGGAAGATATACATTGCATTTGATGTCTTTCATAAAAATAATATTACAGCTATTACAAAATGGGTTGATGAACAAATACCTTTAATATCTTCTTTAAATCTAAGTTCTATAATTTTATGAAAACAATTATTGTGAAAAGATCAATAAACTGTGGTTCCAAGTGGGTGTACATATTGGGTATGTGGAGGTAGAACTCAGACTTTTCTTATGAATAGATTTTATTTTTTATTACTGTCTCTGGATGTTTAACAGTTGGAATGATTTATGATGAGATTACTAAAATTCTCAATTCTAGCGGTGTTCACAGCAAGAAAGCTAGCCAGGATTATAGTTACATATGCTTACAAAATATACAGCCCACATAAATCTCCATAAGCAAGATTCTGATATCAATGGAGTGAGAAAAATAACAGTCTCTATTCTGAACAGTGGGGAAATTTTCTCTGGCAGTGTCCATATAAAGCCTACAAAATTACTACTGTACAATACAGTAACAGATCTATTTAGGCACAAATGTGACTTGACATTTGCTTGACTTTTAATAAGTTAAGTATTTCTCTAAATGAGTTAAAATGACAAATCCAATTAAATTATTCAAACACTATTTTTTTCTACATTCCTTAAGATCTGTTTCTCTTTGAGTGACCTTGTGAAGAGAGGTTCTGTAAAAATTGGCTGCAACTTTTTTCACTAAGATGGTGGAATTTGATGACACATAAGATGAGTCTAACTGGAGTAGAAAAAGAAGGAAAATTCAATGGAGGACTTGTCTTTGTTACCACTAGTTTACTGAACCTAGTCTTATAGAAACAAACGAAATACAACAAATGTAAAAAGAGACAAAGATGACAAATAAAAAGGAAAGAATACAAAAAAATAGATGCAGTATTTCAAAGTAGAGAGATTGTTATATCATTGTGTTAATGGAAAACACTATTTTAAAAAAGAAATATAAGCTAACTGAATATTGAAAATTCTATAGAATTAAAAAACTGATTAGAATAAATTATTGAAGTAATGAATAGTTGGAAAAGAGTATGAGAGTAAAAAGTAGGATTTATGTGTAAATAATGGAAAACATTTAATATATAGAAACATTCTAGTAATTCCACATTAAGAAACAGAAGGAAAAATCAGTGTTCATTTGAGGGTAGGTCTTGAGGCAACCATAGCAGAGAAAATAAAAATGTAGGACCACACATATAACTGGTAGCTAATGAGGATCATCACCAAATAAGATTATAAAAAAAAACTTCTGGGAATTTTTAAAAATGTTAATAAATAATATAAATTATTTAAAGAGAAATGGCATATCTTTCTAAAATTTGAATTCCCTTTATTACAATAAAACCATTTGGATACTTCATGCAGTGATAAACTTTTTCAGTGTTTGTTTAAAATTATGCTTTAAAAATTTTGCTTTAATATTTTTTGTTTAAATAAAAACAATTAGGTGTTCACTTTCTACCAGGAAAAGTTAATTGATTTAGTGACAATAACTAAAAGTTAACAAAAGTGACAGTAACAAAAAATGCACAGATACATATAAAAATCATATAAATTGACTACATACAATGTTAAATTTGCTTTTACACACATCTCTTTTTAACCTCAAATGTGTAAGAAATATATCACAGAAATATCCTGTATATAAAAAACATATATTTACATTTTTCTTTCTCTTATGTTGCTTTTCTATTAATAAAAACATATATACACAATGGATATTACAGTGTTCACATTGTCATAATATAAATGGAGAATAGAAATTTCATTTAGTGACCAATTAAAAATATTATGAAATGCAGTTTTCAAATCCACAAGTCTCTTGCACAGAGTACCCACATAGAGGTCACTTGTGTACCAACTTTGTTGCCTAGTTTGTATCTTTCCAAACTCTGGCCACTGAATCCCTCATTACACATTATTGTTGAGCCTCGGACATTAGAGTTGATGTGACTGGCTATTCCCCAGGCTGACTCCCTGTTCTATCCTAGTTCTATCTTACTCAGAGCCTATCCAATTTTCTGTTGGTGTTCAAAGAATAATGCTGGCTTATTGCTCAGAAGTGTCCTGTCATGATTTTATATAAATAGTGGATGTACAGAAATGATTTAGACTATTATAAAATATTTTATAAATTATAGCTATTTATAGTGTCTTTAATCATAAAGGACAAATATAAACTATTGTTTTTAAACTTTTTCTGATCAGCAATGTTGAAGAGGTGTAACCCTGCTTATTTTGTCAAATCAAGTAAATTTGAATCAAGTAAATTCTATGATTGGTAAACTACTTTTTTCTCCATATCTGAATCCTATGCTTGTCTTTCTTGCATCCTCAGAAACTGGCAGTTTTGTGTTTTGTTTTACTTTCCTTTTTTTCTCTTATTCACCCAAAGCTTTGGTGATTGCCTCTAATTCAATCTTGGAACACCACACTGCAACTCTTTCAGAATGAGAATCTAATGCTAACCAGTCTACATTGGCTGTTTGAAAGCACACTGAAAATCAAGCCACCTGTAAATAGATCAGTGTAGAATAGACCTGTTGATCTGTGGAATGAATATATGAGTAAAGGAAAGACAAGGTGAGGAAAGTTAAAACGGTGTGGAAGCAGGAAGGATTTCTATGAATACAAAAGTGATAATGAATTTTCCCCCTTTCAAAACTAGGACTTAATTATTTAAGAGTGGGAAACCATAATCAAATAAAGTGATTTTTAAATTTTTCCTATATCATTTTTAAGCACAAACTTTTTTATCTTAGAAAAGTTTTAGATATAGGGAATTATTGCAAAGATAGCGCTGACAGATCCCATATACTCCACACTTGCTTTCTTATTCGTAATTACATTAGTATGGTGCGTCTGACATCATTAATAAATAGATACTGATTCATTGGGATTAAAAGTTCACACTTCCTCAGATTTCCTCATTTTTTTCTTCCTAATGGCCTTTTTCTGTTCCAGAATCCAATCCAGGATGCCACACTACATTTAGTTGTCACTTCTGCTTAGGTTCCTCTTGGCTGTGACAATTTTTCAGTCTTTCCTTTTTTTGGATGACATTGGCAGTTTTGAGGGGTGTTGGTCAGGTATTTTGTAAAACATTCCTCAACTGACATTTATTTGGTGGTTTTGTTATACATAGGCTGGAAGAAAGACCACAGAGATAAAGCGTTATTCTCATTACATTATATCCTAAATATGATTTATCATAGTGGATACTAATCTTGATCACTTAGGTTGATGTTAGTCCCCTCAACTGAAAAGTTACTACTTTTCTTCTCCCTTTCCATGCTCTACTCTTTGGAAGACCTCTACCAAAAATCCACAAGTCTACCAAAGAATAGAAGTCTTCCAAAGACTAGAGTATGGAAAGGGAGAAGAAGTAGTCATTGTGTGAAGCCCACATTTAAGGAGTGGGAATTTATACCCATCATTCTATGAGAGAAAAACTTACAGAAGTTAGAATTCTTCTGCACAGGGAAATTTTCTATTTCTTCCCCATTGATTTCTTTAGTCATCATTTATTTTTATTGGTATACAATCACAGTTATTTATTTTCTATTTTCTATTAAAATCCTATACAATGTCATTTATTTTGTTGCTCAACTTGTTACAGCTTTGGCCATTGGGTATGCTTTCAGTTGGCTCCTGTATGTCTTTAGCAAACCCTCATCATTGAAGGGATTTTTGTTGTTGTTGTTGTCGGGGGAAGGGGGAGACTTTTCTAATTTTTGAAGCTAGATGTTGTTCCAGGCTCATTGTGTAAATTTCTTGCATCAGGCCTAGAATCACCTATTTCTCCAAAGAACCCTTGTTACTTTTACTGTGGAATGGTATTAGAAACCAAGATTTGTGTACTAGGTGTGCTTGAGACTTCTGGAGTGTGCTTGTTGTTATGTTCTCAAGGGGACATATGTGTGTAACCTAATCCATGTAGACATACGTTTCTATAAATATTTCTGTATATAACCATTTGTTTTTCGTACTTACCCTGCTTAATGTTCTCTCCACTTCTTGAATCTGTGGTTTGGAATTTGTCATGAATTTCTGAAAGCTTTCTGTCATTATTACTTCAAATATTTCTTCTGCTGTGTTCTCTTACATTTCCTTCTGGGATCCCAACTTTGTTTGTGCTATACTTTTTCAGATTGTCCTGCAGTTATTTGATGTTTTCTTCTACTTATTTTTTTCATTCTTTTTTTCTCTTTGTATTTCAGTTTGAGAAGTTTCTATTGACATATCTTCACCTACTCGTCAGTGATGTTCATTTTATTGGTGAGTTGATTGAAAGCATTCATCACTTCTGTTATAATAGTTTTGATTTCTAGCATTTCCTTTTGATTATTTCTTAGATTTTCCATCTCTTTGCTTATATTATCAATCTGTTGTCTCCTTTTTCCATTAAGGCCCTTAACATATTAGTCATATTTTAAATTCCTGCCTGATAATCCCAGAATGTGAGTCTTATGAGTCTAGTTCTAATACCTGCACTTTCTCTTCAGACTGTTTTATTTTGCCTTTTAGATTGCCTTGTAACTTGTTCTTGACATGCAGGCAAGGGGATCTAAGGTTAACAGACCTTTAGTTGAAAATGTACGTTCATATTGGTAGGAGCTTTGTTGAATGTTTGCTGTGGGTATATCTAGAGGCTTCAACCACCTCTAGTGACCTTGTATTTGTCTTTCTTTTTATCTGTGCCTTGCAACTCTTTCAGCTATTTTCCATGATTATTATACTGGAGCCTTGATAATATTGAGCTAGGTGTTGTGGAGGGTGAGTTTTACATATTTGTTTCAGTTGAATCTCAGTCTTTTATTTGTCTGTTGTGTGTTACTTTCACCAGTGTTTCTAGTTTGATGAGAAAGAAAGCTTAGGGACTAGTGGAGGGAGAGAATGCTCTTCCTTCATCTGACTGGGGCAAGTCTCTGGCAGCCTTTTTCTCTGGAGAGTAGGACTTTTAAATGCAAAAGGCTCTGGGTGCACTTCCCAAGGATTGCTCTTCCTTTCCTCCTACTCCAAGCACAAAGGACTATTTCCTGGATCTTCCTTACAAAAACCTGGTATATTTCCTGAAGGTAAAAACTCATAAAAGTGTGAGGACTCTGCTTCACCTGCACCTTTCAGGATTTTTCATTTATACACCAGTTCCTACTCAGCATCCAGAAATCTGGCCAATTCACCACTTATGTATTATTACCAGTCTATGTCTCCAACAGCTTCTCTTTCAGATAATCAGATTTTGAGTGTGACTTTTCTGGATTCACTTGTCTTTCCAGATTTTGTTGTGGTAATTTGCCCTGCAAACTCATTTCTCTGTGTCCAACAACAACAAAAAAATCACTGGTTTTCAGTTTGCTTGCTTTTTTTCATGTCGTAAGAGTGAAAGCGAGAACTTCTAACCTTGTTACATGTTGGACTAAAATGGCAAGTTCCAACTAGCTTTAAAATTCTTTTTTGTTTTCTTCATTTTCTATGAGATTGCTCAGTTGATAGTGGCCTCTAGTGGAAATTACTATTTCCTCTTCCCTCTACTTATGCTTTATCTTCGTCTTCCTTTTGAAAGTTCTTACATGGTTACTTGAATTTTTAAAAATATTGCTTTAGTTTTATTTTATAGTTGGCATTTGTACTCCCTTCTTTCTCCTGTTTTGCTGTTGAAAATCTCTGAATTGCCTCATGGCCACTTCCCCATTCAAGTGTCCTTTCTTCCGCCTATAATATGGTAGCTGGGCACTGATTTAAAATAGAAAATTTTAACTCAGGTCTTTGAGTAAAATTAATTCTGTTGATTACTTCTAGGCTTTCTTTGAGTGAAGTTCTTGAAATATTCTAATTATGAGGTTTAGGTGTATTTACTTATTTATGCTTGTTTGCTTTCTTTTCATTCCTTATCACCATATTTCCATGTGTATAAATCACATGAATGGAAAAATTGCTAACACAAATCCTTTCTTGAAATCTTCTTTGATACTTCAGCTTAACATTTTTCAAAATTATGCTTATAAGAAAGCACAAAGTAATTTTTAAAAGACATAAAGTTCCGATATTTTGTTTCTTTGTGGTCACACTCATATATTTATATTCTATTCCATCAATTAAAAAAAACTATAGAAAAAGAGCCATTTGAAAATTTATAAACTCTGATAAGATTTATGCATGTTTTTGAAAGGGATAATGGATATAAAAGTGAATTGTTGCAAAACTTTGAAAAAGAGCCACATTTCTATGGGGCTAAAATTCTTTAGATACTGAAAAAAGAGAAGATTCTAGGCTTGTCGTGTCATATGTTGTATGGCATCTGCAGTATGCTTTGTTAGTTAGCTTGTGAGTAAAACATGTGTTTTTTTTAATCCTCTGGGTAGTACTTCATTACCGTAGTAATTATTACAATGAATCTGTGGTGGCCTGAAAGGGGAGGTACATAGTCTATATTATCTCTGAAAGCAACATATACAGAATATGTAAATTAATTTAGTTTGGTGGAGATTCTGGGTAAATTCCAAATGTGGATTAGTGAAACAATTAATTTATCTTAAAAAAATGTTTAAAAATATACAATACAAATGTATCATTTCAGGTTACTAGTACTTTCAAACTAAATGAAAATATTGCAATATAATGATATTTCAATAAAAAAGTCTATTTGCAAACTAATGTAGTAGAAAACATACATCCTTATTCTACTTTTTATATCACATGTAAGAAGGTAAATCACAAAGTACAAGGGATTAATTATATTCAAATTACCTGATACATTGATCTAGGCAATTACTTTTAAAATCTTTGCAAGAAAGCCCTCAAAATGCAAATAATTTATATTCAGCTATGGTTTTTAAAAATGAGAACACTTAAAAAGTATATTTTAAGACTTGAGATATTTATATTCTGATATTTGACACATAATTATCTCTGTTGTTGGTAGATTTCACTAAATTTGGTATTGAAATGGAAAAATAAAGCAAATACAAAACTGTGCATAGACACTAAGAAGAAATCAGGAAAAGAAAAATAATATTTTCCAAGTCCATATGTTTTAAATATATTATGTCTTATATAGCAAATATAATGTTAGTGTTTAAAACCTGAGATAAAATTTTCTTACAGATGTAGTAATATTTTTATAACATACAGATATGAACATAAAATACCACATTCTAAAGAAAAACTCAAAGTTAAGAAGTTAAATTTTTTTTAAAATAAAAAATGCCAGAGAAGTGTAATATGGTTCTCAGTGAAACACATCAAATCTAGGATAGAAAAATCATTTTAAAATTTTTAAAACTTGGAAAATTAATTAAAATGAAATTTCTTTAAAAAGAAAAACTCAGATATTGACAATCAGGCTAGGTTTAGTTTCTAGATTAATATATTAAATGTTTATGGCAAGTATTATTTTTACTGGAAAATTTTCATTCAATTTTTTTCGTATGTGTTTAGTGAATTATAAAAATAATGTAATTATCTATTCAAACTACAACTGGGCCAGCCAAAATCAATCATAGCAGTAGGAGAGAAAAATGACAATAAGTAGGAATTAACTCACACTAAGACTTAATTGAGCTGACTCCAGGGGTTAGATATATATCTCTACATGTAATACATTAATTTTATATTGCAGTAGCATTGTCAGGGATGAAAGTCTTGGACCCAATATTGACTTTGAAAACAAAACCTTTTGTTTTCTAAATTATAGTAGTAATTAGTGACAAAATATTTATAGTCAATTGGGGAAAATTTACAGTAATAAAGTAAAGTTTTCTCATATTTTAAATACTGTTCCTTCTAGGAATGCTAGAATAATTTTAGCTCATTTCAACTGGGTTATTCTAAGATTTAGAAACGGGAAATATATAGGTCCTTTACAAAGAGCATGTAAATTAATCTTTTAGGTATTTCATGGAGTTATTTGTGTATGTATCAATCATCCAAGGCATGATTATGTGTGTGTGTGTGTGTGTGCACATGCATGAGAGAGATATTATCCTAGCCTTGGAAAAAAATAATAAATTAGAATTCTAAGTGTCACTCAATTTTCCTTGATTGTTTTTTAATTTAATTACCCAATCAAGGAAAATTGAGTAATACTTAGAATTTTATTTTATTTACTTATTGTTTTGAGACAAGGTCCCACTCTGTCACCCATGCTGGAGTGCAGTGGCCTGAACGTGGCTCACTGCATCCTTGACCTCCCAGGCTCAAGAGATTCTCCCGCCTCAGACTCCTGAGTAAACGGGACTTCAGGAGTGCATGATCACATCAGGTTAATTTTTTAATTTTTGTAGAGGAGTCTTACCATGTTGCCCAGGCTGGTCTTGAACGCCTGAGCTCAAGCAATCTCCCGTCTCAACCTCCCGAAAGGCTGGGATGATAAGTGTGAGCCACTGCATCTGGCCCAATACTTAGAATTTTAGATTCATCATCTCACTTTGGCAAAGCCAGGGTGAGGCTGTTTTCAGCTGCTAATCCTGTTACTGCACTTTATTCTGAAGTTTCGCTAAAATAGAGAAGCATGCTTATACATTCTATAGCCAAGAATGCTACATCCATCATATACCTGCATTCCTTCTAATAGAGAACGCATAAAGACCTTTGAATCATTTTAACATTTTTCTGTCTTTTTTTCTGTTTCTTCCTTCAGATCTGAAAATCAAGGATGTTGTAAAGTTAGAATCCCATCTTACTGGGTGAAGTAACAAAACTTTTGGGATGATTAGCTGAAGAGATGGCCATAAACACCTTTGACCTCAGTGATGCATTTTTTTTTTTTTTTTTTTTTTTTTTTTTTTTTTTTTTTACTGGAAAATATTTGTGCAAAGTCAGAAAATCTGAACCTACTGCGTTGAATGCCATACCTACAGAAACATACATTTTGGTAAGAAAAAAGTTATCCCTAAACAAAAAAATGTTTTTTTTATTTTTTTCTTCTAAAATACTGACTAGGTCACAACATCCATTGTAGACAATGTAAAGATATTTGGGACAATTCTTCGCTGATGATCATTTTTCTTAAATGACCTAAATATCTAAAACCTGTGCTATTAAGCTTTAATTTACAATAGACAGTTGTGACCAATGCAGAATAATTTGCAGAAAGTCAAGCTAGTACGTATACAGAACTCAAGAATACACAAAGAAATAATTTGTGTACTGACCGATGCATTTACAGAATCTTGTGTTGGCTTTCTGAAATGTTCTAGCATAATCATATATATCATTTGGAATGAAAATAGGAAATTATTGTATATAACATTCTACTCAATGTGAAATCCTCACATGAATACTATATATAACAGATTTTATTCTTTAAGTTTTATATGGCAAACAACTAAAAGATTCAAAATGGTATGATTGAAATAAAATGCTATAAGTAATCAATTGCATAAGTTTAATTAACATTGGCACATATTTACCATATATATAATCCACATCCTTCTAGCATAAACTCATTCATACTTTCAGATGTTATTCATGCCCCACCTTTTCTAGAGGTCATTCTTTTCTATCTCTATCTGATTTTAACTCCTTCTCTATCATCTCCAAATATGCATAGGCCCAACCTTATTTTAGCTATGCCTTTCTGATTTGCAATTCTTTTTTCTTTCACTCCTCAGATAATAGATCATCTTTATTTCTGCAACATTTTTTTAATCTATCACATTTTAATAACCTATAAATCTGGATTTAATTTTACATGTCACTCTTCACTTATTTGGTTCATTTCAAAATTTATAGAATTTCCTATTGTATTTGAAAATTATCACAACTTCTCTAATAATAGAAATTTTATACTCTTATTTTTATTACTCTGCACAATAGTTCCTCTTCTATTCATTGAACTAATTATTTTATTATGATTTACCCAAAGTCTTTATCCATGGTCCTATGACTCCTCAACCTCCACTATTAGACAAAATGCATACCTGTCTTCCCTGATATTCTCTAATCTCCACAGCTGAGTACTGTTCATCTTGTATACAGATCTAGTCCTCTTGATCTATTAGCTCAGTGCAGCTTGTGGTGAAGATGAATATGTGAAATTGACTTCATTCATTCATTTATTAATCTACTTATTTTTTCAATGAGTAAATATTTATTGGATGTTTTTTATGAGACAAATAGTTTGTGCTAGGAGGTTAGGTTTCAACAATGAACAAGACAAGCACATTTTCTATCCCTATAGATGTTTACACACTCTAGGAAAAGGGCCATTTTCCCTGAAAGGCAAATGTGAAACTTTACTCAAAAAGAAAAATTCAGAGTGAAGTACCCCAGGAGCCAAACTTACTAAGAAATCTTAGTTAGCTTAGGCGTCCATAAGAAGATAGCTTATACTGGGTTGTTAAAACAATGAAAATTTATTTTTGCACAGTTCTGAAGGCTATAAATTCCAAGATCAAGGTATCAATCCATTGGTTCCTGGTGAGGGCTCCCTTCATGGCTTGCAAACTGCTGCCTTCTCCTACATCCTCATGAGGACTTTCCACAGTGCGTGTGTGTAGGGGGTGACAAATTAAGGTCTCTATTGTCTCTTCTTAGACTAACACTAATCCCTAGTGACCTCACTGAACCTTAGTTACTTCCGAAGACTCTGTCTCCAAATACCATCACATTGGGGATTAGGGGTTGAATCTAAAAGTTCTGAGGGGACACAAGCCTTCATTTATAATGCTCCCTATCAACAAGCACATTCTTTATGATATTAGAAAGTAAATAAGTGAATAGAGGTGACAATGTGGAGGCAGAGGGAAATGCTTTCATGTAGGCTTTGAATCAGGACAAACACAGGACATTTGATTAACTAAAATAAGCTCAATCATGTCAAAGCCTGGTAGGCAAGACCAAGGGGGTAGAACAACATAGAGATGCAAAAGAGGCAGAGTCAGATCATCAAGGGCATATTAAAGCCAGCTTTTTAACTTTAGGCTTAATGTTAAGGGCAAAAATAATAGTGATGGGGTTTAAGCTGGGGAAAACATAATCCTCTTTGCATTTTTCAAATAAATTAGTGTAAAGTAAGTCTGAAGGCCTATGAGGAGATTATTATAGGACATCTAAGAAATAATTGTGGTTTGTACTAGAACGATGGCAATAAAGATGAAGGCAAGTGAGTCCACTTGAGACATATTCAGGGCTGGGCAATCATTGGGCCTGTGGTCAGGTAGGGTGTGAAAATAAATGTTACTCTTTGTGTAGCATCCATATTTCTGGGTTGAGCATCCCCTAGTGTGTTATTACCAAACAATAAGACAGGGAACATTTGGGAGGGCATGAAGACAAAGTCCATTTCTGAATATTTTCCTGGTTTTAGTAAGAATGTTTCTATCTTTATATTGGGCTATATCACTGGATAGTACTGGAAACTAGCTCCCCAGATTTTGTCAGGATTGAACTTCTGATTTGTCATTTTTGACCCCTTTTGAAAGGAACTGCTAGAGTTCTGTCCCTGACTCCCAGCTCTGAAACTTATTCCTTGCTTTTGCCTATGTGGGAGTTCAGTCATTGATCCAGAAGGATAAAAATAGAGTAGGTTATTGAGTATAGATCACATTTTGTAGTTATTGCAGATTTACAATAAATCCATAAAAATATTTACAGAAAGATGTAAAGTTAAATTATTTTACCCAGCCCCCAGCCTTCAATATCAGATTATTGCCTTTTCATAACCTTTCTCTCCCTGGAACATTTTATACTCCCTGGGTTATTCCTGTCGTTACTTGATTTAGGCCTCCTAAATCACTGTCACACCCTCCAATACTCCTCTAGCATTAATTTTTTAAAATTTTGGTATTTAATACCTTCAGTGCTTTGTTCCTAATTTGTTCTTCTTCAGTGATCTTATCCCCAAACCCAATTCAACCACTACCTACCAAACTCAAGTAACTACCATCACCATAATATAAAGTTTGTTATCAATAAATGCAACCCTGCCATAATCCCAAGTTCATGTGTGTGATGCTTAGTTTTTGGCATCAACTTGACTACGCTCTAGTGCCCAGTTACTTAATCAAACACTAATCTAGGTGTTGCCACAAAGGTATTTTGTAAACGTAGTTAATATCTATCATCAGTTTACTCTATGTAAAGGATAGTACCTTGATAATATGGGTGGACTTCATCGAATCAGTTGAAAAGTCTTAGGAGAAATAATGAGGTATTTCTAAGGAAGAAAAAATTTTCCCTTAAATCTTCAGCATCAGTTCTTGCCTGAGAGAATTTCCATTCTGCAAGCCTGCCCTGAGAATTACAGATTCCAGGCTTGCCAGAGGCGGCAATCACATAAGCCAATTTCTTGTAGTAAATTTATCTCTCTCTCTCTCTCCCTCTCTCTCTGTATGTGTGTATGTATATGTGTATATTTGTGTGTGTGTATGTATATCCATATGTATGGATACTATAGCCATATGTTATGTATGTATGTATGTATACACACAGCCCTTTGAGTCATATGAGTCATATATACACACATATACACACACACACATATACACACATATGTACATACATACATATGGCTATAGTATGTATGTGAATTTACATATATGTATACTGTTTCTTCTCAAATACCAACCACCTCCTTTTTCATCCTTTTTCATTTAATGACCTTGCTTCCTACTTCACAGAGAAAACTGAAATAATCAGATAGTTCTGAAAGCATAGCAGTTGGCGCCACTACCTGAACTGATACTTCCAATCTCAAGCTGCTGAGCATTGGCTGCTAATTGTTTATCACTCATACGCTTCCCCAGAGACTTGTCTTTAGCCACAGAAATCATCTTCTCTGGAAGTGCTTGGGAAGTTATACTAACCCTCTCATACCACTGGCAAATGGTTGTTAGCCAATGTCTCACTGATATGAAAGAATGGATGCAAAGTTGCTTTTCTAACCTTCTGGTAGGTTTAGCTTCCGAGAACAACTGCTAGATTAGTCACTTGCATGGGAATCCCCATTTTAGGCTTGCTTCTAGGGAATTGAAGTCAAGCACATAGATTACTACCACCATGTACCAACATCTGTACTCATATATTCTGGTTTTCATCTTGTTACTACAGAATAACTAATCATATTCTTATCTGAAGATATTTCTAATAATTTTTGCAGTGAATTCCATTCTATTGCACAGACTTGGGGCACGTTTTCAATTCTCACCTGTTTTATCTCTTGCATTATCATGTTTGTCTCTGTATGTTACTTTCATTAACATTCTGCAGTTTCTCCTCTTTTAAAAACTCCTTTCTCTTATACCATTTCCCCAGCTGCTATTGCTATTTATTTTCTTCCCTTTTCAGTGCCTCTCAGAACTATTGTCTGCATCTGATGTCTCCAACATTTCTTTTCCAATTTTCTCTTAAATCCTGTCCAAACATGCGTTTGTCTCCACTCTTCCTCCACAACTGGACAAGCTCACCAGTGATCTTCAGGTTGCTAAATCCTGTGGTCAGTTGTCAATTCCACATGACCAATATGCAGCATTTGATATAGCTGAGGGTTTCCTTCTCTTTGACACTCATTTTTTATTAAACTCCCAGGTTACCATACTTTT
Organism: Macaca thibetana thibetana; assembly: GCF_024542745.1. NCBI lineage: Eukaryota > Metazoa > Chordata > Mammalia > Primates > Cercopithecidae > Macaca > Macaca thibetana. The sequence goes on along the minus strand of NC_065583.1, from coordinate 131,663,018 downwards.
TTGGTTTCCTGTTTACCTGTTTGTTTGCAACATTTTAATTTCTGTTGCTGCTTCCTCTTTTTCTTTCAGATCTCTCTTTATGTATTTATTTATTAATTTATTTATTATACTTTAAATTCTAGGGTACATGTGGACAACATGCAGGTTTGTTACATATATATACATGTGCCACGTTTGTGGTGCTGCACCCATTAACTCGTCATTTACATTAGGTATATCTCCTAATGCTATCCTTCCCCACTCCTCCTACCCCATGACAGGCCCCGGTGTATGATGTTCCCCTTCCTGTGTCCAAGTGTTCTCATTGTTCAATTCCCACCTATGAGTGAGAACATGTGGTGTTTGGTTTTTTGTTCTTGCAATAGTTTGCTGAGAATGATGGTTTCCAGCTTCATCCAGGTCCCTACAAAGGACATGAACTCATCCTTTTCTGTGGCTGCATAGTATTCCATGGTGTATACATGCCACATTTTCTTCATCCAGTCTGTCATTAATGGACATTTGGGTTGGTTCCAAGTCTTTACTATTGTGAATAGTGCTGCAATAAACATACGTGTGCATGTGTCTTTATAGCAGCATGATTTATAATCCTTTGGGTATATACCCAGTAATGGGATGGCTGGGTCAAATGGTATTTCTAGTTCTAGATCCTTGAGGAATTGCCACACTCTCTTCCACAATGGTTGAAAGGATTCCCTATTTAATAAAAGGTGCTGGGAATACTGGCTAGCCATATGTAGAAAGCTGAAACTGGATCCCTTCCTTACACCTTATACAAAAGTTAATTCAAGATGGATTAAAGACTTAAATGTTAGACCTAAAACCATAAAAACCCTAGAAGAAAACCGAGGCAATACCATTCAGGACATAGGCATGGGCAAGGACTTCATGTCTAAAACACCAAAAGCAACGGCAACAAAAGCCAAAATAGACATGGTATCTAATTACACTAAAGACCTTCTGCACAGCAAAAGATACTACCATCAGAGCGAACAGACAACTTACAGAATGGAAGAAATTTTTGCAATCTACCCATCTGACAAAGGACTAATATCCAGAATCTACAAAGAAATGAAACAAATTTACAAGAAAAAAACAACCCCATCAAAAAGTGGGTGAAGGATATGAACAGACACTTCTCAAAAGAAGACATTTATGCAGCCAACAGACACATGAAAAAATGCTCACCATCACTCGCCATCAGAGAAATGCAAATCAAAACCACAAGGAGATACCATCACACACCAGTTAGAATGGTGATCATTAAAAAGTCAGGAAAAGACAGATGCTGGAGAGGATGTGGAGAAATAGGAATTCTTTCAGATCTCTTAATTTTGCGGGTCCCAGACCTCCGTCTTCCGATTTCTTGTCTTGTTCTCTACACTTATTCCATTGGATAACACCATCTGTGTTACTGACCATCGAAGTTATATCTCCTACCTATATATCTCCCCTGAAATTCAGACTCATTTATTTTTTCTCTCATCTCATTTATCTGTTTCTTCTACATTTAATTATTTTGCCAGTTATCAAAAGGTAAGATATGCTGCAAGTGAAAACAACCCCAAAAGTAATTTGACTTATTTTCACTTATTCTACATGTCCATTGTGTACCAACTATGCCAATGCTTCACATGATCTTCACACCACATGGAAGCCAATGGAACGGCCTATATGTAGACTACCGCAGTTCTTGTGGCAGAGGAAACTATGCAAGAAGAAATGAGTGCTGCCTGTTCAATCTTCTGCTAACTAGCTTGAAAGCCTCTGCTTGCTCTTCATTGGGCACATTATGTCACCTGACCAATAAAAAAACAAAGACGAATTTATTAAAATATAGGGAAATAGATAAAACATTCTGTGAGAGATTTTAAACATAGCACTTATATCCTATGACAGAGTAAAAAAAGAACATGATGGATTTTTAACAATATAATTAACAAGACTAAATTTTACATGAGAAAGTGTTTAGACATAACAATCCAAAATTTTAACTAGAAATTGATTATAAAATTAATTGCAAATAATACTTTAATATATTTCAAAACATTTTATGTGCTACTTGTCACATTACTTACACAAATACAATTGTAAAGAAATGATATAAGATTTTAAGATTTTATGGCTTAGTATTTAAGAAGTAATTCAGTAAATTTGGATTTTATCTAATAAGTTGAAAAAAGAAATACTGTATATAGCATGCATAAATGATATAATGTAATACGATAACAGAATATAAGAAATTTAGATAGTGATAAGAAAAAAATTTATTAAAATTATAGAGATTTGGCCAAACATGCTTAGAGGAATAATTATAATTGTTAGCATTGGTAATACTTTTTAAATGTTCATGAAAATGCCTGCCAAAAATAAAGATATAAAATAAGGAAACAAACCAAGTAAGTATCCAAAATAAGATTTTAGAATAGGTGTCAGCTCTATGGATTTTATAAATGAAGAGTTTATAAACAATAACAAAAAATATGTTAGAAAATAGAACAAAAAGATACACCGCAATCATCAAACAATACAAAGAACTGCTACTCATCTGCTTCTCTACACTTTCATAATCTGAATCATTGATGTTCTAGGTTATTCTTTATTCTTTTTTTTTTTTTTTTTGCTTTTTTCAGTATCTTCAATAATTTGAAAACAATAACACAGAAACAGAAATGCCAAGAACTCTAAAATCCATATTCCAGGCCCGATATGTATATATTTTTTCCAAGTCCTAGAGATAAATGATTGAACACAAAATGTAAGGATAACATCTTCATCGGTCAGGAGTGTGTTTACCCATAAACAAGAGAAAACCCCTTCATGTAACAATTGCTCTGGCTGTGGATGCTGCTTCTGTGATCCAGACAGGAGGAAGAGATGCAGGGCGCAGGACTGCAGAGCCAGGCCACTCGAATATGACCATTTGTAAAAGACTTTTTGCAGAAGTCTCCATCAGTATTCTTAAATAAATATTATGGCCTAGAGTTGAGTTACTTGACCACTCTTGCTGCAAGAAAATCTAGGACGTTTATAATTTTTAACAATACTACAAAGAACATATTTTGTTGTAACTTTAGTTACAGTGTTTGTTTGTTTTTTGCTTTTTTGAGACAGGGTCTCACTCTGTTGCCCAGGCTGGAGTACAGTGGCACAATCTCGGCTCACTGCAACCTCCGTCTCCCAGGTTCAAGCGATTCCCCTGCCTCAATCTCCCAAGTAGTTGGGATTACAGGTGTGCACCACCACACCTGGCTAATTTTTGTATTTTTAATAGAGACGGGGTTTCACCATGTTGGCCAGGCTGATTTTGAAATCCTGTTCTCAAGTGATCCACCCACCTCAGCCTCGCCAAGTGCTGGGATTACAGGCATGAGCCACCGCGCCCAGCCTAGTTTTAGTCTTTTATAAAGAAAAATAGAAAATGAATGTTAAGTGGCAACCAACAGTTTCATTATAATTACTTCAAGAATTTTATGTAATGATTTTGTAGTACCTTGTAAACCATAATTACTATAGGGTAAACCATTAAAATGAAATTATTATTTTGTGGAAAATAACAGCATAAAAAATTAACAATTTATTATAATTACTTAAGCTATTTATAAGCTTGTCAGACATGTAGTAATAAATTGTACATCAATAAAAGTTTTCAAATATTAGCACACCCTTGTAGGAATCCTAAAGATAATAGAAATTCTATTCTTAAAAATAAAAATAGAATAATTTAAGGATAAAACTATAACATAAAATGAGCATTCTTAAATATCTAAAATCATGCTTGAGTACATTTATAATTTATTAATTTCTAGCTAAATACAAGTGAGATTAAAATTCAAATGCTCTGTTACTGTTGGGGGAAAGAAATAGAAAATACTTAAAAACAAAGTTGTTTTAAAAGAATCTGGGATAAAATATGAAACAATAGAAAATAACATGCCAAAAATATATGTAACAAGTACCAGCTCTTACAATGGATTATAAAATCAGAATAGACAAAGGAAATAAATCAAGTTAACATAATACATTTGGAGGGAATGGAAAGAAAAAAACTAATATTCATCAAGTAAATATTAGATTTGAATAAAAAATGTTTTATTTTTAACACGTTCTTTTAATAAAAGTGAAGGCTAAGGGTCTCCAATTAAAAAATGTATCTGTAGACTAGATAATTTACATAATTTACATAGAGTTTTTTTTTTTTAAAACATCTATCTGTAAGTTTATTTTTTGGCCAAGGGCTGCCTTAATCCATAGCACCTGTAAATTGATGTAATCCCTATTATTGTAATGCCTAAATGGAACAATGGAGGTGGAAACTTCAGTATTTTTACAGAAGGAGAAAACTCTTGTAAGAAGTAATCTAAGAAGGGTTTGCATATAAACGTATATAAAATTGATTTCAAAAACACAATTGCCTATATTTAAATAAATGTAGGACAAAGTGGGGAAGGAGTGCTCAAGTCTTTCCTTCCCAGCCTAACTCTAGATACTGTCACTACTAATTGAAACTAATTTACGTCTGATCCCAGGGACAGAATTTCTGAATTCCAGAAGAATTCAGATTATTGACAACCCAACATGACCTTTCTTTCTACCTGTGTTATGGCTCTCTGCCGCCCTCAGCTGGTAACACTGGTGCTTCGTCTACAGCTGATGAGATTTATCCTTGGAGAAGAAACGAATACCATGCTTTTTGAACGTTTTCGTAACTGTCTCACATCAGCACATGCTAAAGTTTCAAAAATGACTTGAAAGAGTAGATTTATTTTTTACATTAGTCCTTTCAAAGAAAATATTTACAGGTAATGAACGTGACAAAGTGACACCAGAGCAGAGTTCTTGTCTTGTGAACAGTAACACTGAAACCATGACTACCAGCAGAGTGGCAGAAAACAATCTCAACTTAACGGTGTTTTCTCTTGTGATATGAAAAAGTGGAGACATTGCAGAGACATCAGCAACAGTTAGAATGAAGAACTTTCAGAATTCTGTGTTCAAATTCGTGGTTCAGATATTTCATATCACTTTGTCATGTCTCCTAAAACCACTTACTCCCTTTGAGAAAGTGAAAGCTCAGAGACTAAAATGTAGAAATATTTATAGCTACAGATCTTATAGACCTTACTATCTTAAATATCATTGAAATAAAGATCGGGAGACAACACATTATGCTATGTTTGGATTCTTAGTGGATACTCATGGTTATGTTTGAGGTGCAGTTTATCCTTAAAAATTGTCTTTTGGTTTATAATATCAAAAAGCAGCCAATTAGTTGTCATCAAGTTCTTTAATATTTTCATTTAAATACTTTACTAAGGGCTGAAAAAATTTTAGCCGTGCTCAACTTTAATACGTTATTTGCAGTAGCACTTGAGAATGTATTTATTTCTTCAGCTTTAGCTTTAATAATATCACATGGTTTCCATCAAAATATTTTGCATAGGATTAAAAAATTTTTAGAGTTTCTACAAAGCAATGAACTGTAACATGTATCTCATAATTTGTCCCAATCTCCTGAGAATGACCATTCTTCAGGTACTCACAAACAATAGAAAAAACAACCAAATCATAGTTGTCCTAATGAGGAATGCAAAGTGTTAAAGTAGGCCAGGTGCATTGGCCAATGTTATAATCCCTGCACTTTGGGAGGGTGAGGCAGGAGAGTAGCTTTAGACTGAGAGTTCAAGTCCAGCTGGGGCAACATAGTGAGACTCTGTCTCTAAGATTTTTTTTTTAAATTTTGCCAGGCATGGTGGCACATGCCTGTAGTCTCAGTTACCTGGGAGACTGAGGGAGGTGGATCCCTTGAGCCCGTGCTGTCAAGGCTGTAGTAAATCATGATTGCACCACTGCATCTAGCCTGGGTGGCAAAAGGAGACCCTGTCTCAAAAAATGAAAAACAGAAGTTCTAAGGTAAGAAGAATGGTGGCAATGGCAGCAAATTGAGAGAAGTATAGCAAAAATGTACAAAGGTTTTTAAGTGTGGGAGAGATGAAAGTCAGGGATATGAAAGCAGCAAAAATATCTGGATTGAAAGGTGGGCAGAGAAAAATAACCAGATGATGAAGTCCCTCTAATCCCAGAAAAGACTTATAATGAAGCTGCAGTATCCAGTAAAGGAAACTAGTGAGCCAAAGGCTGAGATTGAAAGCAGGAGACAGTATCTGAAATGAACTAGGAAGTAATACCAAGAAGACCCATGCAACTCAAGAGAAAGGCGAATCCCAGGGGCTGGGAACTGGAGGAGAATTCTGGAGAAGATTGCAGTAGCTCAAGCTAAACCTTTTCATATGGGCTGTTGACCAGGCACTATAAGATGAAAGGCAAAGTAAAGATGAGTTTGAAATTTCTGTCTCGGGTTGTTGCCAGTCCTAATCCCCCTGCTTTTAAAGCAGCCTCACCAAAGCTGACTAGGGAGCAATGTATGTTTTAATAACTTTTGGAGGGTTGCTGCAGACATCATATGGCCAGAAATGTCTAAAATATTTACTGTCTGAGGCTTACAAAAAATGTACTCTCCTCTAGTCTAGACGAGATGGTTTTCAAGAGTCTGTCTTAAGTCTTTCTGAGGTCTTAACAAAGGCTTTACAATCACCCCCATGATATGAGCTTTACCTTGAGGTTTTGTTTCCATGGTAGTATTCTGGATATTCACTTTACCATTATGTTATTTCCTACTTTGAAGAAACTTTTGCTAAATGGGATTGTAGTGAAAAACATTTTTATTTTCTAGCCCAGAAAATACTGGCTTCTTTATATTTTGGCTTAAAGTAAAATATTTCTGCTCAAAGTAAAATATTTCAAGTTTTACTCTACATTTCTCTCTCTCTATTCCCACCTATCATATACAGTTGAAATAAACCAGTTGACACTTTTGATATTCTGCTTAGAAATACCCCAAGTTAGAGTCCCAGATCTAAGATTGCTTTTTATTTTTCATGCTTTTGCAGGGCACAGTTTTGCTAAATAACTTTCTGTCACATATGTGATCTTTATTCCAGGTTCTTATAAATATTTTCTTAGTGCCTTTTGTTTTCCTACTAACAGTCTTTTTGATATCTTTCTAGCTTCTATTCATAGCCTAGTCAAAAAGCTATTGTCCTACCTATGAATCCATGGATTTAACTAGATCTGGTACTTGTTTGGGGTAAGTTTTTTGTTTGTTTATTTTAAAAAAATAATTCCTTCCTGTTTTTACATCAATATTTTTATGTATTTTGAGAGAATTTCAAGAATCCATGCTTATAAAAATGTACTGACTTCATCTAGGTTTTAAAATGTTGTGATATATCATTATGCATTCTTTTTCTGTGATTCTTATATTTTATAGTATAATAGAAAAAATTTCTTAAAATCTCATATAACAGTTATGTCAATTAAAAATATAATCCTTTAGATTGATTTGTCAAATTTGGTGTATGAGTGAGTCAATTCAAATATTTTAGCTTTTAACTTTATTAATTTCCTTTTGCTATATATTATGGCTTATTTCATGTTTTGCCTGGTGCACTGATTTAAATGGTGAATTTACTTATTTTGATTTTTTTCTAAAATGTAACTGCTTAAATTTTATTCCACTGCTTAATTTGGCATTATGAAACAAGAGTTTTAAGTCATGCTGAAGAACTTTTTAAGAAAATTATTGCTTTGTTTTTCCAGAAAACTAAATATTAAGGTTTATGTCAATATATATCTCCTTGTACATTATGCATTTTGAGGCATTCCTGAAATCTGTATTTCATTATTTGATTGATGATGCTTAAGACAGATTCACTAGGCATGGTTTGGATAGTGCTTTGATTTTATTGACTGTCATGTTATCATTGATTGACTTAGCATTAAAACAATGCTATTTATTCCTGTTGAAATTAACATGGTTTCAAGTTGTTATAATTTTCTGTAATTTAAGATGGTTTCTAAATGTCAAAAATGAAAATTGTGTCTATTAGAATCTTAAAAATCAACATCTTTATTGTTCATTATGAGAGAACACATAGTTAACTTCTGCATTTGTAAACAAATTAAGTATAATTTTAAGAGGAATTTCAATTAACTGAAAATTTGTGATATTAATTACAAAATTAAAAATATAATGCAATGCAACTTAAAATGATATACTCATTTTACTCTGACCATGAGAACTCATATCACTATTTCTATGTTTTGAAAGATATGAACTTTCTGCATACATCAGAGTTGTTGGTATGATTTATATCTATGTGTACACATTATGATTTCCCACTAACATTAAGATGTTCAATAACACACACATCATTTATGTTAATCTTGGTTTTTCAAGCATAAACATTGTATTGGTCGGTCCACTTGATCAGTCAGGACTCTACTGATTCTACTGAACAGTCCATATGTGTGATAAGGATCCTTGAGAGAACAAAACTTCAACATTTTCCAGAATTGGTGTTTTCTACTCTAACCTCTTGTCTGAATTCTATTCCCATGAATGCGTAATGCCTACTTCCTATGTGACTGTCACTATTCTCAAATTTAGGAGTAAAACATAGAATGGGGAAAAATACACAACAAGCAGATAAAATCCTTGTGTGTTATTATGAAAAGGGCCAACCAGCAACTGCATAAATCTCTAATATTTAGCCAAGGGCAAACCTATGAAGAAAATGGAAGCAGGAAGAGAGATCTGCTTCCGGCAATGGTAGAAAACATCTTTCTAACCAACCTTCCTACTGAGGTTAACAAGTAGAGCAGAGAAAATACTTTCAAAAAATCTTTGTGAAATAGCAAGGGAGCAAGGATTGTGATAAATCAATTCCAGAGAGAATAGAAGTCAAGTAATCCCAAAATTCAATATGACTTTTCTCATCAAGGCACTTGATGATTTAAAATCAGAGACTAGAAATCCAAAAGAGTGATTATAGCTTTTGGCTAATTCATGGTGATGGAAAACAAAAAATGGTGTTCACTATTAATTAAAGATGATGGGCCCTACTGAAGACCTCAGCAGACACCTCTTCAAAGAAAATATACAGACGGTAAACAAACATATGAAAAGATGCTCCACATCATACGTCATTAGGGGAATGCAAATTAAAATAACTGTGGGATCCCACTACAAATCTATTAGAATGGCCAAAATCCGGAACACTGACAACAACAAATGCTATTGAGAAGGTGGCACAATAAACAGTCTCACTCACTGCTAGTGGGACGCAAATTGACACAGCCACTTCAGAAGACAGTTTGGTGGTTTCTGACAAAACGTGGTCTTACCTTATGATTCAGCAATCAAATTCCTTGGTATCTAACCAAAAATATTAAAAATTTATGTCTACACTAAAACCCGGATGTGGATATTTATAGTAGCTTTATTCATAATGACCAAAACTTGGGTGTTACCAAGATGCCCTTCCACAGGTAAATGACCAAATAAACTATGATATATCCATACAATGGAATATTATTCAAAGCTAAAAAGAAATGAGCTATTCAGATATAGAAAGATATGGGATAACCTTATGGATACTACTAAGTGAAAGAAGTCAATCTAAAAGGGATCCATACTGTCGGTTTCCAATTATACCACTTTCTGGAAAAGGCAAAAACTAAGGAGAGAGTAAGAAGATCAGGAATCTCCAGAGTTTGAGGTGCAGGAAAAGAGGGTGAATAGGCAGAGCACAGAGGATTTTTAAGGCCATCAAAATACTTTGTATGATAGCATAAAGGTGGATACCTGTCATTCATTATCCATTTGCCCAATCCCATAGAATGTAAAATGTCAGTATGGAGCCCTAATGTGAACTAGGAACTTTAAATAATTATGATGTGTATTAGTCCATTCTCGCACTGCTATAAAGAACTACTTGAGACTGGGTAATTTATAAACAAAATAGGTTTGATTGGCTCATGGTTCGCCTGGCTTTATAGGCTTTTGCTGTTTGAGAGGCCTCAGGAAACTTATAATCACGATGGAAGGTGAAGGGGAAGCAAGCATGATCCTCACATGGTAGAACCAGAGAGAGAGAGAGAGAGAGAGAGAGTGGAAAGGGGTTACACACTCTCAAGCAACCAGACCTCATGAGAACTCACTGTCATGAGAACAGCAAGGGGGAAATCTGCCACCACAGTCTAGTCATCTCCCACTAGGTCCCTCCACCAACATTGGGAATTACAGTTCAAAATGAGATTTAGTTGGGGATACAGAGGCAAAGCATATCAATGTGTCAATGTGGGTTCATCAGGTATAACAAATGTATCACTCTGAGGGGGGATGCTGATAATGGGAGAGGCTATGCAAGTGTGGGGATAAGGAGTATTCAGGACATCTCTGTATCTTCCTCTCAATTTCCTCTGATTGTAAAATTAGTCTTTAAAAAAATATGATGGTCTTTGATAATCACTGCCAGGCTTTCAGGTGGTACCATAAAGTTCTAAAGGTGATTGAAGAATTGACCAGTCCCAAAAGACATTGAGAATAGGTTCCAATGATCTCAATCTTTATTTGGAATATAATTGGATATCCATATCCGATGCTTTATTGAAGAAAAAAATATGTTCTCTTTGAGTATCTTGGAATTCTTTTATCGATGCTATCTAAAGAAATAAACAAATTCCATAAGACAAGAATTGACCAAAAATCATGTTTGATAACTGACAAAACAAACAAATCCATACTATATCTAGATAGGGCAGAACTTTAAAATAAATGTAATTAAATTTTCTAGTAAATAAATGACATTGTTAGATATTTTGGAAAATAATTCAAAAGTATTAAAAATGGCTAATGGAAAATTTAGAAATGAAGCAACACTAATTGACTATAAATCTTATTCAGATGATACAGTATTAGTGCATCAGAAGATATGTAAGTAGAAAATATGTTCACTGAAGTAAAGAAAGACAAAATGAGAGAAATATATAAGAGAGTGTAAGATAAATTTGGACCTAGGAGAAAAGTATTAGCATGTATACAATCAGAGTCCAGAACGAGAAAAGAGTGAGGATGGGTTAAAAGCACATATTAAAAAAAATAGGTGAGAGTTTTTCTGAATTTTCTTGAGCAACTGGAAATAAATGCAAAAATCCTAAGCACATTACAGCAAGTGTGCTGAAAACCAAAGGCAAAAAAATTCATGCAAGTAGTCAAGGAATAAAGACTTATTGTCTTCCAAGGAGAAAAACTAAGATAAACAACTAATTTATTAACAAAAACAAGGAATGATGTTGTAAAGTACTGAAAGCAAATTACTGCCAAATTAGATTCTTTGTTCATGAGAATATTTATTTTGGGGTGGGTAGAACATAATCTGATATCTCATATCAGAGTTATAAGAACAAATGACGAATGATGAGATGATACACATATGTGTAAATCTAAATACACACCACTTGCATAAAACAAAACAATAGCATTTATGACATTTTAAACATACAAAATTGAAATGTATGATAATAATTGTACAAAATGCAAAAAGAAATGAAATTATATAGTGCCCTAGGATCCATTATTACCTGAGTAGTTATTAAAATAGACTAATAAAATGAATAGCTAAAAAAATCAAATAGAGAAGAAAAAGAAAACACTTAATAAAGCTTAAATATATTAATAAAACCAATGAATCCAAAAGAAGAAGAAGAAAAAAAAAGAGCAAAGAATAAGTGTTAAATCAAACAAAGCCAAAGGTCAATTTCGACCTAACTACTAATTCATCAGTAATAAAGAATAAAGAAACAGTTAAAAGACCCAGTATGTAAAACTGGGGAATGTTAAATTACATACTACTTACAGTAGTCACACAACAAATATAAGAATATGTAAAGGGAGGCAATAAAGAATAAATAATAAAAAAGATTCCATGCAAACAGTAACAAAAAGAAAGAGTGAGTTATACTAAATATCATACAAAAGGCAAAAAGCATTATTTTAAATGGAGACATTGGAAATAACAAAAGTGTCAATTCACAAGGAAGATGTGATTTTCTACATATCTAATACCGTGTTACATGTATACAGCAGAAATCTATCAACTAAAAAAAATTAACAATTCTGAAATCAGTAAGATATTTTAAGCTCTCAGTAAAAAAGAGCAGAAGAAAAATCTGCAACAATGTAGAGGATTTGAAAGCATAATAAACTAAATTGTTTGAATGCCATATATAGAATAATTAAACTCAAAAATTGCAAAATACATATTCTTTTTAAGAATTCATGAAACACTGATGAAAATAACTTGTACTGAGATATAAAGCAGGTTTCAAACACATTTCAAACACATTTCAAAGCACTGACAACATACATTATGCTCTCTGACCATAGTTAAATTAAGGTAAAAACTAACACAGAAAAGTCAACCGAAAATCCTTATATATTTGGAAATTAACAGATACACTTTTAAAGTCTGTGGTAAAAAAAAAAAAAACACCTCACAATGGAAATGATTTAATATTTGTAATAAGTGGATAATAAAATGCTACTTATCAAAATTGGAAAAATGTCACTGAAACAGACCTTAAGCATAAATGTAGAGCTGAAATATACATTTTATAGATAAACAAAGGCTGAAATCAAAGTTCTAAGCAACCGTTTTAATGAGTTAGCAAAGCATCTGCAAATTATTCCTGTAAGGAGAAGGGAGGAAATAATAAACATAACAATTACTAAAATAGAAAACAAATTAATAATAGAAACAGCTAACAAATAACAAATACTAAAGTTGATGTTTTGAAAAGATCAATGCAATTCTAAACCTGTAGAAAGAATGCTTCTAAAAAAAATGAGAAACAAACAAAAATGGGTATCAGGAATCAATCAGGGACATTGTTACATCATAAAAGCCTGCCAATATTCTTCAAATATACTCTATTCTGGTTATATTAACTTCTATAATCCCAATTAACGTTCCCCATTGATTACAGTGTAAGTTAAAGTGTAAGGGCTTCAGATTTTTTGACACTTATTCCATTAAGCTGTAGGAATTTTGGTCCTTTCTCCTTGAATTTCACTGAGCTTGTGAAGACTTTGATCTATAGAGTAGGGTAGGACTGATGCCATGTTACTTCTAAGAGCAAGTCATAGAGAGCTCAGCAGCTTCCTATTGTTTACTGGGAATCGTTATGCCAGGAATTTGAACTCACCACGTAAGCAGTTTGCCTAGAAGCCAATCCCTGTGTGCAAAGGACATGTGCACGTTCAGTTGCTTTGGCCACAAGCCAGCTGTGCTCACCTTCAAGTCACCCTAGACCAGGTGTTGGTGCAAAAGCCTCCACATGACTTCAGCTCTGAGCTCAGGGAGTCACTCGCAGTTATTCTAGTCTTCTCAGCTGAGGCCCAGATATTCTAGAGCAAAGCTTTATTTCCTGTGTCTCTGTGTGAATTTAGGAGCTTAACAAAATGGTTGTTGTTTTATCCCTCTAAGTTTGGAGGCGTTTTGTGATGAAGCAATTGATAACTGAAAGATCTAGAATCAGAGCATAGCCACTTAAATCATCTCCTGCATCCATTCTGCCATTGCATCACTTATAAAATGGAAATCCGAATTAAATTTTTAAATGGCAAGTCTGATCGTATTTCACCCTTTTACAATCTTTAATTGGACTTTCAATGCTCTAAGCAAAATACAGACAAATCTTCACTGTGGCTTACAGAACTTTCTCTGGTTTCTACACTTGCTTACCCTGTATATACAGATCAGGTGAGGCTACTCTGCTATATGCTCTTACAAAATATATATTTTTACTCATTATTCATACTAATTATAATTTTACATGCATTTGTGAGAATACGTGACTAATTCTTATTCAGCTCTAAATCTTTGAGGGCAAGGACTATTTCAGGTTCTGGTCATGATTTTATTTCAGGCACCCAGCCCACTGCCTAGACTAAAGTACGTGGTCAATGAATACTGCTTAATGCAGATATTTCTGAAAAATAGTAACCCAGAGAAAATCTGAAGTGGCATTTAAAAGGACCTGTTTGAGCTCAAAAAAGGAAGGTTTAAGATGCTAGAAAGAGGAAAGAAAAAAGGAAATAGAGAAAAAATCTTAAAAGGGCTGTTTTAAGTAAATACTTCTTTAAGTAAATACTTGTTTGCAATTTTTTGTGAGAGTTTATGTGAGAAGATCGAGGCAGGGTTAGATAAATTGATCATTGAGCAAATATAATTCCGGGAATCCTAAATGAATAGTAGAGGAAAACACAATTTGCCAAAATTTGTGCAGGAGAGGAGTTAAGATGGAATTCATAATTTTTAGAGAAGGGAGATTTTGACAGTTGCTTCAAACTAACAAGACTCCCAAACAAGAACAATTTTGATACTGTCATTTATATGCCTATCACAATTACAACCATATAAAAAGATGCATATCTATGGCATAATAAAATACTTAAACTTGCCAAATGGAATGAGGCAGGAGTGTCAATCAAAGCACTCACTGTATTATGTAATTTTTTTCTTGTATTAACGACGCTTGATTTTGGATTTAAAAAAAGGAATGTATGTGACTAAACAGATTTTTAAAATTAAGCTGGGTGCACTTTTTCTGAAGTACTAATTCTAATAAGGAAATAGAAAAATTGGAGTTTTGAATATAGGGCACTTTGCAGTTAAGGTATACCACCTGATGCCACTGAGAACAACAATATAGGAATTTTAAAGATTCATAGACATGACAATATAGTTAAGACAATTTAACGTGACTAGTTAAAGACAAACGTGTCCATAAAACATTGTATTTATCATATCAATTGGATGTTTCTTTGATGGAATCTATCTTGAAACAGTAACGAATTAAAAGTTAAAGAAAATATGAAATCAAGGCGAAGCGTGTCACAAATGTCTTTGTGATTATTTCCTGTCTACGCTTACATCACCTGACTTATTGAACGGTTTGTCAAGTAACTAAAAGTATGAAACTACTCTACCAGCTGGTTTATTTCTACTTATTTGGGAAAAAAAGGAAAGACTCTTCTGTGGAATGAGCTGTGGTTGTGGGAATAGAAGGGAAATCCTGCCTAGACAGTGAGTGAAGGAAAAAGAAAATGAAAATAGTTGCCAGGAATACAGGAAAATAAATTAAATGATGGGTGCTCTAAATTTGAAAAGTGTGGTGTTGGAATGCTTTTATTTGTGGAAGAAAATAAGTATAATTTCTCCTTTCACCTCATCCTCATACTAGCACAATGACATTATTGTTATTGCTGGTATTATTCCCCTCGCAATAATGGTAATTATAGCAGCAGCAGTAGTACTAGCATTAATAACAATAATCGTAGTAGTAACAGCAGTAGTAGTTTTTATAACAACACAAGTAGTTTTCTAGTACTGGTGGTGGTGGTGGTAGAGGTGGTAATTTTTATTATTGTTATAGAGTTCAAATTCATAGCAGGGATCAAATGATACACTTAAAAAGCTTGATTGAAGACAGTTTGGTGAAGGATTATCCATAGTTTCGTGGACTGAATAAATGGAACCAACAACAGACAACGAAGAGACTAGCAACATTAAAAGCGGTCTTAAGCCTTGTCCTCAGGAGGAATGTGAACTGAGTGAGAGTTAGCATCATAGATGAGCCACCTATAGGCCTGTGACTCAAGATAACTGATGTTAGCTACTTGATGGAGACAACTGAGGTGTAGGGGTGATAAATACCTCGAATACTCTCTCCTCCTGCTATCTGATGTCCTGGAATGCCTCCCAAGGGCAGCCAACAGAAAGCCAGGGACAAGGTTGCTTAAACATTACGTTCCAAGGACAGCAACCTCCCAGGGCATGAAATAGTACAGAGAAGAGTAGAAAAGGAATTTGGAGGAGCAATGGGACAATGAAGAACAACAATAGACTGCATTTAGTTTGCAGTTACTGCATATCACATGCTGTTCAAGGTCATTTACATGCATTATCTGACCCATAATCAACATTGTTATTAACCCTGATTTACAAATAGTAACAATCTCATAAAATGAGTTGACAATACCCCCATTTCATGTACAGGCCAGATGTAGATTACTTTGTTTAAAAGTTTCAACATTACCCTCTGTAAGAATTCAAGCCTCAAATTATGAAGTTCTTCATTTTCAAAGAATTGCTTCACTTTGTGTGAGTTAAAGATAATAAAAAAAATGGAGATAGAATTGTCAAATATTTAGTTGGCTAAAGGAAGCTGCAAAATAAATTAGGGGGAGCAGTAGTACTAAATTGAAAGTGTTACTGGGCGTCCTTGCTCCCAGAGCTCCCAAGATGGTGGCGGGCCACTTCCAAGATGGTGGCAAGTCTCGTGTTCTATGACCTGGGGTTTTTTGCCTCACGGATTCCAAGGAATGGAATCTTGGGCCATGCAGTGAGTGTTAGAGCTCTATTAGAAGTGGTGGGTCACGGAAGAGAACCGTGGAACCCAGTGACTAGTGTTCAGCTTGATCAGGACGAACTCAGGCACTTAGCCGTGTAGGAACAATGGCAAGCTTTAGCCCAGTGGGGAGTGGTAATGGGCGCCTCCTTGGATCAGGAGCACAGCAGACACCCTGCTGGATCCGGAGGGATGGAAGTCAGTGGCGGGTCTGTGACAGTGGCAAACAGCAGTGGCAGACAGGGAGCAAAATCTCCGCTGGAGCTGTAACAAACACGGACCAGAAGAGTGCAGTTGCAAGATTTAGTAGAATGAAATAGAGTGGAAACAGAGCTCCCATACAAAGGGAGGGGACCCCAAAGAGGGTAGCCATTGCCGGCTTGAATGCCTGGGTTTATATCCTGATCCTTGTCCCTCCCGCTGTGCTCTCAGGCAATAGATGATTGGCTATTTCTTTACCTCCTGTTTTTGCCTAATTAGCATTTTAGTGAGCTCTCTCATTGGTCAGGTGTGAGCTAAGTTGCAAGCCCCGTGTTTAAACGTGGATGCGGTGACCTTCCCAGCTAGTCTTAGGGATTCTTAGCCGAGGAAATCCAGCTAGTCCTGTCTCTCAAAAGGGGAAAGTAAAGCTTCATATACGCAAGTTCAGACACAGCAGATGAGTTTCTTAGAGATTCAAGGTTCTTTACTTTTCTATATAGAAGAGAAGAGCACACACACCACGTTGTTTCTCCATATAACACCAAAGTGCTCTAAAAGCTCAGTAATCTAAAAATAAAACAGAAGATCAGAACACAAAGTCATGATAGCAATATTAGATCCAGGCACACAATTTTAGAAGAAAAATAGTCATATCAGCAGCACAGACTGCTTATTTTTTTCTGGAGCTATATGCATTAATGGTGTCTATAGCCCTGAGAAACGCATGGCCCTCTGCACTTTCCTTTGAACTCAAGGGTTTATTTTTTTTCTTCATTTTCTTTATCCTATTTCCCTTTGGTTTGAGGTGCTAGGGAAATGAACTCTAATGATCTGCGATGGTAACCTTAAGCGGTACTTGTCAAATATGATTTGGTAGGTGAGAAAGCAAGAACAAAAGCAGCAAAATTTAGTAGAAACCGCAGTGAACTGAAGAGCAGGTGACCCAGACACCAGATATAACCAGTAACTAGCTGTGGGATTTAAGAATTGTTTTTACTCTCACACTGCTGTAAGAATTGTACCTCCAGGCTGTCTCCATCCTCAGAATAACTTGTAGTCCAAAAGTTCATTTTGTCAGTGTGCTTTCAAGAGCACAAAACACATTTTCCCATAGCAACACTCTTCCTGGGGAAGCCCACAGTGTCTTACTGATGTATGCCTTTTCTTGTAGCCACCTGATTGTATTTTGTGTGTTTTCAGAAGTGTCTTTTATTGTGTTATGTATGGTAATGGCAAGCCCGTATTAAGCTAGCAAAAATGTAATCAACTTCAGCATGTATGAGCATACACACACATTCATACTCACACAGGATGCACTGTTTTTAACCATATTTAGATAAAAAAAGACTCAGAATTTCATGAGTGATTCAATGACACACTCTTGGGGACATTACCAAGTGCCTTTAGTTAGCATAATATAGAACCAACATAACGTTTCTATTGGAACTGCCTGAAGGGTTCTTGGTGCCTGCTGTGTAAAGAAAGACCATGGTATTGTAGTAGAGAAAGGGTTTAAAAGCCAGAAGGCTGGCCACACCACAGGGAAGGTAGAGTTCTTAGTCAAAACTTCTCTAAAGCTTCTAGGGTAGGGGTTTTTCAAAGGCCGTTTATGGGAAGGTGTGGGAATGGCCAGGTAACAGGTGTCTGCTGCTGGATTGGTTAGGGTGGAGATGAAATTACAGGGGGTTGAAGCTGTCCTCCTGCAGGCTGAATCACTTCTGGGTGGGGTCACAAGAGTGGGGTTAGCAGTCCAGGTGGAACCATCTGCTCCAAGTGGAACTATGGGTATCAGATATGCAAAAAGCTTGGAAAGATATCTCAAAAGGTCAGTGTACAATAGTGGTGTTATTTGCAGGAGTAACTGGGGAAGTTGCATATCTTATAACTTCTGGAATAATAGCTGACAGTCCTTTATGTCTGCACCTTAACAGGACTCAGGTGCCCCTCCTCCCCACCAGCCTGATGGCCTCCCATAGCTTTACAAGAGAGGTTGAGTTTTGGGCAAGGTCTGTCATCATTTAAATTAATGCCTAAATGTCTTCCAAAGTTAGCTTGGCCCAGTAGCCCAGGAATAATTAAAAGAAGGCAAGATGGGGGCAAGGGGGTGGGTTAGTTCATTTCACTGTTATAATTTTTCTCACTGATATAATTTTTTGCAAAGGCAGTTTCACTATAACCAAAGTAATGTGAAATAATAAAGATTATGTCTTTTGAGGATAGCAAAGAGAGAAGCTTATGAAAGCATAAATGCTGGTTTTTATTTTTTTTTCCAAGACCTAAATACAAAGAGAAATATCTGAAGTATTTTTGTACAGTGATGTCGATAGCCAGGTGATTTAGTACATTTTTATAGACACTCAGGAAGTCAGAAAATATAGAGCCAGCTTAGTATAAGCCATGAATCCTTTCTACTTCCTTTCCCATGAGATTCCCCATCTGTGTACTAGCTTTGATCTGGAGTCACAAACAAAGGCTATCTGTTTATTCAAGAGATCAAATGCTACTTTTGGTGTAGACCCTGGGGAAACTCAGAAGAAGGACATAAGCTTTGGGACTACATTGATTTTCAAAGTGTTGATCTGAATAATCCATGACATATTTAGTTTCTTTGGCTGATAGAAGATGTACACAGAGGTGATGAACTCAGAGGGCTTTGTTCTCTCAGCATAAATCCCTTCTTTTCGTTTTGCTGTAGTCTTCTTTATATTAACAGAAAATAATCTAAATGGAAAAGCTCCAGTTACACATCTTGCCAATAATATGGCAACCATACCTAGTGTTTCTCTGATTTCCCTGTTTTCGATGATTGTTTTAAAACTAGATACATATTCCTGAGGTGGTTGCTGATTCTAGTATGTCATACTTTGAACTAATTTTCTCCAAAAATTCTTAATAAAATGCACATATTTTAAAATAGATTTTTAGAGCAGTTTCTACTTTGTAAAAAAAATTAAGCAGAAAGTAAAGTTCCCATAATCCATCTCTCCCCACAAACAAAATTTTCATGCTTATAAACATTTTGCATTGGTATGATATATTTATTACAATTGATGAACTGATATTGATATATTATTATTAACTAAGGTCCATAGTTTTTATTAGGGTTTACGCTGTGTTATACAGTTTTATGAGTTTTGTCAAATGTAAAATGGCATGTATTCAACATTACAATATCATATAGCATAGTTTTACAGTCCTAAAAATTATCTGTGTTTCACCTATCCATACTTCCCTTTCTCCACTCATACTCTTGGTAGCCAGTGGTGTTTTTACTGTCTCTACAGTTTTGTCTTTTCCAGAATGGCATATGATTGGAATCATATAGTATGTAGCATTTTCAGACTGGTTCTTTCGCATACTAATTTAAGGTAAAAAGTTGAGCATTTAAGATTACTCTATGTCTTTTTATAGCTTCATAGCTCATTTCTTTTAAGCTCTGAATAATATTCCATTGTCTAGAAGGACCACAGTTTACTCTTCTACTCACCTGTTGAAGGACATCTTGGTAACATCGAAGTGTTGGCAATCATACCTGTATGCAGATTTTTGTGTGGACATAAGTTTACAAGTAATTTGTGCAAATATCTAGGAGGACAGTTGCAAAATCAGGTGTTAAGATAATGGTTAGCTTTGGAAAAAATTGCCAATCTGTTTTTCCAAATAGCTGTACCATTTTGTATCCCAAACAGCAAGGAGAGAGAGTTCATACAAATCCACATTTTTGCTGGCATTTGGGACAGTAATTGTTTTAGATTTTATCAAATATATATTTTCAGAACTTTTTCTGCCAGTCTGTGATTTGGGTTTTTATTTTCTTAATAATACCATTTTCAAGAAAGAGTAATTCATGTTAATAATGTCCAATTTACCTTTCTCCATGAATCATGCCTTTCTTATGTTTCTTAAAAATCACAACCAAATACAAGTTACCTAGATTTTTTTTTCTTATCTTTCAGGAGTTTCACAGTTTTGCATATGCATCAGGTATATGACTTATTTTAAGTTAAATTTAATGTAACAGCTGAGTCTAGGCTCATTATTTTGCATGAGGATATGCAGTTGTTTCAGCACTATTTGTTGAAAAGACTATCTTTTCTGTATTGAATCGCCTTTATTCTATTGCCAAAAATCAGTTGACTATATTTGTGTGCTTCTGCTTTTGGCCTCCTTATTTTGTTCTATTCAACTATTTGCCTATTCTTTTACAAATAAAAAATGTCTTGATAATTTTAGTTTTATAATAAGTTTTGAAGTTGGACAGCATCAGTCCTTCAAACTTGTTCTTCTCCAATATTCTTTTGGCTTTTCTGGATCTTTTGCCCCATTACATAAACTTTTGAAATAGCTTGTCAATATCTACACAATAACTTGCTGGGATTTTGATTGGGATTTGGTTGACTCTGTGTCAACTTGTGAAAAATGACATCTTAATATTGAGTCTTTTTATTCATGAACATAGGATATCTCTTCATATATTAAGATCCTTGATTTCTTTAATGTGCATCTTGTAGTTTTCCTGACATGCATCAGGCACATATTTTGTTAGATTTATGCCTAAGTAGTTCTTTTTTTAAAAAGTGCTAATGAAATACACATACTTTTTATTAGCACTTTCATCTTTATAAGCTATACATAGATTTAGTCATAGTAGTCTAAAGATTTTAAAATGTTTTTCTTGTTTGCCTGTTTGTTTTCTTTACTCAAAATGAGTCTCTACTGGCTTATTTCCTTTCATATTTTGAACTCACATTGTTATCAGTCCTGCATCTATTGAAATCCTTGTATTTACAATAATCTCTGCATGAAAAGCCGTATCTGCTTAAGTTTATACACAAAATCCACTACAACTCAGTTCTTGGGACAGTATAGGATATTAAAGATAAAATTTTTAATAAATTACTATCTCTTGGTGAAGTTGTAGACTTTTTTTTGAGACAGAGTCACCCGGGTTGGAGTGCAGTGGTGCGATCTCGGCTCATTGCAACCTCTGACACCCGGGTTCAAGCAATCCTCCTGCCTCAGCCTAATTTTTGTATTTTTAGTAGAGATGGGTTTTCACCATGTTGGCCAGGCTGGTCTCTAACTCCTGACCTCTGGTGATCTGCCTGTCTTGACCTCCCAAAGTGCTGGGATTATAGGCGTGAGCCACCGCGCCTGGACTGAAGTTGCAAACATTTTTATAAAAATTTACCCGAATTGTGATTTGTGCCATTATTTGAGATGAGAAATAATATGTTTACCAAAATGTCTATATTGATAGATTCATATATAAAACTAAATTATTATAGAGATAAAGAAAATCTTAAAAATGATTGGTATTTAGGTAACTACAACTGAAACCTAAAAATGTGAGGTAATTTTTGGACAATCACAAAGAAAGTTATTCTGAAGAATGTAGTGGAAATCCCTTCTCTTTGCAGCTAAATCAATTCTTTTTTCACTACACAATAGTACCCTCAAACCTTTCATGCTGTCTTGACTCTACGCTTTGGAAATAACTTAGTAGCATTCTATGCCACTGGCAAAAATGTCCCTGGAAAATAATCACCACATTTTTCTATCTAAATTTTGGTGTCCTTTTCCATCCCTCAGTGACCTTATCCCAGAGAGGTTTTGATTTACAGCTGAATATATTGTTTAAATATTCAAAGATATAAATTTGATCTAAAGGAAGTAGTAAGTAGACATTGTAATTATACACTCTTCATTTTAATATCTTTTGAGGTCAAAAATGGTTGCTCTTTTTTATATATCTGACAACAATTCATGAAAACACTGACATCTATTAAACTTGACTTGGAGGGCTTGTATTCGTTCTTACATTTGCTCAAACTAAATTAATTCATGGGAGCAATTGGTGAGATAAAAAGACTCAGAACACGTATTTAAATCAAAATAATGAAGTCTTAGAATCTTTCTCAGGGAATAAAGAAGTCCCTAACATTTTCATTCAAAAGAGGTCCTGGTTAATTCTAGAGAATTGACACATTGGAATATGCTGTGGATGTCTGTAATACTACTCCATTAGATCTATTGTTAGAAAATTGCACTTTACATATCTAACTCCACACACATTGCATAAATCGCCAGGTTTTGAGATGACCTCTATTTGTCTTTGTGGGGTTTCATAAAGCTGTGCTAATGTAATACGTTGCTTTGTCAACCCAGCTCTGTGTTTAAAGGTTTATTTGATCAGATTCTGGATGAAATGCCTTGTGTAACATCATTTGTGTGTTTCCTAAGTAAAGTGCTTGAATTTGTACTTGCATATTTCTTATCCATTTCCTTTTTGTATGACATTGGCATACTTCAGAGAAAAGACAGTTTATAGTGTATTTGATTACACAGTTAGACATAACAGTTTAGCACAATATGCTGTAATCAGGACTACTCAGAAAAGCAATTTAGTCCCGATCTTGTCAAATTAAGCGTGTATTGAATGTATAACTCACCCTCACCATAAAGAGCTATGTTGAGGCAGTAGTGAGCAAAAGAAAATTATTATTTGTTGTCATTATTTTCTTTTAAGGAGTAGATTGGTAGAATCAGTTGAACTGTCATGAGACTAATCTTTCAATAATTTTTTTTGTAAGACTGTGTGGGTATGGTGGGTGATATGGATAATAATATCAAAGATGAAATAAGCTTGGAATGAACACAAGAAGAAAAAAGAGATGATATATAAATAAATGGATGTTTGTGTGTGAAGCAGAAAGAAACACTAAAGGAATGTTAGAATAAAGAAAGGCAGAGGAGTCATAAAGAGTAATGCACTCTTATTCTTTGTCGACCAGGTGCATACTATTGACGACCATCCCAAAATCTGACCATACAATATCTGTGCTCTAAAAAGTTTAACTTGTCTCTTTTGAGTTTTATAATGATTGAACTAACAATATAACTCTGCAAACTCTGTCTCCCCGTATAATCATCTGGCTGTGATCACAGGTGGCTTTTGATATTTGTGGGATATGTTGTCTGTGTGGATTTCAGCTGGGTTCTAGAAATTATCTCTTCTTTTCTTCTACCACCTTTTCGGTGCATATCACTTATTAATAAACATAAAAGATTTTGAAAAGTGTTTATTTAGCAGTATGTTACTTTGATCATGCCAGAAATTTCTTAGGGAAGAATGAAATAATTATATACTCAACAAGGTTTCCTATTCCAACTATATTAATTTTTGTGATTATCAATATTATCAACGGTGTGGGAAGCAGGAATGCTTACATAATGGTAAAAGATGTGTAAAAGATGTCGAGTTTATTGCAGGCAGTTTGTCGATATCCACCCAAACTGGAAAAGGTACCTCTCCTTGATAAAACATGTAAAATTGAATTTACTTACAAAATATACTCATTAATATTTGCTAAGTATATGTGCAAGAATGCTCATTAATACTGCTTTAATATAAAACAAAACTAATTAATTGGTTTCAAGAAAACTATCAAGTGTGTATTGGTTAAGTAAAGTATAGCACATCTTTATTCTGCTTCTGTCAGAATAAATGAAGTAGATCTGTAACAGCTGTTAGGGAAAAATATCTAAGATATATTATTCAGTACGAAACACAGGCACAACTCAGTGTGAAGAGTTTAGCCATTTGTGTGTAATTATGTGGCACCACTTTAGGAATTCTTGATACTACCCAAATCTGAGTTTACATGTTTCAACTGTCTGTTGTAGCTTACCAGAAAGAAGTAAAATTTAACATGCTAGGTTTAATATCTGTTTTATATCCATAAATAAATGAACAAACAAAATAAATAAAATGTCATTAACATAACTGAGGAGGGAAATCCTAAGCTATGTAGAGTCTTCAAATTGTTTGACTTATCCTCCGTTAATACAGACATAGTTGTAGGAACTGGGAAATATAATTAGTCTTGATCTATTTCAAGCCCTGTCATAAGGTACATGCCACATTCCAATTTAAGACATTTAATTTATCATAACCAGTGGTGAAATCTCCCACAAGACTTTTTTCCCTTATTTAACTAAAGAGCTTTCCTCATTATTAGACACCAAAATAGTCTTTTTTTTTTTTTTTTTTGGAATGAAATCTATGTTATTTTGAAGGAGCAGGCTAAAAGAGTGGGATAACCCACGTAAGCCCAACAGATACGCTCTACCTCTAGAGAACAATGTAACAATAACATTTATCATGTTGTTCTCAAATATATTTATAAGTGCTTTCTCTTCTCCCCTAGAGAGGAAGATTCTCTAGGGCAGAATGTGTCTCTCGGTCCTTTGAGGTTCTTACACAGAAGTGAACACGATTGACTTCCTATTTGGGAGAAAGATTTTGATTATTGAAAACAATGCCTTGTGCAATTAAAGGGCAAATAGACTTAGAATAATCTGCTGCAAATTTCTGTTTTAGAAATACCTCCCTGATAGAAGTATGCAAAAAATCCATTTTGTTCAACTATTTACAATTGTGTTTCTTATATGTTTAAAGATTCTCAACTTATTCTATATACTTTTTACCCTCATTACAGGGGCCTCTTCCCAAATTTTGAAGACTGTGCTGAATTTAAGAATTTTCCATTTTCTTCATTTTTCTGAAACCCTCTGTTGCCCCATGTCTAGTGGTATACAAGTCATTGTATAGCCTCGGGGAACCTCCATATGATTTCTGTCCCTAGTTCTATGCATACACCTGCACATTCTGTTTTCATGGAAGAGAGCCAAGTAAATGACAGTCTGCTTTCTTTGGCAGAGATGTATATTCACCTTTTGCTTTGAGATCTCCATGAATTCACTGATGAACCAAGCTGCCACCTAGAGCAGAAAACATACTCACTGGCAAATAATAATGTTCTATTAATTGTGCTATTTTTTTTTCTCACAGACAGCCTCTCACTGAGAAATGATTGAGAGCAAGTTGAACCATATCAGAAGCTGTATAAACTATTTTAGGTGACAAAGGCACCATTTGGTGCACTGAAGTAATAATTTACTCGTGGCCTAAGAGATCTAATGAAGTTTTCAAAGGCATATGACAGCCTTGAAAGGATCACGTACCAAAAAATTATTTTAACATAAATGAAAACATCAACTAAAAAAGACATATGATCTGTTCTGAGGAAGCAATCTATAAAAAAAATTTAATGGGTAAGAAGAGATTTGGGAAGAAATGAAAACACAGAAAACAGATTTGGAAAGAAATGCAGAAATTTTTCTACATATATACATATATATACACATTATATACACATAAATTCATTGGCATATGTGAGGGAATGTGTGGCATAAATCGTTTACATTTAATATAAGGCTTTAATTAAATTTATATTACAAATTTCAGAAACCATCATGAAAACTGTCATTTTTTTTATACTGGATAGACAAGTTATAACTATGTAGTACAGAGCTAAATTATGGCATATAGAATTACATTTTGAACAAGATATTTTTCCTAAAGAAATTGATTCATTTAGTCAGTAGTCAAGTTAATATTATTTGAAAGTTGTCAAAATGCATTAAAAAGTGGCATGCTGTATAGAAACACTGTTTCCAATTTATTACAAAAATTATGCACTGTTTAAGTTTAAAGGGAGTGTTTTTCTAGGAATCAAGATTTCTCTCCAGCAGTGGGGAAATATGAAGGATTCTTCCCTTTGCCAATCTAGATCATCTTCTTCATTCTTTTCCCTGGTCTGCTCATGAAAGCGGGATCTCCATGGATGAAATGCACAAGGTCTTTTCTTTGTTTGGCTAATGGAAGCACTAGCCAGAAAACAGAGGAAAGGAAGCCAAGTTAAGGTATTTAATCTTGCTTCTCTCTCCCTGCATGGTTAGTTATTTGCATGAAGGTGACCCTCTCTAGATTTAGGGGACTTTTTCCATACTAGGGGACCTCTCCACTGAGGTCACCCTCTCCACACAGGGTGCCTACTTCCCAAAAGGGTCTCTCTCCCCACAACCCCCTCTCTGCTTTGGTTCTGGTAAACACGTGGCCCCTTGCCTCACCTATTCAGAGCAAAAGCAGTAGCAACTTTCATCAGACCCAAGGCACAGCATTCTTTCTTGTGATATCTTATAATTTGCTTGTACTTTTAGAAATATTTTGTGTATTAATTTTTCCTTAAATAATACCAACCTTAATGTGCTTTACTTACTGCCACAGTGCTAATTCAAGTTATGTTTCTATTTAACCTCAGTGATGAGAGAATTTACAGTGGAGGTAATTGAGATCTGATAGAGCAAATAGCCAGAAAAAGCAAGAGTAATCAATGAAAGCCTTAATAGACTTCAGATTTGATTCACTAAGCATCACACTGAAAGGAATATCAGTGAATTCCCACTAAAGGTCTTCAATGAGAAACACTAGGTCTTACACTATTTTGCATTTACAGTCTTGATATGCAGACACTTACCTGTGGTCCCGTCTCATTTTATCACAACTCCCACTCCATTTATCCCAGTATTTACCATTTTGTTTCTGTTCCTACAGAAAAACTAGGCAGACTTTTACTTGTTTGGATGGTTGGGTTTTAGCTTTCTGCATCTCTGAAAATAGTGAATCCTGCCTTTCTCTCTTCTACATTCATCGCTCCAATCCACCTGTAGTTGGAATGGTCCGCTTCTCTTAACAGTAGTCTCATCTCCCTTCTTCCTCACAGATACCAAAGGAGAAACATTCTAAGATATGCTCTTCCTTTATTATTTCTCAGCTTCTTTTTATATCCAATCGTAATGTAACAGTATTCCCCCCAAAACGCATAAAGATAATACACATGTTGATTTTTAATACAATTTATGTAGATTCCAAAACGTTATGTGAAATGAGTTTACAAATATTTACATTTTTCTTTTCTTTTTTTTTTTTTTTTTTGAGACGGAGTCTCGCTCTGTCGCCCAGGCTGGAGTGCAATCTCAGCTCACTGCAAGCTCCGCCTCCCGGGTTCACGCCATTCTCCTGCCTCAGCCTCCCGAGTAGCTGGGACTACAGGCGCCCGCCACCTCGCCCGGCTAGTTTTTTGTATTTTTTAGTAGAGATGGGGTTTCACCGTGTTAGCCAGGATGGTCTCGATCTCCTGACCTCGTGATCCGCCCGTCTCGGCCTCCCAAAGTGCTGGGATTACAGGCTTGAGCCACCGCGCCCGGCCAATATTTACATTTTTCATAAGGACAACCTGAATTTTGGATGTGATGTGCCTAATAATAACTCTGAGAAAGGATTGGAATTAAAAATGAATATCTGATATTCATGAAATATTACTGATATTCCCATTAAAACTGTGAAACAATAAAGGCTGATTTTTATTAGCTGAAATTGTTCCAAAAGTTCATAAGTGCAATTACATAAGAATCAGAAATAAGAGATATAAATATGAGTCTTAGAATGTAAAACATATAAAAGATATCTACTGTTGTACCCAGTGTTGTCTTTTCTATTTTAATTCCTTTTTACTCTTCTACTACTTTCTTTTGGGTTAAATACACATTTTTAAAATCTCATTTAAAAATATATAGTGTTTGCAGTATAACTCTGCATTATTTCTTTAGGGATTGCTCTAAAGATTGCAATGTACAATTTAACCTCCACAATTTACATGCCATTACTATTAAACCAGTTCACAGAAAATTTAAGAACATTTCAACTAAAAGGTTCATTTATCCGCCTCTTTCCTTACTTTATGCTGTAGTTGTCATATGCATTACATTTACATACACAACTGCACAAAACTATGTTGTGAGTTGTTATTGTTATTCCTTTTGTATTAAACAGTTGTATGTACTTCAAAGAAACTATAAAGAAAATAGTCTATTTTTGTATTTATTCATAGATTTATCATATATGGTGCTCATTTTTACTTCTAAAGATTTGAGTTTTCATCTGGTGTCATTTCTTTTCAGTCTAAATAGTCTTTTTTGGTTGTTTCTTTTAGTGTATCTCTTATGGAAACACATTTTGTTAGTTTTACTTTATCAAAAAATATCTTCATTTGACTTTCATTATTGCTGGATGTTTTCGCTATACAGAGAATTCTCAGTGATACTGTTTCTCACTGTTTCTACAGATAAGACAAATGTAACTTGCATCCTGGACCTTCTGAATATGATATGCTGCTTTCTCTGTCTTTCAAGATTTTCTCTTTATTTTTGATTTCCATCAATTTGACTATGATTTTGCTAGATGACATTTTCTCTGTATTTATCGGCTTAGAGTTTTATGATTTTCTGGAATCTTTAAAGTATTCCCCTAAGTTTAGAAGACTTATGTCCATCTGTCTTCAAGTATTTTTTTAACCCCTTATCTTTTAGTTCTGGTACTTTACTCCAATTATGCTGTTATTAAACCTTTTGATGTTGACTTAAAAGTTATTGACGCTGTTAACTTTTTTCATTTTGTTTCTGTTCTACATACATAATGATGTTTGTTGATCGATTTTCAAATTTAATGACCTGTCTTCTGTTAGGTTCAATCTGTATATAAATCTATTGATTTACTTTACAGAAGATATTGTGTTCTATAATTTTCATTTGATTATTTTTATATTTTTATGTCTCTGCTGAGACTTCCTTTATAGTCATTAATTATGACAATGTGTATAATAGCCTCTTTAAAATAATTGTTTGCTAATTCTACATCTGAATCGTCTCATAATCAATTTACATTCAGAACATTTTTCTGTTAATAGGGACCAAATTCTCTTTTGTTTACATGTCTATTAAATTTGACTTGCATTCCCAATTTTGTAAATGATATTAAGCAGTGATCCTTGATTTTCCTTCATTCCTCTGAAAAGTATCTATTTATTTTCTTTTGTAGAAAGTTACCTTGACTGGACTTGAACTGTAAACTCTGTATCCCTCAGATGGGCAGGAGGTGGAATGTCTCTTCAATTATTTTATTCTCAGCTAGGCTGTTCATTGTCTGCTCAATGCATGCATAGCTTAGGGGTTAGCTATAATTTACACAGAATTTATATCCAGATGCTACACCTCTGTGGCAAAATAAAATATCCTATGTGTTTTAGTTGGTTAGTTAGTTAGTTAGTTTGTTTATAGGGGCTGCCAACATTCCTTCACTGTGGTTTCCTTTCTCCATCTTCAAAGCCAGTGCTGCTGCCCCTTCTAGATCCTCTCCTATACTTCTATAGTTACATCTGTCTCTGATCTTAGTTAGGAAAGGCATTTCACCTTTAAGAACACACGTGATTAGTTTGGGTTTACCTGGATAATTCAGGATAACCTCCCATCTTAAGGAACTTAGCTTTAATCACATCTGCAAAGTCCTTTTGCTATAGAACGTTACTTATTCACAGGTTCCAGGGCTCCAGGGATTGGCACATTTCATGGGGGTATATTTTTCTACCTACCACACACCACCACCCTACATATGCTTTTTACAAGGTGATGCAGAAACTCACTCATCAACAGGCAGCGGTCTATATTCCCTCCCCTTAAATCTGGGCAGGCTTGTGACTCATGTGGAAGTGATGCTGTATAACTTTTGAAAGTAGGTGGTAAAAAGTAATACAGTGTCCATGTGCTATTTCTTAGAATGCTTCTTATTGGCACAAACCACATGCTCTGAGACTGTCTTCTGGAAAGCGGCCCCAGTTGAGATCTCAATCAACAGTTAACATCAAGTTCCATGAGTGACAGTCTTTGAGATGACATTAGCTCCAGCTACCAGTTAGTGGCAACCCCATGAGAGACCCTTAGTGAGAGTTGCCTAGTAATGCCCGGGCAACTCCCAGAACTGTGAAGGAAGAATTATGATTGTTGCTCTTTTTAAGCAAGTTTTTGCTTTATTTTTTATTTAACAATAGATAACGTTAATACCTCACTGGCTTCCTTCTTTCTGTGTTTTACCTCTTACACTCCAGCCTCTCTGTTTACCCCAAATTCTGCCCTCTGGTTTCTCAAGCCACTAAAACTGTAGGTTTGTATTGTTCTCCATGGTGCCAGCTGTGGACTGCTTTCAGGCCAAAGGCCAGGACTCATGAAGTGTCATTCCTTTCTTTCAAGTGCAGAATCTCCACTAGATTCTGTGCGTTGTTCATTTTCTAGTAGCTTCAGGTGATTGTTTGGGTTTCTCATTTTATTCAGAATTTATAGCTGTTGTCCATACGGAAGGTTTGGTCTCATAGAAGCATCTATGTCACTGTCAGAAGTGGAACAATTGATAGGAATAGATTGTGAAACATGCTCACTAATTTGTCAAGTTTCTATTTTAGAGTATTTCAAAAATAAAGAGATATACATATGTTCTAGTGTATCTTGTATGTGTATCACATGCATTTTATTTCATCAAGTCTTAATAGGGTTCTTAAGTCCAAATCATTTTGTTGTATTTGCCTTCTTTGACTATACTTGCATTTCTAACATAAATTTTATATGGTACATTTAGAAATATAGTGTTAGATTAAAGCTGTTAGCAATCTATTGGGGGAATTTTCATTAATATTTATAAGTGGGGAAAGCTTTTCATTTTACCTGAGTATGTGTGTAACTAATTGGAATGTTACAGAACAGATGGTAGATTCAAAACTGAATTAAATGATTTCCATTTTTTCTCTGAAAAAAATATCTCTTTACAAAGGTTCAAATAAATATTAATTATTTTTTTCTGAAAGATTTAATAAACATGATTTCAAATCCTTGGCTAGATGTGACTTTTGTTGGTGCATTTAATTTCCACTTCAATATTTTTCTATCCATTTTTGTGTGCAACTTTTTGCTTCAAATGGGGATATCTTGTCTGAGAATTATTTTGCAACTGTTTTGTTTAGTTGGTAAGCATTATCAGATAATGATCTATTTATTTTTCCACTTTGGTCAGGGATTAACTCTACCAACTTTTAAAACTTTTTTTTTTTTTTAATGGCGTCTAGCATGTTGTTTAGCATGATGATTTTCCTATGTATCCTAGACAGATTGTATATTCTCTTAATTTAGGAGGAGTGGTCTATCCATAATGTGAAGCTGCTTGATAGTGTTTTTCAATTTTTGTACATCCATATTGATTTGTTGTGCAATTTCTATACCAATTAATGAGATAGGAATGTTGACATCTTCAACTACAAATGTAGATGTGCCCTTTTCTCCTTCCTTTTATTTCTCTGTATTTTTCCTTCTATATATTTAGAAGCTCAGTTACTGGAGGTACCCATATGTAAAATTATTATAGTTGCTGGTTGAATTGACGCTTTTATCAATATAAAATGCCTCTCTTTGTTCCTGATAACATTTCTTCTTGTGAAGTCTACTTTGAATTATATTACACAATCACTTCAGATTTTTTCTAATTAGTGTGTGTGTGTTATTTCGTTACTTATTTTTAACCTATCTTTAGTTTCATATTAAACATTGTTTTCTAATAAGCAGCATATAATTAGTTCTTTTTAATGCAATAAGGCAATGAATACTATTTAATGAGAATTTTCAGGCAATTTCTATTTAATACAATTAATAATATTTTGTTTGAAATCTACTCTTCCCATCATTTGTTTTCTATTTACCCTTTCTCCCTTTTCTGTTTCTTATTTTTCTACCTTATATTAGATTAAATATTTTGCATTATCTGAGTATGTTTTGATCAATGAGTATTTCAAATATTTTATCTCCACTAAAGGCTTTGTAGCTACAATATTTTAATCACAGTTGTTTTGTTTGTTTGTTTGTTTAGTGATTACTTGGAACTTTAAAATATACTTTTTAAACTTGTCAATATATTTCTTCAACTAACATTGTACCATTATATATCTAATTTGATAATTTTAATTATTATATTTCAATTTTTTCCTTCCTTTGTGCTATTTATTTAATATTTAGTACTACATATGTCTTGTCTCCTATAATACATTATTTTTAAGTTTATTTACAATTTATTCTCTTTTACAAATGGAAAATTGGCATAATTTTTAAATTTATTTGTCTACATATTTACCATTTTTGGCGTTCTATTTCTTTGTGCACATTCATGTTTTCTTCTGTTATTCTTTTCTTTCTCTTGTACTTTAATTTTTTTTGTAGTAAAAGTCTCCAGTTAGAAAATTATATTTCAGCTTATTATTTGAAAAGTTTTTTTATTCCTTATTTTAACATATCCTTTCAATGGATAAAGCCCAAATTTTATGTCTATACAATAAAAAGATATAGTTACTTGACAATATTTTTTTCTTTCACAGTAAAGATAGTATTTTCATGTCTTCCTAAGTACATAGTTTCTCACCAGAAGCAGGTATTAAATTTTATCTTTGTCCTTTTTTTGCTTGGGGATTGATTTTCTTCCATGTAGGGATTTTGAAGTTTTGATTATTCATCAAATTTAGAAAATGTTTGATCTTCCTACACTGTCCTTCTTGAACTTTAATTACACATCAACCTCATGCTATCATCTCTCAGATTACTAAAGTTTTCATTCTTTTTTTCTGTATTTTTTCTGTTTATGCTGAATTTTGAATAATTACCATTGTGTTGTCTTCAAGTTTACTAATAATTTATTATTCAAGGTCTGAAAATGCAATCAATCTATCCAGTGGATTTTAATTTTATATACTAAGGATTTTTAAAACATTTTTCATTTTTATGTTCACTAGCTTCATGTGTTTTTTTGAAATCTTGATAAACTTTTAATATATGTTTTACTGTATTTACTTAATCTACCATCTCTATTATTTCCGGGTTTCTTTCTATTCTTTCACTCTCTTGGTTGTTTTTCATACTTTCCTAGTTCTTAGCATGTCTAATACTTTTTTATTATTGTTGTTGAATACTCAGTTTTGTATACTTTAAAAAAGGGTTTTATTTTTTTCCTTTTTGGTAAACTGTTCATTTACTTTCAGTTCTATATTATCATTAGGAGGTTTATTTTAGTGTTTTATTAGGATTATCCAAAACAGCATTTACGCTCTGGGTAATTTATCATCATTACTTAGGCATTACCCTTCTGGGATTTCTAGTACATGTTGCATTTGATTACTGAGGACTCTCTGATCTGGTAGAAACAGAAATAATTCCCAGCCTTTTGTGAACCCTGGAAACCAATCAGCTCCTAGCTTGTCATTTTCATGACCTTGTGGAGCTTTATCCTATACACAATATCTTAGTATTCAATAAATTTCAAAGAAATGCAGATTTTGAGTCTTTTTCTTGACTATTTCCCTCTCTTCAGAACTCTATCCCACAACTTCCAGCTGTATACGTGAACTCTGATCTTTGTCTTCTCAGCTTAGTAAGACTGTCATAGTCTGTTGATCTTATTTTCCCCCTGTCCTGTGGTTCAGAATGTGCCTCGTGGCATGAAGCCTGGACAATCTTAGGATTCACTTCATACTTTTCCTTCTCTCAGGACTCACAGCCATGTGTCCTCTGTTGTTAAACACTTGAGCAAATAATTATTAAATATGTTTTGTCCTGTTTCCTAGATGTTTAAGACATGAAGTCAGATCGTATCCCTTTTAGTCCATTATTGCCAAGATAATAAAAAAAAGGTTAAATATGTTTTTAAAATAATTTCAGTGAAATTGTGAAAAAAGGAGAAGTAAACAAACATTTTCAGTTTACTAACATAATTTGGAAATATGAATTTCTTTTTATAATTTCAAGAGGTAAAATCCATGCCTATAATCTGTGCTCATGATAAATTTCAGAAAATAAATTAATGCTGTGTTTTCTTGAGATCAATCACCCATTTTAAAATTAAGAGATTTCTGCATCTGGGTTTTTCATGTACTAGACACAAGCAAACATATCAATGCAAACATATACTTGTGGAAACCACGGCTTATTTTGTTTTCTAAATATGCAAGTCAACCTCAGGTTAGTTAGACAAAAATAAAACAAAACAAACAAACAAACAAAATTCCCTCAAATAATTTTAGAGAATTACATACATTAACTGATAATTTTTAAATATTGTGTAGACAATTCAATTAGAACAAAAATGAAGCAAAGGTAAACAAAATGTATTTCCTTAAAAGCTTTAATCGGGAATTCAACAACTCCAAAATTTCATCTGTCAAATAAGATACAGCATGTCATGCTCTTTAGGAAACTCATGTACCTATAAAATAATTGAGCATGAAGTTTAAAACAATATTGACCACATAAAGTTAATTTGCCAATTAATACACAAGTGCAATTACTTTTATCTCTGTCCTATGACAGCGCGTTTCTTACCCATCTAAATTGCACCGTGGCCACTGAATAATAAAGATAGGCTAATTTAGATAGGTTAATTTTTCTTCATTAATACTTAATTGTAACAATTAAACAGGAGAAAAAGCTAAAATCTTAAGAGTGAATGATCTTTGAATTACGTAAAATGAAGCTAAACTTTGTTAAAGAACTGCCAAATGTTTTGTGAGGACTTTTCTGATGTGAATTGAAGTTAACATATAATTCTGACATACATATGATCATTGAAAAAAACACACTTTTAGAACCTATTTTATTAAACCATATAATCATTTTTATTATTTCAGAAACAAACTATGAGCGTAGGACTTTTCCTCGTCCTTCCGTTTTCATTCCTCCGGACTTCTTCCGAGGAATCTATGATTCCCCGCACACCACTCATTCCTTTAACCATGTGGTACTGTTTCCTTGTGCACTGCCCCTTCTGCTAAGAAGTACACCCTATTGTTTAATCACATTTGAACCTTATTGTGGATATTTCAGTTATTTCAATTAGGAAGCATTATCTCTTTTAATTTTTAATGTATTATTATTATTATTATTTTTGAGATGGAGTCTCGCTCTGCCGCCCAGGCTGGAGAGTGCAGTGGCGTGATCTCGGCTCACTGCAAGCTCCGCCTCCCGGATTCACGCCATTCTCCTGCCTCTGCCTCCCGAGTAGGTGGGACTACAAGCACCAGCCACCACGCCCGCTAATTTTTTGTATTTTTAGTAGAGATGAGGTTTCACAGTGTTAGCCAGGATGGTCTCGATTTCCTGACCTCGTGATCCGCCCACCTCGGCCTCCCAAAGTACTGGGATTACAGGCATGAGCCACCGCACCCGGCCAGGAAGCATTCTCTTAAAAACAGTCAACTTCAACTCTGGTTTGAACAACACTTTTGTTTTTTGATTAGCATAGGCATCAGTGGTTCATAGGCAGGCAGATATTAGGGCTGATTGAGCAGAGCTTCTGCCTGCATCATCACTTGCTTACTTTTTCTCCAGATTGATGAAAGATGGCTACAGCATTTGCAGGTGTATGTAAACATACAATGTCTTTATCTTTCTTGAGAAGATGAAAACCTTTTCTAGAAGCACACAGGAAACACCTGTAATCTGTGTCAAGCCTTGGTTTACAAGTCCATGTTCACCTAATTTTTGTCAGCCGAATTTGATCCACTGGAGATAAAACATATAACGTGATCCAATAATTAGCGATGAAACAGATACTGTGTATTCAGTCACTGAAGGTGAAATGGCTACTGTGGAATCAATCATTGAAAGTGATTGGATATTGCGATGATTTCCATGGCTACCACTCCACTCATCATTATTAGGTGAAGGGGCATGGGAAATGAAAATGTGAAGGCCCAGAGGCTGGGAGGATTTAAATCATGCATGAAGAGACTACTGGGGGGCGGCGGGGAGAGAGAGAGAGAGAAAGAGAGAAGAGAGAGAGAGAGAGAGAGAGAGAGAGAGAGAGAGAGAGAAATTCCAATTGTAGTTTGGCTGACTTGACTGGAGTATTTTGGGAATTGCAAAGGGGAAGACTATTACTAGGCAGCATGGTGTAGAATACTCTAAGAAATTTGGCTGTGGTTTGTAT
The DNA here is from genome assembly GCF_024542745.1 of Macaca thibetana thibetana. Taxonomy (NCBI): domain Eukaryota; kingdom Metazoa; phylum Chordata; class Mammalia; order Primates; family Cercopithecidae; genus Macaca; species Macaca thibetana. The sequence continues at coordinate 131,626,756 of NC_065583.1, read as the reverse complement.
TTGGCTTGGTTTATAGTTGGAAAAAATATTTTTGGGTGCCCTAGAGAGACTTGAAAAATCATATTAAAATTTTGTTAAACAATTATTTTGTTGAGTTGAATCTCTGTAAAATATCCCTTTCATTTGATTGTCAGCAAAAGTTGTTTTTTACTTGTTTCAAAATACTAACAGTCAGTTAAGAAAATAAATACATAATTGGTAGGTAAGTTATCCCATATGCATAAGTTTTGTACTTCGAATTAAAGGCAAACCTTTGAAATATCTAATTTGCTGGAATTTATACTGCTGAGTTTGTGAATTAAAATGATATAGAATAAAGTCTAGAAAAGAGTCTTGGGAAGTACAAAAATTCGCTAACGGTTGTGTCACCAATCTGTGACAAAGTTAGAAAATGAAATACTCAGAGTCTTAACCCAATGTCTTCAATTTAAAATGAAAGTAGTAAGCTAGGAGATTTCCGAAAGCTTTCCTAGAACACGGATATTTACTTCTACTTGTTCATTCATTCTATAAATACCTATTTAATACTGTCAACATGCAAATAACTATCACGAATTTTCTATATGGTTCTAAGAAGACATTTCTTAGATTGTTTCTCTTTCACAAATATAAAAACTACATATATAAACTAATGTTCACAGAATAGAGAATGAACAATTAACATCATGGAAAAGTTATACAATAATTTAAACTCCTACAAATTACATATGTTTCATTTAAATATTTCATTGAAGCATAAATGTGCAAAAAGCACACGAATTATAATATCACGAATGACAAAATAACACAAAGGAAATACAACAACTAATCAAACATAAACTAAGGAATATACTTTGTAAACACATATGCTCATTTTCTTTAACTATATATCTAGAAGCAGAATTCCTGGATCAGAGAGTAGGAATATGTTCAAGTTATTAGAAACTGACAAACAGTTTTTCAAAGTTGTCAAACAAATTTAATTTTTCATCAGCAATGTACGAGTTTCAGTTGTTCTGCATTCTCACCAACCCTTGATGCTACCAACTTTTAAACTTTTTGCCAGACTAGCTGACCCCTTGATTTTAGCTGCGTGAGACCCTAACAGAGAGCCAGACAAAAGAACTTGGCTGTCTGAGCTCCTGAAATATGAGATAATTAATGAGTGTTGTTTGAAGCTGCTAAGTTGGTGGCAATATTTTTATAGTAGCACAATTCAAAATGAATGCAACCTGAAGCAGAACTGCATTACAGTGAATACTTAATGTAGGTCTTCAAGTTGGAATCATATCTGATGTGAACCTGAATTTACAGAATTAAAGAGCTCTGGAAATGGGAAATATGTGGGAAATATAGAAAATTATTTTCTTAAGCTTTTAACTTTTTAAAATAATAAACTACCGTTTCAATAAAAATGATAAGTTGTATGTGAGGATTATAAAGAATATAGATGACATAAATAAAGATAAGAATAAATATGACGTAAGTAGCACTTAGGATGGAATGGGATATGTTATACTGTTGTAACAGGGTTCCATCTTGTTTTTTTTTTTTTCTTCTTTGTTATATTTGCAGGATGGTATCCTTTTGTACATTTAATATTGATTTTTTTCTTTTCTGTTTATCTTTAATGATTGGCAGTTTTGTTATATTGTTCTTTGGTGTGGCTTTGTTTTTTTTTTACGGACCTTGGAGTTGGTAGAATTTATTAAAGTCAAAGATTGCTGTTTTTCATCATTTTTAGAAAACTGTTAGCCATTATCTTAATATATTACATGTCCTCATTTTCTTTCTTTTCCTTTTCTGAGATTACAATTGCATACAAATGTTACAAATAATCTCCTTTCCAATATTATTTGTGTATGAAATCTGCTTTGCTCTTCATTCTTTTTTCTCTTCATGTTTAAATCTGGATCTTTTCCTCTAGTCTATACTCCAGATTATTAAGTTCTTTCTTTTGTCAGTAGTGTTGATGCCAGTTATTAAATGTTTGATGTATGTTTTCAGCTTATGTATTTTATGTTTTTTTACTTTATATTTTCCAGGTTTTTACCTTTTCCTTCAATTTTCTAAGGGTGATTTTTTAATGTCTGTCCAAGTATTGCCATTATCCGGAGACCCAGAAAGTCATTCTTAAAAATGTTTTTATTCTATTGTCTTAATTTTTAGTGACATTGTTTGTATACTGATTTCTGTGTGTGTTTATCTTATTACCTGAAAATTTACCTAAAAGCTTGTGGCTTTGATGGTATTTTCCTCCAGAAAGGATTCACTTGTTTTCTTGCTGACAGCTTGGCTAGAGGTGCAAGCAGCCCTTTGTCACCATAAACTAATCAAATATTTACATAACTGGAAGTTGGGATTCAGTTGCTGACTTCAAGTTTTACCCAAACTCTTGGTACTTGCCAGGAACCTTCCTTGTTGTTGGGGCATGAACCTTAATATTTGTCCTAATGGTCTGGCGAGTGTCCTGTAAAGTTTGCTTATTTCTGCCTGTGAGTCATGCCATGGAATTTAGAAGATACCCATGGAGGAAACTGCCCCACATTCTCTACCTGGTTCTCTCCATCACTCTTACAGACTGTGGCAATTTTCTCATGCCCTTGAACACATATACTTTTTATACTTAATGCCAACTATTTTAGTTATTCTCAGTGGAAGAGATGGCCTTAAGCCATCTAGTCCACCATTTTGAGAATGAACAATTGATTTTTACATATGCTAATATTCACTAAATATTACCATAGACAAATATTCACTCCTGAAGATGTGAGACCACACACATTAAATGTTTCTAGTAGTTTTGGGAACATCATAACACATTCTTAGAAAGAAAATAGAAATAGAACTTACTCTTAAAATGAACAATCTGACCTACAATATTGCAAAAATGTGACCTAAATTGGTAAACGGGTTTTGATCACTAATTTTCACATAATCGACCTACTGACATTACTTATATTTTTATAATTCTCTTTATGGATGCATGGGTGACATTATATGTAGAATTAAATCATTTTTGGTAAATTTTATTTTTGTGAAAAGCAATAACCAATGTAAACCATCTTGATCTTTAACTAAGTTTTTCGTGGATTATATCAGTATATAAAAACTAATTTGCTATGAAATAAATATACCATGTAAAAATAGCTTGATACATTACCATACTTATAAGCCTGATTTCTACTTTATTGGAATATCATATTGTAAATCTTTGCCTTAGTATTTGTAGTGCTGGTTTCATAGCACATGCAAACATGCAAGTTCCAGAACAAGATAAGCCACTGGAAGACCCTTGTCGAAGAAGTTGAGAGCAATGAGGACCTTGTCTGTTCCAATAAGTGCTTTGTACCATGAACAATAGAATTAAGACAATTTGCAAAATGATTATATATACTTTCCTTTCACTGACAAGACAAAAGGAAAAAACTTGAGCATAAAGATATATGGAACTTCAGGCCTGGCGCAGTGGCCTGTAATCCCGGCACTTTGGGAGGCTGAGGAGGGTGGATCACGAGGTTAGGAGATGGAGACCGTCCTGGCTAACATGGTGAAACCTCATCTCTACTAAAAATACAAAAAGTTAGCTGAGCTTGGTGGTGGGCGCTTGCAGTCCCAGCTACTCAGGAGGCTGAGGCAGGAGAATTGCTTGAACCTGGGAGGCGGGTTGCAGTGAGCGGAGGTCGTGCCACTGAACTCTAGCCTGAGCGACAGAGAGAGACCCTGTCTCAAAAAAACAAAAACAAAAACAAAAAACAGATATATGGAACTTCAAATTTTATCTATAAAAATGTATAATAGGTTGTAGTTGATGTAGAACAAGCAATATTAAGAACAATTTAACATTTTCAATTCATAATGTGTTACTAAACACACGGTAACAACTTTTACAAGTATTCTGATTTTAAAATGAGCAAAGGACATGAATAGACACTTCTCAAAAGAAGACATAAAAATGACCAGCAAGTAAAAAAAAAAAAAAAAAAAAAAAAAAAAAAAAAAAAAAAAAGAAAAATGACCAGCAAGTATATAAAAAGGATGTTCCACATTACCAGTCATCAGGGAAATGTAAATCAAAACCACAATGAGACATCATCTTACTCCATTTAGGATTGCTATTATCAAAGAGGCAAAACCTAACAAATGCTAGCAAGGATGCAGAGACAGGGAAATGCTCATACATTGCTAGTGGGAATATTAAGTAGTACAGCCATTATGTAAAACAGTATAGAAATTCCTCATAAAGCTAAATACAGAATTACTATATAATCCAACAATCCCACTGTTGGGTATATATACAAAAGGAAGAAACGCAACATATCAAAGAAATGTCTAAATGGCTATGTTTTTGGCAGCACTATTCACAATAGCCAAGTTATGGAATCAACCTAAGTGTCCATCAACCGATGAATGGATAAAGAAAATGTGTCATATGTAAACAATGAAATATTTTTCAGCCATAAAAAAAGAATGAAATCTTGTCATTTGCAGCAACACGAGTGGAACTGAAGGTCATAATCTTAAATGAAATAACCCAGGCACAGAAAGGCAAACTTCATATGTTCTCACTCATGTATGGGAGTTAAAAAAAGTGGGTCTCATGGAGGTAGAGAGTAGAATGGTGATTATTAGAGGCAGAGAAGGAAAGAGGGTGTGAGAGACAAAGGGAAGTAGGTTAATGAGTCATATGGTTTGGCTCTGTGTGCCCACACAGCTGTCATGAGTTGTGATTCTCAGTGTTTGTGGGGGGGCCTGCTGGACGGTGAGAGAATTATGGCGGCAGACATCCCCCTTGCTGTTCTTGTGATAGTGAGTGAGTTCTCATGAGATCTGGTTGTTTAAAAGTGTGTAGCACTTTCCCCTTCTCTTTCTCTTTCTGCAGGCCATCTGAAGATGTACTTGGTTCCCCTTTCTCCAAGATTGTAAGTTTCCCGAGGCCTCCCCAGCAGCAGAAGCCTGTATAGCCTTCAGAATTGTGGGCCAATTAAACCTGTTTTCTTTAAAAATTGCCCAGCCTCAGATATGTCTTTATAGCAGTGTGAGAACAGACTGATACAATGGGTATAAAAATATAGGTAGGTGGAAGTAATTAATTCTAACATTTAATAGTACAGTGAGGAAGTTACAGTTAACAATTATTTATTGTATATTTCAAAATAGAAGATAATTGTAATGTTCACAATACAAAGACAAGACCAAAGTTTGAGATGATGGATATCCCAATTACCCTGACTTAATCATTACTCATTGTATGCATGCATGAAAATATCACTCGTACTACCCTACATATGTACACCTATGATAAACTAATAAAAAACTCAGAACATTTAAATAGATCTTTTCTTTTATGTCATAATATTGTTTTATTTTGAGAATCCAGTTTCTCATTTTCTTTTTCCTTCCTTCTTTTCTTCCTTCCTTCCTTCCTTCCTTCCTTCCTTCCTTCCTTCTCTCTCTCTCTCTCTCTCTCTCTCTCTCTCTGGGACTAAAGGTGCCCACTACCCCACCCAGATCATTTTTGTATTTTTTGTGGAGACAGGGTTTCACCATGTTGGCCAGGCTGGTCTCGAACTCCTGACCGCAGGTGATTGGCCCGCTTCAACCTCCCAAAGTGCTGGAATTACAGGCGTGCACCACTGCCTCCAGTCTAGTTTCTTATTTTCATATAGTTAAATATATCAATCTTCATTTGTGGCTTTATCCATTCCCTGTTGAAGATTACAAAAACACTAATCTGTATTTTAATGCTCTAATAATTATACAGTCAACATTATCATTTACGCACTAATAGATTAATTGTTTAGACAACTGTTAATGTGTATTGAAATGATTTTTAACTAAAATACATTCTACCACAAAGATGATAGTTCTAAGTCATACATCAGAAAAGCCAAAATACCTGTTTCCAACAATGTTCATTCACACTGTGGCAACAGTAAGCAGCAATGAAGTATAAGCACTTTCTTCATTTTCACGACATTCTTGTTGATTAAGTGCAGAATACTTCATGCCTTTTTCAGAAAGAATGTTTTTATTTAACAATATTTATGTGGATCATGTGAGAGTGGACACGCTCTGGTTATAAGGGAGAAATAAGTTATTTCGTGAATATGTGCCATTTGGTTAAAAAACCACCATAGTCATAAGGATGTAAATTATTCAAAATGTAATAATTTAATATCACACAGAAAAGGAAACAGTCTAGGGAATTTTTAATTCATATAACTGAAAACACATCTTGTAAAAAATGTTAATTGTAAGCTAGAGTAATATTGTTTGTATACAGTTAACATTTACAGTTAAAAATATCTATTGATGCCAGCTTCATCCTAGTGATTACTTCTTATGTAAGTACCCATTTGGTGTGTATTTACTGCAGCCTCTGGTTAGGGACCAGTGTTTGCAGATATCTGATGGTGAGAACAATGATAGCAAATCATTTCTGCACACTCAATGCAAGCAAGATGCCAAGAAAAGAACTCTTGCATATGCAGTTCTACTCGGATTCAAAGGATTTAAATCTATTTACTTTTTCAGCTGTGATCTAAATGATAAATTCCAAGCAAATTTCTCAACTGTGATTTAACTGAATGATGAAAACTTTTCTTGGGAGGAATCCATGATTTATAGAGCTTAGCACCAAATAAAATTTCTTCGAAGTGTGAATTAATCATTTTTGGTAGGATTTTTTGGTATGAAAATATATCCTCCTTTATTTTCATACTTCCCCAAGGCAACCTCTCATTGCTATCCATTACTCACCACTGTGTGCAGGTGCCTCTTGGCTTAAGCACCTTTCACAGCATTGGCCGTAGAAATGGCAAACATTCTATGACTTTTGACTGAGTGTGATTGTGAAAAAGCTGACTGGAGTTAATATTATAGGGGCGAAATATATTATATCTTCCTGATCACTGGTGTATATCATGTCATGCTACTTTCTATTCTGAGGGACAACTGTCTGTGGTGGAATAATCCTTTGAAATTTTTTTTTTTTTTTTTTAGTCCAAAGGGAAGGAATTATGTCCTAGAACACACAAGCATTCTGCCATTTCTAGCTAACGTAATGAATCAAATAACTAAAGCCATTAGATTTAATAGATTTTTCCTGTTATGAAGATTTGGTATTTTTCAATAGATGTCATCTTTAACATGGAATAACTCATGTATGCCTGTAAACTTTGGGTAACCAGCGGAGTAGGTGGCTCATTAAATACTTTGAATTGTGGATTGTCAGGAGAGCTCCATGGTCAAAATTCTTTACTGTCATACTTACTGTTAGGCTTAGCATATTAAAGGCAAACAATAAAACTTAATTATACATAGAAATCTTTTACCCCAGTGCTGTCATATTACAGATTAAGAAATTGTACATATTAGAGTGTTAGTAGCTAGCAGAATTTGAACTGAAGCCAAATTCCCCCAGTCCCTGTTAAGACCACTTTCTCTCAATTTTGACAACTTCTTAGATTTGTTTTGGACCACTCAGTTCATTTACTAGTACATTTTTTCCATTAATTGAATAATATTAGCTAGCATTTACATTCATAAACCCAACATCATTGAGAAATTTAGGGGATCATAATGGTACTACATTATAATTGATGTGCTATGATGAAATAGCCTAACAGGTAGTTTTTCGGAATACAACCACGTGAGAGCAAGTTTTTTTGGGAGATTAGTTTGATTCTGGAAGGTGTGGTTAGTACTGAGTGTTGAGCAGTTTGGCTCGTTAGGTTCTGCCTCAAAGAGCCAGGCTGAGATAGTAGTCTATATTCAAAGGGAAAATGGGGTCCTCAGTTAGTACTTAGGAAAGAGAAAAACTCAAAGACAATGAAAGACTAAATGTAGCTCTGCAAATTGGAATCAACGTGGTTAGTGTTTTTAAACACTGTTCAGTGCAATGTTATTTTATGGAAATGTTTTTAAGAAAATGGAGTTATTCTTATAATAAAATAGAAACTCTTATAATAAAATGAGTTATGCAGCTGGAAACCATCATTTTCAGCAAACTGTCGCCAGAACAGAAAACCAAACACCACATGTTCTCACTCATAGGTGGAAATTGAACAACGAGATCACTTGGACACAGGAAGGGGAACATCACACACCGGGGCCTATTGTGGGGTTGGGGGAGGGAGGAGGGATAGTATTAGAAGATATACCTAATGTAAATGATGAGTTAATGGGTGCAGCACACCAACATGGCACATGTATACATATGTAACAAACCTGCACATTGTGCACATGTACCCTAGAACTTAAAGTATAATTAAAAAAATGAGTTAATGACAATGCCATTCAAGAAATACTTTGCTTTGTTATGAAATAAGTATGTTAGAGAAAACAAAATGTTACATATTTAAAGGAGTCAGAAAAAATGGAGTATGTCGCAGCTCTGTTATAATCTTACAGGATCATTTTTGTATATGATGTTAATTGTTGACCAAAATGCTGTTTGTGGTGTATTACTGTATTTGTATTTTTTTCCTGAGGACACAAGGGATACATCACAGTGCAAATAGGAACTCATGCTTATATCATACAAAGATTACACTAGCTGCAATTTGCAGACTGTATCAGAAGGGGGCCAATACAGGATGAGGAAAAGCTGTGTAGCTATCATTGAAACCAGATGTCGGCCTAAACAAGATATGGCGGTAGGATGGAACTATGTGGTTGAATTTAAGACATATTAAAGTAGGGAAATGCACAGAGATCAGTGCCTGATTAGGAAGAGAGAATGAGGGAGACAGAGTGGAATTACAAATGACTCCCATGTCTTTCATATTTCTGGCTTGAATAGAGGAACAAGGAGCAGAGTTCAGCTGGGGATGAGATAATGTGTCCACTCTGGGATATGTTGGTTTGCAGCCATCATTGGGCCATCTATGTAGAGATGATACGAAAACATTGAATATGATTTGGAGCTCTGAGGACATATCTAGTTTTGTAGGCTTGTATTCATCAGGTTTTTTTGTTGTTGTTGTTGTAATTAAAGACACATGCATTGCATTTTTATGTGGAATAACAAATTAACAAAAGTTTGGCAGCTTAAGAGAACACTCATTTATTATCTCATAGTTCTACAGATCAGAAGTCTGTGCAGGGCCTAACTGAGTTTTCTATCAGGGTTTCACCAGGCTAACATTAAGGTGTTGGCCAGGATTACAATTTCCTTTGAGTCTCAGAGATCTCTTCCAATTTCACTTTTTGGTAGAATTTAGTTCATTGAGGTTTTGGAATTGAAATACCCACTATCTTGCTGGTTGTCAACTGGGCCTGTTCTCTGTTCCCAGAGATCATTCACCGTTTTGTAGTACATGACCCGCTCTACACCAGAAAAGTTTGTTTCTTCAAAGCCGGCAGTAGGGACTTTTTTTTATTTTGATAAACTCAAAGTCAACTAATGAGTAATCTTAAATATATCTTCAAAATCCCTTTGTCTACATAATATAATCATGTGAGAATGACATCTCATTATTTCAATGCTCTGGCCCACACTCAAGGGAAAGGGTACACCAGGAAACTGGAATCTTTGGGGTTATTTTAGATTCTGCCTCTATAGTATGGATGTAGGCTACTCCCCTAAAAGGCAGAAAGCATCATCAATAAAGGGCAGTGTTAAGGAAGAAATCTGAGAAGAATAACATTTAAGGAAGCTTGACAGGAAAGAGTCTGCAAAAGAATTGTCGACAGAGAAAGCAATATGGCAAAGTCAGATGTATGATTAGATCCACTGTCTCTACATTCTTAAGTCTATTCATCACTTACTATTACTGCCATGACTTCTTGCCTCCTTTTACAAGTTCGTTAAAATACCCCTGGTCTTGTCATTAAATCATGACTAATATAGGGTTTTTCAAAATAATAATTAGACTGGTTATAAATTATAAGTTAACTTTTTAAACCCCAAAGATTATTGTTATACCAAACAATAACTTCAACCTCTTTAGACCTTGAAAAACCTGGGTATTTTGACAATTTGTGTAAAAGAAATTTTTTAAGGGGGAGATATTTGACTGCCTGTTGAAAATCTACTTAAGGAATTCAGCAATGCACTCAAACTACTAGGTATAAAAAACTATACTTATCTCTGTTTTTTTTTTTTTTGTGCATCTGTTCTGATGGGTAACATATATTGTTCTCCTATGTCATGTGGCCTTTCATATTTTATATTTTTTAACATATTTAATCTCAACTATTAGACCAAAGTCCTAGAGGGCACATTTCATTTCTGATTCATTTTTTCCCATACCTAGCACAATGTTAAGAAACTATTAAATATTAAATACTTGTTGAATAAACAAATGAAGAGAAGAAATGGTTGTTTCAGTTGATAATATTACCTCTAATATATTACTTGTTTTATGTATTTTATTTGATAAATCAACTTCATATTTATTTAATTTTGGATAAAGGAACACAGTGATATAAAAGTGAACTATTTTCCTGGTAGAATACAGCCAATGGCAATATATTTCTTTAAGACATAAAATAAATTTTGAGGACATTTAATAGAGGGGTCCATGAGCAAAGACTGACATGAAAAAGTGTCGATATAATAAGCCAGTGTCTGCTTAGTGAAATTTTACCTGGAAAAGAAAAGGTGATTTCAAACTGACAGAAATGGAAGCAGTAACTCAAATTAGTAAAATAAGGCCAACTTCGAATCAGGATACAAAAAGTGTATAAATATATATTAATTTAATATATATGTATAAATATATATATATATAAAACTAGGGTCTCTCTCTCTCTCTCTATATATATATATATATATATATATATATATATATAGTGAATTTCAGAAGTGAGAATGAAGAACAAAGAGAAGTGTAACCAATAGAAGGCCGAATACAATTAGATGTACATCTAAAGCTTCACAAGAAGCCAGGAACAAAAATTTTATGATGTCTCTAGAAAATACAAAATATCAGACACAGTGCAAAGGAACTTAACTGGTAGATGTTTGTGCAAGATCTACAACTCAAATCAAAGAAACTAACATATCACATTTGTAATAAAATAATTTTTTGAAAAGGTTGTACAGGCCTGTGCAAAATATAATTAAAGTATATTTGCTATTTAAAGAGCACTTAGCAGATAACTGAAAGCACTAAAGCTTGATGCTGAAAACCATATTATTAATTATGATATACAATTATTAATTATTCTAAAAGCATATTATTTTCTAAGAAAAATAATGATGAAACCAGCAAAAATGATGTTATACCTTCTGCTTCATATGTCCTTGCCCTACATGTATTTCAATATATAAAGAATTTCAGTATACTAAATACAACAGAGTTATGATTGAACTAGCACAATGAACTGCTTCTAAAATTTTGGGGCAAATTTATACTGGGTGAGATCTCTGATTGTTCTGAGTTTTACTTGACAGTTCTATCTTTTCCTATCTCGGTATCAGAGTCAATCAAATTAATGTTTACCACATCAGACTAGTGGCCTTTATTTTATTTAGTAATGCATTTATTTATTTTTATTTATTCTTATTACTACAATAATTTAGCACAAGTACCACGTCAAAATTCCTACTTCATCTCCATTGGTTCTCTCAGCTTTCTATTATACATACCGCTTAAAAGAACAATTGTTTTCCAATCTGTTCTCTAACACAGAAAAATATGTGGGCGGTGGGGGGGAGAAAAGAAAAAAAAGTGATTTGTAATTTCTCAGTGAAGTATTTCTTATTTCCGAAGAATGATATTTAAAATAAAAGTTACAAATTCTTGTATAGATAACTGAATCTTGAGGGGAAACATGTTTTCTTGGTTAAAAACAAATGTGATAATGTGCATTCATTTTTTTAGAAAAAAATTGTAGTTACTTATTTATCAGTGATTATAAATATACAGTTGAAGGAAGAAAGTTGTTCAACACTATGTACTAAATATAGCTATGTCTTATGCTCTATTAATGATAATAGAACACTTTACATAAAGTTTGGAGTGCTTTAATTTTCTTCAAGAATTGTGAAAAAGAATAACTGATTGCTTATGATTCGGGAAGTTTCTCACTTTCCCAGTAGTCAAGAAAATCTTTGACTTCAAAGATTAGTTCTAAGGTCAGGTCTTCACCTGAGTCAATCCTTGCAATGCTCCAGTAGATTTTACAATGCAACATAATCTATATAACCAATAGATTTGCATTTAATAATAGAAAAACATCTATGGTTCAATCCATATGGGTATATATTATGTCTACATATAATGTGCATATAAACATTAATTGGCTTTTCATAAGCAACATCTCTGTTCTCCCTAAGATTCAGTCAATTCATAAAAGCAATTATGATTATGCCAGGGAATCAATATAAATTTTTCATTTTAAGGCTATGAACTATGTTGCTTTGTTATGTTCTACTATTTTATACTGACACATCCTGCATTATAATATAAGCTTTATGTATGTCTTTAAAGGAATAAAAATATTTTATTCAATTTTAAGTAATTTCAAAAAATTATGACATTTTATGTTTCTTCAAGTGTATTTTTATAAACATTTCCCTCTCCATAATATTTCAGAAATTCATGTGATTGCAAACCTATTTATAGTAATTAAAACAGTGATGATACTTTATATTTGAAGTTTACTTTTCTATAATCATATGTATCATAAATTTTATCTAGGAACACATTAGCATTTAGTTTTCCAGATTTTTCTCATACTTTATGCTCAATTTATTATAATAAATAGCACTGATTAATTAATACTACAGATAGATGACTTTTATTGTTTGTATCTTATAAAATATGATCTTAAACAGCTATCTCCAGGTTAAAAGGCTGCAATTTGATGAAAAACTTCTTTCAGATAAGAACTTTTAGATTATGTATTCTGACTACGTTGACATAGCTGTATGTTAATAAAACTTCATGAATAGTAGAAAAATAAACCTCTATAAATTCAATGTAAGAAATAATCATAACAATCATATAACATAAAATATATTTATACTAGAAGTTCAACCATTTTATGTATAGTAATATTTAACCATATAAAATGTTACTATAGATATTACATTTTAAAAGAGAATTGCACATTAGAATTTAGATTCATTTGAACTTTCTGAAGTCAGGAGCTCTTCTATTGCATTTATCATGCAATGGAAAGAAATTTGCTGTTTTACAATTTTCACCTACAAGTTTTCTGTTAATACTATCATTCTATACTTTGTACGGACTGTAGTCTATACAAATGTATTTACAAAGGCTTTAAAGGTAAATTCCACAAGAAATTCAGATGTCTTATAACAGAATATTTATAATTACCCCTTTTCTGCCCATTGTGATTTTATTCAACTTTTACATGTACTGTAAACAATAAATATTATTACTATTATTTCTTTTAACAAAGTTCTTTTAGATCAATTTTTTAAAATAATGCAATTCACATCCCCCACATAATATTCTTTCTTTATGTAGTACAGTATAATCTTTCAATGCTCTACCTGGTAATTCCATTTAAAAATTTACCATTCCCAGAAAACAGTCATGATTATAAAATGAGAATGTTGGATAATATTCTGTACCTTTTCACTTAAACTTTCCTTCAAAGTATTTGTCGTAAGTGAGCCAAAACCTTTCAGTATAGACACTCTATACTTGCAGAGCTCTTCACTGTGTCTTTAACTACTAGAGAGTAACAAGCGTGCTTTAATGATTGTCTCATCGTTTAATTTCTGTCTTACTGATTCTACAGTCTATAGTTAAGGTATTTTTCCTGCCCTATCACTATTTCTTAAGATAAAGGTTAGGAGTTGACTAATTCAATGCTCTCTGCTGATTCCAAACAATCATGATCAGCCCTTTTAATATTTCACCGCCTTTTTGTTTAAAGTTTACACCAACCACATCTATAGCAATGTTTAGAACTAGATTGATATTATCTACTCATCTCCTTCTATTGTTCAATTATTCCATTATTACTACCACCTGGATGAAAAGTTCCCTTTTCACTCTGCCAATATTTTAGGAATTTTAATTACTATCATTGATGTTATTTAAATATTTTAATTACTATGTTGATGATTTTCTCAATTCTTTAACCTCAGGCCTTTGTACACCTGAATTATAGCATCTTTAATCTTTATGGTGCTGGAAATATAATCCTTATAGTTAGACCTATCTTTAGATTTCAGCATTGTGTAAAATTACTCTAGCTTTAAGAATTATAACTCTGAAGTTATAACTACAATCTTCTAGCTTATAATTCTCCTCTCTCTCATCCACTCTTCCTTGTTTACCCTTATCACATTTCATAGATTCTCGGCATCTGTTTCATCTTAATTGTCCTTCAGAGAACTTTTTTTCCTGTGGGGTTATTTGTTTTCGGTAAAATCCTACTGATGTATTTCATTTATGTCTTAGGTAACTAGACATTGAGGGGAGGAAAAGTAAAGCCTCCCAAGATTCAATAACAAGTGTATTTTGGCAATATTTGGACTCTTGTTACCTCTCAAAAAAACCTTTCTTAAACTCAGAATTATGGCTAGCATCCCCCAAAACAGTTGCTTCATAACTCTTGCACTGTCCTCAAATGTAAAAATCTATCTGCCTTTATAATTCTATGTAAAAAATAATTATTGCATCTTGCTTTCCAGAGAATAATGAGTCAATTTGGTGAAGTTCTCTCAAACACATACTTTTAGTACCTACCTTACC